>NC_065436.1:24235368-24860368 GCF_024364675.1 Aethina tumida | reverse complement strand
ATCCAATAAGCAAAAAAAGCAACAGTAAGAAGTCTAAATGTACCCAATTATTTTTATGGAACCTGTATCATGTGTTATTTGATTGTTCCAGATCACTTATATATAACTAACTAACTATGATTACTTTTGTAGTTATGTTTAAACAATCCTTATTGTTCTTGCTTTAATGTTTTATGTGTATTAGATAATTTTTAATAGATATTATTTCCAGTGGTGTTAATACTAATAAGTTTACATTTTTGAAAATGGTCTAATTCAGTTCACAATTATCTTTTGTTCTATTGATTGTAATTAACGTATTAAATATATAGTAAATTAACCATAATTGCTTTTAGACGGTCATTTTTTGTATACACTTTATTAGTTTTTGAAAAAATACATCCTACTTAATAGATAATAATAATAATTTATTGTTTAAATATCATTATTCATCGTTTAATATAATTAGAAGCTTGATACAGATATTCCATAAATAAATATATATTCAATTCATAAATAACTTTTAATTTTTATAATCAAGGAACAAATGATAAGAGTAAATAAATTGTTACGACTATGCAGTGCGCATAAAATTAAGCACATAATTACTTTCCTATTTTTATAAGCAATTATCAGGCTTGTTAGCCTAAGCAACTGATTTTTAATATTTTAAGAACTATTGTTAGATATTACCGGCTTATACTAATTGCTTGGATTTCAAATATTTTCGATATCTTAAAGCACATTTTTCTTTTTATCTTAAATGTTATCTTATTGAGAAAGACAGAAAAGTACGTATTAAATACATACATCCGTTTTATATTCCAAATAATAACGCACTGAATGATTATAAAATATAATGGTAAGTATTAAAAAAATACTGCTTATTATGACAAGCAGTTATGAAGTAATTCAAAATATGGAGAACTGTATTTTAATTCACTCTCTTTAATATAATTTACCTAAATTGAAACTTTTGAAATAATTGTCTGTTCTAATTTATTGCGTAATTACTTCTGATTTTTATACTTTTAACATATGGAAAAAATTGTTACAAATAAAAAATAAAAAGATAATATATAATTTTAATTTTTTCATGATCAAATTGGATCAGACAGTGAATGTAGAAAAATATCAAAAAGATTAACAGCGTTAATTACATGCATGTGTGTGGCTTGCACTTTTTGTTTCTCATTGTGATGTTTAGAACAAATCTGCATTATTGTTGTACTTCACTTTTACTTTTGAACGCAAACAGTATATATTTTATAAATAATGCGTTCCCATTTTTAGTATTTAATTTACTTAATAAATTTTCCTTCATTTCTACGTAAAGAATTATTTGAATGCGTTTGAAGAACAATAAATTTTTCAGCTGAAAACCATGGAACAATACGAAACACATGTCTTGCCGCTGGTATTGTTTTATTTTTACTTTGAGACCGAATGTACCAACCTGCAAAAGTAATTTTAGAATTAGTACAATCGGTCAGACCTATTTAATATAATATAATTTGACACGTAACAAAAAAGAAATAATTCCAATTAATATATTTAGAACCTACATGAATTCTTTGCTACAGCGTGTGTTTAAAGTAGGTACGTGTGCAACTAAAAATAGTCTACTTTAGCTTTATTTGCCTAATTTTCGATTACTCTCATCAGTTAATTTTGGACTAGTGACAACAGATTGAAACTACACCATACCGAAAGGTTTTGCTTCAGTTTGTCAATACATTGAGTTTAGTAAGTTAGGAAGTGGTGAAAATATTTAAAGTGATATTATTGTTGTCGGTTTAATAGGTGAAAAATCAAAATTGGTTGTTTAAGTGACATAATGTCGGCCTTAGCGGCTGTTATTGGAGTTGCTACGAAACGAAGAGACAGTACGTAGTTTCCTTACGGGATTGGCGTTATCTATACTAGTTATTATATTAATTGGTGAACGTAATAAGGCATTTGTGGAGATAGTGGTAGTTTGACCTTCAAACAGGAAACGTAACATAAATATTTGGAGATTGTTTCTAGAATTTTTAAAGGTTTCATTGAAGAAGTGGGTTGAGACTATAATGAACAACGTGCATCTTCCCTTGTTGACAAACCTCCATGTGTATAACTATGGATGAGGTACAAGTCTAAATGTCTTATTGCTACCACTGTATTATTTTTGCCCATTAATATATAAATTACATGTCTTTTTGAAGAGTTAGCCCAAACCCCCACTATAAATGTAAATGCAACCTCTGTGTATTAGTTTTTTTGTCATCGCACATTAAAATTTTCCAAATTCTGATGCTGATAATTTACTTGCAGGAGAAGAACAGCATTATCAATCAACATGTTGCTCTATTTCTTAAACTAGCCCCCCTTTCTGATGTAAAAGTTCCTTAATCTATATGTGTGCTTTCTATTATCTGTGAATTTAAATTGTGAAACCCTGCTAGGCACCGGGACTCCCCCGCAATCACCGAGAGTAGCAACAGCATCATCGTCCGGTTCGCCGTCTAGCTCTGTCGCGGCGCCTAGCCCTAGACCGAATGCCCTTAATCTAGGTCAAGCCTTAATCCAAAATGTTCAAGGTTAGGGGTGTTCTACCTTTGTGTTTTATTTAATCGTACTAACAGTTTTCTTTGATTTTTATATTAACGCGAGAAAAGTTATTACAATATTAATGTTGGCGTTTTTTGAATAACCAAATTTAATGGGTTTAATAGGATGCAATTTATTAATAATTTCTCCATCAAATGATTAATTTTACTGATGTGAATTCGGTATTCACTTCGACAAGAAGTGGAATTAAAAACACAATAAATATTTCAGTTTAAAATTCCATTTAATGTCTACGTTTCAAAGAAAAGTATAAAGTGGCAAAATATTAAACAAAATAATAGTTCCTGAAGCATTGTTTCTTACAAAATCTGTCTTTCTTTTTTATATAAACAAATTAATTTATTTTTAATACTCCTAATATAATAATATAATTTCTTAGTTTTACTTAAATTTTTTGAATTTTGATTTCAAAAAAGCGGCATAAATGATTATTTAGAAACTATCCATTTATTTAATATTAATACGGGACAAAAATAAGAAAATAATTTTATTTATTAGAAATAATATAACAAATTAAACATTTTACATCTTTGCACATATATTTTCATTTATTCGGTTTTTAATGATTTTTTTGTGCGGCTTTATGCATGTGTTTATGCACTTTAGATATGGATTTGTTGCACAAGACTGACAACATTGAAAAATGGGTTGAAACTACGATTCCGTACGATAGATTGCCAAATAGAGAATCAGGTTTGTATGCCTTTGTAGATTCTATTTCGACCTTTCATCTCATCAATTGAAAATTATAGATTTTCGTATTACTATTAGACCTAATGTACGTTAATATATTTAAGAGAACAAACAGTTAAAGAAGAAGAATAAAAAATTTAAACAAACTGTACCATTTTTCAAATTTATAATGAAAATATTTTTTTATATTTACTTTTTTGTTACTATTCTTTTACTTTTAATTTAGTAATGAATATTGTGTTTCGTTTAATTGTTTTATTTTTGCATGATTTTTTGTAGTAGATACGAACGTGGATTATGAACATTTTGACATCTGCGAAATTGAGATGAATGATGGTAAGACTCGAAAAGTAGCATTGCCTAGTAAATCAGTTGGTATTTATGTAATTAAATGTAAGTAATTTTAAAACGCTGTAAAGTAGTAGTTATTTGGTAGAATATTAGATTTTTGAATGCTTCAAGAAGAAAAATTATGTTTTTTAAATACTGTGATAATACTTATAATTATTATTAACAAACATTTTTATTAATAGATATAATTTTTCAGTATTTTTATATTTTGTATTTAATGATAAAGAAAAGTGGGCGTTTTTTTCATAGAGAGTCCTGCAGTAATTATTCTAATTTTTCTAAAGTTTATTAAAAATAAGATATAGGTATTCTTAACAATTGTCTCAGTATTACCAATGAATTTTCGTTCGTTTATTGACAAACATTCAACCTTGCAGCATTCTTATGTTTAAAGCATAATATAATAATTTAAATACGTATTTTATATAACAATTTATTTATTAAATAAAATTGAACCCTGTAATGAAATTTAAAATCAGCAATTAGTGAAAGAAGGTAATGCAATAAATAGATCAATATAAATAAAATTCCTTGTATAGCTTAAGCCAAATATATTTACGCACCTTTGAAAGAAGATTGTAAAAGGAAACGACTTTAACATTTCTTAAACTTACCTATATTCAGTTCCATTCGGTATAACAATTTAAGAAACAAACACTTCGATACGAATCGTTTTTATGTTACTGTTTTGTGTATGTATGTATAACGAATTGTTTTAATTAAAATGAAAAAAGTATTATCCTGTTTCACAGTTTCTAAGAAAATGACTGATCCAGGTATGTATTGTTATTTCAAAATAAAAAAATCCATGCAATTTATTATTTTAAATAAGATAACATTATTTAGATAACAAAAACATTAACCTAATTCTAATATTTTCATAATATTTGGATACATATCTTTCACTTTTTTAAACTTACCTTAACCGTTAAGGCTTGGCGAAAATTATTTATCTATAACATTATTATTATTATTATTTATCTATAACATTTATTCAAAATTTTACGAATGAATATACGGCAACGTAATTAACTTTTAAGTTGAACAAATTAATTTGATTTATTTTTACATTTGAAATTAACATAGGTACCCCTTAACAAAAATTGTTTTAATTAAACATTAGAACTCTTTTATTTTCCGTATAAATTCCGAATACAATCTTTTTAAAAGTGCTCCTGCATGTTAAGCTATCGAAGCTGTACTAACGAAAGCTTATTTGCGATTGTAGAAATACGGATTGTGTGTCCCGAAAAGCCTTACTCACAACTATCGACAAATTCACAAAGTTCAGGTAATGTTTTAACCTCTTTAATAATATTTCGAATTCTAGTACCTATGAAGCTACTGTATGACTAATAATTTACTTTTAACTATATTAAAATTAATTAAATAAACCAAGGTGAAACAAAGCCAGCCTTAGTTTATGTTGCTTTCTATTTTGATACTATTAGCAAGACATTGTAGATGGTAGTGGTATTAATAATTTATAATGAAATTACAATAAATTTATTTTAGTGTATTGCTACTTATTGATGTTTATTGGTTTCACTTTGATTTATTAATCTTATTATGCTAAAAATATTTTATCGACTACACTGTATACTTCACATATTGTTTATGGAATGCATGATGTGGAAGTAATTCTAAATCTATAATTTTCTTGTATAAACCAGTGGTAATTGGTATACCTTTGTAGTTCTTCTAGATGTTGGATGGTCACTGGTGTATTTCAACAATTCACTATATTAAACTAATATGCATTTTTAAATGTTCACAGCAAGAAGACAAGAAATTATTAAGATGACTGAGCAGCTCATAGAAGCTATAAATACTGGAGATTTTGAAGCTTACACGTAAGTATAAGGTGTAAATCATTTAGTATTACTTATCTAAAACAAAAATTTTAAATTTGTTCGTTGTTTAAATATTTATTTATTAATTGTTCAAAATAGTGAATTCACAGAATTTAGAATGTTTAATGTTTTAGAAGCAGAGAAAGTAGAAAAATTAGGTATACCACATGAATCTTTTATAAAAAAATGGTTTTAATATTACCACAATCATCATAATGTACATATTTCAGGAAAATATGTGATCCCCACTTGACAGCATTTGAACCAGAAGCAATGGGAAATTTGGTAGAAGGCATGGACTTTCATAAATTCTATTTTGATAACAGTAAGTAAAAATTTGTATTAGTAAATCAAAAAATATTTATTGAGTAGCCCAAAAAAATAATATTATCCCTTTCAGTTCTAGGCAAGAACTGTAAAGCAGTGAACACGACGATTCTGAATCCTCACGTTCACCTATTAGGAGAAGATGCTGCCTGCATCGCGTACGTGCGACTGACTCAATATATGGATAAGTAAGTGTTTCATTTTGTTCTATAAATATAAAAACTTGTTCTAATTTTGTAATTTTTAGGCATGGTCAAGCACATACTCATCAGTCAGAAGAGAGTCGTGTTTGGCATAAAAGGGACAACAAATGGCAAAATGTCCACTTCCACCGTAGCGGGGGCAATGGAGGCGCAGCTTTCGGTTTTAGTTCTCATAAATAGAACAATGTGCTTCACCATTGAACATGTTGCAGTTCAATTCCATAAAAAACTATGATTATTGTGAATTCTATTTGTGGTGATGTGTGATTCTTATGTTTTAGTTTTTATATTTCTATACCATCATATATTGCCAACCTTTATTCCATATAATGGGGTGGAATCTATAAATTACATTTAATTTTTTTATGATACATATACAATAAAATGAATCACTAATAACTATGATACGTATATATATAAAGGGATATCTATTAATATGAATTCCTTTACTCAGTGATTCATATTCTTATCATTTCAAAACGTGGAATTGAAAAATATCACATACTGATTTGTTCATTAATGCTGTTGTTATTTATTTAAACTTGTACATTATATGGAATATTTCTAGATTGCCTTCTTATAACTATAGCTTACAAGGTTGGCTAAAGTGGCCACTGTTTTTTAAGAAAATGCAGTTTACTAAGCACACCAAAAAAGTAAAATAGGTTAAACTTAAGTATATAGCCAAAAGAAAACATATTCATTTATTTTTTTCCGTTAAATCTTTACCAAATGTTTAACTAATGTCTAAGAATTATCAGTGCGAAAAAATGTTCTATATTTGTAAATTATTGCTTTGTTTCCTATCATATTTATAGCAAAAATATACCAATGTGATGTAATTTCAATAGCACCTTTTATACACCAACTGTATTCTTTATGGGAATATAAAAATTTATTGTTTGATTCATTCATAGATGTTTATAGCACCGTGTGTTTATAGGAATATGACGTTTCACAGGTTGAAGCAGTCATTCATGTTTATATCTATATTATATAGCTATAAACGTCCATGATTTCTTCAAACATGTCTGTATATAATATCTATGTCTGTTCTATGGAACACCGTAATTGTATCCTTCTTTAGCAAATCTTTTATTTAATGTAATCAACTATATAACGTAATCTAATTATAATGTGTACTGTACTTAATTGTATAATTTCATCACGCACTGACAAAATAATTGTTAGATAAATTAATTGCTCTTATAGAGCATCTATAAATATTACGTTAAAGAATATTATTAGCAAGTCGGACCTTTGTAAATTAAGGTAACTTAATTTTATACATAGGATCTATAGTAATAGTTTACAAACATTTAATGAAAATAATCGCACTTTGCTTTAAATAAAGTTTTTACTAGCATTTATATCTTACAGGTTCATTTGATATTTTACTACTTATTCTCTTAAAATTATTTATAAACTTTAAAATGGTCAAAGCCACTATAATTAATAACACCTTAAATTTAAATATTTTGAAACTAAAATGAAATATTAGTACAATATCAAATAAATCTGGATAAAGAATTGGAAATTTACCAACTTCCATTTGACTGTTAATAATAGAAGTACTATTGACATGTTTTAGCTCTCTTAATATTATAAATATTTAATAAATAATATGTAATCACTAAGTATATCTAATTTAAATACACACTATTGGTAATTTCATTGATTCGTTACACTTTTTCCTGGAATGTTTAAAACATGTAACGAAAACTCAAGATAATCAGAGCTAGAGAGCTTTTTTGTAACCAACGATATGTAACGAAGTCATTTCAGAAAAAGGCTAGCGAAGAGCTTTTTTAATGTACTGCTGCGTCATTATCGAATTAAAAAATATTCACTTACGTGTTTAGAATAGTTATCCCTTTTTAGTGAATTTGTAGTTAAATTGTATTATTAAAGTCGTAACTAAAGTTGAAAAGAAACTTTAGGATTAATATTTTTGGCCTAACATAATTGGTTTTGTTGAATATTTTAACTCTTTATGGACACCCAGCAATGTTTTAAAACTCTAGAAATTGCAGTGCAAATGAGACTTAAATGTATATAAGAAATACTATCCTACTTGAATTATATTGTCCATAAAGAAAAAATAGTTTTTATATATAAAATACTTGAATGAATTTGATTTTTCAGTGTATTATAATCAATTTCAAGTAATAAAATTAAACTGTTATTTATACTTGTTTATTGGTGTTTAAATATTTGCATTTTATTTTCGTATTTTTTGAGTTTTGAATAATAATATGAGAAAATTATATTTGAAAACATTAATTTATATGACTTCTTTATTACACATCGCATATCGTAAATCATTTTTTTACAAAGATAACTTGTGTCTATAATGAGTGATTTTTTATATAAAGCTGAATTCCAATGCTTAAACAAACTTTGTTCACTTGTTTTGTGTGATCTTTGAGAAAAATTTAGATAAAACAACAGAAAGTGTGTTTTTGGCCAATGTAACGAATATATGTTGGGAACACAATTTTTGAAGTTTGATGTTAGTTTACTATTTATTTAATTTTATCACTGTCTAATTTATTAAAAACTTCCTCTCTTTAGTCTTGTTGCTTAATTTGCTGAGTCTAAAGATTGTATTAAGTAATTTTTATAAATAATATGATAGGTACTCATTAAAATGCTCTCTGAAAAATGTGTTTTCATATGTGTAATTTATGGATTTTGGTTGCGAATACAATTAACAAATGTATGAGTGAATTTCAATAATATTATTCTACATTCGCATGTATTATGCAATGAAAGTATATTGTTGTATTTTTATCGTAATTTTAGTATATAATACATACCATTCTTCAAATATTGTATTTCTTTTAAATGTATTATAAGTACTGAATGTATGTACATTCGTTAATTAACAAATTTTAATGTTTTTGTGCAATATAAATAATAGTGTTTAATGTTGTTTTAATATGTAAGTTCCATAGTTGCTCATAATTAATTTCAATATTAATGTTTAACAATATCTTCCTTGTACATAATTCTTTGTTATAACATTTTCGATTACAGAAAGCAAGATGATCTTTTATATTCGATGTAGTGTAATACGGTAACAATATAATAATCATCCTGCTTGATTTAATCAAAAATCCGACCTTTGTCATACAGATTAAACTCTCATTGCCAGTATAATTTAATTGTATTTGAATTATGTTTTATTTATCGTTATAAGTTTAAATAACGTTAATTCTAATGTATATAAAAACTTATTAAATTTTTGCTTATTCTATTCTATGATTAATGTTTTCCCTTTACAATCAAATGTTTGCGAAAACCACTTTTATGGAAAATTAAATTAAAACAGAAAAAAATTGATAATTGTTTCATTTCAACAAATCTCACCCTTTCTATTCATTTCATTTGTTTTGTTTATTAAAAATTAAAAGAAATGTGACCTTCAGATGTTTTATTAACAAAATCATAAATAATTTAAATGTGGATATTTGTCCTAAAATTGTGCGGATACAAAATATATAATTTGGCATAATACATAAAAACAATCAGTGTCGAAATGTTTTTGAATAATAACGTTGATACCTCAACTTGTATAAAACAAAAAAGATTTCATTATAAATAAAATAACAATAAATATGAGATAAAATATATTAAGAAAAATAGATTTTAAATTCAAAACTTTGGATGAAATATAATACTTGTATATTGCCCTAGAATATATCATAATTATCATCTGTCTCTTAACTGTAACTTACAATTTATTTCAATAAATAGTTTGTCAATAAGTTAACAATTATGTACAATAGACAATAACATAATATTCACAATAAATATGGAATCAAGCCTGAAGATTTATAAGTATCTGTACAAGTACACGCGTCTAAAATTACTATTTTCTATTAAAACGTTTAATTTTTCTTCTTTAATATATGTTCGTTGATCATCGTGTATAGTAAACCCAGTGTAAGTGAACCGACAGCAGCTCCTTGGGCTCCAACACGAAGATGCATTAAGTATACGCTGGGGCTCATTTTCCCCCTATTTTTAAATGCGTATGCTCCATATCCTACAGCTAGCGTACACATGCCAATAGCTGAAAAAAAATACAATTTTATAAGGCTATATTTAATTTATTGCATAAACATCAATATTTTGTAAACTAGATCATGACTCGAAGTCATGTTCCGGGCGATAATTTCTTAATAAACATTATGAAAATGAATTGTTATTATTAAGGTGATATCTTTTAAACTTTAAACAGACTTGTGCCAGACGAATATATAATGAGGTCAAGGTGAAAATGTAACTATAGCAAAAAATTGCATCCTAAAATATCACAGGGTCAAAATAAAAATATTCAAAACCCTTTTTTTGTTTGTGAATAATCTAAAGTAGGCAGGCAATACTTAAAATTAATTTATTAATAAAAATCATATCATAGACATAATGATAAATTCTTACGTAATTGAAATAAGTGACAGTGAGGTGGACAACTTGTCACTCAATTAGAAAATTAGTTTATCACAAAATTATCTGTTATTACAAAAATGGTGACCCGCGTGAAAGGCTCAGATGATTTAAAACAACACTTGAAGGACATAGAAGCCCAATCACTGGTTCTCTTACAATTTTCTGCGAAGTGGTGTTCGGCATGTTCGATAATCAGTCCAGAAATAGAAAAAATCGCTCAAAAAAATCCAATTATTAAATGTTTCTTAATAGACGTAGACGATTGTGAAGATCTTGCCACTGAATACAACGTGGTTGCGCTGCCGACAATACACTTTCTTAAAGGAAATTCAGTCCTAGATACAATCGTTGGTGCGAAGATAAGTGCTCTATACAACATTTTAACCCAACTACACCCCGAGGGAATTTTACAAGTATCAAAAGACGACAAAGAAGAAAAAGATGAGTTACTTGAGGAGGATGTTGCTGTCAAACAGCCAGAATTGCCGCTTGTGGCAAAAAGCGATGTGAACCTTAAGAAAGATGATGCCCTGTTGGAGGCAGCCGCTGCGAAATTGACCGAACTACCATTTCCACCAAAAGAAGTTATTAAAGATACGGAACCTAAAAGTGACTATAAAACGGAAAGCATTCTTGAAAAAATAGCTATAAAAGAAAGTAAGAAATTGGCCAAAGCCAAGAAGGAGGAAAATGCCGTAGATAAAGATGACTTGGAAAATGAGGAAGTACTCAATACACAAACAAATCTTAATCAGATACAAGATGAGGCTGCAGAAAATAAAATTAATGAGGCGAACATTGTAGAGAAAAAGGATGAGAAAACTGATAAGAAAAAGGAAAGTAAAAAAGAAAGGGCCCGCAACACCAAAAAATAATTTTATATGTCACATAGACATCGACGTTTCTAAACATTATAATAGAGTACAAAATGGTTACACATATAGAAAATTTAGATGAATTACATGATATATTAAAAGAAGATCCCGAGAACACGTTAATACTTATAGAGTTTTATGCAACTTGGTGTAAAGCTTGTAAAATTCTTGCAGAAGCTATTACAAAATTGGCGTCCCGAAATGTGCCTAATACGAAATTCATTTCCATAGATGTAGATGAGAGCCTTGACATTGCCAATGAATATGACATAATAATGTTACCTACAGTTTTGTTTATTAAATCTGAAAATGTAATTGAAGTATTAACAGGTGCAAAAGTGTCCAAGTTGCATTCGTTATTGATTAAATTAAACGTGGATCATCATGACGAAGTTAAAAAGATTGTTAAAGAAATATTAGAAGAAGAACGAAAGGATGCAAAAAGGAAAGAAGAAGAGGAAAAGGAGAAGAGAAAAGCCCTTGAATTAGAAGAAAAAAAAGAGGCTCCTGTATTGGAAGTGCAAAAATCAATAATTGTAACTCTTGATGACACAGACGAAGTGCCCACCACTTCCCAAGCAGTCGAACCTGAACCAGAGTGTTCATCTACAAAACACAAAGTAAAGAAATCTAAAAAAAGAAAAAGTGCTGATGTAGATGTCACTGACGAAACAGAAGTCGAACTAAATTCATTTGCAATCGAAGACGCAATATCTGAAGAGGATTACGTAAAACATAATTCAGATACATCAAATACATTTAAGAGTTCTATAGAAAAATCTAAAACAGATGCGGAAAGGGAATCAAGTAGTACACGCTTTATTTCTACATATGGATCAAGTAAAAAGGTAAAACGGGAAGGTTCCAAGAGTGAGAGCAGCAGGGAGAGTTCTGATGGGTCGCCTACTAGTGAGAATAAAAAAAGAAAAATTAAGAAAAAGTCGAAGAGTGATTTGGAAAAAGAAGAAACAAATGGAGCTGATGTTGAAGAAGCAAGTGTTGCATCTACAAAAGAATTAAGTTCAGACAATAAATCAACTAGTAAAACAAGTCGTGATTCGAAGGGAGAAAAAAAGGAAAGCAGGTGAACCAAGAATAATAAGAAAGCTTTCATGAAAACATTTGATTTGTTGTTTTTGTTGTCATGCAATTGTTTCAATAAAGAACATTTTGTACTCTGTAAGTAGTAGTTTAATCCTACATGTTTTCAAAATTGGCACTGAGCTCAAAGAGTTAACAACAGCCAACAGATTACAACACATTTTCATAAAAAGATCTATAACATTAAAATAAAGGGAATTATATATAATTGGTTTCAAAGTATAACTAATAATACTTATTTCAAATAATGGATACAATTTTGAATGCATTTTATATTTAAAAAAGATAGACTAATGAAAAATATACTTTTTGTGTTACCTAAAACATTAAAATTGAGTCTTAATTTATAACTAAATTCAGTAAAAAAGTATAAATTAAATAATATATCTTACCAATTGGAAAGAAAGGTGTTTCCTTCGATTTCCTTGCTAATCTGTCTGATTGAGACTCCTGTTCAAAATTGAACACTTTATCATCTCCCATTGTAGCTGAAAGTTTAATATTCAAATTAGTTTTAATATAAAGTATAAATTGACGAAATTAACCTCAATGATGAATAATTTTAAACTAATAAGTACCTTGCTGCATGATTATTATGGGTATTCAAACAATTAGTCAGTGATTATAACAATATTAAAACAATCTATTAGTTCCAAAGATCCATCTGGTCAGATAACCTTAATTCATATAACAAAACGAAATAATTCTTATTAAAAATTTTGCGAAAAAGTAGATTAATAATAACCCTTATGAAATCAATGTCATTTATATCATGCAAAATGTTATACAACCTTTAAGAAAATCTGACACCCGCCAAAAAATGATAAAATAAAATACACTCACTTAAAGACATAACTGCGTAAAATAAAAACCAAAACTATCACAAAACAAATTACCGCAGGATATTAATTAATTGAGGAGTTCCCTAAATGATGAAACTCCAACACACAGACGGTAAAGCGAAATATTCCTTTACATTGAATATGACCTTGTCAAACGTATCAGAATACGGATTACAATGCAAAGTATTATTTTTGCACAACTTTTTCAATACGTAGAATTTAGTGACTGATTCGAAATAAAATATATAATGTATATTTTCCTTATAATTTCCTTCACATTTTATTTATAATGCAGACATTTATGTCTATATAATTATTAGTACGTTATGGTTAATATGTTAGGTTCGGTAGTCGGGTATAGAAAATAAACCGTTGACTTTTTATATAAACCAATTTCTTGTAAATTACAAATTAGGGTAAAGTTGCAGAATCGGTCACTCTAAGGAATATTTGTAGCGCATGCGTCAACTGGATTTGAAATCGTCTGTTTCGGAGATTTTAGACAGCATAGTTGCCAGATTTCATTTTTAACGAAATATGTAGAGAAATGATTTGTAGAAAAATATATATGTAATTTATTATGTTTTTCATGTGTGACTGTGTATATTATTTATGTGGTTGAATTCGAAAAGAGATAAAATTCAAATCACTTTATTAATTAGTATATTCATTTTTTATTTACTCTATTTTTCTTTGGTAGTTTAACGATCTAATTAAAAGTTCTTTATTAAATAATTAGGTAAATTTACAAAGGTAAATTAGGTAAATTTACAACATTAATATAAAATTAACAAAAAAGATATATTTATATATTTTATAATAAAAAACAAAATCAATTAAAACATGATGATGATTTTTAAATTTATTTCTCCATATGAATTCGTGGAGGTACGATGGAAACAGATCTTCCGAGGAACAGTCATGGTCTATGTAACTTGAAAAAAATTGTTCAATGCAAATATAGTATAAATTTATTAATAAATTGGAATAAATTAAAAAATAATAAAAATTAAAAACATTTTTAATTAAATACAATACAATTATCAATATAGTAAAATATATTAATTAATTAACGACCCGTATCAATAAATTAAGATTGTACAAAAAAAATAATAAATGCAGCACACAAATAATCTATAAAGTAAGATAACTTAAAATATGACTGCTAACAAATTAAAAATAATCTTACTAAAGGAATAAAAGTAAAATATTTTAAAAATGAGAAAGATCTATAAAGTAAAATATATTAAATGAGCATACAAATAAATTAAGAAAGTAATTAGCAGAAGAATAGGAATAATATATTGTTTTTAAAAACGCCATGAGAATATAATCTGTAAAGTATAATATTTTAATAATGAGCAATAATCATCAAATTAGAAGAAATAATATACTTACCAAAAAAATAAAAAGTATAATACATACACAACAACACAACAATAATTCAACCATAAAAAATGATTCGAATATTTTGACCGTTGCAAACCGACAACACTGCACTTCAAAATGTTCAAGATGCGCGAAATCAGCGCCTCACGACGCATGCGCTAGATAATGTTCCTTAGAGTGACCGATTCTGCAACTTTACCCAAATTAGTTATGCTTTTGACTAATAATTATATAAAATAATTATCAAAAATAAAAGTTCTTGATAAAATTTTATAACAATAATTATTATTATCACCAAACAATAGATAATAATTAAATTTTGTTTTTTATACCTTGAAGTAATTATTAATATAGATAATATAACGTATCTGATAAAAGCTAATGATTATTGCATAGAAGTCCGTCTCAAAAGATTGAAAGGACTTTGGTAGATTTAATGACGTCATGGGATTTACTGACGTTTAAACACGCGCTTAAATCATGTTATAACTCTGGAAAAATTACAAACTTTATTTAAAACACAATATAATAATTTTAATTAAGTGTTTCATTTTTATAAAGTCTATGCTTTCATTAAATTGTAAAAATAAGCAATTTAAAATAAAAAAATTGTCAAGGTTGACTTTTGAAAACAGCTGATTTTCGTCTGTCAGGTGATTGTCATATTTGGCGGTACATTTCTAACCTATATTAATGTTAGTTTTTCTTTCCAGTAGACCGAACATGATTAACTGTTTTTTTTATTTATTTGAATTCATAAATGTGACGTGACAATGAGTGAAATGGACTATCAAATGGCACTTGTGCTCCAACACAAGTTAAACAATATTAACCATTCTGAATCAGAAAATGTAGATTTTCAACTCGCAAAGAAACTCCAAAAAGAATTTGAAAATGAATCAAATAACGAACGAGAGAATAAAACTACTACACTCTCCATAGAATCTTCAAAATGTCTTGTCGATTCCTCATGGGAGTATATTGATCCAACTCCAGATGTTCATGCTTTATTTGTAGCATTCAGTGATAGGTTTTTTTGGAATAAACTTCAAAGTGTTACAGTTGCATGGAGTAAAAGAATGACAAAGTGTGCTGGAATCTGTTCATATCAAGGCAGAGGGGGGCTTTGCAGTATAACATTAAGTGAACCTCTGTTAAAGTTGAGGCCAAGAAAGGATCTGGTTGAAACACTCTTACATGAAATGATACATGCTTACTTATTCGTAACACATAATAATAAGGACAGGGATGGACATGGACCTGAATTTCATAAACACATGTATAGGATTAACAAGGAATCTGGTAATATTTTGGTTGTCTTTTATGTACTTAAAATATTAATTAATTAGGATTATAGGAACAAATATTACTGTGTATCATGATTTTCATGATGAAGTAAGATTATATCAACAACACTGGTGGAAATGTGATGGACCATGTCAGAAATGGAAACCATATTTTGGAATGGTAAGAAGATCTATGAATAGGGCACCTGGACCTCATGATAGATGGTGGGGTGAACATTCTAGGTCTTGTGGAGGCACTTTTATAAAGGTATGTATGTAATGATCTAAATTAAATTGTAAGATTATTCTACTTCATTAAACCCACCACTTTTTTATTTACTCAAACATGTTCTTTATTTACTTATTATTTTATATGATCTAAATTAAATTGTAAGATTATTCTACTTCATTAAACCCACCACTTTTTTATTTACTCAAACATGTTCTTTATTTACTTATTATTTTATTACATACATATTTAAATATATTATATATATAGAAATTTACTTACTTGTTAAAGTTCATGATTTAATTACCTTTTTGGGTTAATTTTTCATATTTCTGTTATAGGTTAAAGAACCAAAGAAACCTGAAGTGGTAAAGAAAACCAAACAAAAACCAGAGAAGCCTCAAAATAAAACTGAAGATATTCGGAAATTCATATCAACATCTAAAGGTTCAACCACCACACAAAAGAATCCAATTAATAGTATTAAAACTCCAACATATGGTACAAATGGTAGCACATCTATTACTGACACAAATAATAAATTACCTAAATTAAGCAACACTGATAAAATTACAAAAGTCATACCAAATAATAATATCTATGGTTTTACTAATTTAGGCAATGCTGGTTCAAGCAAGAATGTCATTCCTGGTGATAATAAGATTAATGGATTTGTAATGAATAATGGTAATATTGCAACAAGTAAAGCACCATCCTCTAATGGTAAAACCGAAATTACAAACCGTTTTGATCCAATTGCAAAAAAACTTGGAGGTTCCTCCTCTACAGCTGGATATGAAACAGTAAGGAATCATTGGGCAAATAAATATAATGAACCTGAGCCTAAGAAACCAAAGTTATCCCTTACAAATGATGTAAATATGATATGCTGTCCCATTTGTAATAAACAGATTGAAGGTGATCAAATTAATTCACATATTGATCTTTGTTTAGAATTGTCTGAGAAGGAAAAGAATTGTATTATTTGTAACGTGAAAATCTCAGTGTCTAAATATGAAAGCCATGTACAATCCTGTATAAATGATGCTTTTAATGATGATGATGATGTGTTTATTATAGAGACTAAAACTCCAAAGACTGAAATGTCTCAAGAGACAGTCAATTGCTTAGCCTGTGGTAAAAAAATATATAAGACTGAACTAAATAGCCATTTAGAAGATTGCATGAGTATCACTCAAGTTTTCGAAAACAGCCAGATAATTGAAGATGATGAAGTACATGTACAGAATGAAAAATCTACTAAGGATACTAGTTACAATTGTCCATGTTGTATGAAACTCATTTTACAAGATCAAATGAACCAACATATAGATGAGTGTTTAAATATTGTCATGCTGGAAGGAGAATGTAATTCAGAGCGGCAAACTTTGCTTAATAATTTAAATGAAGACTTTTAGTAGATAATTGTTGTATTAATTTTATTATTTCATGTTTTGTGTTATTTTATTTAAATATAAATATTTTTTTAGAATTTTTATTGGTTTAACTTTTATACAAATATTTTTTAACCTAAACATTATAAAAAATTATAGTTTTCAACCACAGTCAACACTACATGTAACATATACACAGCAGAGTTAACATTAAACAACCTATTTTACATTAAAAAGATTCACTATATACATTATTTGAAGCGTCAAAATCAAAGTTAATAAGGTTTTGCTGTATTTTCACATTTATAATACATGTTTTATTTGATGTATAATATACATACACATATATAACAATCATGTGAAACAAGAAACAGATTTATCATTTTTTAGATCTTGATAATACGTTTCTTTTAAATTTATATGATATATAAAATGTGATATGTTCCTGAATTAAGCAACCTCTTGCCTCTTGATAAAGATGAAGTTCGATTATAAGTTTGTACTATGTTTTGAGGAAAGAAATTTCTTCTTGTGTTTGAAAAATGATATAATTTTCATAGAAAGGTAATTTCTTAAACTAGTTAAAATTATTTTCCAACATGCATATTTCTTCTTCAATAACTAATTGCTCGGGAAGACATTTTTCTCGCCTTAACTCATTTGTTAATGCCGTTTCCGCCTGAAATGTTATAAGAAACATTTTCTTAAATAACTAGTTTTATTATAATTAAAATTAATATAAAAAACTAACTTACCATTCCATTTGAACCAACAATAGAGTGTTGTTTATGTTGAATGTTCAGGCTAGTTTGACTTTCCCTCATGTTTTTTAGTCTATTAGCACAGACATGATCTTTGTATTTTTCGCTACCTAAAAATGTTGAGAGAGTTACTAATGTGTGAGTGTTAGTAATTATAATTATTAAATAACCTTGTGACAAATGGTTTTTAACATTTTTTGGAAAATCTCCCAATCTTGAACGACTATTTCGATGATGAATGACTCCATTTGTATATAAAGAACTACAAGACATAGTCGTGCATACTGATGTCCTGCCCATAGCTGATCTGAAAAAAATATTGTTATTCAATGTAAAAATTTCATTTGTGTTATATATGTTTGAAATAGTACTTGATATAATATAATTTATTAATTATACGTAGTTTTCACAAGAATGTAATAACATATAATTTCACCTTAAATATCTTTCTCTGCATGGAAAACAATAACTTAAACATCTATTTGCAGCTAAATATGTTAATACTGAGTTTATATAAGGTTTTAATTCCACTTTAACATCTCCATTTAAAAAACAATATAGAATTGCAACGAAGAAACCCTAAAAGAAAACATATTTACTAAATCGATAATATATTTAAATATAAATATTACCTGGAAACTACCAAATAATATATCACAAATTAACCAAATTAATTCTACGGTGTCCTCAGTCTTTCTAACAAAATAGAAGATTAATAAAATGAAGTAATGGACACCAAATAGTGGAACTAGCACCAACGTTGATTTGGCCCATTTTTGGTATCTTCTTGAATCTTCGTTAATCGGTGATCTTAATTTACTATATAGTACAATAGAAATTATCACAAAAAGGATGAAGTTGATCTGTAATAACAATTATGCACCTAAATCAATGTTATGTCTGATTAACACTTACTATAATCGATATAATTGTGGGAACAGCAATTATTAAAAATGCGATGTTGTTAACTTGAGACGTCCAGCATAAAGTATCTTCGAGCCATATTCGTGCTAGTATCCACGGTATAACTACTAATAAAGGTAATCCTAAAATATAAAGTAAGAAATAGTATTTAAAAGGTAATAATAAAAAGTAAAGAAGTTACCCCATCCTAGTATAATATAGTGGACAATATTTTTGCTGGAATCTACAAATAAAGCTCTAAAAATTAAGTTATTTAGGTACAATCCTTCCATCAATATCCAGGAATAATTAGCAGTGGTAAAGTATTGAACGAATGAGGTTAAAAGTTTACATTTGAAGTTATTCGTCTGAAATGATATAAATTAAATATGTAAATAAAAATAATATAAAACTATACCTCCATGTTTATATTGAAATATTTGTTTTCTTCTATGACTATAAAATCTTCAGAAGTTCCCAACCCCTCATAAAAAAGTAAATCTTTCAATATTAGAATAAACGCTCTTAAGATGAATGAAGCGAACAAATTCATATGCAAAATATTTCTTGCGCAATGCAGCTTCCTAAAACAGATATATCAGATTTAGTTAAAGAATCATTTGTAGATATGTCGAAACTTACTTTATTGAAAACATTATTAAGAATGCTATTATTAATGAGATTAGTGAGGCTGCATATCCAGTTTGAGATATCATTTTAACAACTGGCAAGATGTTCTAAATTTAAAAGTTAAGTTTAATTCGAGGAATAACAAATAGATTAAATTGATAAGTTAAATCCATTACCTGCAACGTTTTTGAAATTGATTCTGGCTTCACATCTACAAGTATTGTTGTTGTCGATCCGGAATAACAGCCTGTGTAATTAGACCATGTTTTGTTATTTCTTAAAAACCAAAAGCCTCCTTCGTTGCAAGTTCGTGAGGCATTGTGCGTCTGAAAGTTTGGATCAATATAATATTTAATATTGATGGATAATAATTAATAAATAAAATTCTGATATTATTTTAAAAATAAGACTAAGAAGGTTAAGTAATAAGTGTATAATTATTAAAACAACGGTTTAATAAAATTTTTTGAAACAAATTACACATTGATAATATTCGTGACATATACGTAATTTAATTAATTTGTGTTTCTACGCTGTCTCCACACTTTGAAGTATGTTTTGTCTGATTGAAATTTTGCTGATTTTTTACATTAACAGATAATATTGTACTTTTCAATTTGAAATAATTTAATTATACTAGCGTATGGTTAGAAAGGAACTGAAGATTGTTTAATTTCGAACGACGATCAAAAGAAATGATTATCTTTTTTATATAAAGTATTCTATGAAATAATACTTTTTAATATAATGTCAAAAATGCATAAGATAGAAAAATATTAGGGATTTGTAATATTTATTGATATTTAAGATGTTTTTTTTAACTTTTATTCAAATAAGGGAAATGTTTTATTGTAATCAAACAAAAATTACTAACTAAACAATTTACTAAGTAAATATTATCATTCCTTCAATTAAAAACAGCCAAAGCTATTCGCTTTGAAAAAAATATTTTTTTAATCGATTGGATTAACAAATTCAAAATGTGCATCACAGACTCAAAATACGAAGCACAGCAAATACAATTGCCGTTTGTAGTTTAAACTATAAACAATAAATTTATTTAAAATTTTGAGTAATTTAAATTACAATTACATTCGTTATTGATATATAAGTGAATTAAAATCATATAAATACTTTGTAATTTTTAAATATAAGTTGCGCAGAAACCATTTTGTCAGACTTATTGATTAATATTGCCGTTTCACTCTTATATAGTGGGACTGTATATTTTCATCTCACTAAGCTTTTATTGTGGCGACCTCTACACAGCCAAAGTAAAGTATTCAATGCACGTGTTTATGTTGTCCTTTTTTTGAGGTTATTCCCGATGTGTGCACCGCATTAAAATATAACGAATAGTTTTAAATTTTCTTGTACAGAGTTATATAAATTAGTTAAAACAAAATGCCAAAATCAAAGAGGGATAAAAAGAGTAAGTGTTTCCATTACGTACATTTTACAGTAATATATTATTTAAATATTTGCAGTTTCCTTGACAAAAACAGATAAAAAGGGACTAGCATTAAAACAGAAGATTGTTGAAGATGTCAGAAATTGTGTGGAGAAATATAAAAGCGTTTATATGTTCACCTACAAAAATATGAGAAATGAAAAGATGCAAGAAATTAGAGAACATTGGAAACCGAGCAGATTTTTCTTTGGTAAAATTAAAATTTTACAGATTGGATTAGGCAGAAAGGAAGAGGATGAAGTTGAAGAAGGTTTACATAAGGTAATTACAGCTGTTTAACATTCATCATTATCAAAAACATATGTAAATTATTTTTGTTTACACTCCTCTTTCATTTCAGTTGTCAAATTGTTTGAAAGGACAATGTGCATTGTTTTTCACAGACCGTAAAGAAAAGGAAGTAGTAAAATGGTTTAATGACTTCTCTTTTAATGGTTTTGCTAGGTCAGGTTTTAAAGTTTCTGAAAGTATCACACTTCCTGAAGGTCCACTTGAACAGTTTCCACATTCAATAGAGCCATATTTAAGACAGTTGGGATTGCCCACTAAATTAGATAGAGGTAAGCATTTAAAACATTTTTAAGTATATAAATTAAAATAGTTTTGATTTTTAGGAATTGTAACTTTAATAAAGGACTATGAAGTATGTAAGGAAAACAGTGTATTGACACCAGAACAGGCTAAGATCCTGGAATTGTTGGGATACCGTTTAGCAGACTTCACCTTAGATTTAGTAGCTGGTTGGAGCAAAGATAAAGGTTTTAAGAGATATAAAGAGGAAGAAACACACATACAACAAGATGAAAATATGGAAGATGAATAACCAATAAATTATTAACTAAAAAACCATTTGAATTAATTATTTTTTACATGTTATATCATCCCCTGATAAATTCTTGTAAATTAGAAATCATATAAAATATTGTATATGAGATATTGATATGAATATATTTTATTAATACATATAATTTATCTATTAAATACGTGGTAGATTATTTCAATAAATAACCTACCATCAGTTTTATGCACTGAATGCTAATATTTTTTCTACGTCGCGATTAATTTATTACCGATTGTAACATACCTCATTGAATCCTGTGACATATGAAGGACATTCGACGATTGCAGTGGTGTTGGCTGGAGTTTCTGGCCAACAGTAAATAGTGTCCCAGTATGCAGGACACATCCAGCCTGTTAAAAATCATTTGCATTTCATAAAATACCGGACAATGGAAGAAACATTCATTATATTAATTGATTTCGTTTGCATATTTCATATATTTAAACCATGCTTGTGGTTACTACTTACTCTGTGAGGTTTGATTAAATATTGGCGGTCGATTATCTTGAGTGACATTTGATCCATATGTGTTTTTACAAATTGATTCTTGATCAACAAGGTTTCGATATACTTGGTCTTGTATTTTTGCCAACAGGTCGTCTGTCATTTTTAATCTGAAAAATAGAGAACACATTTAGAAATATAAATTTTTGTGTCGAAACTTTAACACGTTAAAAACGGCATTGCAAAATCGTATTTTTCATATAGGGACCGGCATTTTTCTTTATTGTTAATTACGTATATTATTTACAGATCTCTATTGTACATAAATTGTATCTAAATCATGTCCACCGATGTATAAGCGGTCATGTAAAACATGTTGTGTGCCCACCCGTGAGCACGCGGGCCGGTAATGTTGTTGCGTAGTGACCCGCCAGTGGGCATACGGTCTTCAACGTGTTAACTTAATCAAAGAATTGTGTAAATTATTAATACTTTTGTCTACAACTATTAACTACAATTTTTTTAAATATTATTTAAAATAATGTTTTTATTGTAGTATTAAAATTAAATATTTAAAATGCCTAACAGGAAAGATAATTCAATTAAATATTCAAAATATATTTGTCGCGTTAAAAAATTACGAACTTGAGACAAGTAGAATGATTAGCATGATTAAGTTTACTTCTACTTAGGTTAGTCATTAGACATTAAGGACAATCGAATTAAGGGGCGTCGCTGATTACTTGGTAAACATGTTGTAGATTGTCATAATGAAAACACAAAATAATGTAATTAATTACAAAATTAGCAAGTTTCCTTTTGAAGTTTATCGAAATTAAATAATAAATATTTAAAATAAAATTTTTATTTTATATTTATTAAATTGATTATAGGTATATATTTTATCACTTGACATATTTTTCAAATAGACCTTAATAACTAGAAGTAAATACGTATATAGAATATCAATATTTAGTTATTATCGTAATTAGACAATCTAATACTTAGATTAATAAATTATTTTATTAGGCGTGTCATCACTTTACTCTACAAATTAATTAGAGTTTTGTATCATATTTCAAAAAAGAAACACTATACATTGAAAACATGTTTCTTTCAGAAAATAAACTTAATTAATGAAATTTTTAAGTATATTTATCTAAAAGGAATATATGAAAATACATATTTGTGGATATTATTATGATATCAGTATGCTGATCTTTCATAACAAAAATTAATATCATGTCATATACATGTAATATATATTATTACATAACATTATGAGATATTTGTAACCTTTGAGGGAAACTTTAGTCTGATTCACTTTGATTTACGAGACAACTGAAGTACCCTTTTGCCAAAAGCAAACTCATCAAAGTTTCCCACTTTCTCGTGCATTCAAGTGTTAAGGTAGCCTTCTTGTTCTAACTAATTATGTTGATAAAAATAAATTTGTTGATAAATAGAGTGCTTAAGGTGTTTAAAGGATTTTATAATTTTCTGATTTATAAGTCCCCTGGCAGTGCGTAATTATTATTCTTCAAATAAAAACGCATATTATTTATTCAACATCTGAGTCTCTCAAGGTGGAACACGATGGTCCAGTTGTTAGACTTCTGAGACAACTAATAAAAAATTGAATTAGTGCGCGATGTTTATGTACATATTAGGACTATGTCAATATTAACGCCGTTGCTGCAACTGCGCTCTATGAATTTGGTGGGAAAGATCGACTAGGGACAAAAACAGTAAAATAGAATACGCATTATCGGTTCATAAAAAAATCGACAGGAAATAGGATTTGTCATACATAAAAGAAAATCACTGATAATATTTCCTTGAGGATATCCCAGCCTTTCAAGAAAAACAGGACGTCTTTTCAAGGTCCTTATCCACCAGTTTTGAACGATGAGAAAATAGATACATAAATTTATCGAAAATTCGTTAAACATTCAAACGAAAGTATAAAAAAAAAATCACAGAAATAAAGAGTATTTTCACCATATCGAACATCAAAGTAGCGAATATACAGAAATGTAGTTTTATGATGCAACAACTGCGTGGATATTTAAATGTTTTAGTTCAAATAGTATTACCCTAAACGCGAAAAATGGTTTATGTATTCATAAATAGCCGTCCCTAGCAAAATTTGAATGTGTTCATGAAAGACTTTGTTTACTGTTTACTGAATTATTTTTTTTGTAAATATGTTTTGATGAAGACTAGGAATGTAAACAATTTTTAAATGCGTCATTTAAATTTTAAACGTACATCTGTAAAATGTAAAAACAGGTAGAATAAATAAAATAAAATAATAATAAATGTAATAAAATATTTACGAATTTGAATGACATCGATAATAAAAGTCTGCATGAAGCGTTGTTAAAATTGATCATAGTAGAAACGATTATAATTTACCTTAATATGTATATTTTGCACTACTCACACATGAACCTAATACCTTATAAATATTACTATGGAGTGTTACACAGATTTATCACCTACAGATCCCATTAAAGAAAATATAATAATACACACTTAAGATATTATTGTTTTTATCGACATCATTGATAAGCAGTCAAAACTACTAATCTTGAGCAATATGTTTATATTAGGTAATTGTTTATATTTTTTTACTACTGTATTGATTATTTTATTATTTTATTTGATTTTCACTCTATTTAATTATGGTTATAACTTTATCGATAAATAAAAAATATATATTTAATCCATTAAACGTAATATTGGTTTTATTTTATGATAAAAATTCGATTAATTAAATTATTCGACATATGTGTATATATTTTAATTATCTTTTGTTCAGTACATTTAAGTGTGTGTCTAATTAAGTTAATCATGCTGAATCTTTAAAAATAATTTATTTATATTAATAGACCACAAAAAGATTATTTGATAAGGAATGTGGTTAATTTAATATAAGCACACAATAATAATAATTTTTTGATAAGATCGATAATTTTGCTTAATATACCACCCATAGATAAATAGTATATTAATAAAATATTATTTATATGGAATATTTTATCGTTATTTTTATTTTTTCTTTTAATGTCAATGTCGGAGTAAACGACAATTTGTTCAATTATTGGTCTGTGAGGCAGAACATTTTGTCTGTTCTAAAATATAAACTTCAAGCATTTTTATTTTTAAATTATGTAGATAAAATGCGTTTATATATTGTGTCATAAAATATTCTACTCGTAAAGTAAAGTGGACTTAAACGTTAATAAAATTTTTTACAGTCTTTACAGTAAATGAATTTTATAACGTTGAATAATGCAGTCACTTCATTAATCTTATTTGAAAAAATGTATCCCAAATGTTATACTACGTTAAATCTACAATTATTGTAAGTAATATCATATTTAAAATAGCTATTAACAATTATATAATGTTTACTTTTATATTGCATACACTGTGTACATTTTAATTAGTTTGGTTAAAACCCTTCTTCAATCGAGTTTACAATTGAAACAAGAGATATTACTGATTTAAAATTTTAAAACGATATAGGATAATCTATTTAAGCCACGGTTGGAAAAACACATTTCAAAGTAAAAAGCAAATAATTGATAGATACCTACATAATTTGTTTAAAAATTATTGTAAATACAAATGAGTTTAGTTCAAATAAAGGCAAATTAAATTGTTTATTCATTCAAATATAAAATATGACATTTGTAAGCGCATCCACCAATTCTATAACAATTTTATGCATTCATTGAAAATCATCATAGAAACAAGTATATTCTTATAATTTTTATTTTAATAAACTTTGCGTCTTCAGAAATATTTAACAGGTGTTTCTGATGGTACTTTACATTTACTAAGCTTGTCACAATTTAAAATAGGGAACTTCGAGAGAAACATTTTAATCCACAGCATCTCAGTCTGTATCAAAGTTTTACATACAAATATTTACATAAAATTTTAAAGGTTTATTTTTATTTATTGTTAAAAATTAATAAAACAGAAAAAATATTTCTTATTTTTTTAATGAATGAATTAAAATTGTTTGAAAATATCATAATACGATTTTCATAAAATATTACACTGTTTTATAAAATTTTCTGTTATTATTTTTAACCGATCTTAATTAAAAAAATTAACTATTAAAAATATAAATTTTGTTATTAAAAAAGATACTCAACTTGGAAAATTCTCAATATTTGAATGAATTATTATTTTACATTCTTTGTTACTAAAAATTAACACCTAATCTTTGTAAATTACAATTTACAAATATTTGTTTTTAGACAAGTGTTAATTTGTGATTAGTTGGGAATTATCGACTACCTGTGGTTATCCAAGCAGAAAGTTACTATGAACTCTGACTGTAAGTAACGATGACATTCTATAAGCCCATCAATTTATTTAATACCACATTTCTCTTTAAAATCAATTTATTATTCAAAAACATATCTGAACGAAAATAATTTTACAATAAAATAAATTCAGTTTTACGTCTTCAAAATTAATTCATGTATGTGAAGTATGATGGAGGAATTTACTATGGGAATTCTCATGTCAAGTTCTCGAAGAAGCTTTCCGTGCCACATAACATAGGTTTCTTTGTAGCAGCACATATTTCTGTTATTGAGGCTTAGCTTGGTTAATTTATTCATGTATTCTGATCTCCGGGGAAGTTTGCTAAAGAATGCAATAAGCTATCGATTCAGGATTTAATTAACGTTAAAAAGTTTGCATTGTCAAACAGAGATTTAAATCTTATTGAAATGCAATATGACAACGTATTGCACACATTCCTTTCGAAATTCTCACATTTCAAATGAAATGTTTTATTAAATAGATGAGCTGACAGCGTTGTCCTCTGTACACAAATCATTTCGTTTACATACTAAGAAGAATCCGGTGAAATAATATCGGATGTTGAAACTATTATTTATTTAATAAAACCACTTAAAAACGAACGTCGGCAATCAAATGGAAGCAAAATATTTTCTATTTTTTTAAACCATCTCAAAATACACACACCTAGAAATATCCATAGAAACAGCTTGAAAACGTATGAAATATAATACGTATGAATAAAACGGCTGGAAGCATGATTCGCAATAAAATAAACATTGTGTTCTATCTGATGTTCAGACCCATCTCATTCCGTATGATTACCCGGTGATGGCAAATAACTGCGTATACTACGTATATCATCAATGCGCACAGTCGGAATTTCATGATTTCGATAGAGCTTTTAGTAATATGGTGCCATAAGACTGGTAGCAATTCGTATTGCTTGGAATAGTATTGATCTATCATAAACGTATGCTGAGGAATATTATTTGATTTTTTATGTGATCAAATCATATGTTAAAGAATATTCCACATATTATGTACAATTAGTTTTACAACAACAATGTGTAACGTTAAATATTTAGACGTATCATTTTATTTTAATTGATGATCAAACACTAAACAAGATTTCGTAAATCCCGAACAATATATTTGTACATTATCTCGAATTAAATTTCACCTCGGGCAGCAGGAATTTGTGGTTAATTCAACAGTTACAAACCTAATAAACTTTCCCACTTATGTTAGCAATTCAGGTAACATTTGGGATAACGTAAGTTCCTTGTAAGCACACTTTTTTGTTTATAAAAACACATTTTGAATGTATAAATTTATATTCTTTTGCAGGTGTACTAAATTTACCCAATAAAAATGAATATGGGCATATCATAATTATGAAAATGTCATAAAACATTATAACATGAATTCGATTTGACTATTAATTTTTTTTAATTTTTTAATAAAATCAAATGAAGATGACTTGAATCCACTTTATAACCTATGTTAAAAATTATAAATAAATAATGTATGTTTTAAAAACATTAATTAGAAAAGTGATAATAAAATTTATTTTTATTAGAGGTCCATATTATTTTAGAGTCTTCCGTGTTGTGTTCAAAGGTAAATAATTTCTTTCTTTATGAAGCTGAAAATAATTTTATTTGCTAATATTTTATTGTCGACAACATTCTTTTCTTGTTATGGAGGTTAATTAAACAAATATCTACAAAGGCTATTGTGGAATATACGTTTATTTTTGAATTCACTTTAATTAACACTCTCTGTTCAAAATATTTCCCCTTCATTTTCAGTATAAAACAAACTTCAGAAATAACATCAAATTATTAACACCGAAATAAATTTTATGATTCTTACTTTCCAGCCAGGTATGAATGTAGCTGGCATACTAAATCAAATTATTTAATATACAAACCCGAGAGCTTTATGTGCGTGAATTTAAAATGTTTTTGCATTTTTAAAACACAACATTAGTAAAATGCTTTTTAAATTGTTTGCAATGCGGTGAAAATTCAAATTAAAACGCGAAGATTTTGACTTAACCTTTAATTTTCAGTTATAAATCTGTCTGTCAATGAGAAATTAAGTTTGTGCAAGTTTCCACAATTGTGTGACCTATTTTTATTTGTACGTTTCAGATGTGTCTGAAACTGTATCTATAAATTAATTCTATATATCTGTAATCTCTTTACTTTTACGTATTTTATTAATATTATTCACGGAAATTATTAAGCGTATTTATATTCATGTTTTTCCTTATTATTTGTTATTGTTATCTAACAATTTATTAATACGTATATGTTAATATAAAATTAGTGTGTACCACTTATATACATAATTAAATCAAATAAAAATATTTACCAATTTAATTAATTTGTTTAAATCGCACTATATTCACAAGAGGACCACTTTAATCTGTGTTATTGAACTGTTGAAAACTAAACTTCCCAAAAGTGATTTGTTGTGTTTTTGATAGGTTATATACCTGTTCAGTCAAATTTCAGATAGATAATCAACTTTGTTCGATATGATGGAAAAGTTGAAAATGTGTCAAATTTTTCATAACTTGTTTCTGGTTTTTTAAGCTGCATAAAAAAGTTTGTACATGAATTTAACGGCAAAACTAAGTTCTATTGTTACATGTTACACAGATTTTATACATTCCGCTCCCATTTGTTTGCAACTCTTGAAGCAGACAAAAAATTCTTTTTATTCATATTCGATGGGACACACTGACGTTTTTTTAATACAAAGTAAAATACAGTAAAATTTACAATATTATCAACTTGGAGTTTTAGTTTCCTCAGAAGTTGCTGGCCATCTCTCTATTTTAACCTTAAAATATTGTTATTGTCATATATTTGTTTTTTATTTTATTATTAATTGGTCCCTATTTTAAAAGTAAACTATTTTCAATTGTAAAGCATGAAAATACTGGGTAAATTTTTAGGATATTAACCAAGAACAATTGGGAAAAAAAACTACGAAGATATAATAAATGCACTCAACCGAAAGGTGGATTGTCAAAAGTAAATATAATATGTGTGTTATATTCGCATAAGTATAATATTATTGATATAATATTTCAATATTCTTGAAAAACAAGTTAATTTGGATTATTTTTATTCATACACTACTCAATAAAAAATAAATTTATAAAAAAAAAATTGGATTTTTATTTTTTTCATAGAATATGAATTTGGTTTTAGGTCACAAGTCGTGACATTTTGTCTATAAAAACATATATTCATGCTTTATAATTGAAAAAAAAAAAAAAATATAAAACGCTCTAATGGATAAATTTAAAATATTTATTAAAAAACAATTAAAATCAGTACGCATTGGGATTCGAATGTGAATATCTTCTAAATCGATTAACCACAGACCTTTTTTTACATCATTTAATTTCCTACTAAGATATATGTTGCGCATTTTATAATATTTTCCCGTATGGGACTGAAGAAAAAATAGAAAACTGAGATGAGGAGGACCTTCCTATTAAAATTAAGAGCTCATTTTTGGAGAGTAGTTTTCAAATGTAACTAGGAACTAATTTTTAGAACTCTCAATAATTCAATAATTTAAGAATATTGTAAATTTTAATGAAATCTTCTTTCTATCAAAGAATAATATCAATGTTTCCAATTTGAGTATGAATAAAAAGTTGTTTTTATCAACTTGAAGTGGACGGTATTAAATTCCCTGTATAAATTTTGTTAATTAGGTATCTGAAATTTGATTTAACATGTATAATCCATTTAAAACAAAACAAATCAGTTTCGAGAAGTTTAATTGTACTTGACAAAGATATATTGTACATTAAATAAGTAAAAAATTAAATTAATTAAATTAATAACAATTGCAATACCAATATTTTTGTTTAGCAGTAGTTGACGATTCTTAGTTGTCTCCACTTCCGGCATATTGTGATAGCTCCGACTTTGAATATAAAGAGGGTAGATCTTTTTAGATATTCTCGATGCAGATCTAATTCCATTATGAAGTTTAGTTTATTACATTCGTTTTCAAGTAAACGAGTGGAATATTAAGTTACTTTTTTAAATTGTCTGTATTAACATTTCTTGAAATGATTAATAACGCAATATAAATTTATAAAATGGTCGTACAGAAAATACAGTTCCAAATTAAAATACAGAATTACATCTATTTATTCATTTTAGCATACGTACATACAAAATTAATTTACACACTTTCATACACTTGTTGACTCTGAACGTAAACAGGTAGACACAACATTGTATTTGATAAAATCACTGAAAGCTTCAGATATACAAACCTACGTATAGGTGTGCATATTTACCAAATAATAAACTTACAAAGCTTTATATTTAAAGTATGTGCTTCATTTGTGAATCTGAAACAAAAACATGTGCATATATTTATTTGAAAAAAATATGAAATCACCGATAAAACTAACTTTAAAATTAATATTTACACGTTAGTTACATCATTACTGGTTGTAACGTAAGTGTATTAAATAAAATGTAATTATACTTGAAGTGTATTAATTGAAAATTAGGTTAAACCGCAAGCTCATTTAATCGTCGATATTAAATGCCTAAAGGCAAAATGTTCTAAATTGACTGACATACTTGAACGTGATCGTGGTTGAGTTCTTTGTTTCGAAATACCTGTTTCCGATACTATTGAATTAACAAGTAATTAACCAGCAAAAATCGTTAAAAAGAGTTGAATATTCAAAATCTTATTTTTAATTTATACAACCGACCACTTTTTTCTCCGCCATTAATTTTAACCGCAGACGTAAATTTAATGTGAATAATTAATCTCTTAAAATCGTATACATTAATTAAGTATTGTAATAATTTAAGATTTATGATTTTACTGAATAACTATAATGAGACTCATAATATTGCATCAGTTGAAATGTCACCGAGCTTCCATTTAATCCTTGCATATTATATATTCTAAACACACATTTATGCTAAATCAGAATTACAAAATCTCAGTTGCACATATATTTTATGTGGTTAAAGTCTGGATAGGTTTTGGTTGTCGACAATCATTCGAAAACACCTTTGTTTGAAAATGTAAATGTACATTTAACTTGTTAAATGTGGGATTAGATTTAATCCTTTGGAAAAATGAATTGCGAACACAATTATCTTTTATTAGCAATATATAAATTATTACTATTGCAACGATATATTTTCAGAATAACTGGATATTTGTAATGTTTTTAGAGAAAGAGATTTATTTATTGAAAGAAAAAAAAATAAGTAAGAAATTAAACCTAGTAAAAATTGAATGTGACTGAGAATAAAATTAGGTAACATATTTGTTTTTTTACTAAACGTGATTGCAAAGTCAAATTTAATAAACTGCAAAAAATATTCTAATTTACTTATTTTGAAATGATTTTGTTAAAAAGCAATCTGAATTGCTCGCCTAGGCCTCAGGATACTTTATATAGCAGTTATTTGATAACCTTGTGACAACATCATTTTGTTTCAATTTATGTATAAACAAATACTAATGTTTATCCTAAAAGACGCATGAGTCTAGGATATGAGTTTTATCGTTAATTTTATTTCTTTTACAGACATTTTAATTTTATTTGAAATGAAAATAAGGATGCCACTAGTTTATAGTGTTAAGTAAGTATTCGCAAATGTTTAATGTTATATTTATCTTAAAGTACATGGTGGCATATATTGATTCGTAGAAACCGCAATTTTTATAGTATTTTAGTTCTATTTTTTATATGTAAATAAAAGATGGACATACATTTTGAATAATTATATGAAAATAATCGAATATGAAAACAAAGTAATTTTGTACTTTCTTACTTTCTAACTTTCAAGCATTAAGAATTACAAAAAACAGACAGAATGCTTTCTTTGTTTAATTTTCTTTTAACAACAATTTGACGACATAGGTATGAATCTAATTGTTTACAACGTAGGTTAATCGAATTCTACCATTTTCAATGTCATTGATATTACTGTTTCGACGAGTAAGATCAGAATATTAACATATATATATGTGCTTTCAATTTGACCAGTAAAGAAAGAGCGAAGTAAGTTCATATTGCTATTCCAGCTGGCCCTAATAAAACATAAAAATTTTAGATTTTTCAATATCTTATCACTTTATTTCTAAAATCTTTTTAATGAACCATTATTTAAAGAGACTCGGATCATCTAAAATGAAATTTTGGTATTTATGTTTTCTCGGTAACAAGAGAGTTGGAAATTTTGTAAATATATTAAATAATTACTACTTTTACAAATACTATTATGTAAGTGTTCATATGTCCTTAAAAATAAAATATTTCTTGTACTTAATCTAGATTACTTTCCTCCTGATTGGGAGATGAAGAAAAAGGTGAATAAATTCACCAAAATTCAATTACCATGGAAATAACGTATCAGTATTGGTAGAAAGAGTTATTTTAGGAGAAGTTGATTATATAAAAAAAATCAGCAAACATTGTTTTCAACTGAATATGATTTACATTTTTGCTATAATATTTAAAATTGAAATTAAATTCACTTTTACTATTGAAGGAAAGCGAAATGGGATTTTTTTCGAAGGCACAAAATCCATGAAAAGAGGTTTCGTTAAAGGACTTTATTTATCGAATACGTTAAACTAGATATTTATCTGTGGGCTCAAAATGATCGTAAAAGTGTCCACTTTACCATTAAGTTGTGAAAAATTATTTTCGTTCTGTTTCAGTTATCTTTAATGCTTGAATATTAGAAAATATAGTAAAGAAGACGAAAATGTAATTGAATTTTTACATTTAATTTCTCATAGTTAACGAACTATTATAGTTATGAAGTTGTACAATAATTTAAAATTTTCCCTAATGTTTCCTCTGTAATTTAAAAGCAAATTTCTGTAAAAAATGCACTTTTCCAGACCAATATACGAGTCCATGCAGTACAATTTGCATAAATATTACTTTTATGGAAATATTTCGAATTCTACGGAAAATTTTGCCCTAGAAAGTTTATGTCTCGGATAATTTCTTAAAATCTACAACGTCTACGATAATTAATCGTATTAAAAAATCTTATTCCTGTTTTAATATCCTACGAACTGTTGACACAGATAAACTAACGTAATTTCTTACATTTACAACTCTTAAATTGAATAAAAAAACTTTTTCTTTTTCCTTTCTTTCCCAAAAATAAACAGGATATAAACAAATAGTTTCCGTTGAAAGTCAGTTTAGTTTGTCGGGACAAACTTTTACTATATAGATCAGGACTTTCGCATTCACATAAACTTGATCTTTTCTTTCGTGTTTGTGAGTAAAATGATTCTATTGTTATTTTTATGTTTGCTTTCTTACGTATTAAATGGTTGACATGAATTCCGTTTAATTCAATTATGATTGAGTAAATTACGTTGTCAAATAAATAATTGACTATTTTACTTTATAATTACGGCACTAAATCAAAGTAAAATCAATGTAGTTAACGTAAAATGTATGATAAACAAAATTAATTTAACAAACTATTCAGTTAGTGCTCTTTATAGCAGCAATAAAGGGTAAACTTCATGAAATTCTGTTCGTTTGTGGAACTGTTGTTATCGGTTATATATAAATCAAAACTAATACATTAATTTTAATTATGTTGCGAATCCTTGAAAACATTGAAAATCTTCAAAAATTGATGTGCGTTATAAAATCAATAAGACATTTATCAAATCTCAAAATTTGTAGCAAGAAATTGACGTAGATAAATAAAAATATTAATTTTAAACTTTTGAAGTTGAATGAGGTTTTATTATAGCCGCAAAGCAGTAATATAAATCGACTTCATTGGTGTATGGAAAAATTGAAAATAATTGAGAAATATCTGGTGCAACGTACTATACTAGAGTGAACCTGTATTAAAAATACGAAGGAGGTTCATACCAACCTACATGTTCAGAAATGCATTACTTGAACGCCAGCGCCTTTGAAAAGATCCCAAGTTTGTTTTATTTTTGTCGAGTTCTAGTGAGATTTCCTATATTTTTCCTACAATGTTGAATAAGTTTAATTAAAACTTTAAAGATTTCATTTGTGTGATCTAAAATTAATTAATTGAAAAGTTTAAATATGGATACAAAATAGATTTTATTCTTGTTCTATTAACGTCTTGACTAAGTCAATATAAAAATGCGAAATTGTGTTGAAGTTCGCTGAACAAATTCATGAATAATATTATAATAAAATATTAGTCAGAAAGGTCACCGCTTAATTTGTTTGAATGTCATAATATGAAAATAATTTATTACTGAAACGGCGTTAGTAAACATACATTTATATTTATGAACTTAATAAATTGTTGTTAAATTATTCATGTAATTCAATATTCCATTCAACCATTTACTAGATCACTAGTTGATGATAACAATTAGATTATTTCTTTGTATTAACACAAATTTATCTATGTGTTTAATCACACTGCTGTGGTAATGGCTGTGATGTAGATAATATAATTCCATTTCACTTCACGAAAAAAACGTGTCAACTGACTCTTAAAAATGGCGGATGCGCCGAAACACAACCGCCAAAAGAACCACATAAACCGATTCCAACAGTTAATTGGATTCGCAGCTACTAGCTGTCAACCGTATAACTTAGGACACAGTTATTAACAAGTATTAGGAAGATCGATCACTAATGAAGCTCGAAAAAGTTTCCGCCGTACTAAAATTAGAAAAATCTTTCATCATTCTGGAGTTTTTAAATTTAGTTACGTTTATCACACATTCATAGTCCTGACGGAGAACGTGGCATTGACACGACTGTATCAATATAACTATAATTATTAGTAAATTAATGGAATTATCATGGAATAATAATTTTGCCTAGCATATCCTTTTACTCTCTACAGCATGTGATTTAAATAGAGGAATTATCCCATTATCTTGTTAATTAGGGTGATTGTGTGGCATTGCAATTTTCTCCATTCAATGACTTCCATTCGAAAATAAAGTTTTATTCTAATATAATCCAAGTTGTTTGAGGTTATGTGTAAATAAAAGTAATTTTAAAATCTCATTTACTCCCGCTTGTTCGCGTTGCAACGTTTACGTTGCGATGTCGCCTCACTACTGATTCACTACCAAACAAAATTGTTATTCACTTACATGAGACAGATATTTGTATGTCTCCATTTGTAGTATTATCATGGAGAAAATCAATAAAATTTCAGACAAACGAAATATCAAGGGAAATAGGTTTTTTTTTCTTTTAATTTTATCTAATGTAAGATATAAAAAATGTGGTTGAAGTGATCACGGTTTTGAGTAAGTGCGTAACAAACGGTTATATCATTTGGTCTATTGTTAAAGCATAGAATGTTGAGGATCTTAATTCTATAATTGTCGGTTTCTGACGATAAATATGTATAGCGTATTAAATTTGCATGTTTATTCATCACATAAAGGCATGATTTATGTCTAAAAGCTTATAAAGCACATAAATAAAACACTAATAAAATATGAAGTGAGAATTATGAATCTATTTATAAATGACGTGAATAAGCATACGTTATGAATATTTGCATTAAAGACACTCAAATTATTCAGGAAATAAATAGGAAAAAGGAGTTTTCTCAGAAATTTTTACTTTAATCATGTCTAACATTTAATAATTATAATTAATTTAGTTTTTTTTTAATTTTTTGGTTAATGTAATAATTTTGATTTAGTCAGGTGATACGTCCCTTCTTCAGCATATGAGTTGGAAAAAAATTAACCTCATGTTATTAATATGAGTAATTGTGTGGTATTAAGTTTTTGTTTATTTAGTAACATTCATTTGAAAATATATTTTTATTCTATATATTATACTAATTCACCATCAATCAAAATTGTTATTATTTATATAAAATAGAAGTTTATTTGTAGTATGGTCATGGAAAAAACAATAGAAAGTACAAAGACAGGAAATGTCATGGGAATATCGTTCCTTTCTATATATTATCTAATTTATTACACAAGAGACATAAAAAATAGCGGTCCTTTCTAAATATTATCTAATATGAACTATAAATAAAAAATGTGTTTTAAGTTTCAAGAAATTATTTTTTTTTAATTTTATTGTATGTAAGACATAAAAATGTAGTTAAAGTGAGTCCGATTTGATTTTATATAAGTTTACGTACGTTACAAAGGGAATTCCATGTGACTTTTTGTTTTTGTAGAACATTAAATAGAATATTGAGAGCCTTAATTATGTAATTGTCAGTTTCCCAGCGTAAACATGTTTAGAGCATTAAACTTGGATGTCTATAAATCATAAAATGCATGATTTATGCGTGAAACCTTACAGAATTAAAACAGTAATAAAACTTGAATTGAGAATTATGAGTATCATCTATTTAAAAATAATATATTAGCATACGTAATAATCTTTTGTATTTTTGACAAATTCAATTATTCGGGAAATTAATGGCAAGAAAGTTTTATAAAGTTACGAAAACATGGTATGCCCATCTGACTTAAAGGAGAAAAAAATTAACCATTTTTGTTATTAATAAGTGTAATAGTGAAGTACTAAAATTTTTGTCTGTTTAATTATTCCCACTTGAAAATATATTTTTATTCTAGCATCGCATCATCAAGGTGATTACTATTATGAGCAAATAAAGTAATTCTACAATCTCAGTTGTCGTCGTCTAAATCATTACTAAGCAAAATTCTTATTACTTTTTAAGATGTATATTTTTATGTTAATTTGTACTATTGCCATGGATAAAACATAATTTAAGTGGCAGGAAATATCGTTGGAAAATTGTTCCTGTTATGATTTAATTTATAATACAAAGAAAACTGTGCTTGGATATGGAAGAAATTTGTCTTTTCTTTTAAATTTATCTAATATAATGTAAAACACTTAAATTGATCAAATTTTTATATAAGTTTATGAATTAAACGATTGTTTCATTTGTTTTATTGTTGTGGTACTTTAAATAAAAGATATTAATTAAATAATTGTTGTTTTCTGACATGTTTACGGCACTAAACTTATATGTTGATAAATCATATAAGTGTATGCATAATAACTTAAAGCTCTGAAGTAAAACTGTAATAAAGTATGAAGTGAGAATTATGAATGTTATTTATCTATTTAAAAATGATATATGAATATGAATATATACGTTGTGAACTTTTTTTTGGATATTCATATTATTCAGGAAATATGGTTAAAGTTTTCTTTTTGTTGGCTGTATCTATTGAATAACTTTCATTTGAAAATATATTTTTATTTTATTCAAACTGTTTACTATAATGAACAAATAAAATTCAGATATTTGTAGTATTGTCATGGACACCATCAATCTAATTTCAGAGACAGGAAATATCGTGGAAATTTCGTTCCATTCGAAAATATTAACTGATATGCAACACAAATAAAATGTGTTTGAAGTGACCAGTAAAATTATGGTTGTAGTCGTGAATTACCCTTATCTCTTAACAGTATGTTGAGGATTTTAATAGTATAGGTAATGGTCAGTTAACATTGTTAAACATGTTTAGAGCATTAAACTGTATTTTTAAATCATGTGCATGCATGATTAACGCATAAATCTTATAACGCTGAAGAATATCTTTAATAAACATTCTAAAACTCAACAATAATTCATAACGATAAATAAACTGGCAACAGCTTAATGAAAATTCCAAAATATTTTTTCATATATAATATTAACCTCGTGTAAAAGCTTGAATTTGCCAATGCCTTTGGACCACATCGTAGTGTTTGACTTGTATTACATAGAATACAAAATTTAATCTCACTTAACTATTAAAAATCTAACTTGCAAACGGCATACAAATAGTATATCTTTTGTTAACAGTATTTTTATGCATTACAATTTATAAAATAATTTAAATAAAATTAATTTATAGTAAAAGTTAAATAGTTAAATTAATGATTAACTAATTGTGTTGTAAAAAGATAGTGTGTAGTTGAAATACCTAAATTATTAAACAAATATCAGTAAATATTAATACATTCATATATATTTTTAATAATACGTTCATAGTTAACAGAAGCCAAAAAGAAACGTTATTAAATTTTGTTGGAAAATTCTGAATTTTAACATTTTTATTCCACTATTTCACAAAATATTATTCTTATATTGGTTTTCATGTATTATTCCATACATATTGGTTGACTTAAAAAAATGGTGGCAGCATCTGGGAAATAAAATTTAATGCTTTATTTACAAGAATGATAAAGCCCTCTCGTCACTTATTTTATGTACTGGTAAAAAAAATTATAAACATAATTATGATTGTGAATTATGAAGATGATAATAAAAATATAATAATAACAACAAAGATATTGATGAGTTGTCTTGTTTTATATAGATGACTTATATAAAAAAGGTCATAGTAAAGCTAACGAAATGAAACAATTCTTTCTCAGCTTGTTTTTATAGGCATCATAAAAAGTGAAGTGACTTCGTACCCCACAGAATGAGACATCTTAATAATAGAGACATTTTTTCTTTATTTTTGTAAATGAAGCTATCTTAAATGGAATATAAATCAAATAATGAATAATCTGGTCTATAAATATGCATTTTTTTTAACAACGGTTTTCAATTTCATTATATAAGTATCCATTTCAGTGTAAAGGGAAATTAAATTTGACGGCCTCCTACATCTCGTCCTTTCAATTAGCGAACCTAATGCTAGTTTTATCTTCAACATAGGAAATTAGAAAATAGTTTAATTTAAATCGTCATTTAGATCCTGAATGTTTAAATATGAAACTTTTTGGAGAATTTCGAAATTCATCAAAGTTGGTGAAAACTATTTTATATTTCATTTCAAACGTCGTTGATAGTTATTAATTTTCCCAATTTTTATTAATAAACTAACAAATATAAAACGTTCCATGTGGCCAATTAACAGTTAATGGTATCACATTAGGGTCAATTATTTAATTTACCTACACATTTATCAAGTGACACTGAATTACCTTGCAAGACGTCAGTTAGTATCTATGACTAGAAATTATTTGATGTGTCATATGAAAATTCACTTTTGTTTACGCTTCGGAAAAAGTTCTTTTAATGGTTGAGGACCGGGTAGACGTCGCGAGTAGAGGTACGCGCCAAACTGGTTAGAGAGCTTCTATTACTGGACGTCCTGCCGCGGCAAATGCTCAATTTCCACTTTTGCGCTTTGTCCCATGCGTCCTGTCCGTCGACGCTTACACCATCCCCGATTAAATATGATCTTATCCTAATTTTGTTTTGCCTATATTGGCGAGATAATCGACATTTAATGGAATGTCGCTTCAAGTTTGGCGAATTTGGATAAATTTCACGTGTACAACTTCTCATCGCATTTTACGGACTCCGAATGTTAGTTTTTTTCTATTGAGTTAAACATTAAAATTATAGAGAAGAGCTAAATGGAAAAATGCTGTTACGGTAATAATTGTATATATTTAAAAAAATTTTAAGTAGCTATTCTATTAAAAGTGTGGTAATATTGGAACTCAGGGTATTTCCTTTCCAAGGGCTCTGCAACGAGTTCATTGGGAATTTCATTAAAACCATGCCCGGGAGAGTTGCAGGATTTATTCATTTGCGTGATGCTGACACTTAATTTTAATTTTGTCTCTTCGATTTTTTAAAAACTTAATTATCCAGCATTTAATGTCGACGGTTTTACAACAAACTAATTACGTTGGTAATGACATACGTGTTATAAAGTAAGTCAAGTGAACTGGATATGTGATACTGTACTTAGTTTAGTTTAAGTCACTAATTTAATTATATTTCATACATCGCAAACTTTACTTACTAACAAAATCGAATATTCATAACATAAAATTACTTAAGACATAGATTAAAAATGACACGACGTCATTTTAAATTATTATTTCGAAATTTCATGGATATTTTTTGTGATATAAAATTACAATTTATTCGATTAATTGCAATAAAGTTTGGCAGTTCAAACACAAATTTGTTATAAAATTGAAACAGATGTTACCCTCTACAGTTTAAGTTATCTGGTATCATAAATCAATATTAAACTCTATCCATTCAATTTAAAAATTAATAACACACAATGCAGGACAAAAGTTTAAAGACCCCTTGAATCGTATATTTTGAAGGAACTGGGTTTTTCTTTACCATATTAAAATTTTATTTTAATACCGTAACCGAAGCTTCACTTGCCTGAAAGTAAAGTTTGTGACAGACAATTTCAGTAATATTCATCGGCCTTCTAAGAACAAAATCTAAACTTTTACTTTGTAATAAAATTGTTTATTAAAATGTTCACAGCTGTTAACATAATCTGTAAATTTGCTGAAACACTTTGAAATTGTCGTAATGGATGGTTTCCTACATTTAATCACTGCGAATGATTCATCAGGTGAGGAATAAATTGTTACAGGAAATCATTAATATGATAGAGCATCCGCTAAACAAAACATATAATTTTCGCAGAACCAGTTAGTTTTCGAACCGAGCTTTCACAGAGCTGGAAACTGGAAATATTACACCAGAATAAACAGGCGCAATTTCTCTTGTACACGTATAAATACAAATTGTAAAAGTGAGCACGGAATTTTTTATATTTGTTACTTGGTTTTAAGAAGTGCAAGAAAAATTGTGTTCAGACGCTGACGCTAGTCAGTTGACAAATTCACGTTCAGCATTGCGGCACGCTGCCAAAAGTAGCCAATTTGAGAAATGGCTCAATAAGTCTAATCTTAACGTTCGTGACTTTTTCGAAATAAAACAAAAACATTCACATTATATCATGGTCAACACTAGTTAGTCCTTGATGAGGATCAAGTTGTGCTCTATAATGTATCTGATAAAATTCTTGTTGGCAGCAACAATTTTAACCCTCTATTTTCTTTTGTTCTAAGTTGCAAATTGGAGATAAATGTATACTCAACTCCTATTTCAAGTTTTCTAACAACACACAAATGACTTGTAACTAGGACAATAGTCTATTGATAGAAGTTGCAATCTAGAAGGCAAATTTATCAAGAAAGCTGGATAGTTCATGCATTGATAATTAATTTGTAATAATTTCATGGATTTATTATGAGTTTTTGACAAAACTGGAAAAAAGTATATTAACTACGTTAAATCTATTTTTTGTTTCAGCAAAATTAATTAAGCCAGAGTCATAAAAAAGAAGTACTCATAGATATTACTAATTAAATAATTTATTTGTTCACCATATAGATGTTAACACATCCCAAAATATAATTTTTATTAAAAAAGTGAATTTAAGGCAAATCATTTTCATAGAAAATCGAATTGTGATTTTAGAGAAGGTATCGAGCTTAGTAGTACGCCAAAATTTTCATAAATTTATTAGATTATGGAAATTAAAGCTCCATAAAGCCTCTTTACGGAAAAGATCCGTCATCTGCGAATGTCTGACTGTCTTATACATATTCTATGAGACAAATTGAATATTTATTTTAATGAAACTACATCTTAAATGTGGAAATGTTATATTTAATTGTATATTTATGTTTTGTACAAAATGCATGTGAACAAGAAATAAATTAAATTCAGTTGTTGTGACAATTTCCTTAAAATTTTACTACATTTACAAGTTATAATTTGAAATTAATTATATTCATTTATCTGTATCTGTATCATTTGTGTAAATAACTGAAGTTACTTCGTAGTTTTTCGTTATTTGATTGTCTTCCTCTTTCTCTGTTTTCTTTGATTTAATTACCATTAATTCCTCTTCCGGTTTGTCGTTTTCACTCTGTGGTGAATTCCACGGCTGTAATTCCGAATTAGAAAACAAAGTATAGAGGATGCCGCTTCCAAAGAGTAAGATGGTGGCCACCCAGAAGAATTTTTGATATTGAACGACGGTTTGCTGAAAATAAATCAATCAATTATAATTATAAAAGTAATATTAGTAATATAACAATGTAAAATTAAAAGTAATAATTAATTTAACCATATAAAGGTGAGGAAATAATGGGATTACTTTCCTCATGAATTACTAAAATTTACTTAATTCACGATATTTTTTTATTATTATTAAACAGTCAACATTTAAAGTCAACAGTTAAAGTCAACAATAATTTAATCATGTTTTGATGTCTGAACTGTAGTAAACTAATATTGCTGTTTATATCCTTTGGGTCTTGTAACTTTTGACGATGTGATGCAGAAAATTACATTAATTGAATTAGGTTAAGTTTCACAATAAACAACCTAATTCACACTTAATTATTGATAATAATAAAATTGCAAAAAATAGTATACATTTGGGTAAATTTACTGATTTTTTATTAATTTTAAATTTCTTAAAAGCCAAATAAAAATGTAATTGACAATTTGACTTCTGAAAAAATTATCATCATAAAAAGTTAAAAATACTTTAAATGTAGGTTTAAAAGTCAATAGTTTATTTAATATTTTTATCAATACTCGTAACATATAAATAAATAAACTAAACCAAATGGGATGAATAATATTCATAAATAAATAAAAAATAAAGCAACAAGTAAATAAAAATGATATACTTGATTATACGTCCATAAAATGTTGTCTAAAGGACTATTTTCAAATGTTAATATTTATTCGCAATACATTCACGCTTTAAACTCCATTCACGTTTGTCCGAAGAGTTGAACAACTTTTATGCGTATTCAAATTGAATTTATATTTCAATTTAATAAATCCGTCGCGTCACATCTTGATGTAATATCATATTTATCTATAAATATTTGCTTTTACTTTATGTAAATTCGAAAACTGGTCCTGAATATTTTTTTCCCGCTTACGACTTACAAAACTCAAAATTTGCATTATTAATATTAGTGTGTCAATCTGATGCTGAAGTTTGATGGCGACATTTTATTAGATATCGATAAGTATAAAATTTGACATATTGATTGTGGTTCTTCTATATATCAATGTCTTATTGGTACTTACATTATTGTATGTTAAATACCCTGCTAAAATTGGTGTCATAAATCCCACAGACGCCACCACGGTATTGATTATACCCAGTATCACACCTAAAACAATATTGACTAATAAGTTCTAGCTAAAAATCGGTAAATAATAATTCATCGTGACAACAACACATTTCCTTGTCTAATAATGAGAAAAAAAACCAGAAAAATGTTTCCCCAATACTTTTAAGCCACTATATCATGTTGAACTGGTGTGGTGTAAATTAAAAAGGAAACATTTATCTGACAATTTCAAATTTAAGACCACTGTCAAAGAAACACTCCCACTCTCATGATCCACATACATGAGAGCCAATAAAATCTGGCCTTTACCTTCATAAAACCGATAAAAACATCCGGTGTCCATTTTTACAAAATTATATCTTTATAGATAGTTACTTTTAATTTGGAATCAATGGAAGTGAATATCCGGTTAATGGCCGAAAAATCACGAACACTTTTTGTTCAAGCGATTATCAAATTTGAAGACGGTTCCAACTAATTCGAAATTAATTGGGAGCATAAAAAATTTAATCAGATTACCTAACACCGAGAATAAGATCATTATTTTGCGTTTCACTTCTAAACTATTTAGTAAGACAATCCGATTAGTTCCTTTCCATTGTACACATTCACAAATCCTGGAACTTTCAATTATCGAAAAAAAGAACAACGGAATGGTAACTTACTGGCATAATTAGGGCTGATATCCACTACACTGGCTAATGGTCCGGTGGAAACCGCACCATGCATAGCGACGGCGGCAGTAACAAATACGATGGCGGCGGTGTAATTACAACCGGAATAAGCCAGTCCTAGCATGAAAACTCCCTGGCCCATGGTACCTAGACAAATAACAAAATTATATTAATTGTACGTATTAGTCAGTTACTTCTGTGTGTTCAGATTACGATCATCTAGAGGAATTAGACTGTTCTTGTTTTATTTTTGGTGATTTGATTCTAATTATCATTCATTCATTCATTCATTTAAGATAGAAACACCACTGTAATATATTTTATATAACTTGATTTAATAATAATAAATATTTATTTTTATGTGATAATAAATACCTTTTATAAATATAATTAAATAAAATATAACAAATTCTTACACATATACATACAGCAGGAAAAGCGTTTGACCCGTTTGAATTTAGAGAGAGACATCATACATGACAGAGACAGTAGAAGTCTATCACATGGTGGGAGACTTCCTGTCTCTATTGCACACGATATCTCCCTCTCGGTAGATCATGAAGAGTTCTAAAGGCGTCGTTATTGCAAATTTTGGCTGTGTTCCATGTTGTTTAAGGAATAGGTTCTTGTATATTCTAGAATGGATGCCTATCTTGATTTTGTATCCATTAGTTATCAAATCAAGTGAAAGTTAGTCAGAATGCCTCCAAGAAACCAACCACTCTTGATTTGGAAGTAAAATTGCATAATATCTGTACCAGCAAGTTATTCTGTCTAACAACATTACACAGTGGGAAGTACGGTACACGTATGTCCATTAGAGACAAGTATTTGAAGATGATAAACTTTGTCAAAATCTTAAATTGTAGAGGGTATAACATGGAGCATGTGACTTTGGTTCATTAAAACACCTGATTAATGATACAGAGAAATATTTTGAAGAATATCAGGGGGAACATAACTGATGACTGTCAGAGATGGTGTTAGAGCATGTACTTAATAAAATGCTCGATTATCTGTATATTTTATTTATTTCAAATATTACATTAAAGTTTAGTTTTCATAATCAGTTTGTATTCAGTTTCTACTATTCTTAAACATTTTTAACTTCTTATGTTTTGCTTTATGGGAAAAATGTAATTTAGAATTTCATATTTCAAGAAATGAAAAGTTCAATGACATAAAAAATATTTTTTTAATAAAAATTTGGTTATACAAGAAGAAGATATATAGAGATAGAAAAAAATCTTAATAGTAGACCCCTTTTGAGTAATAAAGACAACGATGTATAATGACTTGGATAGGCATTTTTATCGTCTGTCTTTTGAGCTTTTGTTCAAATTATATATAAGAAGGTTGCGGGGGTGTTTCCACATTAAATGGAACACGCTGTATGTATCACACTTATTAAAAGATATAGATATAAATATGTCGACGGTTGACGCAATTTATTAGGAAAATAAATTAAATGTCCAGTGAACCACACTCATCACACAATAATTACACAATGAATGTGATAACGATACAATAAAAATGCCTCGGTCTGTTATAAAAGGGAACGTAAATTTCACTAATCTCTAGTATAAAACAATAAGGAAGCTAATAACCACTCTTCATCATTTAGGATTATGAAAACTTATAATATACATGGAGAACCTAAATGCGATGTTGAAGAAAATTATTTATGAAAGGCCTTCGTACATTATTTAAAATAAACTAGTCTACAGGAATGAGTTATTACATCCTGTTCATAATCGGTGAATTAGCAAACAAAAACTGGAAACCAAAATTAAATTTATATTAATGCTATAAGGTTCCAATATAAGTTTGTTAACGATTGATGGAATAATAGATTTCTTCTTGAATTGATCTTGTTTATATCCATTTGAAAACTTTATTTAATTATTTAAAGTATCTTAATGCTAGTAATGCGAAAAGTCGTCAAATGCGAGGTAAACGGATTATTTTGTCTCGGCGCTTTTTATTCGTTTTGCACTTAACTAGAACATTTAATCAAGGTTTAATCACTCAATGTTTTTACCATTTCGCTTCAGTGATGTGTCAATTAAAGTGATTTCAGCCACATTTAAAATTTAATTAAAATTAATATTCACCCTACAAATTAATATCAACTAATATCACAAGATAAATATTTGTCCATCTAATTGGTAATTTTCTAGGCCTAAACACGATCCAAACACAAATTTTAACCATAGGATACAATTTACGTAATATAAATCGGCATTAAGAATTACTTACAAATAGCGGTGGCTAACTTCCGCACATTGGTTCGACTCATTTTGTTTGTCCTTAGTAAATAATCGCCAAGCTGAGATATAATGAATGCCCAGAGCATCCTAAACATATGCGGCATTCCGGATAGAAGTCCCGTCTACAAACAAATAAGATAAACATTAATGTTCATTATTATGGTCGCCTTCAAATATTAAACTTTATTGTTTTTACAAAATTGAGTAAAATCTGATGTTTTGCTTCATTAAATGATGATTATTTATTTTCATGTTAAGCTAATAAACTTTAATTATGTTATTTTGTTTCTTATTTCTTACTTAGAGGCATGTTTTTAAAGGTATAAAGGTTAATACACTTAATCTTTATGACACCTATTGTTAGTGTCAATATTATGGTATTTCATTGCTTATAAGTGCATGATGGATACACAGCAACAAATTTAGTAAATTAAAAGGTTTCACCATATTCCATTATTAAACTATAAATTATTGTATCAATAAATATAATTTGATATTGATCAAGAATGGTGTAAATTAAGCAATATTAATGTTATTGTTTACGATTTGCCCAAATGGTTAAACGTTTATTAATTGATTTTCGGGAAATATGATTAAATTTCTGTACACCATTGATTGATATCAATAATTGCATCTGAAGTCCATGAAACGTTTATATCGTATGGTAAACAATTATATGACCGCTGGACCATTAATTAATTTCTAGTTTGATATATAAATATTTTTAAATAGTTAATTGGAATTATGAAACCATATTGATGTTGTTATGAATTATGTTATTAATTATACAATTTAATATATAAAGGATAAATTATAATGTTATGAATGAATTTCAAATATAACATAATAAAACTCCTGTTTATGAAACATGTACCTGTAGGATGTATGATTTTTTAAAGGTTATTTAAAAACAAACTCATTAAAGTAACAAATACTTAAAAAAGTAAATCAAATAGATAACAAAAAAGCATTACATTAATCATGTAATATACTGAAGTAACTTTTACTTAAACTATTATTTAAGTACATTTTATATAATTGCATTAATTTAATTTGGACTAATAAAATTCTTTTCAAGAATTACCACGATCTGCAAATTATTATTTTTTTGTCGGAAAGCAAAGAACTGAAAATTGAAATTTCATATTTAAAATTAAAATGTAAGTTGCCACATAAACTTGCCCACGATTGGACCCATATTACCTTCTACCTATGTCTTACACAACTCATCATATTATTGAGCTTTCGTCAGTTAAGTTATATTATAATTTTTTGTTGATTTTGACGTTGTTTAGAATTAACACTGAACTAAAACTGTGCTATACACAAGCAGATGTAGCTTTGCAAATCACCCAAACAATTTTGGTATATTTATGGCGAATATACTTTGAAAGAATGTAGAAAATCTATTTTTGACTTATCTACCGTATTTTGGTGTTCACGTTGTAAATATAACCGGCGTTAGAAACAATAACTACTGCACCACATTCAGAAGAATTCCCATTCCATCTGTCACAGATGGTGCAGAATTACCAACGTTAAACGAAGGAATAAACATATTTTGAAACAGATTTAACAATTCCTCAACATCTTATTAACGAACTTAAAGGTGTACATATAAATTTACATATCTGCAAAACTAATTTTGACAGGAGAAAATTAATAGTTATTTTAGATTCTGGACCCAAAAATTATCCAAAAACAATTGACACCATATATATTACTAAGTTGAGTTATTCTGAAAATTTCATTATATATATATATATATATATATATATATATATATATATATATATATATATATATATATATTTAATAAATGAATTATTAATTAAATCAATGGTTTAATTAAACTAGTCAAATATATCAATGTACATTGTAAATAAACAACACTGAAATACAAAAGTGATTTTAAACATTATAAATATAAAATAATACAAGATTTACATTATCTAATTAAAGAAAGCACACACGCATTTCTATTGTTTTTAAATTTAATTTGTTAAATTATATTAATATAAGAAATTCAATATTTAATTAGTTAGCAAATTATTTATTATATTTAGAATTTGTAGTGAAACGTTTATATTGAACATTTATGATTATTTACTTACGGCTCTAATATTCCATCCGTGAATAAACTTGAAATAGGTTGGCGAGTGCGTCATTAGCGCAAATAATCCCCAAACTCCCCCGAATTGTGCAATAACATTCATTATAACTGTGCCGTTCGTTAGGATATTTTTCCACGGGATCGGCGGCTATAATTGAAAAAAAATAAAAAATCAATTCCGATTATGCCTCGCCATATTTGATAATATCGAATTTTGTATAATTACCCTCTTTTTGGCGTAACTCTCTCCTAAATTGCTCATAATATATTCCTTTTCATCTTCGGTTATCCTGGGATGTTCGGCGGGACTGTCGTACACAAGGAGCCACCAGGATGCATACCAAGCGGTTCCCAACACTCCACAAACGTAGAAAACACTTTCCCACCCCCACCTGTCTATTATGAATCCGCACATGGGGTATGTGAGGGCTGCACCAACCGAACTGCCTGTTGAAATACGAATAATTTTTTAATAAATATTTGAATAATAATTTGAATGGAATAACAATATAAACAAGCAACTTTTGTTTAAAAATATTTATTATCAGTAAAATAAATATTAAATTACTAAGACGTAACAGTTAATCTACATACATGGAAACTCAGTCTTGTTAATATACAATTTGAGGTACCCTCTTAGGATTCAAATCATGATTTTAGTGTAAACTGTAATTCATTTATGTAATTTAACACCGAACTGCTTATATTTTCTCAAAACTTAATTAAAACTCTGTTAGAAAGTTCCAAAGTGCAAATTGTGACTCGCGATATGGAAAAGAAAAATTATATTCAATAACTATGTAAATTTTATTACGTTCTCTATATTCAGTTTTTTATTATTTAATAACCACTGTTTTTTCTTGTACAACGTTCAAGCTTTTAAAATGAAATTCATAAATATGTAAACATTTATTTAAATTATAGAAAAATATTTATAAATACGCTTAACTAACTAACTGATAACTAAATGTTATTTTATTATATAGTATGTAAAATACAAATTGAAAAAAAATTAATCATTTGTCTATTGAGTATATTTATGAAAATCCGAAACACGTCAGTGTAACAAAAAGATTTCAGCCCAACATTAAACATCCTTTGAGTGATAGTTGCATCACATCACTTAATCCTTTTTTCAAAATATTAATGATTTCAAATTTATTGAAATTTAAATTTGTTGCAATAATAAACATTCAAACATTTTTTTATTTTATATTTAATGCTAGTAATTTGTGGTGAATTTAAAAATAATAACTACTTATTATTTTATTTTATTCATTATTCAAAAATCATTATTTGCAAAAATATAATGTGAAATAAATTAAATCATCTTTAGATAAGATATAAAAATATTTCTTATAAATTTTGAAATATTTAAGACAGGTATGTGAAACAAAAAGGACATAAATGATAATTAAAAAAAAAGATTATAAAGAGACATTAATGCGGAAATTAATTTAAAAAAATGGGCTATGGACAAGTTTTTTCTGTTTAGTTTAGATATAATAGTAAGCACCTAATATAACCTATTTGGGACAAACAGTTCGACATAATCGACAATTATATGTTTTTATATTTATTTTTGGATTTTGAAAATGAAACAACTCCAAGTGGAGTGCCATTGTTAAATTAGCAACTTACCTAAATACGCTGTTACGAATTTGCTTCTTTCATTTGGAGGAATCCATCTGGCAGTCATGTTATGCATTGCAGGCCATGACGCACCCTTTAACGATAAACAAAAGTAAATCTAAATGATTTCAAATAACGTTTGATTTCAAAGGGCAATGACAGGGCATAATATGCAAATATAAGCCAATCAAATACGTTTGATGATGGATGAATTATTGATTAACACGGATTTTCGTCTGGTTAATGATACAGAGTAGTCAGAAATCCGACCATTACGTAGTGCTGATTTACTAGAACTGTCATTCAAAAGCAGGATAACATGCGACATACTTGAATTACAAGCAAACATCAAAGAGGTACCTAAAGATTTTTGACTAATTTTTGTAATGGACCATGCTATTAATAATGGTTACTTACGGTAAATAATCCCTGAAGTACCCGTATGACAATAAGATAATATGCACCATAATGAGCACTCCACGGAATGGCAAAACACAACACAACTCCTAAGAAATTTGACACTCCGAACACCAATTTTGTGCCGTATTTTCCGGCCATAATACCTCCGGGTATCTGTGTAAGCCAGTGAACCCAGAAAAAACTACCGAGGATTTTGGATTGGAGCTTAACATCCCAATCAAATTTGTTCGATTCATCTTGGGCAAGATTGATTTCTTCATTGTTGCTTAATTCCTGTTCAGTGGTGTTAAATGTGGAGAGGACTGTTGTAACAATATCGTCCTTTAAAGACTTCTCTGTAATATTGTATGTGATGTTTGTGGGCTCAATCTAGAAGATAATAATTTATATTATATTTAATGAATTTCAAGGTAGTCTAAATTGTTAATACAATTTTTTGATCAAAATGTCTCAAATGAAGTTAAAAGTATGCAATATTTCATTTATGTCACAGATTATATTGATTAAAATAGTATTATGTGTCAAAATGTCGAGTGATTATAAAAATTATAAAATCATTAAAATATGATATAAATTAATTTTTGTTTACATTGCCTTCAATATTTTTAGCCGTTTTATGCAAATTATCTATTAAAATATTAATTAATTGTTGAAGCTTTGTTAAATACATACCTAAATTGTGTAAATATAATAGTAAATATTGTTTATTATTATCTTTCCAAAATAATCTTAGTACGTGCGTAATATGAGAAATCCTAGTTTGTCAAATATGTACTTACGCTTAAGGTGTCCACGAGACATTCGCTCGTAATTGTAATGTTATCCTTTGGCCTCGCTGATATCATGGAAACTAAAGCAATGTTCAAGTTAATCCTTATCATATAATTAACAGCGAATCCAGTAAAAACTAAATACCATAAAACATTCCGTGCTGAGCAACACTCTGTGGTATCTGAGAAAAGAAACAATAAATAAATTTGTTGGTATCAGTAATTAAAAAAATGCATAAAATATTATTATTAAGTTTTCAGTAGTATCCATCAATTATTAGAGAAATTCTATAGCATGATAAAACACTATAATAAAAATTTGTAAAATGTTATTAGTGTTTATCGACTGTCGTAATAAAATGGATTTTTATTGTTCAATTTAAATAAATAGGTTTTTAGTATAACATAATTTTATTATTTTTATTAATTCGCAGAAATACGGTTTCATTGAGATTAATTTCGATTATGTTAATGGTTAATATACATCAGTTAAACACAAGCACAAATATATTATAATAATATTAATAATAATACAAAAATGTAATAACCAAATGTAATATTAATGAAGTATAAATTTTAATAAAAATTACCTTTAATTTTTTCCATTGTAGCGTTATAAAGTCACTTTTTCTCACTACTTAAAATTTAATAGTCAATCTACAACTACATTTTCAGCAATAAATAAAATACATCTAGAGCGATACCTACTGTTTAATTTTTATATCATTTTGTTTGCTTATTCGTTTATAATTAGTCTTTTATTTACACTGATTTAATTTATATTAAAACAATGAATTTCGTTATTTAGAACTGGTTTAGTCACTACATAATAAAACAAGACAAGCGGCAGATAACATAGCATAATTGAATACCATAAAACCCCGATTTACAAAATTGAAAAAAATATTAAAATCGATTATGATAAGTTCTCAATGTACATTTCATTTCAATTAAAGTGTATTCGAGGCTTACACTGATATTTATTCATGGATGTCTTGAGATAAGCCCATCTGGCAATGAACTCGAGCTTAACGTCTATCTCTTTGTCATTTTACATTTTATATTTTAATTTATAGTATATATTAAGTATAATTCATATGGTAAATATACGAGTACAATAAAATTTAATTTTGCACTAACTTTACTTGAATTGTTGATATCGGGGTAGGAATGTTAATTTATCTCAATTTTTTAATGAATATTGTAAATTTAGAGTTAGATTATTTGGGAAAATACATCAAATAACTATTTTTATCTTATTGAAAAGATCCATAAATTTTCTCTATTTTATAGGTTTGTTTGTTACCTGTGATCACTTTGCCATCAGTAGGAGTGGTAAAGAAATATTAAATTTTATTATTTCCGTCATATTCAATTGTTGCGCATTCTTTCGAATTTTAATAGAATTCACTCTAATTTCATTTGTTTTCTGTAACTCTATAAATAGAAAACTTTTTTGAAGGTTAGACAACCGGCTGGGTTTCCTGTGCATGAAAATGTTTGACTCGGAGTTTTTCATATAGATGGCGCCAGAACTTTCATGTTGCGAGAGTCTCAATTCGACGAAATCTACAATACACTATCAAAATTATGTATTTTTTACCCACGATAATTCACAACTAGTGTTAAAGAATTGTAAGTATTTAAAAATACGTATTAATAATATAAAATCTAATTATATTCTTTAAAAAACTTAAAAAATTATAGAAATAATAGAGGTTCCAAGAATTTCTCTATTAAAGAAATATATTTTACTATTATAAACTACATTTAGCGTTTCTACGTATTCGCACTATCTAAAATCTCTTAAATTTAAAATAACTAAAATTAAATGCAATTTATTAGTAAATTTTGTATAATTTCTTGTTTGTCAAATTACAACAATTCTGTCAGAACTATTTGGTTTTAACTTTGTTAAAATAATTTATTTAGCAGAGGTAATATATTACTACCTACCTAAATGTTAGTTAAGCAAGTGTAGTATTAAGTTAATATTACAATGCAACGTAGATTATAGTGAATGTAAAGAAACAAGAAGTAGAGGATTTAAGTTATCTACCAGGATTTGTTTTATAAGCCGCTTATGTTAGCTCACTGGATGTATTTCAGTGAAGCACCGTGTGTTGTCGAATCTAATTGTGAGCAGAAAATACGTTTAGTACCATTCACATCAACTATTCGGTCAGGTTCAATCATCGAAATGTTGAATCGATGTTATATAGAACCCGTAGACAAAGTAATTTTTGTTAACCGATTGCACATGCAAAGAAGAATAGATTAATAGGTTATTCCGTTATACAGTAATAAATCTCTAGAACACATCTTGGTTTATATTAAACTTCTAGGTAATGTTAGCTTTAAATTCTGCAAATGTGTTTGTTGCTTGTACATATGCGATATTACGAATAACTGTAACATGACGCAGACAATCACATATATGCAAATATAAATAAAGAATATCACATGTTGTTTATTTTCAGTCTTTTTATAAAAATATATAAATTTGTACGCCAATAAAATAGAATTACTATGCTATCTAAAATATTTAATTACCTTAAAACATTTTTTTCTTTATATTTGGATTATATTTGTGATGTCCAAACTTAGAAATTATCCAAATATCAGAACTGTACGTTTGGGGAATTGTAAAGGTATTCGGTTTGAAACTAGACCGAAACACAAAGGTTTTCCATTTCCCATAAAAGTTACTAATAACTTATGATAAGTTTCCCAAAGTTGACTTGAAAAAGTACGTTAAAATCTTATAAAGTATAAGAGTCAAGTTCTTTTATATTGTTTACACACGTACATTTTCCTTATATTTGGTTTTTAAGATAAAGTGTGAGGTTCAGATCATATTAATATACCACTTAATATTATATACATATATTGTAAACATAATAATAACAATAATAAGTATTTGGAATGTCATTGCGTATGGTCTGTTATTTTTAATCTTATTAATTGAATTAAAGAACCCCATAGCTGCATCACCCTAAGATACTTCAAAATTTATTTTTTTAACGTTGTCCGACATCATTGCTAGGAATTCTAGGTGTTTTCGAGAAATCGATGTAAATTTGTTGTCATGGCCATCAAGATCTACAGACCTATCACCTATTAAACACATGTGGTACAGTTTAGACAGGAGTCTTTGAAAATTTATTTTCTATATATGTAAATTACATAAATTACGTTATTAAAACACGTTTTATTATATCCATCCATCAAAAATAATCTTAAATTATTATTCAAAAATAACAGTAATTAGGTACATAATATAATGATTGGAAACATTGTAGGCCACATTATTTATACCTTGCATGTTTGTTCTTATTCTCAATAAAGACTGCATAAAGCCTCAAGTTACGTTTACGTCTGTTCCGGTTTAAGATTGTAAACTACATACATTAGGGTAAATTGATGACATAATAAATTAAATAGGATATTTTGTACATTAATGTTTAGTAATTTGTTCACACATACAGAAATTTTATTTCTTTGATTTATTCTTCTCTCCGTATTTGTAAGTCACCTATAATAAATATAAAAATTAAATTGTAGGAAATTTATTGTAACTATTGATAAATTATGGTTTGTTATAAATAAGAAAATAAGTTTTAATTGTATAATTATTTTGAGGTCTCAATTTAATTTAAGTTAATAAGTTAATAAGAAGGAGGAAGTAAAATAAATTTTATTAAATATAAATTAAAAACTATAAACCTGCTAAAATTATACTTATTCCAAAATTTAATATACAATAAAAATTGTGCCAGGGAGAACTTTCAATTAACTTTAAGCTGTTATCGGAAGTGTGGACAAATTTGCCACAGTTTTCGTGTAAACGTTATTCTTTGACTTTTCAGGGCTAATAAATTATATTTCCGGAATGGGAAACAATGTGAAACATCGAAAATAATCTTGGTCACGTGAAAGACTGCCGCAATCGAATTACGCACTAACATATGAATGTTTTCGACGTAGACAGCTCAGTTATTTTTACAGAGAAAGGAATCGAGACATGTCAATCATTTAGTCCTGGTACAACCTTTTCTTAAAACTAACTCAACAACGTTTTATTGAGTTATGTAACAAAAAGTCCTAATCACGTTTGGGGTCCTAACCGAAAGTAAAATTTATCGATGGACGTCTTTTCTTTGATTCATTTGTTCTTGTATTTTTTTCACCAGAGGCAGCTCTAATAATCAGATCAGCAAAATAACTTTTTGTTGTTTCCTAAACTTTTAACAAAATTGATGTAGAATTTAAAATACACAGGATGGCGAATTGATAATACAAAAAGAACTGGGAAGAAAAACAGCATTATTATTAATACAAACTGTAAGAATTTAACATTTTATTCCTCTAGATAATATTTAAATATTTCCACAATATTGTTGAAGTGAAAACGTAACTTACTCAATTTTCTTATATTTACGTATTTTCTTTTAATGTAAATAATTTCTTGTATTGTTTAATTACACAGGTGAAAAAACTACCGCCTTTATGTTGCCGAGATTAGTGAAAATGTGCCGTGGAATTTCTCTTTGAAGGTCCATTATCAATATTCCGGTGAGATTACGGGTCTCCACAAAGAAATAAATGAGAGTGCGGTGAGATAGCACAAATACGGGACCACAAAACAAGAATAAATTAAAAACGACGTTTTGTAAAGTTGTAAGGGTTTTTAAATTAGAAAATGAAAATTCTTTCAACCTTTGTTCGAAACGTGATTGAGTGCACTCATAAATTGTTAGTCTTTACTAATTGAAGCTACCCTAATGTAAACAATCCATTGTATTGTCACATATGATTTTATTACGTGCTGAATAAAGAAAATCATCGGGGTCATGTTTTAATAAACCTTAGTGTATTGATTAATTAAATAAAATATAAAAGTTGACAGTTGACAGTTGTGGAAGATGGAGGAGAATGAGATAGAAGATGAAGTAAGTGGGGTTAGTGTCATCCCCATCCTTAAAGATGACCTTTAGCGTATTATTGTTTGTTTCCTATTTTTAATTATTTGTTAATAAAGTAGTTGGTATATATTTGACTTCTGTGTTTAACTGAGCAACTCCCCAACTCTAATAAGTCACAGGTGTGACCAAAAATGATAAGTAGGAACTAAATAATTACATAAATATTAAAAAATAAGGGACAATCATCTGAATTTTTGATGTAATATTATTGAATGACGTATCAAAGATACAAACCTTTTTTGGGGGTTATGTCATCGATTAATTTAGTTACCGAAATTTTGACGTTACTGTCATTTGTGTCATTCTTTCTTCTCAACAAAATTTGAAACTGAAACAACATGCAGGGTGATACAAATGACACAAAAACATCCACGCAAGGAGATGGCGACAACAAACCAGAAAATGATGGGATGCCTGATATCCTAATAGATCCACCATTAAATACCAGCGGTGGCGAACCCCATAAGGAAGGTTTTCACAAGTTGGAAAAATTCATATCACGATTGTGCATCGGTAAAGGTGTAATACAAGAACCATGGCCTAAAGACGCCAAGCTGTATCAGCAGATTGAAGATAAACAGATCATACTACCGGATAAAGCCAATTGTTTAGCGGTGAAAACTTTTCTGAAGATGTGTAACCTTGAATTCGACGTAGAACAGAGACCCAACGCTGAGCACATGTCGCCCTCTAGAAAAGTGCCTTTCCTTAAAGCTGGCCCTTTTGTAGTTTCAGAATTAGAAGGGATTGCAGCTTTTGTAAATAATAAAGGCATTACTTTGACAGAGAAGTTAGATGCGGATATGAAGTCAGATATGAAGGCATACATGTCTTTAGTAAGTAATGTAATTGAAACTGCTGAGCTGTATATTTGTTGGATGGATAATGAGATTTATAATGAAGTGACTAGTGTAAGAAATGGCTCCATTTATCCATGGCCTTTGAATCACATTCAGAATCGGGCGAAACGAGGCCAGGTAATACAAAAACTAAAAGTTTTACGTTGGCACACAAAGACGATGCAGGAAGTTATTCAAGATGTAGAAAATTGTTGTCAAGCATTAAGTGATCGACTGGAAGGTGAAGAATATTTTTTCGGCACCACCCCTACTGAATTAGATGCTTTGATTTTTGGACATTTGTTTACCATCCTTACTACACAATTACCTAAAGACGACCTGGCAAACACAATTAAGAAATACCCTTTATTGCTCAAGTTGGTTGAGAATATTGAGAAACTGTATTTATAATGATTATATTTAATTAACTTTTTAGTAGAAGAAAGAGATAAATAAATATTTATTAAATGCGTATTGGTTTATTTTTTATAACAAAATTATTCAATTGACAATATGCCTAGAATAAATTTTAATTAAATAAAAGTATAATTGCACAAATACATTTTCTTTTCAGCACGAAAGTACAGCAGACCAAGAGAAAACGTCTTTCTTGAAGATGACATATTTCCACAATATTACCTCGAAGTTCAGAGGATGAAAGCCTTTAGTAAATGCAACACCGACATTACTTTCCTTTAAGAATGATAATATATGTACGTAGATAGATAGGAAGTAGTGCATTACACTAATAGCAATACATTTCATGGCGACATACATGTCTAAAAACTATTTTAGGTATGAAAATGTGGTATTAAAAAATTTATTGGAAGATGTGAATAAAATACATGTATTTTTTTATCAGTGTATTTGAAATTATTAGTTCACAAGTTACTTGACATAAACATAAATGTTATACATTTGAAGTAATACGTATTAGTCAGAAGAATTATCCCTGTCATATCCATTAATGTAATAACGAAAATAACAATATTCTTTGAATTCCACACCGTTGAAATCCGGTTCATTGTTGCAATAATCACCAGCTGAATGATCGTGATAAGGATAATCAAAATTGTTAACTTTCTCTATAATATCTTCTTCTACAGTATAATAAACTCGTTCGGATAAAAATTCTGATTCGTCATCTTCATTATTTTGGTTAATTATTTTTTCTCTTCGAGATCTTCTTTTTCTAAAATGTTTTCTTGATTGTATAATTTTGTACGATTTATTAGGTCTTGGCCTATATGCAAAAATGTCGTCACAGTGTACTTTTTTTGATAATATAGCATTAAAAGTTCTTTTTTTATATACGGAACTTTCATTATTGTTATTTGTATTTAAAATTGGTGGTGGCTCATTGTTGCCAAAATTTAGTGGTGTGAATGGCCTTAATTCAGTTTGCAGACCATTTTTCTTTAAAACTTCCAGTTCAAAGGATGCTGAAATAAAATATACTGAATGTATACGTTAATTAAAAAATTTAGTTTATGGATCAAATAGTATAGATTACATTAAGCTTTTACAATTTCTACATACCCACACAAACTTGCAAGTTTTCAGAATATAATTTTAAAAAAAGTTGCTTTAGAAATTTCAAATACGTATATATATTTAATGTAGTTTGTGGAACGGGAGGTATGTATAATTACCTTGAGGAACATTATTTTGATCCATTTCAATTACCTGCAAATTACATTCTTTCATTGTACTAAGGTTGTTAAGTTGATAAATGTTGTTACGAATATAATAATTATCTTCGTAAATAGTGTCAATTTCGCAGTCTTTCATATGTCTTTCATTTAATTCTAAGTGTCCAAACCTATTATTGTCTATATACACTTGCAGATCTAGTGGTGTATCTACAGGGGCCTCATTGTTAGTCACCTGAATTCCCTGTTCTTTTGACACAAAAGGGGTTATCAACGAGGCCTTTTGCAATTCTTCAAAGACAGTGCTGTCGACACTAGTACAATTATTTCTGGTTGCCGAAGATTCACTGAAGTCGGACACGTCGTATTCTTCTTTTTCTCCATTTTCTGCGTTGGTCACAATTTTTCTTATTTTTACATTGTCTTTTTGAATGAGAAACGTTAGTAACTTTTTAATTTTTTTAAAACCCATAATTCTTGAAAACCAAAATTTATCGTTTACCAAAATTTATTTTACTTATTTTCCAAACTTGTACGCTTCTACTGTCAATTTTATTTGATTAATGTGACGTTTCTGATGTCAAATCCCCATAATTTTTTTTCGGTGCCATGGTTTTAATGTATTTATGTTGGGAATACGAAATTTGTCTTATACAAATATATTGGTTTAAAGCGTGACATATATGTCCATCAAGAACGCAAATACGAATTTTAGTTAGGTTAACCATGCTACAATCCATCACTTAAAATTATTACCAGTGGGACACCCACAATTCAACAGCAGCCAGCAGTGAGCTGACCACGAATATTAGGCTTCCTGGCTAGACCATGGTTATCCACCCAAATCCGATTAAATTTTGTGTACATGTATTAAACTACGTAAATATATTAACAATCACCGTTTTTTTAATTTTGTTAAGTTCATTACCAAAATTATTATTCTAATGTACAATACCACAGAAAATTTATGAGAACAAAATATAATTTTTTGTAATTTACATTATTCCAGGTAACTTTCAGTTTGTTACGAGCTCAATATAGGTAGTATCTTATTCGACTGAAATATAGAACCTGTCTATTGTTATACAACAATAGGTTTTGGAAAAGTGAAAGGATAACGGATAATGGAATGAAATTAAAATAAAAAATATTTATTTTATTGTTTTTAGGGCAGCTGCTATGCTCCATATTTAGACTGTATTTTAAATCAATAAAACAAACATGAATTAAAGTATTTCTAACAATAATTAAATATTTTTTCTTTATATATGTCGTACATTTATTATATTTATTTAAATGTACATTTAATATTACTGCAGTATACGAATTTTGTCGTTGAAAAAATCAAACACTGCTGCTACAACTTTTCACATGAGTTAGGTTTGTAACCAAGTCACACGCATAGATCTGCATACATATTGAAGTAGCGCCATAGGTAGCATACAGAAGAACATACCTGTCGATACAACCCGTATCACTACTTGTTCCTTCGGCAATATTCAAAATTCAAATGTACTAAATAATCTTTTACAAGAATAATTTACATAGATATAAACTTTGCTAATTTTATTAATTTTGTAGATTGTAGGCAATTATCAGTACACTATGCATCAATGAGTATAATTTAATACTTAGATACTCAGTCAATTATAAAACTTCCAATTATTTGTAATTAAACTGTGCTCAAATAATTTTCTAAAAGATGCGACGATAAAGAAGTTATTGCCTATCCTCGGGCATTTCAAATAATTTCATTCTCAAACTTTATATCTATCTTCAATAGGTGCTGATAAAGGCAATTTTTATTCAATTTCTAATGATTAAAACTAAAGTTTAATCAACTAATAATTAATCAACGTCAATATCCTTCCATTTGAAACTAAAATACAGTGAAATGCAATATTTAACAAATGGTATGAAATAATGGAGTAAATTATAAAACTGAAGATACTATAAGAATATATCTTTGTTGTCCTTCCTGAACGTGATTTGTTCTGTTAAAATTCTGAAATATAATTATCTGGATCAATTATAATGAAAAATTTATTTCCAGATTGCCCCGTAGTGGGAGACTTACTGTCTCTGTCGTGCATGATATCCTTCTCAAGATTCAGTAAACGATTTTCTATCGGTATGGTTTTACAAATATGTTTTAAAAATTTATCAGTGTTCACCAAGAACCAAGACTAGGAAACTCTAATGGGTAAAATGGTTAATGAATTTTTACTGCCATCTATCGGGACTGTCCATTACAATCATTTAAATTTACACCAATCTGACCCCTGCGATTATCCCTAATGTGGATAAACTCTCCTTTCTCTCTGTCGTTAGCGTGAGTTTTGACAATCTTTGTTTAGCGTTGCTTACTTCTATTAGAAGTGCGTTTTTTAAGGATTTTCCCTTTTCTATTGTGTTATTTGTGTTGTTTGTGTTAGCGTCCTTTTGTTTACCGGTTTATTTAAATTTTATAACTGTGGGAAGAGTAAAACGATGCTATGTACCTGGGTGTAACTATAGAAAGACAAAGAGGTAATATTTAACATTAATCAATATTAAATATTATATTCTGTAATTAGTAAACCATGCAGCATTACTACTATACGTCCTATTTGGCTTCAAATAATAAATAATGAGAAACTTTTGCAAATGGATGATAAATAGATAGGAAATTACCTTATTTGTGGTTTACATTTTAAGGATAGCTGCAAAGAAGCCTTACCATCACTTCATTTATCTGGTAATTTTTAGTATTAGAGTTAATTTTTAATGTTTTTTAAATAAATTTTAAAAATGAAAAAATAAAAAATGTATATTAATAGTCTGAGTTTTTTATTAAAAATATTATTTTAATAAATAAAAATTTAAAAATAAATATAAACCTAGACCTAGGGGATTCCCCTAAAAGTTGGCGGGTTATTTTAGTACTGTTCGATCCCAATAGATGGCGCTGTCCACGTTTATTTAGTCACCAAAATTTACTACAGAGTTAGCAATCTATAAGTGTATACAGTCTTTGCTAAGAACTCTTTATACATGTAGACATACATACACAAGTTCTATTGTTTATTTAAATATCTTAAAAAGAGGGAGGGAGATTGATTTTTACCGATGCTCTCAGATAAACTCTTTCCTTGATAAAGTCGCAGAAAAAAACCTGACGGACTGGCCAATATTGTGGAAACTTTTCATTAAGTTGTTAATATCACTTTATTTTCATATAACTTTATAGTTTTCAGTTATAGAAATACTTCTAAACAATTTCAATTTTAAATAAAACAATTAAAAAAAATTATCAGCATTTATAACAAAAAAAGTTTTTTACAATAATTTAAGGTTAAAGCTTTCATCAGTACAACTTTTTGAAGAAACTGATTGACAACTTTAAAAAACTCCTTTTGAGTTTTTATTAATATTCAAAAATTAAAAAAAAAAATAAACAAAAATTATAATATTGATGAAACATACAGACATTCATACAATAATACACAATCATTACTGACATAAAAATGATATTTATTCCAGACCTTATACAGAAATACCAACAACTACTAGCCATCATTCCGAGAATAGATCATCCAGAATCTGAAAACAAGATTTAATTACTAAAGGATAGTAAAAATAAGATTAAGTTATGTTACATTAAATAATTTTAAAACTAATTTTTTAAATGTAAATTTTATATTTTATTTAATTACCTGGCTTGCAGTGAGGATCTTTTAGCCTTTTTTAATGTGACTTTCCAGTCGAATTATGTAATCCCTCCATGTTACTTAACAGTTGCGTTTTTTACTATCTTCTTTACATTCCGGGTCGCTTTCAGGTGTAATTATCTAAAAAAAATAGATCAACATCAATGTAGTAATACAAAAAACCTTGTTATTTCATGAAATGCACAATTCAGATGAAAAATATTACCTTGGGCATATTATAAGTTTTGCAAGCATCTTTTGGTTCGCAAATAGTCAAACCGGCTCTATTTGCGGCCCTCTCGGCAATGGCGCGTAATCTCATTCTTTTGAATTCTTCAGGACTAGGACAATCACGAGCTTTAAAATAGTTTACAATGTTTGAGACCAATGTGCCCAACATAGACTTTTTCGGTGTTTCTTTACAGATGTCTTCAAAAGTACTATAAATAAATTTAAATTATTCGCTTACTCTACTCTCAACAATTTTAGAGTGAACCAACCTGGTATCATTGTCGCACTGTTTAATACTTCGATTTTCAGAACAAGTTTCTATAACATTGTCAACGCATTTATCAACTTTACATTCACTTTTAGCTGGCGGTTCTTCTACAATAGCTCCCCCTCTATTCAGAATGGACATAGTTTCTGATGAATCGCAAAATCCCAAGTCGTTATACTTCTTCTCAACGGGTTTACAGTCTAGAAATAGACAACGTAATTAACAACAATTATATGAGTTAACAGCAAATGCACACATTTTATGTTAATGACAATATATTACACCTACCAGAGACGTGTTTGGATTCCGAACTTATTCCCGGTATGTTAAATTGAGATTTAATTTTATCCGCCCTTTCTTCCTGGTACGGCGTGTTTGGACATTCTGAGATTTTAGTTTCTAATGTCTCCTGTGGTGCCTCGGAAAATGAAGCAATAGGTGCTTTAGTTTTAAAACAGCCTTTTTCATTAATCGGTGGCTTGTCATCGCAATCTTCGGCTTCTGCAACTTCTGGCGGACAAATTTTCGGATTCTTCTTTTTCGATCCGCCTCTGGGCAAACATTTTAGAGTTGTGGTGATAAAACAACGTTTCAGTAGGCAATCGCAAAAATATGTACTATGTACATTATGAATTTTCGATGTAAATCTACTATTTATTTCTATTTCAAGTCTTGAGGATGAGTGAATGTAACGGGCATTGACGTTTGGCACTTCACATGTTCTGCTTATCTGTCTATAACAAGTAATATTTTTACATATTTTCAAATTTATCAAGTAATTAAATGCTTACGGTTTGGACGGGCATAGTGTGAAGCTTGACTACAAACTTCTGTCCGTACCCGAAAGGTCTGTCCTTCGCCACGCACTGCGGATAATCATTGCGCGTGAGATGTTTGGATTTGAGAGGAGTGTATGGTTTTCCAAAAGTGCAGCAATCTTGAGTAATTCCCTCGTTTTTAAGACACAACTTTTTCTTGATGCATCTTTCTTCCTTATGTGGGTCTAATTTGTCGTAGCTGTAGGGTGGAGGTTTGATGATGTTATCGAAACCGGGTACTTGTTGGAAATCCGGTTGCAGACGCCTGGATGATTCTAAGTTGTATGGACACTCTGACATAAATTCCTCAAATTCTTCAATTACACATTCTGAAAAGGCAGGGTACGGTGGCTTTTGTTTTACGCATTTAAGATCCTTAACGACTTTTTCACAGTCAAATCTGCATCTTGGTGGACAATCTGGATATGATATATCGGGACAAGTCTTACAATTCTTATATCTCACTTGTTCCGTGGTGGCATTGTTTGATTTGAATGAATTTTCCAACAGGCTAGATTTCACAATTACATTTGAAAACAATCTAAATAAATAAAATCAGTATTATAATTAAGTAATAATAAGACAATAAAATTTTACCTTTTACCTTTTAATGTGTTTTCGACTAAATTGCTCATTAATAGAGAATTGGAAACAGAATTTGTGCTGTACTTTTTACTTTTGTTTCCAATGTTTTCTTCATCTCTAGGATTTCTCCCACACCTTTCACATTTATATTCAGTTGTATTCGTAAAAGGTTGAATGTAACTTACCATGCACTCTGAGTAAGAAGGATATGGGGTTTTTGGGGTGCGTTCACAACAAACTGCATGACGTTTTCTAAAACAAGCATCTGGATCTACTAAAGGACAATTGTCCAAACAAAATCTAGGACATGGTTTGGGATGTGACCCACACAAATCTCCTTTACAATCGTCACTTCTTTTTATTTTTGGTGCTTTACATGGCTTGTCTTTTTTGGGACAGCCCCAATCTTCTTCTTCAGTCTTGGGACATTTTTTCCAAGAATAATAGCGATTAGCAGATTCTTGATAATTTCTATATAGATTTATATAGTTAACTTCTAACTTTGAAGAGTTATCGAGTGCTCCAGAGTTACATGAGAAATTCTTTTTCTGTATACTAAATAATACTTTGTTGTTTTTATTCATATGCCAGTTAGAACTAGTTGACATCTTTCTTATTGTGTTAACTAATGCACCGGTGTATGTACTAAACCTCTTCTGGTTGCAATGTTTGCATTTTAGTTCTCTCATTTTCTTTTTGTCACAGGTTCTGTCTTTTACTGCAGGTATTTTCCTGCAATCAGCGTCCGCATCCTCTACATATTCCCAACAATCAATGTCTGCTCTGGGTGCTCCTTCACCGCAGATCTCTACCTCACAAAGTGGTCGAGGTTCACATACTTCCAAGTTTAGTCTTGGAAGAGGAGGCACGTCACACGGTGGTGGTGGATCTATACAAGGACAATCCTTGGGAATCAATTTGGGCAACTTGGCATTAATATGTAAAGGACATTTTTTCGGTATGGGTGGTTCTTCTTCCGGACAATATTGATCCCAAACTTCTTTTGGTTTACGAACTTTAGTTCTTCCACGTCCTGACTTTTTAAACTCTATTTCATTTAGAACACTTATGGGGTCGGCTATGTTGACTTTCGACGAAGGATCTTTTTTAATGTTTACTTTAGCAATGGGTTCTTTTATTTTAGCAATATTAATATCAGGTGACTTATCAAGCAAGGGGAGAGTGTTACTGATAATACCTACATTTATTTCTGGTACTGACTTCGATTTAAAATTATAGGTAGATGCATTTAGTGAGGTACTTTGGGTGCTTAGTTGTCTTACACCTTGATATGGTTTTAAGTGATTTATTTTGTTTAAGCGATCTGAATACGATGGAACTGGCACGTCGTTTCTTAATTTTAGATTATCGCTTAAATCGAATTCAGATGCTGTTTTGTCTTCAGTGTTTTTTTCACTTTTTTCAGGTGGTTTATTATAGGTAGAAAACTCCCTCCTGTTTAGCATTCCATCTTTATGGTACGTATTTTCGTGTTGAACTGAATATTCTTCTTCTTCTGCTTCTGCTTCGTTCTCTGGATATTTAACCCACTCCCTTGGCTTCAGTATTTCCGGAAAAACGATGTTATCTGTGGATCCATATGGCTTCAGATTGCTGGGCTGTAAATGAGGAAGAACTCGACTAAGTTGTTTTTTCTGTAAGCGTGACATGCTTTTGTAAACTTCATTTCTTCTACGAATTTTATAGCGAGGTTTTGCGGCTTCCAATTCATATTGTTCAGCGGAATCAAAACTGTTTATGAATGTTCTTTCCCTTTCATTTTCCATTCCTTTGAAAGAGGTTGAGGAGTAATTTTTGATTCCTGTTTTTGCATTTTTAATTTTGATATGATTGGAGCGTTCATCTGCCGCTGAAAATAATCAACATTTTGATATTTTGATAGGATAAAGGTGTGATAGATTGATTATATGTAAGGTGTTTCACATGATTATCATACGTATGCTCCTCTAAATGACAAGCTGATTTAGTTATATAATTTAAATAAAAATACAAAAAGGAAAATTACATATATACACATATATACATACATATACAGAAGGAAAAGCGTTTGACCCGTCGAATTTAGAGAGAGACATCATGCATGACAGAGACAGAAGTCTATCCCATGGTGGGAGACTTCATATCTCTATTGCACATTTAGATGAATCAAACTCTTTTTGTACTGTATATACATATAACTAACTAATCACTAGTCTAGAATATATGAATACTATCCACATAGTTACTATACTATATACAAAATAGTTGATAAACCTAAGAGTTGCAATGTCATTGATCATGGTATCTATTCATCGAGGGAACAATTAAATATTTAAAAAAATATGTATTTTTATTATTTTGTTTTACGCTAGAAGATTTATGCCAATTTTTCCCATAAATTGTAAGTTATTAAAGAATTAGTGAGTTATTACTTTTTAATACACAAAATTTTATAATATATATTATACCTTAAATTTTAGACATAAATATATATGGTGTTCTAAAAGTGGTTTAAACAAATGAGGGTACATTATTAAAAGTTAAAATAAAAAATTTGTTGCATATAAAACAATGAACATGCCAAGCAACGTTGTTTCAATTGTCTAAGTATTACAATGTTGCTATGGATACTGTTTATTAAAAACTTTAAATTAATAAAACAAAAAATATTAATTTCAATCACTTATGTTTCTTAATGGCAAGACCGATATTACTTTTGACAATTTCATAAACTTACAAGGGTACCTTAATAACATTCAATCATTTGTTTCTGTAATTTTTGTGTACCCTGTTTATTGACAAGGATTAAAAAAAACTAATATTCATCTGTCAAGTAACCGTTTTTTTCTATGACAACAAAAAAACAAATTATAAATTTGATTAAATAAGTGGAATGTCAAATTAATTCATTAACCTCAAAAGATAAAACTGTTTTATTTAAAAAAAACTCTATAGTAAAATGAGGATTCCCCTCGATGTAGTTTAAATTTAATTTAATTACAAAAATATAGAAACGCTTTAACCTCCTTTAATTTCCCTTAATATTATATGATTATGTAAAAATGTCGATTATAATTAGTATAAAAAGGGTTCCTAAAATTTTGACTAGAGGTATTATATAAGAAAAAATACATCTGGAGACAACATTAAAAAACAGTCCTGCGTTTTTAATAAATAGCTTTTAACTTCACCTATGTGAAGTATTTTAATCCTTTACATACATGCATTTAAAATTATTGGAGATTTTTGTTAAATTTTGGTTGTTTCTGTACGGTGTGTAATCTGATATAATATAAAACTCACCTATTGATCCAGATGCAGATTTATATGGGTCGCTATGAAGGTTCACTTTAGTTATTGGTGACAATGATTTTAACTGTCTTTGGATATTAACTGGACCACTCTGAAATAATAAAAACTATTAATATTGAATTACTCAATGGTTATAAACATCGTTTGATGCTCCAATATCATCGTAAATCGCGTAAATTCCGTAAATATTAAGTATAAACCTGCAATATTAAAAGTTTATTGACTACAAAATATTTTATAGCAACATTCACTTTAAAATATTTAACTAAACGTTGAATATTTTAAAGTTAATACAATTTTCTGTTTCAAATCACATGCTAGTTTGGTGTCTAACAAAAATATGTTTAATAATTATATGACTAAGTAGTAGTAATTTCTTACATTAAGTGTAGTAATGGTAAATATACTTACAGCGTTACTTGCTACTCCAGATAATTTTAATCCCAGTCTTAAAGCCATAATTTTGAATTGTAATACGAAGAATTTTTTTCTGTGAGCAAACAAATGATAAAACGTTACTTACAAAAGTTTGCTCATGTTGCCATGTTATTTAAAATAAATGATGTCAATATAGACAAAAGATAACTGGAATGTTATGACAACGGATAACAAAATTGGGGAGTTTTTGTTTATTCCAAAGCATATTATAAATAATAGTAACATTGGATTACAAAATTCAATTTTTGAAATAAAAAATATTTAGTTAATTGCAAATTTATTTTATATTTATTTAAGTGGTCCAAATGAAAAAAAAAAGAATATAATTGATAATTTTAGAGTTGAGCATACCCAAATTATATTTTAAATATATAAAAGAAAGTATTTACACTTTAGATGTAAACTGGAGAAATAATGCAAATGCGTCTTAAACATTAATTAAATGAATTCTATTCGTGTAATTCTAAAATATAATATAGATCTTTAAAGATGGAGATTTTTAAAAATCTTAGATAAGTCTTCAGATTTTTGAAGTGAAAACTTCTTTAGCCGCGTTGGGCCCTTTTTGGTAAGGAAAATCCTATGGGTCCGCGTCACCGACATGCTTTTGATTTGCGCACGCGCAGTGTGGTGTGCGCCTTATGCACTTTTTGGATGGGTGAAATCTCGTGCATTCGCGTCACCGATATGCTTATACCAGTATATATGTAGCTATACAGCTGACGTATAGTACTGTGTATATCTTATAAGTGAAATTGAATGGATTTAGTGAAAAATTCAATGTTTATATAATGTGCATTGTTGAAATAGTATTTTTGTTTGATTATTATTTGAATGGCCATGATCGGAAACTCAGTACTACAAAATATAAAACGACAATCGATGCCGTTTTTACGTGATATTTAGATAAATTTGAATCAAAGATTTTCATTTCTTAGTTAAGTCTATTGTATCATTTTTATAACAAAATGAAATAATTGAAAGTACAAAAAGTGTAAGTATTGTTGAAATTAATGATTACAATGATGCAAACAATTAAAATAATGTTAAAAATCAAATACATTAAAATTTAAGTAAATACAAATACTATCCATAAATAATATGATTGAATATTAATTGTTATTTCAATTGAATAGTATTTATATTTTGTCATGATCTTGTACAGCCCGTAATATATTTGAATAATAAAAAACCACATAAATATGGATATAATTATTGCTCGGAATGTCAATAGATGTGAAAACCAGATTGAGGTTGATAATTTTAATTCAAACATTTAGAAATTTCAAATTTTAATACTAAAAGTTTTGTTAATGCTAATTCATTTTCCAGAAACTACCCAAAGAAAATAATTGAACGTACATCTACGTATACAATTGGGACTACGCAAATTCAACAATACCCTATCAACGTATTAATTAAAGGCATCAACCAATAAATTAACATTAGCTGTATAGATCTTAAAACTAGGGAATAAATACAGTTTCACTGAACAGATAGGATACTCCCCAGTGAGCAGAAAGTAGAGCAAGTGAAGGTTGATTAATTAATAGAAATGGCAAAATAAACAGAGAAGTGATATGTTGTCGCAAGTTGTTTGCGGAGCTCTTCAATGTTTCTGCTGTGAGGTCTGTGGAAATCCTCGGCCCCAATGAAATTAGAGTTGATTTTTCGACAAGCGTTTAAAATCCATCCGTTCCATGTTTTTCTAATCAAATTGCTTCCTACATTTGACTCTGAATGTTTGCAATGAATTTATGTACTTCGACGAAAACAAAAAAAAAAGTTTCTTTCAGGACTGCCCATAGTTTATTTACATTTACTGTCACAAACAATATCAAGGAACTAAGTAAATGAAGTGATGGCTCCTATCGGAATCTGGTTCATATTTACAAGTTATAAGAAAATAAAGATTATAGTATTGTTACAAAGTGAAACAATATTTGAAGTTAGCGAATATTTGAAATTTATGACCAGTCAGATTTATATACGTAAATTTTATGAAAGAGCTATAAATTGAAGTCTGAGACAGAAAAAGTGACTCTGAACGTTACATCGCGATGGCGAACATTTAACAACGACTGTCAGCATTTTCAAGGATTTACTTTAAGATTACCTCGCAAAACATCGTTTAATTCTTACGAAAACTTTCAAGCAAACCGCAGACTTATTGCCATTGCCATGGAGATTGTACGAATGTGGCTTCCACCGATTTCAAACGATTTTAAAATAAATTTAGTAAATAGTACACTATTTTATTAAGGATATCCAAGATGCAATAACACTTTTAGACTACAACGTCTATGTTTAAAAGATCAAAAGGCTCCATTGATTTGGATCTTGAAAGAACAAGTTTGTTAATTCCGCTGAGCTACTTAAATATGTACTTGAATTTTCCTTTGTCGAATCATCCTTTCATCTCATAATAGTTATCGTCTTACTAAATGCTTTTATTATTTTTTTATAAAAAAATCGTCGAATTCATAGAATAATTGGATAGTAAAGACATCAGCCCACTGAAGCAAAATGCAAATGTGACCGGTAGCAGCCATTCGGTTCATGCTTTGCCTAAAGAGAGGTTTCTTTTCACGCTCTTTTTCCTTCATTTTTTACCCTTCCTTCATACTTGCGACTATTCAAGAAATCTCTCTTTTACAATCTCAGATCTAAAAGATATATGCGTCCAAAGTTTTATACATGAGATGATACGATATTTTAAGGAGTTGTCCCGAAAGTATTTACTAAGAATATATTGGCAACATCAACTTTCTTTGTGGGTATCTTTATTTGTTTTTATTAAATAGTCTATTTTTCAGAAACAGTTTTAATCAGTTTCGTAACTTTACCCGATTATTTCAAATTCATCAATTATTAAAGGCAAAGTGAATTGTCGTTGAAACACTGAACGTCTATCATTTCCATGAGCCACTTGATATCTAACGAGCACCCGAGTGAATATTTATACGCCCTTCATATCACACTCGAGCCAAATGGAAATATCTTATAGTTCTCTTCTCATCTTTCCCGTGTCTTCCGATTTAATGAATTCTGATAGTAAATTCATCACTTTGTTTCATCCAACAGTTAAACGTAAAGAGCTTTTTTATGGGCGAAATGGGACAAATTCAAATTCCCGTAATTGAATTCAATTTTGAGACATGTAAATAGCGATATAAGTGTGATTGTTTAAATGTTGATTTTAATTAACGACTTTTAAAAATCAGGATTGTAATGTAATGTTTATTTATTTACAATATTTTTAATTTTTCATGGTAGTGTTTATAATATACTAAATTATTATTTATTAATTTACTAAATCCGTTTTCATCAATAAGACCCACTTGTTTATTATCACCCTCGATTACTCTTTGTTTAATTTCTTTTCTTCGTTAATTTCGACTACGCGCATTATTTTTAAATTAAAGACACCGAAATAAATTACTAAATGATTAATCATGCGGCAAACTGTTGTGAATTAACCTTTCAGAAGTTCCGTAATTAAGAAGAAAAATGATAATTAACATATAATGACTACAACTTAAAACTGGACAAGGTACAAATGTAGACCAATTTATCAAGTTTTTAGAAATTATAGTGTCTTTATTTCAAACAGTAAATAATTAAAGATAAATTTAGGTCAATTTGAAATTGTATTATAGTATTTGTTTGTATTTAATTATAAATATATACATCATTGACAATATGTACCATATTTCAGAACAAATGTATGGTGACTTTAGTAGGTAGAGTGTGTCTTATAGTTTTGTTATAAGCTCCTTTTTTATTATTCCTAATAAATAATTACTAACTAATTAATAATTTCTGATTATAATTATATTTCTGTTTTGAATTAATCGATTTTATATATTTAAAGATATATTTTTATACATTTTAGTTGTTTGTGCAATTGTTGAAATCGATTTATGTTTTAAAACTTAACAAATTAAACGTTGTACATTTCTAAAACGTAATAATCAACATGAAGGTAGCAACAATCAGCAGATAATGCACAGTTTTATATCTAAAAGTTAAAAAATAAAGAATATCTAATCAAATAGAAAATAGAATAAAAAAATATCCAATTAAATTAAAAAAATAAAATTGTTAATTGAATTTTTAATGTTTTAAGTTTACTTAAAATACCAATTGTATTAAAAAATAATAATAAAATTTTTAAAGTTTAAAAAATAAAAATAAATTAAATTTTAGAAAAATATAAAAATTTTAGTTAATTTTTTAAAATTTTAGAAATTAAAGAAATATAAAAATAAATTAAATTTTCAGAAAATTAAAATTGCCAATTCAAACTTATTAAATTAAAAAAAAAAAATAACTTAGAAATTAAAAAATACCATAATTTAGAGAAAAAGAAATAATTAATTTATACATCGAATTTATTTTTTAAAAAAATAAATATAACCAATAACATTAAATGTGAAATAAAATTGAAATTGAGTTTAAGGTACGGTTAAATATTAAAAAAAATATAAAAAAATAATAATAATAATTTAGGAAATTTAAAAAAATAAAAAAAAATTAAATTTTAAAAAAATTAAATTTAAAATATAAAATTGTTAATTTAAAAAAATAAGTTAAAAAAATTAAAAATTACCAATTATTATTTATTTACCAAATTTATATTTAAAAATTAAGTTTAAAAAATTAAATAAATTTATGAAATTTAAGTTTGTTAAGTAAGATTAAAAAAAATATTATTTATTATAATTTAGTATATTTAAAAAATTAGACTTAAAAAATAAATTAAATTTAGAAAAATATTAAAAATTTAATTTTTTGAAATTTCAGAAATTAAACATAAAATAAATTAAATTTTCAAAAAATAAACAAAATTTTAAAAATTACAACATTATAAAATTAAAAATAACAATTAATCTGATATTATATATATATATATATATATATATATATATATATATATATATATATATATATATATATATATATATATATATATATTATATATGTGGGATTTCGATCGTTTAGTTTTTAAAATAATTTCAGTCACGAACATAACTAATGTATAGTTAATTTAATTTAGACATTTTAATTTGTAATTAATTTTGACGAAAAATAACGCAATTTACGTCTGAAATCTTTAATTTACTGTGCTTTCGTGCACGCATTTCCAAATTCCCCTGGTTTCTCGAATTTCCTTTCATAAATTATACGGTTCCTTGATCGATTTTCATGTTTATATGCACTAGGTAATAGATTATATTAAAAGAACTTATCAACAAAGTTATTAATAGAACTAACTTATTTTATTAAAGAATAAGGACGAGACTCCTTAAAACGTACAAAAAACAACATTAAAGATTTAAAAAAGTCGTTTGCTTATGACAAATATTGATATAAATTTAGTAAGTTATTTAGAATGTTTGTCGATGTAATTTTAAACTAATTAAATAAAAACGATCTATTAAATAAATGTAAATAAATATCGTCGATCTATTATATTGCTTTGTTTATACTACGGCTGAAAGTTAAGCCGAGGCGACCATTATCTGAAATTCAGAAGACCATTTCCGTTTTATTGAGGGAAACGAATTGAATGGTAAGAATGGAGTTTAAATAGGTGCATTGGTAGTTTGGGTTAACATATGGGCTGTTAAAGAAACTCTATCGACACTTACAGAAATAACATTTTTATTGTCTCGATGCGGTTAACCTAACTGCCCTTCATCAAATTCTTCGATTTGTAAACAGGGTTTATTGTCAATTTGTTTTTAAAAAAAACACGGCATTTAAAATAATTTGTTGGTTCTCCTTTTGAAAAGTAAGTGACATTATTAAGCTCACGGAACTTTATACGAAAATACGATTTAGCCGGGCGTTCAAAATGAATACGTAATTTTATTTTTCGCTAGTATAACCTAAAAAATTCTTTGAAAACCACTTTTTAGACGAATTGAGAAATTGCGAAAAAATAAGCTCAAATAAATATAAGGAAGTAAATTATTCACAGTAAATTGAATGGGATTCCAACATCATAATGATCTTTAAAAACTCCATCTAAAGGAAATCAACGAAATCGGATATATTTTAAGTGCTTTGATGTTTTAAATTGATGACATGGACCATTTCAAATCCTTTCTTAAAATCGAACTTTCACGTTATTTACCTTTGCCCGCGTACAAATTTGTAAAAATCTGCATAAATATGGTTCCTCTTTTAAGAATAAAACGTATTGGCAATCAAAAGCATATTTAACATTACAATAATAATACGGCCTTGTGGTAAATTCGATCAGATCAAATTCTCTTAAATGCCGAAAGTTACACAGATTGATTTGGGAATAGTTTAACATAAGATATGCATAAGTCAAGAGTGAATTTGATAAGGATAAGGCAGGTAAAGACAAAGGCAGGTGAATTAGAAGTAAATTGGGAGGGTGTAATTCAAAACCTGGAATGTTCTAGGACTCTCACGTAAACTTAAACCGGCGAGGGTCCTTAAAAAACGGTTGATTACGGGACCACTAATATTAAAATAATTTAAAAGTAGCTCTAACTTTGTTGTCTGCACAACATTTTAATTACTCCGGAAAATAATGAATTTTTATTTTAATGATAGCGCTGAACATGTCGCTTGTCACGCTGACAAACTTTTAATGTGCTTTTAAACATAATTATATTTTTGTTCAATTCCTTCGTAAACCGTCCGTGTTTTATTTTATAATAGGCAAGTTATGAATAATTAATTATAATTAGATTTCGTTTACTACATTTTAGTTTACAATCTTTTGATTATAATCTATACATTATATTTAATAAGATTCATATAAATAAGGTTAGATATAAAAAAATGTATTGGGGGGTGGTGAAGGGGGATTTCATAAGTAAAAAGAAAATATATGTTTGTCTGGCGCAGGTGTTGTAATAGTCTTGTGTCCAACCTAAGAAGTTTTATCTATAAATCTTCAACAGTATAAAGAATATATCACCCTTTAGGGACACTCTGCTTTGCACTCCATGGAAAAACATGTTTATATACCAGAATCTTACCTGTGGAATACTATGATTTATGCCTGCATACTTGAAACATATGAATTATTTTTTGCATGTTTTAAATGTTAGGACTGGTTCAAAAAGGCAATAAATATTGTAAAACTCAAACAATTAGTATTTTTTTAAAACAAAATATTAGGTAATTACAATTTGGAAATTAATTAGAAGGAAGTTTTATGTTTCTTGTTTATCAAATTAATCACCTATGTTAAAATATAATTAAAATAGAACACACTGGTTTATAACCTAATCAAAATAAATTGGAATTCTGAAGACATCGTAAATCTGTTCTAAATATATTTAATAAAAAACCACAGAGAATAGCTAGGTTGATTAAATTTGTAATTTTCCTTGGGTTTATTGTACACGACTTGATCCTTAATTGCAGTTTATTAAATTAATAAAACTGATATATTAAAAATGCCTTTATCTTCATTAGCATTATTGTGTAGTTACCAACTGTTTAATATCATATTATTTAGGGACGAATATTTTAACTAGGTGGTTGTTTTGTAAAGTGAGTGCAGCCTTTTAATCGAGAATAATAAAATGATATTATGTGCCAAAAGTGCAGTTTTGTGTAACCGCCCGTGCTATTTTTAAAAAATATCCAATAAAAGGATTTATAAAATGCGATTAAATAGAAAAAGAAGTTAATTAATTTTTTATGGAACTATTTTTAGTTATACGTTTAAAAAATATCTGGATTATATTTAATATTTTATTAAAATTTCCTCATTATGAATTGAATTTAAGGAAGGTCTATTCACGTTCAATGAGAATAACCTAATAAAATGATCGTCAAAGGGTTTTGTGACTAAACGTCAAGCGTAATCTTCGAGGAGTGATTAATTAAATAAAATTTTCTATGAGATACATAATATCAAAGAAGTTTTTGTGTCGCCTTCCTTGAAAGGGCTCTTTACGTTGAATAAATAGCTCCTTATCAAATGAACATAAACTTGCATGTATGACATTTTTCACTCAGGGTGTCGCCATGCTTTTCTCTTTAAGTATTTTATTGAGGAGAGAGAACTTGAACAGCTGTCAACAACAGCAGCCATTTATCTAATATTTTCTTACATTTATAAATACACACACGAATGCTGATAAGACATTCTTAGAAAAAGAATTTGGTTTATTTTAGTTAAATGTTTAATGCCAAAACCCAGAATGTATTAAGATATTTTTATAAAATTTTGTATACGAGTAGTACCTATTGATATAAGGAATTATAAAAATTCGAAGTCATTTTTTTTTTCATTTCTTTAAGGTATCACAAACAAGTGTATACTAAGTTTTTGTCACAATTTGTTTTATTCGGTAATTTATACTAAATGTTTAATATACTTTGAGTATGAAGAAGAAATACTTTTGGTTATTTAAGTGAGTTAAGAAATAGCACGGTCTTTGATCAGAAATGTAATGATATGATGTCGGCAGTCATGAAGTGAAGAGGGCAGAAGAGGGAGAACGAGAGATTCTGCAAGACCAAAGCTACCACAGAGTCACAAGACCATACTCTCAGAGTAATGGTCCTAAGGAACACGATGAGTTCAACGTGGATGATTCATAATGAATATTTTACCTCCGTATAAGATCTTTTGGCCTACAGAGTTATTGCCCTTTTTTGGTATTACCTCTAACAGTAGTAACTGGTGTTTGGAACGTCAACAGTGGGATGAAGAACGGAATCACATTATGTTTGGAGATGAATCACGGTTTTTCTTGGGCATGTACTATGGTCATGTGTAAAAAAACTTTTCTTTGCTGTGGGAAGGTATGTTCACAATGATAGTGTTGCAATAACCATAAGAAATAGCATCCGGATTTTAATGGTATTGGATGCCATTTCTAACAGATCACCTTTAGTTTTCATTAGAGGCGTCCCAGCGATATGTGGATGACGTTTTGGTGCCTTATCTTCTTCCCTACATAAGAAGAGATCTCGGACTAATTTTTCAGCAAGATATTATCCGTCCATATATTGCCAGGAATACATTAAACTTCCTAGAAACCTTCCATGTAAATTTACTGCCTTGGTCACCCAAATCCTCAGAGCTTTCCCCAATCGAACATGTGTGATTTGAAGGTGTGACGCTTAACGAAATTACATTACCCTTCATGGACTCTTAATGGACTAAGATGTCATATTTAATTCGCCTGGGATGAGATACAATAAGAAAATATCGATAATCTCATTAAATCGATGCCATGACTTGTCAACGAGTGTTTTAATCAAAGAGGGGGTCCGTCCCATTATTAACTTTTGACACATTAATATTTTTGTTTAATATTTTAATCACTTATTATTCTGTAATAGATTAATGTTTATTCAGAAAATTGGAATAATTCAAATATATCTAGGTGTTGCATTTTTTGCAAGCAGTATAAATAAATAATTATTTTATAACAACAATTTTATTTGAATTTTAAATAAATGTTTGTGTAGCATTGCTTCGCCGTGGATTAAGAGGTTGACACATCCGTTGGACATGACCACTCAGTTAGGTGTTAAACCGATTCTTGAACGGAGACGACCAAAGATGGCTATTTCGCGACGGCCACAGCGGCGGCTCCACTCAACTTGTAAATGAATACGGAGCAAAATCCCACGGGCTAGCGCTAGCCATGCTGGATTTATGGCTTGTGGTCGTGCTGACCTGCATCCTGTTGACGTCATCACCGCGGGGATTGCGCATAACGAGGCAGCGAATTCCGCTGCCCCATCGTGTCCTGAGATTTCATGTTTCAGGTGGTATGTTCAACGAATGCCTATCACACGTTTACATTCCTAGGGGTCCATATCGTTCGCTTAAATCTCGACTTCAAACGAATAAATGCGAAGGCATCCGAAAGCCGACCGCGCCATGCCTCCGGGCGTTCAGCGGCTCGAGGGATTTGGACCGGGGCTGTCGACTAAAAACTGCGTCTCCAGTATAGCAAACCGTAGAATATACAAATTTATCTTGGTAACTCTGGTGGAAATGAGTAGGTATTTTGTAATATGCGAAGTAGATATAAATCTGTTTTGGAGTAGGTGCAGGGTTATTAATTTAGGTAACCTAAAATTAATTTCTAAAATAGATATGATAAACAATTTTATAATCTAATTACATTCATTAAATTATTTGAATGTATATGATTTTACATTTGTTACAGGACTTATAGTCATCTTCGAGTACATAACAAAAATTAAGTATTGTTTATGTCAACAAAGGAAGAATCTTCGTTAAATTGATGACACGGTTTATGAAGTTTTTTAAATAATAATAATAATTTTAATAAAGAGATATTGAACTGGAATACTTTTAAAACATTATCTACAAACTGTGATATTTTATAAATAAATTTGTCTTTATAATAGCAAGTGTTTTATTTTTCAAATTTTGAAACAAATTAGTTAATAACAACACAACGTAACCAAGTAATTTTTTGTCACAATTTCTTTGAATAATTTTATTTATTATATATATATATATATATATATATATATATATATATATATATAATTATATTATATATATATAATTATATTATTAATATATAATTATATTATATAATATTGTGAATTTTTCTCTATTATTTTGTTTATATCTTATTTATATCCACATATTATCAATTTTCAAATCTATCAAATTAATCAAAATTAATATTCTGTTTACTATGCAACTATGCAATTATTTATGTCCACATTTTAAATTCGAACATTAAAATATAATATTAAAAATTACACACAGGCCTGTAAATATATGTGATACAAAAAACGTATATAAAATTAAAATATATGACTATTATTATCGTATATTCAGGATATATTAAATTAAAAAGTTAATTGATATTTGTTACCTGTTTTACAATTATCCAAAAATGTGGAACATTTTGGATTATGTTCTTTGTTTTTAACGGAAAATCGGAGCAGTTTAACCTTTTTAATTATGGATAGAAACATTCTTTATATTATGGATTGTACCATTAATCCATTACAATTAGCATTGTAATAAATATTTTATTTTATATACATAAAAAAACTATGTCAACTAATAACTACTAACACAAATCTCAAAAACCTTGCAATCAATCTATTTCACATTTTGGGTGTGCATTAATAAGTGTTTGATCTATGACATGACATAGTTTTGAAGTCATAATATTCTTTAATAACAACAATACTGGTCAAACTTAGGTCATTTTCTACCATGTTTGTACAACAAATTCTAACCTAACCTAACCTAACCTAACCTAACCTAACCTAACCTAACCTAACCTAACCTAACCTAACCTAACCTAACCTAACCTAACCTAACACATACATCTGTGACATCGAGATTAATTTCTATTTATATTTGATTATGTACTAATGATTAATCAAAACTACTATTGTGTATCGTATTTATTATATTTGTTTATATGATAAAATGTGATTGGTTAACAATAAACTATATGACATAAATAAAAAGTTTAAACTGTATACATTATTGTATTTTTAATATATATTACTGTATTATACGAATTTTTGGGTGGTATTTAAACTTTTAAACAATATATCAAATATACTATTTGAATTATTTATTACATTAATTAATTTACAATATATTTCATGTATCTTGATGAACAAAAATAAACAATATAAAATAAAGAATATAAAAAAATATTACTAAACCAATGAAAAATCAACATTACTTATTCCAAAATATTTTCAAAACATCTATGGCTTATGAGACTGTAGTTTTTTAATTCAAAATAGTTTATTTTTATTGGAACATTTTATTTAGTGAATCCAACATCCAACCTCACTAAAATGTAAGATTCCTCCTTTTTAATACAATAGCAATTATATTTTATAATTTTGTATTTATATATATTGTTTCATTTTAGTTGTTATTTATAGAATTATTTTGTATTATGTTACATTTAAGTTGTTATTTATATGTATTTTACAATATATTTTGTTCAAAAACACATTTAATATTAATATTTTATTTTGTTTAATATATTATTATTTTTGAATTTATCTGTTTATTTTAATTATACATTTAACTTTTAATACGAATACGATATGGTAAAAACTATCGTATGATAGTGTATAATTCTTAATTACCAACATATAATATGATAATGGAGTAAAATACCTTTAGAATAAATATATTAGAATTAGGACAACAATTATTATACGAATTAAACAATAAGAACTGTAACTATAAAAAAGTTTTTGATATTAATATTCGATTCAAAATACATAACGTGAACAAGCAATATTCTTAATTTGTCAAATTTAATGATGCGAATCTGTTGCAATAACACACTCGCCGCAAGCGAATATAGCCTTTGAAGGATGCAGATCTGACGCCGACCGTATATACATGAGATCTCAAATGCGGTCCGGTTCCATACAAAAAAATTTGCGCACGAACTGAATGTTTATTTGATTTTGTGGCGGAAGCGCACAAAGTGCGATTCCTTTTCTAGTAACTGCCGCTCTTAAAAACATTTTAAGTTGCGCATATAATTCATTGACAACTATTGTCAAACAGTTTGTTCAAAGTAGTACTTACAATCCCTTAAATATATACCGTCAAAATTAATCTCTATTTATATTTGTTTATTAAATTTAGGTCAAGTTGCATTACGAATGATTTCAGAACTACTATTGACTAGAATCCACATGATTAATAGTTGGCAACACTTAATTACTAGCAACCGGGCTCCCGAAATATAAACCTTAAATAACGGGGCGCTCTACCTTTCGCGCGTTAATTTTGAATGGGAACACGAGAACTTCGGGCGCGTACGGGTACACTTCGCCTTTACTCGGATGATACTTTATTCGAATGATATGACACCATTCCTAGCAGCCGACGACGTGCTCATAACGACCTGCCGAGATTATACAGAGGTAAAGACATCGTCAAATTGGCCGTGTATGTTATGGCCCCCATTTCCCGCAGTGCCGCATTGTTCGTTGTTAATTATCGTATAATCGACTAAATTGAATGATCTTGTATCCATTTATATTTTAAAATTTGTATATGTACTTACTCAATAATCATTACAACGGAATGAAAATATGCAAATATGGTGGATGAGATTAATGAATCAATAGTTTGAAATTTCTTACTTACATCGTGCACGACAGAGACAGTAAATGTCTGGAAGTTTGTCCCATAGTGGGATTTTTACTATCTTTGTCGATCATGATGTTTCTCTCAAGATTCATACGCTTTTCTATACGTATACAGTACGAAAAGAGTTTGAACCAAATAAATCCTGAAAGAGACATCATTTATAATAGAGACAGTAAGTCTCCCACTATGGGATAGACTTCTACTGTCTCGTTCATGCATGATGTTTCTCTCTTAATTCAGACGGATCAAACGCTTTTTCTACTGTATATGATGCATCCACTTCTTTGAAAGGGCCAATTCCTGATGCAAAAGTTGATGTATATAATTTAATAATAGCTAAAACACTAAAGGTCATTAAAATTGATTAATACGAATGAATCTTTAAATAATGTCAACTGGTTAATAATAAAGTAGGTTTAATTTACAAATATCAGATTTGTTGGGAAGGTGTACCACTGCAATTAACAGTGGTGAACACTGGTGTTCAATAGCAAAAGTCATCAAAATTGACGAAGTGGAAAACGTATTTAGACAATTTTCAATAAAATTTAATTGTAGGTTTTATTTTAAAACGTGAGATTTTTTGAAGAAGTATAATTTTGTTAAAACTGTGTACAGACAATTTAGAAAGTAACCTCTAAATGAATTAATTAACGGTCCATTGACAGTGCTTTGAGATTCTCCTCAAAAAATCGTATATTTTCTGCCTTAAAGCCTGATTTATCATTACGTTCTGGTAATTTACCAGAAATGTATTCGTATTAGTCAACTTTAATGAAGGAATGAGGCTGCGTATAAACTTTTTATAGTCACTCATCGAAAAATATCAGAAAAGTTAAAAAATAATATAGAAACACCAAAATAAATAACTGACGAGAAAACTTGGAAGAATGGGTGAACTTTAATAAACAAAAAAAGATTCTTTAAGTATTAAGTGCGACTACAAGAAGTTTTCTAAGATGTATCTAAATTAATAAGAAAACTATGGTCAAATAAATGAAAGAAGGAAGACTTCAGGAAAATATCTTAATAAATTAATGGAATTAATTTGTAATATATCTTAACTACAATAATGAAGAACAATAGCATTTTAATAAATATTATATCAATTATAGTGTTTATATATAATGTATCTAAGTTGTGTGTTTATGTTTTATTAAAGTGACAAAGTTTTCTGTTATTTGTATACCTATTCGTATCTATTTAATCTACGGGAAAACCGTTACAGTATTTATATAGGGCTAATTTATATTAGAAGTACGGACATAAAACGAAACAAAAAATATTGATTTTCAATTATTTGTACAAAAATTGATGAGTCTCGTAATTCAATTTCCGAAAAAGATAATTTAGGTCACAAATTCGTTTATCGGTATATATTATTCCTGCAGACCATATCACTTTAACAATAAATCTAATTATGGATCAGTTTTAACAGGTTTCCATAATAATAATTAATTATCCTATATGATTGATAGGTCACTTTTTGAAAAGCTTTAAAACGTAGACTGTAGCCTGGTTAAAGTTAATGACATTGATTTGCCGACTTCAATAATTAATTACTTTCATGATATGGGATTTATTACCTAAACCAGTAATTTGTAAATTGAATGGGAGACTAAATTAAATTTTCTTGATATTATCCTGTCAATACAGTATGGCGTCACAACTCGTCGGAATATTAACATTCATTCATAAAGTGGTTATAATTAATAATCGGCTTTGCGTTTTAGGTCTAGGGAAATTTAATATTTCACCTTACCTAAATGACGGTCAATTATAATATTTATGAGTGAATATTCTATTAATAGACCATAAAATATCTACAATATTCTGTCTACAAAAGGAAATTATTTAAATTTTAAACTACAGAAACTTTACTTTAAAAAGTTCATATGTTAATTAATAGAATAATAAATTATTATCTATTAGCAGTCAGTTTTACCGAAATTCCAATTTTACCTGTTATTGATTTGTTAATTTTCTAACAAGCCAAATGTAGTTAACGGATTCAATAAGGAAAACAAAGTTGTGAAATGCATTTAATTTTCTAAAATTATTGAAAAGTTTAGTTATTGGAGTAACAATAAAAATGTCCCGAGTACGTTTCGCCGTTAATACACACATAACAGTAACCAACTGTAGCTTTTTACAGCATAACACTCCAAACTTTAAATTATTTCAAATAAAAACTGGTATAACTTTTGCCGACCGAAGCATATTACTGTGAAAAGTTTTACCTTAAAAGAAAAAAACTTCACTTACTCTTCTGTCTCAGATAGAATTTTCTTGTTATGGTTAGATATAAAAGATATTTATAAAAGATGTGGATGCACCTATACGCTGTGTGAAACTAGAACATGAGCTTTTTTGTTTCTGAAAATTTTACGTGTCTTCTAAATCTGAAGTAGATTTTATATTTATGGTTTGTGTTTCACAAAAATGATAAGATACTATGCAAAAAGTCAAGAATGTTGTTCATTAATTTAATATGAACAAAATACTCTCAACTTGCGGGCCGCAGTGCTCACCAAAATTGCCTTAGTTAGTGATTGCTCCGAACCATACGCCATCAAATTAATTATTTGATGAATATAAACGTAAATCGTCAGCTTAATAATGTTGCTATTGTGTAGAATAATGGTCTCTTAGTGTTGCTCAATTGCTTTAATTGCATTAGTATTCAAAATTATTACTTTAACCCTAAATGTGTCGAGCAAATATTCATTTAATTAATTAGGTTAAAATGTTCATATTTCCAGTTTTAGTTTTGACCATCTAATCTTAAGTATGTGAATAAAACTCACATAATTAAGCCGGATTAATTTGCAAATTATTTTATTAATATTTATCTCTGCTTTAATGTATGCGTTTATTATATTTTTTTTTGTTGGTGCCTACCACACTGATTTACCACCGTTGATTTTGGAACGTCAACTGCTTTTGGCGTTGCGTGGAATTACCAATGTAACGTGGAGCAACAGTATGGTAAATTTGCGCACATTTGCACATAGCGTTAGTTTATGGCATAATTAATGACTGAACAGAAAATCATTAAACAAAGGCAATTAATATTGCAAAGAGGCAGATGCCGGCGGCGCGTTGACAACTACAAGTTGAGGGTGGCATCATATCGTCACCTATTCCGCCACACCACCTGGATATGTAATTTACTGTTATCTGATGGACTGGCATGTGAGCCGAAATAGATTAAGATAAGGTTAATATATTATGTATCTATTCATGGTACAACAAACTTAATTTACTGGTCCAGGGTTGCTCCACTTTTTTATGACCTCTATTGTACTGTTGGACAATGGAACTTGTTTTTGTTTAAATAGTAGTGGATTGTAATTTATATGATAATTCGTTTTTGTAGTTAAAAACTGTAATGTTATCTTAAACTTCATCTAATAATTAATACTTATGCATTCCAAACATTGCTAATTATTCTTTTAAAAAACTGCGAAATGAAGTCTGAAGAATAATTATAGGTTACAAAGCCACATAACATATGCGAAGTGTTTTATAAAATAATAAAACACACTTCTGTAAATTACCTCCTGCACGTACGAAAGAAACGTAGAAAAACCTTATAAATACTTGACTAGAAGGATCACAGAACATTGCTCTCCAAAAGAAACGTAAGTTATTTTTTCATAAGAAAGGAAATGAGGATTCTTCAGAACAGAAACAGCAAAAGGGTAAAATACTAATCCCCGTCCTTTTGGAATATGTATTAATATTCTTCATATTGACTTGATAAATATGACTCTCAGGTAAATTGGAAATTATATTGGAACAATGACAAAGAAGAAGGAGAAATTAATTTTCATCCCAAAAGGTTTAAAAAGTTCATGAAACTTTAGCATTATTATAATTTTTTTTTACATGGCGAGTATAAGACAAATTATACCGGAGTGGGAACTTGAACCTTCCGTTTTACTACAAAGTAATAAACTTTTTGCATTATTTATAACTTTACACTTTTTACTGCTGTTTGCAAAGCTTTAAATGCAGGTGTTAACAGGTAATAAATAAATCATTTTAATGAATACCTAAAAAGGATTGTTTTAAAACTGTACGCAAGAAAGTCTTACCACAATTTAACAAAACCAACTGTCTTGGATAATATTCATTCATTTAATGTTTTGTCAACTTCAACATTTAATGTTTAATTATGGTGCTGCAGGAAATGTAACTTAAAATGTTTTAATAAATAAGTTGAATATGTTCAATACAACTTTAGTCAATTATTATTTAAAGGTTTTGATATACCTTTTAAAGAAATATTTGAGAAAAATAAAAGTAACCTGTGGGAAGCTCTTAGAATAATCTCTTTATCCCAATATTCCTTTATCCTATCTGTTAATAAGCGTCCAGATTTTCCAGTCACGCATGGTCGGATCTGGGGATCAAGGATGTGACAAAGATTCCAGAAAATGCCTACAAATTATTACTCAAGGGAACAGTGCACTCCTGATTAAAGTACCCAGGCTTAAATTATCTATTCAAATTATATTATAATAAAATAATGAAAATAAATAGAAATAATATTAAATAAGTTAATAAGAACTGTATCAAACTTCAATAATTTGTAATTTAAAATCATAATATTTCTGGGGTATGTGGGGCATTTCATGCCAAATGGACCACTTATGATCTCTTTGCATTTCGCCTATTTAATCTGTCGTTAAAAAATATTAATTTTTCAAAAACATAATATATTTTTTCAGTTTATAACTATCAAAAATTAATCAAATACTTTATTTTTTCAGGTTATTGAATGAATGAATGCTGAAACGTGTCAATTGGTCAATTTTTGAGTTAAACTATTTGAATAATAAATGATGCATTTTTATAAAATTCACACACAATTCCGGTTAACTAAAATTATTTGGAAAAAGCACGGGAGAAGTTCATGTGATAGATTATTCATGGACCACCCCATATTTATCATCACATCACAAAAATATCATCGTGAATGCCTAAATTGTCCATCAGAGTTATGAATAAAAATTTGAACAATAACTTCGATTCCCATAAAGCATAAGAAAAACAAATGTTAAATAGCCTATTTGGAGATGGATTGTAGCGATAATGAACTGTAAAATAGATGTGCATCAGCTTGGATGAGGTAATTTACTGGCAGTGTTTATTTTTGAATCGTTCTCTCTACAATAATATTTTGCATCAATTCCAGTCATTTACCATTAATAAACCTATCTAGTAGTTGATGAATGATATTTATCATTGTTGTTTGTCTTCTGAAATTATAAATTTTACAATTGACTCTATTAACTATTAATAAAATATCTAAATATTCTTAAAAGGCTATGAGATAATTGTTGAACTGTAGACATCACCGTAAAGGTGCATGGCCAATGATCATTACAATTGGTGGACTAACATTGGTCATAGCAACATAATAGTGTTGCATTAGATCTAATTAATTGAACTAATTAAGCATTAATCCCTCTGAATGGAGACAATTCCATGTAACGTTAGTATTATGAACGTGACATTCTAGATCCTCATAATCTTGCTACTACTAGTGTAGTTACATGTAAATTTCCAATTATTCAACGTATGTAATAATTAATAAGTTTGTGCCATTGTGTATTTTATTCAGCTTATTGTTGTAATACTGATGTCTTTCATATTAACTTAATGGATAAAGTTTTCGTGACCATAATTGGAAAATAAATAATAGAATGGATGTCAGTTTAATACTTTTTTATCCGTCCAGAAATCTCAAACAAAGTAAACAAACTAAATAAACGTAAAAATTTTTCATGCATTATCTTTCATAGTATACGATGATGACGGTAATTAATCTACACATCAATTGTTTGAACGACAATCATTTTTAATAAAACCTGATTGATGGTTTTGCGTTACAGCGGCATAGAAAGTTGAAATATTTCATCCAAAATGATCCACGTGTCTTTTTTCGTCCAATACTTTTTTAATTGAACTTATTGGAGATGAAAAGAGTATCCTGTGCCAAGCTTAATATAACATAACTTTTAAACATAAACTTAATCAGAAATGAAAAAAAAAAACTCAAGTTGTAACATAGAAAGAGACATCGAATTAATTGAGTTGCTAAATTGTGAGTGGATCGATCGATATTGCAAAATGCAAATAGAGAGGAAGCAATGTGAACTTGTGTTTGGAAATAGCGTTACTGTTCACCTCAAAACAATTTCAAATTAAAAAAGTTTTATAACAAAATATTAGTTGGACTCGATTTTCAAACGGTTTCTTATGGAGTTGTATTGTTATTTCGGAACAATTTATTGTGACATTAAATCACTGAAATTTTTCAAGCATAACTAAAAGTTCAATTGAGTCTGGGAAGTTAGATTTTCTTTATGCCAACTGTCAGAGGTAAAGTCCCTCCAGGAAATATTGCTTCCATTCAAATTTGTTTGAATAAGGAGAATCATTTACACGGAAGTGACGCCTTTCTTAATTCCGCTAGAGAACTTCCCCTAATTTGTCTGGCTATTATATTTTCGAGTGGTTTTGTTAATGCTTATTTGTGTAGTAGTTGTGACTGTAAATTAATTTACATAATAGGACAAATATTAATATAACCACCCTAGAATATTTGTTTGAAACTTTCATCCTTTATCTTGTGTAATTTTTTGTAATAATTATTTTAAATATCTAGAACGTTCATTGTTATGTTTTCCAATGGAGTTTAATTAAATAAATCATTGATTTCATCCAATAATATTAATTGCTCACTAAACATTATCATCACAACGAAATTACAATAAAATCAGCGATTTGTACATTTTAGACATGATATACATGTACATGTGTATGTAGAAATTAATCAAAATTATAAACCTCGCATATATTTGCACACTATTCCAACATACATTTTTAAAAATTTAAACAATCATACACATAATTCGATCAGTTTTAAAATATGCTTTCAACGAATTAACAAAACAATGTAAATTACGATTACTGTTTAGCACGCGTTTATTAATTCTTTGTTATTTGGTAATAACGGCAAATATATTTTATTATAAGCTTTATTTAGAGTGTCAAAGGAACAATGCTTGGGGGATGTAACTGAGCTTTTAAAAACATTTACAAATTGTGAGTTATTATTTTTTTTTAATTTGTCATCTACATCCATTTTTTATTTGTTTTTTCTCAATTAATGGAAACTGTCTGCTGTGTATAAATTACACTTTACAAGTAAGTAAAAATTATATATTGTTAGAATGTGGTAGAATGGGGGTTAACGTCTCAAGAGGGACGTATATGTAAAAAGGGGGCAAAAAGCATGCAGGATATTGATATAAATGAAGTAGCCGAAAGTGAAATTTATGATAGGTTTCAAACAGCATACGTATGACTAAAAATATCCTATCTTGATACAACTCTCAAGAAACATACAACAAAATCTGTTTAATTACAAATCGTAAGATTACTTTCTTGTTTTACACCACGGGTTGATGTGCTTTAATTAATAAATTAACTACCTCTATGGCGCATAATAAATTACAAACTAGAACAAAGGGATTGAAGTTATTACCTTCACTCAATAATAAATCAATATACTGGAAGGGAAAGTCAAGCTGTGGGGCTCTGGATATGCACATTTAATGGTGTATGTGTAAACTATAATTTGTGGTTGTTTTGTGTTTGACAACTTTTTAGTTGTGTGTTTTACAGCTCTTTGGAGAAGGACTAAATTTACCAAAGGACAAATAAATTATCACAGCAGTTAGCACCACTGTGTATTATAGTTGAAAACTTCTCCGGTTTGGAATTTACCTAAATGCGGGAATTAACATTGATATGCTCTGTTTTTCAACTAGTTTATCTTAGTTTTATGTTATTCATTAAGCATATTTTTTGTAGTAGTTATGTTTATTTTTTCTAATAATTAAAATTAGGTAAAAGTAATTTACGTTATTGGTGCTTGATTTATTTAAATAAACTGATAGAAAAAAGTTAAGCATAATAACATATTTCCATCAAAATAATAAATAAACAAAATAAACGTAAAAATGAAAACAATAAAACCTTAGACAAAAAACAACGAGGACGGAAAAACGCATCATGGGTTTCAGTTTATATTTAAATATTCAATTTAATCTTAACTGTTTTCAAGAATTTTCTACTGCCTTTTCTTAAAATCATGCAGAGATATCATTTATTAGAAGTTGACCGACATCGTGCTGTAGGAATGCTTTAGACTGGCTCAAACAAGTTGATGTGGTCGCTGCTTTTAATGTTGATCAGTTCGTAGTGTACAGACTCTATCAATGGTTTCTAGAGAGTGGACATGTGTGAGTTCGTCCTAGATAAGGTCCTTCAATAGTTACATCTGACTGAAAAAACAAAATATTAATCAGAGGAGCACGAGCAGACCCAAATAAGATCAGATTTTGTCTACTGGACGTCATATAAGCCCAAGCACAGTTTTAAATCGGTTAAATGATACTAGACTCCGTTGCGGGAGACCCATAAGGCAAATACATCTTCACCCTGTCCATCGTTCAGCGAGATTAGCTTGGAGTTAGAAAAGACCATTGTGTCATGAAGAATAGAATATTAAGATGTTTACAGATGAAAGCAGATTTGGAATATTTAGTGATAGAAGGTCAGTACGAGTCTGGAGAAATCAAAAAATAATGAATTGAGGTGGCATTTTTCTAAGAGGTAGAACGGAATTCAAAGTCAGCGACCGTAGATGACATTGTTGAACATTATTGATGGAATTTGGAATCATATTTTTGATTTATATACGACGCTAGACTGCAAATATCCTCAACCACTTACAATATACCTAAATTGAGTGTCTACCCTTACCATCCTTGTTGCCTGATCAGAATTGCATAGACCATGCCTGGGATACGCTTAGAAGATCATTAATTGCTCTCCAGCTGTGCTCATACTGTTGAGAATTACCTCAACTTCTTCCAGAATTATGGGACGCTTTAGATCAAGATCATTTGGATAACCTGATATGTTGTATGCCACATAGAATACAATTTTAAGTTTCCTTTGGGCTAATTTTTTATTGATTTTGATTTTTTGTAATGATTTTATTAATTTTATTGATTTATTTTATTACAATTCTATTATTACAGATTTAATTTTTAATAAATAATCATTTAGTTCCAAAGTAACAACACACAAACAATATGGCTTTTTATAATCAGTTTATATCTTTTATTATAACATTAAATGTATTAAATTGTATATAATATTTTATTATAAGGTTTATGATGTCCTTTATAATTAGGCTATTAATTTTTTTCTTAGATTGAATTTTAATATATATTTTTTTGTTAAAAATGATGAGTATAAGAATCTCATTGCATTCAGAAACCATTTGATGAAGATGCTGTGAGGGTCGTTCGGAAACTGTATCAATAAAAAAATTAAGTAATACTTCAGGGAAACATGTTTGGAAAGATGAGTTTCCTTATCCAATAAAATCGTTCTGGTTTTTCATGACAACGCAAGACCACATGTTATATTAGATACTCAAAAGAAGAGTTCTACCTCAATCCATATCTATAGTTGTTCGGGTTTGTTGAAAATAATTCCAATAAGTTTTATTTAATTAATTTTAATAATTTAATACGAATTATTAAAAAAAAGTTTGTAAAGTGAAAATTATATTTCCTAATAATAATTTAGAACTATTAAAAAATTTTATTTGAAATCAATGCTTGAAATATATTTTAAAATATGTATAGTAGAAGTAAAATGACATGGAACAAGATATTCAACCTTAACAACATTTGTTATTCGAGTAGATATATTAGACAAATAGACGCAATTTATCTGAATATATTTCCTTTTACGGACGTTACGTTAGAACAGTTGTTTGACATAAAGAAATGAAATACGAAGAACGTATTTTTTAATAATGCCTTTACATGTTTTTAATATAATTTAAACTCCTTATTGAATTAGTTTTGAGGAAAACCTTACACTATTTGGTGAGAATAATGTAATAAAGCTTCTATCAAAAGCTTAGGAAACCAGACCCCTTGTTGGATTTACGATTTTCACTTCTCTCGCTCACACGTGTTTATAAAATTAAGCAAAAAATTGAAAATGTTGTTTTCTTTTAAGGTTATTGCAGAAGTTCACTCTAACATTGAAATTATTTGATTTATGTTTATTATTTCTAGTTAACTAAAAATATATTTAAAATAATCTATTCGTACAAAAGCGTAATATTAAAACATAATGAGTAAAATACAATATGCAAAAACACTTTCTTGGATATTGACTTCACATCACATTGTAAAATAAGGAACGGGTGGAAATAGAATATTTTTCAAATTATGTTACACTTACACAAACAAAGTAAATTGAGTAAAACCGACGTAAAAATATCAATAAACTGATAAGAGCCCCGCTCTGGTGAAATTGATCTTCACTCGAGTTGAAAGGTAAACAATAAATTTTTATACACTGCTCTCTTTATGTACGATTACTAAATGTGAAATGTGCTGTATCTATATTGAGACACCCTTAAAATTGTTTTTATATAATTTCCAGTTGTATTTTACTAGAAGGTTAATAATTTCTGATTGAATTAGTTTGAAAATTGTTGATGCGTTTCCGGAATTTTGTTGTTATCCACCCCTTGACAGATTCACAATTTAATATTTGATGAGTCGTCAAAGTTCTATTTATTAGTTTGGAAAATTTAATATCAAAGTGTAAATATCAATTAGACTGCAGCGTTCTGTAATAATAAATATGAAGGAATTAAATTCAATTAAATTTGAATACATTTAGTTCTCATGCAATAAATAATAGGGTGAGATATTTTTTAAAATATGCTAATTTACCGTGATATAGAAAAATGTCAGTCAAACGTCCACTTAAGACGACAACCTTATCCTTGTTTCAATCCGCCATTCCGGCAGAAGAAAGCAATTTTCTACATGAGATTTAAAAGTTCTGTACGTCAATAAAAACGCACAAACCCTCCATTATTAATAAGATAATTCGATCCGAATCTAGAATCACATCGTGACGCTGGCAAACCTTGGGGGAATGCATAAAGTACAGTGTGAATCAGCAGTTTAGCCAATAAAAGCAATGGGCAGCCAAGACCGAAAGTAAAAATTAAATATTCAGTATACCAACCGCCGGTAATGGGGGAAGATATAAAACTGCGTCCGTCTCAAACCCTCCCGCAAAACTTCTGTCTCAAATGATAAAAGTCGATCTTAGATCACTATTTATTAAGACCAAGACCGACTACTGACATTCGAGGAACGTTCAACTAGACGTGTTTACACGAGGTAGTGGTGAGAAAAATGCCATAAATTGTTTTTTGAAGGGGTGTGTGAAATTGAAATGTGCATACTATATCCGTACCAGACGATACATGTTATATTTGTACAAATCTACTTCAAAAACTTTCGGAAAATAGTTCTTAAGATTGTTAAAAAAAAACTGCATTATAATATAATAATAAACAATTGTTAATATATAACTTTTATATTTTATAAATAACTTGGTTATTTTGGCTTATACAATTTTCATTTCAGAATCTTCCCTTTTTTTTTAATCCATCACATTATTATGCGCAAAAAATTGCAATTAATCAACCCGAATTCCCCTTTTCACCTTCACAAATTAAGTTAATTAATTAAAATGAACCACGGAGAGGCCTGTTATCGACAGGATTCATTTATTATCCTTGTTTGTGAGAACGTGTGTCTGTTGTAAGAGGCAGATATGTGGAAAAGAAAGGATCAAGTAACAGAAAATAGTTCTAACGACATATCTGATTGTTCTTGTTTACGGAACACTGACTTCCACTTAAGCTCTGTGGACGAACTGAAACGTGAAAACGAACTTGGTAATAAATTCAATTATTTTGTAGTATTTTTCGCTTAGTTTTACAAATTGATTTACTCTCTTTTTTTACTGATTTTAATAGTTAAAATGAATTATTCAATTAATTTAGATTAATATTATTTACTGTATGTTTAATAAATGTTACAATTTACTTTTGATATACAGTTTGAGTGTAATAAATGATTAAAAATTCAGACAAGAATATTGAATATATTGATAAGTATAATTTTTTTCAGATTCATAATATATTAGGCATTCGTTGATTAACTTTGTTGATGTATTGGTCAATTTTGTCCTGAGGTACATTAAATGATACCTTTAACCTAGGATCTACCAAATTGTGAAAGAAGAGGTGAATCTCGAAATGTTTATTATGTACCATACGCGTTCAATCGGTAATAAATACGGAAATCTTGTTAGCCATGGCAACAAATTCACTTTGAAATGTTGGAAATACTCCAGAATAATCCTCATAATATGAGATCGGGCATTACGTGTTGGAAAAGTGGATTTTGAAGGGTCCTAATGTAAATCCCGTTCAGACATTTTTCACCTTTCTCCTAACTTCCTAACACTTATCCGATCATCTTCTATGGTCAAACAAAATCAAGATTCATCACTGAAGATTCCAAATCCCAAAGCTGACGTTTTCCATTCACTCCAGTTTTTGATTACAATGTTCTAATGTCAGAGTAAGCACATACTAATAATTGAAAGAAAAAAGTCCAGAAGGCTGGATTCTACGTACAAGTATCGTAAGAACTTTTCCTTCTTCTGTAGATCATTAGTATGAGTTTAACACAAACGATTTTGTAGAATTAAAGTTTTTAATCTTTTTTTATCGTTCCATTTCTTTCTCAACACCTCAACTTGCTTTAAACCACGTGCTTCCACAAATTACAGATACCATTTTGCCCCCGGTTCATCCTTTTTTAAGCCAAGGGAAATTAATATTGAAAAGTCTAATCATTTTTTTTTCCTCATGTGGTATTTACTTGCTATCACATGCTATGTTAATAATATTATTAACATAAAAAAATACATATTCACCTTAGATATTACCGATATTACATAATAAAATAATCCATAAAATATGTAAAATCCAAACAACGAATATATCCATATGTTAAACTTTACTCTTGTGAAAAGTTTTATTATTACAATGGGAGTACGTTCGGAGTACATGATAACGAAATAAATCAAATTTATTTAAAGACAAGAATCCAAGTTGATATTTCAATGTATTATGTGAATGTACTACGTATTGCGATTATTTTCAGATTGAAACTTTGTCCTGCAGTGATCTACATATTCAAGATTTGTTCAGGTTTCATTGGCTGGAAAGATAAAAATATATTGCAACCTACAAAACGAGATTCAAATATGTAGCGTTATTTGTACTATTCGAATTCAAGTGGATTGAAGATTTTATATTTATTTCGTTGCATTGTCTTCGTATTTCATTATTCGTCTTCGTAAGTCGTATTTGTATTCACTAAACATTATATTTAATAAAGGAAAACGAAAGAACTTGAGACAGATTTAGAGCTTTTGATATATGTAGGTCTTACCTGTTTTAGGAATAAAAGCTTAATACTTCAGTGCAAATAAAAAAGGTTACCTTTAGTCCCTAATTCATTATCTTTAGGGTAAAATGGTCAAAACTAAGTTCTAAACATTTTCCTTGGGTCTAGAAAGGGGGATCGTTAAATTATAATAGCCAGCAAATTCGGTTTTGTTTAAGATGACTACATTTATTTGTTTTTAGAAGAGTAGAACTAATGTAGCGGTCGTTAATAAAAATGTACGTGTAGTTCCATTGCTAACGAGTCATGAGAGCGCAGCATCGCGTTGCGACACTATGACATAGGAATAGTCCGGGTGCCAACGACAACGTCGATTATTCGAGACGCGTCAAACTCACCCAGTCGTGAATATCCACTGTCGAAATTGTCCCTATCGTTGCTTTCCAGGCGATTGCAACACGTATTTTGAGATTTAACTGAGTCAAATATTGTGCAATTACATTTTTTTATTTCATATATAGTTTTAGATGGCTTCTTGTCCTCATATTATATAGCCATCATATATATTAAATCAGAGAAGACAGAAATAATTCAAGTCTTTTTTGTTTGGCCAACATCTCCCAAAAGAAATTTGCAACTCGTACTAAAAAATTAATTGTGTTTCGGTAGTTCAGTATATGGAAGAAATAACTATAAAGGAAACATCTGAGACTCAAAAACAGTTGTGATCTTTATGACCCGTAACATATTTATAATGGCGCTATGTTTTATGGGTCATTGTTTTCGTCGTCATAATGAATAGATGACATCTAAATGCCACTTAAGCCTATTATACCCTTATGAAAACGCAGGGAGTAATAAATTCTGTTAATTATTAACTTCTTGGTGGTTTTCCAAATAAATTTAGATGTAACAGCAATATTACATCTACTTGAATATTTATGAAATTAATGCATGGGTTTTATGCACTTTATTTATATATGATAAAAAATAAATTAAGTAAAAACTTATTCTGATTAGTATTTATTATTCGATTTGTGTGATGGAAATACAGAAATATTAAAAAATAATTAATTGAATATCTCATGTTTATATAAAGATTATATTTAAAAATATATGCTAGATTATGAATAGTAATCACTTTGTAGTAATAAATAAATCTTTGACATCAAAGAACAACATATATCTAATTCCAATATATTTTGCTTAGAGCAAAGTACTGAAGTTTTAGTATTACTTATTTTATTTAAATTACTAGTAATTTGAACTAGAAGTCTCAATTGAACACTTTGTACTTGTTCCTTTTTATCTTTATATATCTAGATTTTGTAAAAATAAATTTTAAAAAGGTATTGAAAAAAATATATATTAAATAAATTTATAATTTTATTTATATATATTTTATTATATTTATTATTTATATTAATTTTAATTGTGTTATTTACTATATCATTTTCATAAAGAATGAACAAAATGTATAGGCTCTTTTAAAAATCTGAAAAATAAACATTAATTAATTTCATAAGTATATATTTTTAGTAAGAAATATCTACCTCTAACTATAATATAAATAATATTTAAATTGTTCAACTACACAAAGGTGATTAAAATAATAATAATAATTTATTTTTTACAGTTTAAATTATGAATTATGAGTTTAAATAAAAATATACTTCTATTGTCTATTATATGCATTTTCCTACATAGACATTACCATCCGTACTTACCTCAACTAAAAAACTCGTATCCAAAACCAAAATGCCTAAAAAGGATATACCCTCAATTTTTTGTGTGATAATTAAAATCATATGGTATAACTTTCTATTTTCAATATTCCAAACAAACCAGGGGCATTCTAATGTTTTGTAATAAATATTTTCCAGCTGAAATAATGTATTTTGTATTGATTATTGTACTCACAAATATAAACTTCAAATTATATATATATATATATATATATATATATATATATATATATATATATATATACATTTTTTAAGATAAACGCAAAATTAAGAATTGATATTAATCATGAAAATGATTTATACCTGTGTTTTGTAAAGTTGTCCAAAATAAACGTAACACAAAACAATTGCTACACACATTATCAGATTTGAAAGTCCACTGCAAAATTCCATTAAAGTATGTGCCTAAAGAATTGTATATGTAAGTCCACACATTATTCAATCGAATTATACTACTTGATTTCAAATTAGAAAGAAATACTTTAATGTGAAACTAAAAATTTGCCTTTGTTCTATTTCTACTATTTCCATTGTTAATAGTAGGTAGCTTTATTGTTCATCATTGTATAAATATTTTTACCTTGTAACACTTTAAAAATGATGTAATAATTATTCCGCATCCCACAATTGATAAAATAAAGATTGCTTGTCCAACAACTTGTGATGCATATTGAACGGAACTATAAGAGAGGAGACATTAATTAAAATCTATATTAAAATTATTTAATTTTCTTACTGTTTTACTTGTAAATATTCTTTTATAAAATTTATTAACTTGTATTTCACCATGCTTTGGTAATTATCATTTTCCTGAGAGTCCTTTGCCCTTATTAAAGTAATAATAATTTCTTCTGAAATTTTAAGATGAATTACCATAAAGACACTTAAATATGAAATCACCAATGATCCAGCTCCTCCAAAAATACATAAATAACAATAGGATCCCAAACAAAAAATGCAATTGATATAAACAGGCATATTTGAAGTTACGAAAAATTGCATCATAATTGTGATGCAAATTATTGCGAATTTTGTAACTAACAATTTTGTCATCATTTTAAGAAGGCCTGTACGTTTGATGTTATTTGAAGTTCGATACGACTTTTCCAAGTTTGAAAGTATGATTCCTATTTTTTCGATTCTGTAAATTATATATAAATATGTACTTATTGCCTACAAGAAACTGTTGAATTACAGTTAACTTGAACATTTTAATATAAAATTTCTTACCCATACTGAATTGGCAAGTAATGTATAATTAAAATGATAATATACATTCACAATAGAACCTATAAGACATATTGCAGTTGAAATTTTCAAAAAGGTAGTTAGTAGTAATTCATAGCTTTTATTAAGCAATAGTATTATACAAAACCCTGAAATATTAAATCATGTTAAAACCATTTATATTAACATAAATTTATTTAACTTACTCTCATTTTCAAAATTATTGTATGTTAATGAAAATATGAATTTGAAGCAATTTATTATTTGTTTAATTTTACTAAACATTTTAAACAGTTCAATTTTAACAGAAGTGTGCCATTTAATGCTCTGTACAACTCCTTTATGTAAATGTGACTGAATAAAATTAGGTAATGGTAATTTGTCGAATCGTGTTATTAATAATTATTAGCCTTAATAAAAATGCATTAATAATTTGTAAAAGTATATAATTGGGTAATGAATAAGTCAATAATACTCATTGTTTGTTAGTTAATCAATGTATTGATTGTAATTTTCGATAATGATTAAACTGAAAATGAATTTGTATTGTAAATCAATTTATCAATTATTTTATTTAATTTATTATTCCTATTTATTAGCAAATTCTAAAATAATATTGTACGTTAAATAAATAATAATAACTAATAAAATGCAATAAATTAATAAAATATTTAACAAAACAAAAAATATTTTTAATAAAATTTATATCCAAGTAAATTACCATTATATAATATTTAGTAATATATGATAATCGTTTATTCTAACAATTGTTTAAGTTTATTGATCAGTTTACGAGTATACATAGTTGCTAATATTTGTTTATTTTTAAACTCTTTTTTAGCACACAATACTATCAGTGGAAAATAATTCGAATCTAAACATCTCAAACAAGAACAAGAACCAGTACTCAATAAATTCGAACGAGAATTCGAACCAACTTCTATAAAGGGAATTACCTTTTACTGTAACAGGAAAAGCCGAATACACATTTGGAATATGCAGAAAACAAAACTTTTCCCGGCAATTACATTATCGGTGTGTTAGGAGACGAAGCAATTGTGAGATAAGGAAAATACAATGCAGTCAATTGCGATAACTGCCACCTAAACAATGTCTGAAAACTAACAGATTCTATCGTGAAACATTTGTAACATTTGCTGCACCTTTAAACAACAACAAATCAACAATGGAGAACCTTCGCTGTGTAATTCACTTTGATTAATTTATTAAAATCCCGATTAGTATTTTGGGAATGGGTAGTAAATTTTGTTTAATTAAAATTATTTTTATTTAATACTGGTATACATTTAGGAATGTGGTTACCAAGTTTAATTGTAAACTTGTTTCGGTCAGGGACTCATGTAACTTTTTGAATTTCGGTTTCAACCTATTCTTGTTGCCAACTTGAACTTCCTCACGCACTTTCGCCTAGTTTAGAACAATTGTTCATATATATAGAATATATAAATACTGTAGTAATATGTAACTACACAGATACAGAAATTTAATATTATATATTATCGATGTTATTTTTATAATATTTAAATACATTCATTTCATATTATCCATAAATTTTATACATGAAATAATATATTATACTTTAAATAAAAAACATTTTACCATTTAAATGCTGAAATATATGCATTGATATAAATTTTAGTTGCTGAATAATATTTCATACACATTTCGTGCAGGGATTTTAATTTATTTACGAATAGTGCAAAAAATACATTTACATTTTCATCGACATTCTTAATTAACAATTATTTTGATTAAGTGTTGGCTGCACCAAACATAGATATCGACTGTTCATAGCTGCTACATTACTACATCAACAATGTTGATTCAACATGCATGCATGCATCCCACAAGAGATTCCCGTAATCCATCAAACATTAAGCAATCACGCTGTTTCTGAAGGCTTTCAGTATATGAAGTGTACGCACAACTCTTGAAATATTAATTCTGACACGTACACATATTGGAGAATTAGTTAAATATTTCAAATAATGAAATATTAATGGGGGTGCAAAAAACGATATTTCAGCGTACATATTTATGTTTCTCCTTACATTTTTAAGGAACCGTATAACCATTAATAAATCAATTTTATCTATCTACTGTAATCTACTTTTTCCAGCTTTTTTTTTTCATTATATTTGTGAACTTAAGACTGCCTTTCGTGCATTTAAAGTGAGATGTTTTTGCGGTCGCAATACGATTATGCTGATTGAGTCTGAAATATACGAATCCTTTGGAATTTTGTTATCCCCTAATGAGAACAAGACAGGGCTAAATCATTTATTTATATTGTGCCCTTAGAGTTTTGCAAATTGATTTAGCATACAATTACTACGTCTGATAGGACATTGAGGACGACTTTATTGAGGGTTAAAACAATACCATTATTGAAGTTATTTGTTACTAAATTCATCACTTATTGTAGATTATTATTTATCAGTTTACAGTGTAAAAAATAAATTAAATTTAGTAACCATCAATAGAAATATGTATTAGTTTCACCCAACTCATAAATGATTTTACCTCAACAGCAGCATTTTCAATACAAACTCCCTTATAAATTTGTTGTTGCAGCAAAGAGGCTAATGCGTTTTAACAGGAGTAGGTAGAAAAGTCAGTCGGGAAGTTTGGTCTGCAAACGGGAAGTTCAGTCGTGCAGGACGAACTGCGGACCAGACGTTGCTAAAGCGGAACACGTTAGTTTTAATTAATTTTCAGAAAACAATAAAATGAGATGTTACACAAAACGTATCGTTAGATATGCACTTTTTTTCAACAGAAGTTACAGGTTACCGGTTAATGGCGAGTTTACGAATTACGGTTCCCTCGTTATGATTTCATTACATCGTAAACATGATTTTAATTTTGTTTTATACCAAATGAACTTTTATTAGTTCATAAATATTGTACATTATTTAAATAAGAATGTGAAACACAAAAATTATTATTTTTTTTTTGTTTTTTAATATAAATATATAAATGAAATGTTTGACTGTATTTCAAAACTGAATACTTAGTTTGCCTTTTTAGAGTCTAAATTTAAAATAGCATAGCTCCTCGAGTGCAGAATTTACACCAAATTTTTGTACAGAACAGAGTAATATTTAATGTTTTTATCATGACACATTGCTTACGGCCACTTTCATGGTGTTCAACTACTCTTTTCCTAAATTCAAGTGAAAAATAAACGTGTCTAGGCTTTATTAAAATGCCCCCAAATAAAATAATATTTCATACTTTTTTTGTTTAACACCATTTCAACAGGTATGAAAATTCGCAAAGGATAAAAATACAACTTTTAAAAATATTGCACATTTTTTTCTACCACTGTATGTTGCCCAAAGATTTTGTATGGAGATATTGCTCAATTTCTTCGGTGAGAGAGATTTCAGGATTACCTTGCAGCACCTTCTTCAAACGCTTAAAACAATTTGTTCAAATTATACTATACATTAGACTGTTTCAAAAAAATCGACAATTTTTTTTTTCTTATTTATATCGAAAATCTTGTTGGAAATGGTGAAAAAAACTGTGAAAGTTACAGCTCTTAATATTAATATTAAGAGGTGACGCATCGTAAATTTTAATTTCCCGTTTAAATAACACGGGAACGGTGTTCTCTTGGAATTTGAAATTTTTTAACTCTCGTTAGAGATAATATTTCAAAATGATCGAAACAGATTTTTATAGAAAATTTAACGCTCTACAAAAAATGTGTCTTACAGTTTTTTGATATATTCATTTTTTAATTTTATTTAACATTAAAGTTGGATTGATTTAAAATTTTGACATTTTTCTCATTTTCTGACGCAACCATCAACTTTATGGGAAAATTTTATGACATTTTTTGTAGAGAATTCAATTTCCTATAATTTGTCTCCGAAAGTTTTTGATATTTTTTATAGATCATAAGTTACCTGCTGAAATCTAAAAATTTTATTAAATAAATGTTATTTTACTGCAAATTTCCTTGCCTTAATTTTCTTTCCTTTCCGACACTTCATATTTACAGTCATAAATATTTTTAGACAATAAATTGTCTTAGCCATCCAACGAGTGTGACTCATGGCTCCTGGGCGCTTGAAAGACAGCTTTCCTTCAGGGATAACTCCCAAAAAAATTAATGAGAGCTCCAAAAATTCTTGAAAGTCACTTCTTGGATGATATTTCTAAAAAAAGTAAGATTTTATACCATAACTTGATTAAATCTCATGAATTCATTGAAGAATTCACAAGAGAAACTCGTCGTATATTTTCAAACGGATCGCTAATGAAATGATTGGATAAGAGGTGTAATACATAGTTAGCTCCATAAGTTTCTTAAATTAATAAAATGATTGTAAATATGAAGTGTCGGAAAGCAGAGAAAGTTAAGGCAAGGAAATTTGAAGTTGAAAAAGATAATCTGAATGCACTCTTAGGCAAAGATATGAGTGATTTTGTGTCGATAGATTCTAAATCTATTTTCAAAGATTTTGATTTACCTTACGACTTCATTGATAAAGATGTAAATTCTTGGGCTAGTGATGAAAGTTTTGAAGAATGTGTGCAATTTTTTACGAAATTAACGATCGTAAATGGTGTGGCGCAGCGTGGTGTTGCATTGATTGAACAATACAATAAGTGTTTCACGAAAAATGAAGAGCAATTACAATACTTATTGCTAGTTATAAGTGAATACAGAAAAAAATTGCCAAATTGTAGTAAAAGTGTGTGTAACGATATATACTTCTTTGATTATAATAAACAATCAATTTTTGTAGTAAAAATCTATTTATTTAAAAAAAAATGCTTAATTTTAAGCAGTAAAATAACATTTATTTAATAAAATTTTTAGTTTTGAGCAAGTAACTTATAATCTGTAAAAAATATCAAAAACTTTTTTGGAGATAAATTATAGGAAATTGAATTCTCTACAAAAAATGTTATATAAAATTTTCCCATAAAGTTGATGGTTGCGTCAGAAAATGAGAAAAATGTCAAAATTTTAAATCAATCCAAATTTAATGTTAAATAACTTTTGAAAAAATGAATATATCAAAAAACTGTAAGAGATATTTTTTGTAGAGCGTTAAATTTTCTATAAAAATCTTTTGATCATTTTGAAATATTATCTCTAACGAGAGTTAAACAATTTCAAAATCCAAGAGAACACCATTCCCGTGATATTTAAACGGGAAATTAAAATTTACGATGCCGCACCTCTTAATATTAAAATTAAGAGCTGTAACTTTCACAGTATTTTTTTTTACCATTTCCAACAAGATTTTCGATATAAAACAGTCTACTATACATATACTTGAATTTTAATTAAAAAAACTATTAAATACAATATAGGAAAAAAATGTAGTATAGTTGGAAGGTGGAAAAACCAAATATCAACCAAGATGTTATCTATTATATCAGAAACATATGCATCTTAAAATGTTACTTATCAAGTTATCAGATAACTTTACTGCTTCAAGGTCCCCTAATTTAGACATTAAATGCAAATTCTCGCGTGGTGAGAAAATGTTATGCCCATAATGAAGAAATTTGCATTATGTGATAATGAAAAGGAAATTTTCAACAGATAATAATTATTTATTATCCTTGCTTAATAGCACACATGTTTACCGTCTTGTTTGATTATTTAAAAAATTCACCACCATAATATTACTAGTTACAACTGTAAAATATTTGATTGACCGATATGAAACTCTTTATGCAAACAAATGGCGCAAAACTCGCCTCACAAAACAAACACAATATATAATCATTAGATAATCCCCAATGAATATATAATTTATACGGATTGTTATTGCAGGAAATTTATTAACATATGCATCTGGAGTAGAGAAAAACAAAAACAAATACATCCGGCAAACTGTTAAACACTTTTCATCTGTCCGAAACCCTCGCGCCGGTCTCTCCTTTGGGAAATTTAAATTCGCAACATTTGCTGTTGGCAAATGTTCTCTCAGTAATGCTGCAGAAACAAAATAAATAACCACAGTCGATGGCCTGTATGACAATGGTGTCTTAACAATTAAAAGATATTTACTGTTGGTTTCATTTATCATTCGCCGTTTATTGGGCACTTGAAACCTTAAATTATGTTACTTCCTTAATAAAGCAGAAAATTACGTTTGTCGTCACTTTATTGAGACTATTATCTATGTTTCATATTAAAACAAAAATTTCATAGCAACTGTTAATAAATATTTAATATCTTTTAAAACATTTTCCGAACTAGAATATTGGAGGCACTATTGATTTGTTGTAGGTAAATATGACCCTGCACCTGATACTCGTATTATATTGCAGAGTTGATTGGTACATAAAAATTTCGTTCCTTTTCTATTTAATTTAGAAAAGTTCATTTTTAGGATACTTTTATAAATTTATAATAATACACACCTGGTCGATGGTAGGTTAAAATGGCTTGAATCCAATAACCCATGGGTGTGGTGATTGCTGTGGCCAAAAATTAAATGTAAATGAAGAAAATTTGATAACTGGCATCGCATTATAACAATTACTTAATTTTTATGCGTTTAAATATTGGAAAACAAAAGCTCCAAGTGTCGTCACGTTGTGCGAATCGACAATGCAATTTATCTGAAGAGGAAAAGTTCGAAAATGAATAGTCATAGTATGTGATGCATGACTTGAGATGTAAAACTTTTTGTTAAAAGGTAGCGCTGTTTCTAAGTTTTCTACGTAAGTTTGTGTTTCTTATCGAGTAAGTTTACATTTGGACTTACCGCACAAGTATTTGTTTTGTTTGTGTGTCTTTCCATGTTTGTTCAGCCAACAGTTGGTTGCTCTCCCGCTATTATTTCGTTTCTGTTTTGTGGTCGAATCCTACCAGGGAACCCCCCAATATTTAGTTAACGTTTATCTTAACATAAATTGCAATTTCTATTTAGTCAGGGAACACTAAAGAAAATTATTTAAAAAAGCTGTATAGGAATAGGTGATCAATAATTATAATCAAATGATCTACATAAAAATGTAATTATCAAGAAATAAAAGAAAATAATGTGAGATTGGGAACGTGACATTAAAAACTCTTTTAATTAAGGGTTGAAAACTTTTAATAAATGAAAGTAATCGTTGGACGAGACAATTGTGACATAATCAGAAAGTTAAAAAGGCTTTAAACTTCACCTCCATCTCGAAATAGGGGTGAACGAGGAAACCGCAAGAGATATGATAGGATGGGTGGAGCAAGGCTAATTTGTAAACAAAGTTACTGTATCTTGGCAGTGATTAGCAACGCGCTCAACAACTGGCTAAATGATGATTAAAACAGCGATTCCCTCAGAGAAAACTCCATCTTACGAACACATCAACATAGGAAATCCAATAATGTTCCCAGTATCAACCTGTTTATTGTCATTTTATCTGGTAATTTAAGTAAATCAATTTTAATTTATGTATATTGGATGGCAGTAGGAAATAGTTTTATTGGCTATCTATAAAGATGTATTTTTTAAGGAAAAAGCTCGGAAGTTGCTGTGTTTCTTTTAAATACACTACTCAACAAATAGGAAGAAAAAAATTGCTGATTTTGTAACGGCTCTACGGGGACATTTAACGCTTCCTAATTTCGAATTTACGTTCAAAAACTTTTCATACAATTATGAGTTTTGGAATATATCAGTTATTTCAGTTTTATACTAAATTTTTTATACATACTAACTGTAAAAATAACACCCGGAATGTATTAATACATTTTTATAAAATTTGGTACCTATATTGAAATAAGAAGTGATTAAAATTTCAAGTTATTAGGAAAATATATTGTCGGTTTTTTGTTATTTTTTCTTTATTTCTTCGAGGTATCGCAAATACGTGTGTACTTAGTTCTTGTCACAATTTGTTTTATTCAGTAATTTACACTAAACGTTTAACATGCCTAGAGTACGAAAAAGAAATAATTTAAGCCAATTAAGCGACTTTGACATAGGATAAATATTAAGTATTATAATACGATGTTGGCAGTTATGGAGTGAAGAGGGCAGAAGAGGTGGAGCAGGAGGTTCCGGAAGACCCTAGGTACCACAGAGCCATAAGACCGTCATCTCAGGGACAGGATGAGTTCGACGAGGATGATTGCTGATGAAGGTAGGTCAATTGGTATTCGATCTGTATTCCTGCATATAAGATCTTTTGGCCTACGGATTTATCGCCCTTTTTGGACTTAAGTTTAGCTTGGTTTATAAAAATTTTGTTTATGATATTTAATATAGTTGTTGAAGTTCGATATATAATAGAGGTAAGAAATTTTTTTTTGGATTCAACGAAAGGTATATTCTTCACGTTAGTTTGGCCTTGAATAAATTGATCTCTCTGTGGTCACTCATTTACTTTGTAATTGGGTTTATATTGTTCTACTATTCGAAAGACACAGAAAACAGATATACTTTGTAAATCACCCAGTCCTATGACTTTTAATTTGAATTTAATTATTTTTGCTAAAAAATCAATAGTCAAAAATCTTACATGTTATGAAATTAACAAAACACAACTTCTTACACTAGTTTTACTTACAGTTTTAATCCCTATCACGTTTATTATCCTGGTATTCTAAAAAGCTGATAGCAGTTTGTTTCGGAACTTAAAAAAACATGTGGCATGAAAAGATAACATATGCAGGTCTTTAGTATCTTGTAAATATTAAAAGGAGCGTAAAATATGCGTCTCCATTGTTAACCTTGTCTATTCATAATGCACAGTTTCAACAGTTGTTTGTATAACGTAGAGAAAAAATGAGAAAAGGGGTGTGAAATGGGTAATCATGGCACCACTTCGTGTGAATACGATGATTTAGAGATACCAACTATAAACACTTGTGGCTCTAAGGGAACACTGTGGACGCTAGTAACGGCAGTTTTCCCGTTTTGTTCCTGCAAGAGCCATTTGTATTATCAGATGTATGGAGATTACTAACGGGGGAAATATAAATCTGTTGTTTTATGCGTATATTGTATTTTTATATGTAAGTTTAATGTTTATTTACAGTCGGTTTTATGTTAAATTATGCGTTTTATAAGGGAGTAAGGCCTGGATGTAATTCACAACAAAGAAATGCTTCTTAGCCTACTTTTGACGTATAAAAGTGAAGCCAAATATAAATTTGTGTGTGTGTGAGATGAAAGTATGAAATAAATGAAGGCATCAAGATGAACTAAAACGTGAAATATAATACCTGTATTTGTCAATGCGAAATTTACATTAGGGGTCGAAAGATTTGGGTTAAGCACACAGCGATAAATGCTTTAAAATTTCACATCGTGCTTATTTAATGCAAGTAGGTTACGTTTACTTTAAACTTTATTTCGAATACCGTGAAATGAAAAACTTTAATTTCACATATATTCAACATTGTAAGCCGTGTACGTTACCACCTTTCCCTCTTTGTGTGCCTGTTGTTAAACAGATTTTTGATTATTTTATAGAGAAATGTTAAAATCTTTCAAAATTATTTATACAACAACAAATTTAATTCAATTTAACCGGACAGGAATTTGATTTAGATGCGACACGGGGTTCCATAACACGGGATATAACGACAAGACAACCGGTAGTAAATTAACTTCCGTAGTTGCAATGTTGCAATTCCGAAGCTATTACAAGTGACCACTTGCCGGGCTAGATAACTTGTTTATCTTCATGCACTTTGCCGGCACTTGTAGCCCAGCATCTCCGTTATATCCAGACCTTTTGTTATACAGTTTCGATGGCCAAGTGTTCAGTCTTCTAATCAAGCAATAACTGACAATCCGGCTGCGAATTATTCCAGTGATTGGACGAATATGGTCGTTATGACGGTGGACAATTATGTGACCCAGTTGAAGCTGGATTTGTATTTATTTGTTTCCCGTTCTATTGTGCATTGTGGTCTCATGAGGTTTAGACCGCCAAAAAAATAAAATATGCAGAATATAAATGTCATGAATAATCAAGAAAAGCAGCAGAACATTACTAAATATATATAAATTTTAATTATTAATATAATTTTTTAATAATTGTTGAAATTTTTTCAAAACAAAAACTTTTTTATAAAGTTCATTTCCATAGTAAATTGATAATAATTAGTCAAAAAGGTTAAGATATCAATCAATTAATTAATTATTCTTTCTTAGAATTAAACTAATAATAAATTACTAAAGAAATTTTATAAAATCCATTTATTCTTTATAATATTTATACTTTTGCTTAGAGATGCCACTTTCTAATTCACAGCTTTCCGTAATTCTACAGTAATGTTAGACAATGTAATTGCATGAAATAAATATTTCAAATTGTATTAAACATTTCATGCCTTTCTACAATTTCTTTTATGTTTACGTTTCGAACACCGTTTATTTCTTTGTCAATTATAAAGCAATTCGTTTCGATCTGTTTGTAGAAGGTTAACTTGTTGTGTGTGGGGGCCCATTGGGCCAACTCCGTGATTGCTCGAAACGCCGTCCGGCCCTTCTCTAGCCTGGGGGCCAGACTGATTGATTTCTGTTAATGATCGTATATCCGCTCGAGCGAGGCATAACAACCGATGTTTTTCGTTGTGGAACTATCTCAAATCGCCTGAGAATTTGTCGAAGAATATTGTCGATATAAGTACAGTATTGTTGGAAAAGCATTCCAGAACCACTCTAGGGAATTGCTTGGATAATCCAGGGATACGTTTCAAATAATATTAATATCTCTAGTATATTATTATTCTGGAGTATACCTTAAATTCTGAAGCAACGATAGTTATAAGATATATTTTTCTTCTTAACTTAAAAATTATTTAAAATATGTTTCTACATTATGTAATTTTATTACTAATTATATCTACAACAAGAAGTGTTTCAACCGCATTAATTATTACTGCTTCACAATAGAAATTAACTGCACCAGTTCATAACAAAACAACAAGTCTCGAGCATAAAATTACTAACATTTAGCTTCAGTTTACGTTAAATTTAAAGTTTAGAGTCTGCATCTTGGATAAATATCGCATTTAATACGATTAGTGGTAAAGCGTGCTTAATTTGAGTGTACACTTTTGATCACAATAATTCATAATTTGCATGGATGATTCATACAACAATAGTTAATTTATTATTAATTAATTATGATTTGCATGATATTTATTATTAGTTGTTTAACTTAATTATACATTTAATTTGGAATGCATTTCAAATTTAGGTAAAATTGAATTTTATAAAGCTTGTTCAACTTCGTCCATTGTTGTGAGTTGAGTGGCGTTTTATATATTGAATATATGTGTATTTTCAATAGTTATGCCTCAGTGAAACATGCAACTCATACAAAAGAGGGCAATTGAGAGAATTTCCATCGAAACTACCTAAAGAAATAGGAAATTGTATTCCATCTTTAACAATATACTCAAATGATAAAACATACATATCGATCTCAAGCTGTACCAAGGTAAATTTCATTTTTACTAGTGGAGTTGTAGACTTTAACGGCTTTCTTTGCTGTTGAAGTTATATTTTTATTATTAACACTTTTGCATCATCCAAACACTCTTATCTAATCAATAAATGATTCCATGACAAATAAGAATTATCCCGGATTCTATAGTAATACTTTTTACAGTGTAGTTTTATTTCACATTTCTAAAGAAACACTGGTTACGAACTTTAAGTTCCGACCAGCATTCAATTTAAGCACGCTAGACGGTAATCATTAGACGGTAATCGGTATAGTAGTTTGATAACAAATTTTCTCCAGTTAATTTGTTCTATTACATACAATTATCTTTATTATAAAAAGCTTATTTAATTAAAAGGAAACTTAATATTTATTATTAATATCTACTAGAAATAATTTTAAAACAAAAATGAAATAAATCCACATTTTGAAGTGTATAAAGTATACAGTATAAATTATTGAATGAGGAAAATTTCATAAATAAATGTATTACATTATAGAGAATAAAAAGTAAAAAATATTCATTAAATCGTTTTGCTTTGATGTTTTAGCCTGTCATTATAAAATGAGAGTTTGTCAAAGACTTTGGTGCTTCAAAATTAAAGTGATAAAATTGCGCTGTAAAAACTATTAAAGTGTTATCGAATTTCTCTTACTTTTTGTAAATTATTAACTTGGATGGTGAAATAAAATTGCTCAGTTAACAAGATTTACCTCTTTTGTAAATATTATTTTCGTGTTAATAAAAACTAAAAAAGGAAGAAAAATTGAATGACTTTTAAGTAGTGCATAAAAATTGTTAAAAAATGAAATCCGCAGTTGTTCTAAAGGACACTCTTCCATGACATTTTAAATTTAAAGTCGATTAAAACAATTCTCAGTTACTACTTGTAATTACCCAGTTAAACTTTTTAATTAAGGCTACAAACCAAACTTAAGGAATTTCGAATAAATATTACGTAAGATTTTGTAAACCGAGATCGGAATTACGTTTATTCTGTGTAAATTAACTTAAGACGTCGTATAATCTAATCAGCGACCACAAAAGTAGTAGGGATTCATTTAAATTCACTATAATCAAACTTCGATTATTACCACAGAATGTTAATTACATAAGGAGGAATTATTAAAACAGTTCTAAGATTGATTATTACACATTTTGGGCAAAATGTTTAACTTCCGAATAGTTTCGGGAGCCCTTTATATCAAGTTCTGCCAAACTTTGCCAGTGGTCCAAAACAGGTCTATTAATTAGAACCGATAAATATCCGTTTGAAACTTTTCTGTAAGAACTCGATTTTTTTTGTGGTAACATCGTTAGACTATTAAAGTATCAAAGACCTCCCATTCCCATTAGGGCTTTTATAATAAATTCTTTAGAATAAAATTATAATTATAAAGAAGCATACAGCAGAAACTGAGATGCTTTGAAGTTTATAACATAGTTACGTTTCCTTACCATATAACAGATAAAGTAAATTTTAAAGTATTCCAAGCGCGTTTTCCAAATTTACGGCGGTGTATCTATGCATTCAAAGTGAAATTGGCAATTTCATTTTACAAACAAATTCGTTTACTAGGATTGTTGATATTGTATACACTCATAATACTCGACGCAAAGTCTATGTATAGATTATTATGGGTGATAAAAGTTGCCCGAAAATTCGGTCGTGTTTTACAAAAATTCACTGATTAATATTCATAAATGTATCTGTTTATATGGAAGTTATTAGGGTATACATTTTTTTATGATGTTAATTCCAGGTTAGTATTAAAATTTCAATAATAATAATAATTTGTTTAATGAAGTTAAAAATTACAAAAATTCAATAAAACTTTAAATATGAAGTTTTCCAAATGATATTCCTCTAAACAATTCTTTTTGCCTTTTCAAATTTAGATTATTATCTAAAAAATGCTGCAATATTTTATTTTGTATACATTTATCAAATTATTAAATTATGTCATATATAACCCAATATAACCCAATATTTATATATAGAAGTGTGATCCCCTAGTTTGATATTTTATTTCTTTCTTTCTTTTTTCTTAAGACCACCAAGGGTAACTTAATTGTACATTTATTAAGACATTAGACTATGACATAGCTTAAAAAAGAAAAGTGTGGTCCTATGTGGAGACATGAAGACTAATTCTTTTTTATTTCATTGATTTCCTTTTTCAAATATCCTTTTAAAATAAAAAAACAGATAAGAAGGTTTTGTCCTCCTCATTACATCATAATCAACGATTCACATTTTCGATTATTACTAAATTATTTTCACAGAACAAGTACTGAACTATTTTTTCAACTATTTTCTCTATACATATTATATTTTTGGTCTAAAATCATAATACGACTTTTGCTACTGGATTAATAAAAGAAATTTCTACTTCAATCTGAAAATGAGATGAACTTTATGTTTTTTAATTTGTTCATTGAAACTAGCTCATAATGATTTAGTTGAATGTTTGGTAATTGAAGTAAAGACGACCGTTCCAAAAGTTTTAACAAAATGTGACAATCTTGTTTTGTGTTGTTATTGTGAATGCAAATTTTACTTCGTGAATTCAAAAGCAACATGGTAAAGTTAAGCTGTTTACAACTATTGTGTATAGAAAAGTTTTAGGGTAATGGAAACAAGCATTTGTGAAACCCCTTGATTTATTTGTTATTGATTAGGTCAAGAGTCGGAAACTTTTTGGTGACAAAAGACCAAATCTGACTTAAAAATAAAAACAACAACAAAGTTGCAAAAAATTTCTATATTTGAATAGAAAATATAATAAAATTTTGAGCAAGTTTGTCAAGTAATATGTCAATACTCAATTTTTAACTTCATGTGTGAGAAGGATTATTCACACTATGTGGATCCGAAAGTTGTTAGTTGACCGAAAGCACACAGCTTTTTTAAGATTGTGTTGTCCAGCTAAGCTATAAAAATGTTTTTCAAACACCATCGGAACTTTTCAGTTGCAAGAAACTTGTCTCATTTTCTAATAATGAGCCCACATAATTTATGTAAATATTTCATTCAGCTATGTGAGCATTTCAAATGTCACCTGAAACTCGATGACTGGTTCGCTTCAGTAATTATGGATGCACTAAAACGAACTCCAAATACATTCATTACGTTCGAATGCTCTCCACTTGATTTTTGAATTATTGCCCGCAAGCGAAATTGGTTATTCATATTTAAATGATTCCATAACGTGCGGAAAAAAGAGTAATCATGTTGCAGATAAATTCGGTAATGAATTCTCCTCGGTTGCTTGATACGGGCCTAAAATATTTGTTTACTTTTTTTTTGGACTTTCTACTCTAATGTGAGCAATGTGTTTATCGGAATCGTTGATCATAATATTTTCAACCAAATATGCATGGTTTCAAATTTTTGTGAGCTCATAAAATACTTTTTTAATTAATATGTAAAATAATATTAAATAAACAAAAGAATACATTTTGAAAATATTAATTATTAAAACATTTTTTTTAATAACAAAATATTAATGAAAAAGTGTTTAATTTGTACAATAATACCTATCTAGATACATTAAATTGCTTGTTCTTTAAGGCGGAGTGTAGTCGTGGTTCTCGTTCTGGTGCTGGACCCCCATAAACTTCAGAACATTCTAGCTTAGAAAGTGTAATAACCGTCACTTTGAAGGATTGATTTTATTTCAGCGCCAAGACCACATAATGCAAGTAAAACCACGTGAACAAGTTTATTTCATGCATTATGCTTAGATATTATTATATATAATGTTGTGTAAGTAATGTTATTATTTATTTACAGTGTATTATTTATAAAGTATAAAAATGTTACACGAATAAATATAAACCATATTTGTTAAAATTTATGTACCAAATATAAAGGTAGCACGTTATAAAATATTACTTAAGGAAATTAATGTATTCCATTTCGAAATAAACCAATATTTAAAATTCTAACATATATTTTATTTTCAGGAAAGCACATCAGATTTTATTGAATAACATTATTTTATTGACATTAACTTTAGCTAATTTTTTGAGATAATTACAAATATGATATCCATTTTGCTAGAATGGCCTTCTTTTTGGAAATAATTAGTCAAGTATTATAAAAGAATAAATAAAATTAGATACCTGATATGATTTTCTTTTATATAGGTTATCAATAGGGTCATGTTAAAAGCTTCAGCCTTAGTCAGTCACCACATACTTATTCTGTTTGCATTGTCATGTTTCTTCTACCACATTCACCTTCTGGTGAAATCTTATCTTTTGTTTGTTCCCTTCGTCTTATATAAATTCAATTAATATCTGACCTTAGTCACTTCTTGTATATTAACTTGGATGTTAAAATTTAGGTAATTGCGTTTATAGTTTGATGTCCAGTATGAGATACTCAGTTTTGCTTCCGGGAGCTGCTAGAATTTTGAGTATTAAGTATTTGCTCATGTTCATGTCCACTGCATTTGAGAGCTTAAAATCAGGAAATACTAATAAGGGAATCACTATGCTTGATCACCTTGTGGTGGTTTTCAAAACTTATCCTACAAACTTACATAACAAGTTGTTAAAAAAAAAGAAATAATAAAAGTCCAACAGAGAATTAGATAATAATTAATAAGTTTTATAACAAACCATTTATTGTTCTTGATTCTATAGAACTTATTCAACCCAAGTTTGTTTCGTCGAATCCAATTTTGCCGTGCTAGATCAAATGTTCTTCCCTCCTGTTGGTTTCGAAGACGCAAATTTTATATCAAAAATCTTGTTGGAAATTGTAAAAAAAATACTGTGAAAGTTACAGCTCTTAATATTAATATTGAGAGGTGCCGCATCGTAAATTTTAATTTCCCGTTTAAATAACACGGTAACGGTGTTCTTTTGGATTTTGAAATTTTTTAACTCTCGTTAGAGGTAATATTTAAATGATCAAAACAGTTTTTTATAGAAAATTTAACGCTCTACAAAAAATGTCTCTTACAGTTTTTTGATATATTCATTTTTTTAAAAGTTATTTAACATTTAAGTTCGATTGATTTAAAATTTTGACATTTTTCTCAATTTCTGACGCAACCATCAACTTTATGGGAAAATTTTATATAATATTTTTTGTAGAGAATTCAATTTTCTATAATTTATCTCCGAAAACGTTTTTGATATTTTTTACAGATCATAAGTCACCTGCTGAAAACTAAAAATTTTCTTAAATAAATGTTATTTTACTGCTTAAAATTAAGCATTTTATTTAAATAAATAGATTTTTACTACAAAAATTGATTGTTTATTATAATCAAAGTAGTATATATCGTTACACTAACAGACTTTTTCTGTAATATACGGGAAATTAAAATTTACGAGGCGGCACCTATATATATATCATTTCGATTTCTTTTGGACTTTTATTATAATACTATTTTTTGTTGACTTCTTATATAACAGTAACTATGTGGTTAAAATGTGTATATTGTTGTATATTCACATAAATATAACAGAAGTCTAAATTCATTTAAATATACTTGGCACTAACAAATTATTATAATATATATTTAATGATCTTCCAAATTTATTTTTTATTATAAAACTATTTTATTCTTAATAGTAAATTTTTTATCACATTCATTAACGAAATAAAAAGTTCAAAAGTATCAAATTTTAAAACGATCGGAACGATTCTGAAATCGAATCGAAAAATTTGAAGGCTTTAAAAATGTATGAGCCTACGCCACGGAGTTCGCAAGAAAGTAATTCGGTAGGTTAGTTTATAAACCGAATCATTTTACAATGTCAAATGAAAACTCAATCAGAATTTGGAAATTCGAAATCAAATAATAATGTTTTAATAATAGAAGCGAACAAATCAAAAATCACTTGATCCAATTCTCATTGCCCAAACTTTAATCAAGCGCGGTTCACAGTTGGTCGAACTTAATAATCATAAAACGAAAATGAAAACATTAAGAATGAAGCCACGGCGAACCCCCAACGTGCCGCTCGCTGCGCTATCAGATAATACGCATTCATATTTCATTAGGAAAATAATAGATTTTCAAATCCTCGCCGTTGCTATGTTAATTATTCGTGACTCGGGGAACGAGGTCTACGGCTACAAAAACGGCCATTACTAATCCTTGTGGTGTCCTTTGTACTTCCTATTATTGAATTATAATAGTTAAATATTAATTATTAATGAAAACTCGGATTTTGCATCATTTATTAGATGTACCATACATCTGCCTGTCAACAAATTTAACATATATAGAACACTCTACAGTCTTAGTTTAGACATAAATCAACTGGAATATATAATTTCCATTTAGGAGTGGGTGAATAAGAAAATTAAATCATTTGATTATTATTCTAAATGAATTAAATAAAATTAAAAAAAAATATTATGTACATGTACAAATTAGATTTTTTTGGTCCTAGAATATATCTAAAACATTTAAATTATTGTATTCTGTCGTATTTAATATTTTTCTTTTAAATTATTTTAATTTAGTTAATTCATTAAACTTTCAGTGTTCATAAATCTATGCAAATATCAAAATAAGTTAATATATTAAAATTATTGTTATATATACAGTGGTGGAAGAAAGTATGGAATATTTTTAAAAATTGGGTGTTTCATATCTATTGAAACAGTGCTAAATAAATTGCTAGTTTGTGTTTACAATACAGTATATTAGTATTTCCGTTCATCGTCTTATGTTTAGGTCTTTTTGTCGGATACATTTTTTTGACTTGTGTGTGACATTCCATACTTTTTGAAAAGTATGGAATATAATTGAATTTCCGGTTAACTGTTCTTAAATTCTTAACATTTTCGGTCGGCTTTAGTGTAGTAATGCCTAAACTCGTTAACACGTTTACATTTCACTTCAATTTAGGAAAACAGTAGTTGTGCTTGTGTCATGTGGCATAAACTTTTGGGTAAATTCCGCACTTAAGGTGGTATTGAAAATCGACGTAAACCAGGACGTCCACGAAAAACCATTCCCAAGATAGACAAAATTATAAAAAGGTAATTTCGACACAATTAATCTAGATGTTAGTAGCAGCTTGCCCAAGTTGCAGTTAAAAAACCGCTGCTATCAAAGAAAAACGGAGAATTCCATCTGTCCTTTGAAGAGAAAACAGTAAATTTAATTTGTTTAGGTTGGATGGTAGAACGTCTGTGAGGTGGCCAGTAGGGCAACTATACCATTTTAAATACCAAATTCCTACGGTTACATATGGTGGCGGAAGCATTATGATTTGGGGATGTTTTTCTAGATCCAAAGTTAGACCCTTGGTTGGTAAAATGGATCGTTTTCAATATAGGGACATATTGGAAAATACCATGTCTCCATTTGCCGAGGAAGAGATGTCACTTCTTTGGTTATTTCAATAAGACAGCGATCCCAAACACACGTTTAAATTATTAAGGAGGTCGGCTCAGTTCTCCGATCTAAATCCCATTGAGCATTTTTGGGAACTATTAGACCGTCGTATCCGAACAAAAAACATCAAAAGCAAACAAGAACTTCTTTAAACCATACAGGAGCAGATAGAAGCCAATTAGTGTTAATTTTTTATAAATATTAACAAAATACTCCATTTTTTTCAGACCAAATTGATTTTTTATTAAAAAAAAAGAAAAAACCTGTGCTTATAATGATCATTGTGATTAATGGACCGATCTTGCAGATTTGTTCATATTTGCAACAGATTAGAGAAAACATTAAGTAAACTTTGTAACATGTAAATATCCATACTGTGTTTCAAATATATGGTGGCGGAATAACTGAATTTTGAATGCAATAATGTAAAATTTTTATTCTTATTGAAAACTTTTTTAGAACCTATTGGGTTGTTCGAAAAGTAATTTCGTTTTTTTTTGTGGAAATAAAAGACAGTTTTCGTATAATAAATAAATAATACTTATATATATGAATTATATATTGGCCGTTCTGGTCCAACACCTTTTGCCATCTTTCTGGTAGTAGCATAATTCCACTCTCATAAAATTTTTGATCTTTACTGGCAAAAAACTGATCGAGGTGGTTTTTGACCCCCGCATTTGAATTGAAGGTTTTACCATCAAAAAAATTTTGGAGTCACTGGAACAAACAATAATCCGATTGTGCCAGGTCTAGAGAATATGGTGGGTGTGGCATTGTATCCCATTCAAGCTGTAAAAGCTTTTGGCGTGTGTGAGGTCTCGCATTGTCTTGGAGAAACACTCCATCTTTCCTGTTGATTAATTCTGGCCTTTTCTGTTGAAGTGCATCATTCAGTTTGTCCAGCGGATGACAGTAGACTTCCGAATTAATCGTTGTGTTATCCGGTAAAAGCTCAAAAAAACGATTCCTTTAAAATCCCACCAAACAGACAGCATCACCTTTATTTGGTGAATATCGGCTTTGGAAATGGTTTGAGCCGGTTCATCTTTTTTGCTCCATGACCTCTTGCGTTTGACGTTGTTGTATACAACCCATTTTTCGTCCCCACAGATGATGCGCTTCAAAAACGGATCATTTTCGTGACGTTTGAGAAGCGAATCACAGACGTCAATGCGGCGACACAGATTTCTCTCTGTGAGAACATGGGGAACCCATACATCGAGCTTCGAGGATAATCCCAGGCCTTTCAAGTGGTCATAAACTGTTGAATTTGATAAATTTAACCTCAATCCGATCTCACGTGTTGTTATTCGCCGGTTCGTATCACCTAATGCCTTTATCGCGTCTTCATCAGCATCAACCGGCCTTCCCGAACGTGGTGCATCTTCGACATCAAAATTGCCGGATCGAAATTTAGCGAACCAGTTCTGGGACTGGCGTACTGACAACACACCTTCTCCATGCACATCGGTCAATTTCTTTCTGGCTTGAACAGCATTTTTACCCTTTCTGTAGTAAAACAGTAAGATATGTTGAAAATGCTGCTTATCGCTCTCCATATTTAAAAGGGCACCAACCAAAATCTACTACGTAGAATTAATTGGAATTTTTCACACACATGAGCTCTCAATGCATATAAAAATTATACGACTTAAGTGTGAAATTGGATGCAAAAAAATACAATTAAATTTTCTGTCGGGAAAAAACGAAATTACTTTCCAAACAACCCAATAGAATTTGTCAAAATCCTGAAACTTCTTTTGTCACGGAAGTTAATCTGGATCTATAATATCTTAAATACCTACCCGGAACAATTTATTTCATATGTTATTAGAAATTCTATTTTCTATTCAATGCTCACTTCAGTGTTACGATTTGATGTAACCTAACATATTGTTAGGATTAACCCAAAGATCCGTATTAAATTTTTTAAATAGCTTTCACGATATATTATAATAGAATATGTTACCCTTCCCATATTTACTTGGAGGACTTTCAAGAAGTAGTCATAAAATATGATAAAGTAATATTATATAATCTTGTGCTTTTATTTAGTTCGTCCGGAACAGACGAAATTATTAAATAATAACGCAAGCGGTATTATTCGCTCAATTACCGGAAGCTACGGAGTTGGCATGGAGATCGGGTTAATAGCTTTACAAATCCAGAAAGTACTTTGCGGATTAGGATTGAATCTCTCCTAAAATATAATAGTTGTAAATATAAATATTAAGCTCAGCCTTTTCCACGGGTAAAACTGAAAATAAACTTTATATTATATCCAAGTCCAAGAACAAAAAATTAATGCTCGTTTACTCTTGACTGCAGGTACTCTCCCATTTATGTTTAAGTTATATATAAATTAGAAGTCATTGAAATTCTAGTTTATTTATGATACGTGATATTTTTATTTTTATTTTGGTACATACGAAACATTTCTTGTGGTGTGTTTCGTTCGGTTGTTGAAGTAAATGCATGAATAAAATAAGAGTTTGATTAAGTTCGTATTGCCTAAGGCACCTATTTTACTTCCGATACGTAGAATAGAAAAATATAAACAAACATTTCCCTCAACAAATATTTATTTTTATGGAAACTTTTAAAACCAGCATGTAAAAAATTTTACCATTTTATGTTTTTATATAAATTTTATTTTTTATTCTATATTTATTTGAAATATTTCATTTATAAATCATAAATAATAGATACCAAACAATATGTCTATGAAATTTCATTCAAGTTTGAACAATTTGACAAGTTTACATACAACAATTTGAATTTATGTTCGAAAACAATTCAAATGTTTTATGGTGATGGTAATTATCATTAGTGGTCTTTGGTTGGTATTGCTTCCATTACTAACTTTGTTTATCTCTATTAGTAGAAGAGGTACGGACTCCTTAACGTTTCCGCTCAATGGAGCAACAAAACTGCGGTTAAGAAAGGCAGTAACAAAGGATTTATGGTGTATTAGAGGAAATAATAAGTTTCCACATCGACATCACTTGTTTATTGTATTTTTATCCGGGTTGTTTAAGATCAAAAAATATTACTCTTAATTTATAACTTACGCGTGTTGTTTGAAAAAAAAAAAATAATTATTGAAATTATGAGAATTTAAACAAAAACAAGTATTAAGTAATTTAAAAAAATCAAGACGTCATGGTTTATTTAATAAACTTCAAATTTGTTAATCGCTATTGGCAACACATTTATTATACAGAATATTATACTCAATTACTTTATCAATGTATTAAGTCCCGAATATTTGGCAAATTATGGTGTGCAAAAAGATCATAGTTCCTACTCCTATTGTAATTCACCCGCTGGGCGTACTGTTTATTATTATTGGATGCGCTGGCTGCGTGATACTTCAATATGAAGCCCTGAAGAGAGCAGCTGCAGCCAAGAAGCCAGCAGGCAACGAAGGAGATGATCAAGCTGAAGGAGAGGAAGCAGAAGGCTAGAAAACAGAAGGAATATATTATAGAATAGATAGCATTACGAAAATGTTCACATCATGATTGCACAATAAATTTCTAGCAGTTTTTTCCAAGTTAGTATTATTTATAGATACAAAATTTATTAATATAGAAAAATAGGGGAATTATGCTTTGACTTGTCCAAATTTGCCACCGTTTACAATTATTACATAGACCTTAAATTTGTTGGCTAGTGGAAAACATTTTACACCCCTGAATCAGTTAGAACTTATTAAACTGGGTAAATGTAGTTCATAACTGTGCGAGTAATAAACATATTGACAACTAAAATGTTTTAGTGTCATTTTTGACATATACAATGATATATTTCAGTTGGTGTGACATGATTTTGAACGAATAATTTGGAATTTAAACTGTATCTGATTAACTAGTCAGTGGCGAGAACTTCCGAAATGACCGGAATCGCAAATTAATGATTCGATGTAATTCGATTTTCTCCGCGTCGTTGTTTGCCGCATTGAGCCTTTCGCTGACACTGCAAAACCGAGATGATATAATACGTTTCGCCGACGCGAATCTTTAATTTTAATTCTGCTGATAAATGAGAGACATTTTCATTTCCTTTAGTTGGTTGCTTTGTCCGATTATAACTTCATTTACATTTTTCATATTCATTCAATACGGGGTTCAAGACCTCTTTCGAATTAAATCGTAATTTATTCGCGAGGTTTTCATATTTACACGAATAATAGGATTCGTGAGTATTGCAGCAGTATTTGTTCAACGCATTAACAAACATTAATCATTTAATTTAATTGCACAGCAGTAATTGTTACATTCACCATAAATAAATGTCTGAAATCAATGTTTATTTAAAGACTGATTGTGAGACCATTAATATTTGAAATTCAGTTGTATATTTCCAAATAGTACCATTTTCAAGTTTGTTTATGTATTTAATAATGTAACAAAGTAATATATAATACTTTATTTACTCTTTAGAAATGTTTGAGTTAATTATTTAATAAAAATATAATTTTAACAATATAATCAAAAAGGTTAACTTTTTTGGGTACATAATAATAATTTTTTATTTTGAAAGTACAATGTTTGATTGACAATAAATTAATCGAAAGCGGGTTGTTAGTAAAGCCTTGACATCTTTTATTACATCACCTTCACATTTTGGTGGAATATTATCCTTTGTCCATTCCCTTGGTCTTCTATAAATTGCATTAATACCTGGCTTAAGACAGTTCTTTTATACTGTCTTGGATGCTAAAGTTTGGAAGCTTGCTTTCATATACTAATGTCCAGTATAAGGGCATTCAGTTCTCTTGGGAGAACTACTAGAGAGAGGAACATATTTACTTATGTTTACTTCCACTGTTGATATGTATATCTTATACCCTACTTTTGACAGCTTAAAATTAGGAAATTCTAATAATTATCTTATATTTTTCAAATAATAACATTTTCAACTTTGTTGTTTGTTTCAGTTATATATATTGGGTTTATTTTTATTATGTTTTTTTTTTTAATAATTTCTCCATTTATTACCTACAAAATGAGTTCACACCGAAATTTTCATAACAAATAATTTGTTACAGTCTTAAATATATGATGAATGGAAAAAAATATTCTAACCAATGATTCTAGTAATGTTTTATTCCTCCTTATTATTAAATTAGGATCTTTTAGTATATGTAACCAGTATACGTTAGTAATTAAAACCATGTCTACAGGTTGATAATATTAAAAGTTATTAGAAAATTGGGGAAATATGGAGTTTACTCTTCCAGCTATTTATTGTCTAATTAAAAACTGGACAATATATTGAGCAGTTCTGTTTTGTACGTATTCATAAATTGGTATTAAAATTGAATATAAATCGACGTATGTAGCACAGCTATAATTTTTGACTATAAAACATGTTATAATAGAATTCTGCTGGGTAATATAAACAACAATTGGTGTGACGTGCTATAGCTTTTTATTGTTTCTCTTGTATCATAACTATAATGCCATTTTCAATTAATTATAATCATATTATAAATTAGAAAGCTTGTAAATTTGAAAACTAAATTATTTAATTAAAAAATATTTGTATATTAATTATTTAACTAAAAAAATATTAAATTGTGCATTCACCATAATTTTAAAAGGGTTTTGTACTGAGATTATGTATTTTTGTTGTTGTTTTTTATAATATTATTGAAAAACACCAGAATGAACTATTTTGATATTTTCAAATTAATATCACGTAGCAGTATTTACAAATATTACAGATTTTAATATTGTATAAATTTTAATTTATATATTTTATTATTTTTTAAGCTTACAATAATAGGTAGAGAACCCACTAATATGAAACAATAATATACAGAAATTTATTGACACCAATTTACATAAAACAAATAGTTTTACAAGCTTAATAAAAAATAATTACTAGAGAACTACTAGAGAGTGGAATATAAATATATTCACTTCCACTGTTAACATGTAAATCTTATACCTTACTTTTGACAACTTAAAATCAGGAAATTGTTGTACATTTTCCAAATAATAACATTTTCAATTTTTTTGTTGTTTGTTTCAGTAAATGACTTAGTAAACACATTATTTTAATAGTATAATCAAAAGGGTTAACATTTTTGGGTACATAATATAAATATATTATTTATATTAACTTTAAAATTAAAAAGTTGATAAACAATTGTTTCGATGAATAAAAATATCAGATACTCTATTTACTGCTTTATATCTCACAAAAAATTATTCTCAATAAATTGATCCAAAGTGGGTATTTGTCGTTTACCATATCCTTATTATATTTGTCTTGATACCTTTTTTCCATCATCTTCACATCCTGATGGAATATTTTTATTTGTCCGTTCCCTTTGTCTTCTAAAAATTGCGTTAATACCTGACTTAAAACAGTCATTTTATATTAACCTAAAAACTGAAGTTTAGATGCTTGCTTTCATAAATCATTGTCCAGTATGAGGTCATTCAATTCTTCTTGGGAGAACTACTACAGTTAAAAATATATGTACACATGTTCATTTATAATGTTAACATGTATATCTTATCCTCAATATTTGACATCTTAAATACATGAAACACTAATAATAAAATAATATTTTCAATATTGTTTATTTTTGTATTTAATGATGCAACAAAATAATGTTAATTATTTAATAAATAATTTAAACAATTTAACCGAAAGGGTATTGTGTACATAATAATATTTTTTTAACATTGAAATTAAAAAGTTGATAATTGTTTCGATGAATAAATATATCAGGGACTCTATTTACTGATTTATAATTCAATAATATATTCCCAATAAATTGATCGAAATCGTCCTTATTCAGATTTTGGACCCGAGCCAAGGCAGAAACCGCATTTCAACATGTAACTAATGTTAAAATAACTAATCTTATTGTACAAACCATTAAACCATAAAACATTGAGTTTGCCATGTTAAATTTAGTGTAAACTTCTATGCTCTGGTCATATTTATTATTTCATTGGCGTCAATATGCCAAATTGAATTTGGACAGAATGTAACTTTCTTCTTTGACTACAGTATTTTTTAATTTTATTTTAATAAATTGTTTGTAATTACGTTTTTTATTGTCAATTCATTTATAATATATTTGTAGGTCAATTTTCTAAAATTTACTTGGATGCTGCGGTTTAAAATATACCAAACACGCGTAACAGAAACACATCACTGAATAAGTCCTGTTCCTAATGTATAGGAAATTTTTATCCATTAATATACCCAACGATTTTTTAACGCTTCCATTGTGTATAATTTAAACCCCCAGCCTGGTCGCATACAAGTTTCACCGGGAAGCAGCAGTTTAAAAATTCAGTATCTGTTTCCGACCGATAGAACGGCTGACTTTTTGGACTGATTGATCGCATGAATTGTTGATGGACAGTAAGTGTAAAAGGGTTAATATTTAAAAAGAAAACGGCCAGACCATCGATGCACACAGAACGTGCGATACTTCGTCCTCCCTTTTGTCCTCGTGTAGCCACCATTAGGGCAGCACGCGACCAGTCACCTGTCACTTATATCTTATTGCGTGTACCGACGGCGGCGACCAGCACGTACTTTTCTGTTGGCCACCCCTCGATCCGACTGTGTACATTGTAGTCGGCCGGGGTTTTCTATTTCGCTGCCTTGTATTGTCTTCAACTAATTTATTAACGTCACTGCAACACCAGCCAAATTGAAATTAATCAATTAATTCACTGGTTTATTATCTTATCCGGCCAATCAATATCACTGTCGAAGCCTTTGTTGTTGTTTTTATGATGGGGGTGCCAGTTTTCAGACGACCAATAGAAAAAAAATTAAACACAAACACTTCGTTTGATTGGAAAGAATCGAATTTTTATTTGCCTGGGAGTGGACATAATAATATTTTCTTTTCTAGTTTGATGTTTGTTAAATAATTTAGATTTTCAATAAAATAAACAAGACAACAAAAATTTTATTTTTAATAAAATAATGATAAAGGCTTATTTGCAAAAACTTTTACAACAAACTAATCTCTTATATGATGTCTAAAATCCTGAGTTAATAAAGTCGTCATAAACAATTGATAAAATAGGAATTACACAAATACATAAATCAATAACTCTTTAAAACATCTATATTTTCATAATTAAGAAAGTTAAGGATGAACATGTAATTCCATGGTGCACACTACCCCATGTGAATTAATAATGACTCTTGCTTGTATACGTTTGTACAAATAAATATATAATATTGGAGCTGGCTGTGAGACAGCATGTTTTCCTGTCAGGGATTGCAGGACAAATAAAGGAAGACTATTTTTCACGCTGACAGTTTAGCTCAAGCTTTTTGATGCGAACGTGTTGAAACAAAGATATAGTGTCCAACCGCCTTGTCTTGTACACTCGATTTGATTAATATGGATGAAAATAGATTGTGACGCATGTGATAATTTTATTAAATCGTGTTTTTTTCCAAGTTTTTATTTTCATTTCCATTTCGAAATGGCCAGGTATAATGGTGAAAGAGTTATCCAGCTCAGTGAGTGAAACACCCCGTGATTAAATCTTGCATTAATTAGGTAAAATTAAGGGAAGTAAAAATGTATAAATAACTCATGTCTTTTGTAATACATTGGGTGAAAGGCGTTCCCACCAGAGGCAGTAGCACCTGATAGCGTGGTCGTAGAACTTAATTCACAATTACATGTTAATCGAGGTATAAATTGTTACGATAAGTGATAACGAAACCACCCCCATTAGACTGAGCATTTATCTCCCTAAAATTTAATATTATATCGGAATAGTTTGTTAGTTTTATATTATACCATTAGTTATATATAAATAATCATAATATTACTTATAGTTACAAATAAAAAATTAAGAATTGTAATATTTTATTAAAATATTGATAATTTGTAGAATAATTAAAGTAATATAATGTTTTGTATGTAATGTACATTTAAGATGAAAATACTTTTAGTTATACTTTTGTTTTAATGAATATTGGGTTTACTTTTATGTTTTTTAATAATTTCTCTATTTGTTATCCTACAAAATGAACACTGAAATTTTCATAAAAAATAATTTGTTACAGTGTTAAATATAACGTTATTATGATGAATGGAAAAAAAATTGTAACCAATGATTTTAGTAATGTTGTATTCCTCCAGTTTATTGCATAATTTATTTGCAGAATTGGGCATTACTCCTGCTTATTATTAGGTTAGGATCTTTTACTATATATAACCAGTATATGTTAGTAATTAAAACCATGTCTATAAGTTGATAATATTAAAAGATATTAGGAAATATAGAATTTATTCTTCCAGCTATTTATTGGCTAATTAAAAATTGGACAATACATTGAGCAATTCTGTTTTGTACATGTTCATAAATTGGTATTAAAATTGAATATAAATCGACGTATGTAGCACAGCTATAATTTTTAACTATAAAACATGTTATAATAGAATTCTTCTGGGTAATATAAACAATTAGTGTGACGTGCAATAGCTTTTTATTGTTTCTCTTGTATCATAACTGCAATGTCATTTCCAATTCATTAAAATCATATTATAAATTAAAAAGCTTGTAAATGTGAAAACTAAGTTAATTAATTAAAAAATATTTGTATATTAATTATTTAACTAAAAAATATTAACTGGTGCATTCGCCATAATTTTAAAAGGGTTTTGTACTGAGATTATGTATTTTTGTTGTTGCTTTTTATAATATTATTGAAAAACACCAGAATGAACTATTTTGATATTTTCAAATTAATATCACGTAGCAGTATTTACAAATATTACAGATTTTAAAATACTAATTTTACTTTTAATATTGTATAATTTTTAATTTTCATTTTTTTTATTATTTTTTAAACATATAATAATAGGTAAAGAACCTAATAATATGATACAATAATATACAGAAATTTACTGACACCAATTTACGTAAAACAAATAGTTTTACATGCTTAATAAAAAATAATTACATTAAAAATATATTTGATTTTGATAGTATTTGATTTTATTATCCAATATAGTATAGTCTTTCAGGGCGTCCTTTCAGATCGATACACTTATTCCAGCGATTTTTCAACTTTTTGATCCTGTCCGAAAATTAAAAAATTAATTTTCCAGGAGGTTTGCAAAATACTCCTCCGTGAGCTTAATTTTTTCATATAAACTAAATAATTCGTATCATATAAACTAGACAATTTATTAAATAACATAGACGTTAGTATAAGAGGCGCTCGAAATATGAACTTTGAATTGGGGTAACAGAAAACAAAAAAAAAAAAAAAAAAAATGTACCAGCAGTTGTGATCAAATTATATAAAAGATTATTGATCAAATTCAATAAAAATTTCAAAATAATGTAGCTGACAAACTTGGTAACTCATATCTGGACAACAAAAGAAGAGAATGGTCATAACTTCTTGGTGGATACACGCCCTCCTTTGCGAAAAAAATAAACAGAGATGCTGGACAACTTCAACAAATGAGATCTGACAGAAGTTTTTATAGTGGAAACATTTGTAGTTTCGATAAAAAATATATAATTTGCAACTTTAAGATGTCTTTGCAGAAATATGAAGTGCAAAAGTAAACTTTTGGTCAAATTTACCACCTGGATCTGTAATAATTGACTTTTGTTTGAACAGGATTCTCTTAATGTTATGTTGGGGATCGTGTAAAAATTGACGCCTTTACAAAAAAACCCTTTTCCATTGGATAGGATTGGTTAAACCATTGATTTACATTATATTGTCTACATTTTTTTAATGTTATTAGTATCATCCTTGAAACAAGTGATAAATCTGTATGTTTTCTTTGCATTACATTTAATCACCAATCCCAATGTAACAATATTGTAATAAAGCATAAAGTGTTTACTTCGTCGGGTAATAAAACAAAGCAGACATATCAAATTTTGGAAAGCGTCGTATGTGTCTCGAAATAAATAAATACCCGCAAAACACGCGATTTAATAATATAATACAGTAATAGGTCAACTTGCGTCACGAAGTCCGGCTGTCAAAAACGCAATTTGCATAAATTAAGTTGTAAAGGCAAAATATTATGCACCGCGATTAAGTTTACCGATAGCAGTTCCATCAGAAACCAAGATTCATGTCGGAAAAAAATTTAAACTGCGGAATGTACATGGTCCCTTCTAATTGCCTGTTGATAAATTGTCTTTCACTTGGCGTGCTTTGTTTCTATTAGTGTCAAATAAGTGGAATGTATCCGTTATTTTGTTACTTGGGGGAATTCCTGATAAAATTGCGAGGGAAACGGAAAAACCAAGAATATAACGACGGTCTGCTTATAATCGCAATGCGTCAATGTTTAATTAGAATACTGGTGCTGTATTAATAATTTATCTGTAAATGTTAATTTTAACTTGGAATATTTGGAGCGGAATTTTAATGATTGACTATTAATTAATATATAACGATAGTTCATAATAAATTTATTGTTTCTTTTACATAAACATACTGTACAAAAGTTCATCCACTTTTATTGAATTTGATTGTATACAGATCTTCGTCGAAATTTGAGATAGAGCCATTGGAATCGTGGAATCTGGGATCATCTCTACCTCATAGAAAGTAGTAGAAGACCGCGAATGAAGACTGATATTTGCCATTAAGAGTCAGTAGAGACCCTACTGTATCATCAACTAGCTACTATCAACTGGTTAATCAGCTAGAAAACGTTACAGGAGCTGGTGTCACTCCAGTTAGGTTCCGAAGACTCAGGTTTTTGTTCAAGAAGTCTGTTGCAACGTTTGCATTTGATTCAGGAACATAAATAACACTGATTAGAGTCTCATATTTACTGGATGGAAGAATGGAGTTTGCGTCTAGTCTACACGAAGTGTTCAACGAAATCGTTAAAGAGGTCAACAATTTTACCTATATTAAGCGGATTTGGGGAGAATTTTTTTATAATAGACGTACAGATTTGTATACAGTACAAAAAGAGTTTAATCCATCTGAATCCTGAAAGAAACATCATGTGCAATAGAGACAGTAAGTCTCCCACTATGGGACAGATTTCTACTGTCTCTGTCATGCATGATGTCTCTCTCTAAATTCAGACGGGTTAAACGCTTTTCTTAATGTATATGTAAAAGTTTATGTATGTCAAGACACTTTATTATTTCGTTTTTCAAACTTAAGGGGGTATTCTAATGTAGAAATTAAAAAAAATCGAATTTTTTTTCTTCCATATTTTCAAAGTTTAACTATTCAAGAATATACATATAGATATAGGCATTTTATTAGCCCGGCATCCAAATGGGTCCGGCCGGGTATAATAGAACAAAAGACATTAAGGGATTTTCAGAGAGTTTATAATTAGAGGAATTATTAACTCGATGTTTAGGTTCAGAAACTCAAAATAATAATGAGTCTCTAAACTCGTTGTTTTGGACTTTTGCACAAAAACATACTCATTCCGGAGTTCAGATAATTGAGATAGCAACATTTATTGCTGTTTGCAGGTTTCATTCCTATTTTAAAAATGATGACGCTTATGGGAATGAAAATTGGTTCGGAAGCTCATTCATTTGCTGTGAAACAAGACAACGCCAGGATTGACGGCTCCGAAATACGAACATCCAACGCTTCAAAGGAGGCCAGAACTGCTAGATTGGAAGAGAGAAGCGCCGAAAATAGTTTTTTCGAAGTCGAAGAAGGTCTGATGTATGAAGCAGGAATGGCAGATTGAATAAATGTAAGTATAGCATATCATTTCATGACTTTGACAGCGAAAAACTTTACGTGAAACTTTAAATGCGTTTTTCTCAAAACACTCTATTTCATTACGGTACCCACGATTTCTCGAGTTCTACTGAACCGATTCACTTGAAATTTTCAGAGAATCTTCTTCATAGACCTCTCTCGAGTATGAACTAGCCCCATCCCCAAATTTAAATTTTTACTATTTTTAAAAAATTCGTGAAAATGAAAAAAAAAGGTAAAAAAATGGCTTTTTCTTCAAACAGTCGCCATTTTGTCAAATTTTTAACTTGTCCCTAGTTCATGCAATTGCCACATCATTCTAAATTAATAATCTTTTTTTTTTCATTTCAGATTGCTAGGAGGGTTGGAATCGTGTGTATGGTGATGTGCCACTTTTTTGAGACCCCCCACTTCATCAGCTGCTAATATTTAAAATTTTTAAAATTTTTTTTGTTTTAATTTTTTTCTGTACTTTTGGAAAATTAATAAATAATTTATAAAAAAATGGATAGTAAAAATATTGATTGCCTTTTTTTACGACACCTTAAAAATCATCTAAAATTCATGTCTCTACACTAGAATACCCTCTTAATAATAAAATAGACAAATTTCAATTAAAACAAAACTTTATTAATCGAAATAAGAACCAAATGAGGCAACCATATTTGCACATATGGTGCATCATTTTGATTTTTAAAACATTTTTCGTGTAGGGAGTTGTCGAAATATTTGATCAGTTGTTGAAAAGTTTGGTAGATGAGGCAGACTCTATCAGATTCGCTTAATTGGCTAAAATTATTTCTTCTTCGCACTCTAGGCATTTTAAATGTTTAATATATATTACTGAATAGAACAAACTGTGCCAAAAACTAAAGATATAAAGAAAAAAAAAACGTTTTCCGATTGACTTCAAATTTTAATCATTTCTTATTTCAATTCTTCTGTTCTGGATAGCATAGATATGAAGAAATAATATGAATTTTTGATCTAAATTCTCTTAAAACGTGTCCGTTATTTGTTTAGCACGAAATAAATAATTTGAAATCAAGCATGGCCAAACGAATGTTTGCTCATGGCAATTGGAGTTTCGCGAGAAACTGCACCGTAATTATGAAGCTCGTTTTATATGCATTAATACCTCACACTATGTAGCCCAGCTTCGTGCTCAGTTGTGTATATGCACTTAGCATTGGCGTTTTGCAAGATCATAGAACTTTTGGCATAAATTCAGATTTTGCAACTTTCATCAAAGTACGCCCTAAAGCGGATAATCCGGGGCCAAGTCGAGTTTGTTGTAGCGTTCAATGCTCAGTGTCAGTGGACCTCCTTTTACGATCCTTGACTCCACGAATTTTACACGTCTCTAACGTCCGCGCATTCATGTGGAAATTAGTGTCATCACTTTTCGACTTTCGTAACGTTAACGACTAAATCAATCGATAAGTTTTATCGACGAATTGACGCGAAGGAATGTTTGTACCTTCGGAACTCGTTTGAGCGGCGCAAGGAGAATATTGTAATTTGCATGTCGTTTATTTGGTGGCAATCAATTTAGCAGTCCTGTAATTTATTTAGGAACCGCTCGCAGATTTTTTTCCATTGAGCGGCGGCGGCGGCATCGCGGCTAATTGCGTAATAAAATGAGTCAACTAGAATAATAAATAGGCCGGGGTCCGGAATAATATGGGCGCCGCGGAAGTGGTCCTGTTATTTTTTGTGCCGGCACAATAACTCAGTTTATCTGGCCATCTCAGATACCACCTCCGGTAATTTATCACACGAAGTGTGAATCACTGTGACAATTAGAAACAGACAATGCGTAAGGTAATGGGGGATAAGGGCGTCGCATGTTGACGGTGACACTATCTGACTTTTTGGAATTACAGTTTACAATGTTTTATTTCCTTTAAATAAAACACAACCAATTCATATCTTGTCAAATTAAATGTAGGTTTTGTCTGGTTAGAATATTCGTCTAGAAACTCCTACGGCAGTAACCGATGCTGCATCAACTCGTATCAGTAATAATAGAAACCACGAAATATTTTATTTCGTTCGAGTACATGTATTCGTAAAACCAAGACTGGAAAATTGTTAAGCTTTTAAAAAAGGCGTTAGACGTGGCATAGAATAACAGCGCATCTCCATATCATGATATAATAATGTTTATTCCCTTTCTTGTTTATTATTTACCTCCCGAGCAGAATACGACCCTTGGAGGTCATAAAGTAGTAAAATAAAGCACTCCTTACTGAATATTTTATCAAAAAGATATATACATTTGAAACTTAAGATATGCTTTTTCCTGGCCCGCAGGCCTTTGGATCCGTGTCGTGTGTATACAAAAATCCTTACGTCCTCTCACTGATTTTTTTTTTATTTTCTATTATGTGACCTCAATTCACTTGGTTTAAATTGCAATTAATATTGGTTGTTGATAAAATGTCATGTTTTTCGAATGAACGAATATAGTATACGTATATGAAATTACTCCCAAATATTTTCCAAATGGGATGAAGTTTTCCAGTACACAAGTGCACATAAACCTTATCATAACTTTTATGGCATACTCTCCCCTTCAAATAGTAAAATAAATTTCGGCTTGTAATATTTAGGTCTCAAAATATTATGGGATCTGAACTGTTGAATTTAAATTTTTTATTGCGATTCCCATAAACAGGTTTAATGCTTTAGAAATGCATCAAAAAGGTTATATTAAAATAAACAAAAAAATTATGTGTTTAAATTACTAAAACACAATATAAAAATTTAATGGAATTTAATAATTAAAAATAAAATTACTATTACTAAAAATACATTTTAAAATTTTTAATTCAAAAATTGTAAGCATACCCTTAAGTAAGATAAAAATTAAGAATTAAAAAAAGAAGAAATTGAATAAGACTAGAAAAAATTATATGCAATGTATCAAGAATTATAAAAATGTAAAGTTCAGTGGGATTATAAAAAATTTCGAAAAATAATCTTAATAATATTTTTTGCAAGGTACAAGAAATTGCAAAAAATTAAATAAAAATTACTTAAAAATATTTTAAAATTTTAAATCAAAAATTGTAAGCACAAGCTTAAGTAAAATAAAAATTAAAAATTAAAAAAAAAAAATAAAAATTTCCAAAAAATTATTTGAAATGAATTTGTACAAGATAAAGAATTTTAAAAATTGCAGAAATCAAGGAATTAAATAAAAATATTTTTCGCTAGGTGCAAATAATTCTAAACATTGAAAATTAATGTTTAATAATTCAAATCAATGGGTTTATAAAAATTTCCGAAAAATTATCAAAAATATTTCTTGAATAAAATATCAAAAATTAAGTAAAAATAAAAATGTTATGCATTCTAAAAATTAATAAATAAATAAAAATTACTAGATATTTTAAAATTTTGCAAAAAAAAATGTAAGCATAAGTATAAATAAAATAAAAATAAGAAATTAAAAAAAAATAATTATAAAAATCTCCGAAAAGTAATTGAAATATTTTTTGCATAAGATAAAAATTTTTAAAAATCACAAAAAACAAAAATTATTCAGTTTGTAAATGTGCCCTAAAAATTGTAAAGAATTGTGGAAAAATATTTTACGTCGGAATGTTGGAAGAGACACAACAAAAGTGAAATAAACTCTGCATTATACGAATGGAGCACACACAAAAATTGTACATAAAAAGTATAACAAACAACCTTCAAAATACAATTAGTTTTGTTCTCATATGGACGATTTTACATAGACAAATCTAACAATAGTTTAGCAACATTAGATTTATATGTTTAGTAAAATTCTTAATCAAATTTGCTTAAAAATATTTTAAAATTTTAATTCAAAAATTGCTTAAGTAAGATATAAATTAAAAATCAATTGGTTTATAAAAATTTCCGAAAAATTATTTTATATATTTATTTGCACAATATAAAGAATTTTTAAAATTGCAGAAATCAAAAAATTAAATAAAAATATTTTTGCTGAGTACAAATAATTCTAAAATTACTTTTTTTAATAATTTGAATTAAAAATTGTAAGTATGAGCTTAAATAAGATAAAAATTAAAAAAATCAATGGGTTTATAAAAATTTCCGAAAAATTATCAGAAATATATTTTGAATAAAATAAAGAATATTGTAAATTGTAGAAATTAAAAAAATTAAGTAAAAATAAAAATATTATGCATTCTAAAAATTAAAAAATAAATAACAATTACTTAAAAAGATATTTTAAAATTTTGTATCCAAAAATTGTAAGCCTAAGTAAATAAGATAAAAATAAGAAATTAAAAAAAAACATTTATAAAAATTTTCGAAAAATTGAAATATTTTTTTGCATAAGATAAAAAAATTTAAAAATCACAGAAAACAAAAATTATTCAGTTTGTATGTGCCTAAAAAATTGTAAAGAATTGTGGAAAAATGTTGGAAGAGACACAACAAAAGTGAAATAAACTCTGCATTATACGAATTGAGCACACACAAAAATTGTACATAAAAAGTATAACAAACAACCATCAAAATACAATTAGTTTTGTTCTCATATGGACGGTTTTACATAGACAAATCTAACAATAGTTTAGCAACATTAGATTTATATCTTTAGCATAATTCTTAATCAAATTTATTTAGAATAGATGCATGATACAAGTGTTTTTCTCTCCTTTACCCTCCATAATTCATAATGGATCAGGGAGTTAAAAATATGGAATATTTATCTTTTGTGACAGTTCAAAGTAAACGCTTTGAACGAATGCGACGACGTTTATTCACTGACAAGCGTTGCAAGTAATCACCATGACCGATATTTATGTGAATATAAAAGTAGTTTATGTAAATAAGTCTCAAAATTCAAAGCAGACTATTTATGAACTAAACTCTGCACTAATATAATCTAATTTAATTGTTCGAAAAGTTTATTTTCCGAATGTGAAATAAAGTATGAATTACGTTTCTCAATCAACATCGATTTACTAACTTTCGAGGCACTCAAAGCAAGTGTCAAACTTTAACATTTCTCTGTATTTACTTATTAACTGCATATTGATTTAAATTGCTGAAACCGGAAACTAACTGTCAACCGCTTGGTCTAAACTCGTTAAAACATTTCTTATAATGAACTGATAGTATATTAAAAATACAATTTCATTAGCATAAATCACAATTTACTTTCTTAACTTAGACGCCCACATCGCTATCGATGAGCATTCGTAGTAAAGAAGTTCCTCCAAGTTTCCTGCTTATCTATTGATAAGAAATTTATTCATGGACGTGCTCGCAATGTGATATTAGTTACTAACCTCTTTGTGCTGTGAATATGATGATACCTCAGGATTAAATTAGAATATCGTCAATGAATTTCTGTTTCTATTCTAGTTTACAGATGCCTCTGAATAGTGACTAGTTGGATATGCTACTTGTCCAATTAATTGTTGAGTATACTTGTGTGGAAGCACCAGAATCATTTGTAAATAGAATTGTAACTTCACATTTATATGTTGATGACAATACTGCAAAATACAAGAATATAAAATAATTTTACATACGAATTTGAAGAGGTTTTACCAAGAATGTCTGTCACTCAAGTAGTCGAATATTGCAATATTACACCTCTAGTTATTTAATGGAAGTCATCGTGGCGGAATCGAAAACTTCTTAGTTTCATTTCAGATACGTTCTGTCAATATTTTATATCGACATTCATAGAATCACTCAATTTCTACTTTTTCCTTTTTCGATATTTTCTTTACCGTTTACAATGCGGCACGAAAGACCCGAATGAATAACTTTTCAATATATTCCACATATTCGAACCGGTCTCCAATCTATTACTCCATTACGTTACTAATTGATTTCTATGATATTGGCTCCCGTCCACAGGCAATGATTTTAAATTAAAAGTTCAGTGGGAATTCAATTTGTCCTAATGAATTAAGTCCGTACTATTGGAAAGGCTCATAAAATAATTAATTGATAAAGAGGAAGTATCGTATTTAAAATTCGAACGTTACGATTCTGTATATCTTTAAATATATTTTTTATTGAAAGGTTTAACTTTTTATTAATGCTGGAACTCAAATTGGAGCTAAACCTGTTTATATGAAAAAATGGGATTTATATGATTAAAGAAATGCTGACATGTCATAACTAAAACATATTGAAATTCCTATGGTTGTCCATACGTATTGCGTGTGCATTTATTTACATCATTAAATTTAAGCAATGGAGTGTAAAATTTTTCACATTCATCGAAAAAGCATTTCAACTCGAAAAAGGGGAGAAACAGTAAATAAAATAAATACAGCATGAATAGTAAATGTAGAAACTTATAAAGCCACCTTGTACTTACCTAATATATGCACACATATATTTTTTAACTTGAAGCTTCATGACAGGAAGCGTTTTGTATGAAATCCCCTGTCAGAAGCATATGTGCTTTTGGTAAGTTTCAGCCCCTCAATAGAAAATGACAAATGATGTGACGTACCATTTTATGTAAACAGTGTTCGGTAATAAAAAGAACGAAAGGGAAAATGGGCGTATATACCCATTTTTATACTTCTATAGGAACGAGCTTTGGTTTAGGATGTATCAAAATGATCGGGATGGAAAATGCCACCAGTTAATGCACAGGAAAGTGGCATATTACTTTTTATAGGAGCGTAACTAGTACTTTATGAGTAAATGAAAATAAATTTGATTTGACTGGAATTTGTTATGTTATTGTAAACTGTAGTTCAGTGAAAGTATTGATCAGCATTATCTATTTTTAAATACATTAAATGATATAATTAAATGTTGTTATTTTTGTTCAGTAACACTACACTTAATTAGTTGTGAAATATATTATTGCATTATTATTGTGATATATATAAATCCAATTAGGTAAATGAATTTTAAAAATATTTTATATAATTAAAGAAATTATTTTATTTTAATTATTAATAACGTTATCAAACATGGATTTATATAAGGATTGAGAAAGTTTGTAAACAGTTTTCAATGAAAAATTTGATATAAAGAGGAGAATCCGATCAATATACCTAAAGACATCAATCCACATAGCCAATAAATACTTAGAAATATTGGAGTTTGCCAGGAGCAATCGTTTGTAAATTCCCTACATTTGCAAAAACAGGTAATTTTATTCGTATTTGAAGTGAAATATTTACTGAGTTCTTTGTGAGACGTGTTCTGAATTTAATAATGCAAAAAATTAAAACGAGATATATTTTATTATAAGATAAATTCAAATACAATATAAAAAATATAACAACAGAGGTTGTAGAACATAAATATTTGACAAAGAATTCTAATTATGTAGGTACAATTACAATTATTTTTAATTTATTTTTATTAAAAAATATTGATAATAACTCATATACAGAGTGGTAAAAATTAAATTATTACTTAGTTTTCCTGACTTGTGACACTAAACTAATAAATTAGTATTTATTTGGTGTACTATGGTACTAAATAATTGGTAAATATTATACGTATGGAAAAACTTGGTCATCAATATGTGATTCAATATTTTCATTTGTGAGGTCCAATTAACGTTCAAAATTAATTGAATTTAGCTATTCGTTTACAACAATGAATTGGATTTAAACGAAATACGAGCTTCAAAGTTGAACAATGCAGTTGAAGATTATTAAAAATTTTTTGGATATTCGTCACCTAAAAGTGTGTGATACATCAGAAATGTGGGCATTTCAAAAATTTTCGTAGGGATGTTTCAATCAATGTTAAAACTATGGACTAAAAGACGTAAACCTATTCTAAAGAAGATGAAAATAATTTAATTTGCTGGCAGAGCCTCAATTTTTGCTAAGCTCATGGTATAACTTTCATTGTATATTTATAAAAAGGAAAATCATCAATTTTAAGTATTATGCAAACTTATTGCAGTGTTTGAGTGATAAAACAGAAAAAAACAGTCACACTTGAGTTAAAGAAAGTGTTCTATTATTGCAAAATCTATTTAATATTGGAATTGCTTCTTCACCCATGGTATTCGCCAGATTTAAACGCTTTAGATTATTATTTTTTTCAAAATCTTTATTACGTTTAATAATTTTTTTCACCGTTGGATAAATAAATTAATTTAATTAATGTAAAATAATCAAATAAAAATGGTAAATTATTTATATAAATAAACAGGTGGGCTGAAAAGTTCGTAGGCTAGCAAGTGTTCTATTATTGCAAAATCAATTTAAAGTTGGAATTGCTTCTTCACTCATGGTATTCGCCAGATTTAGCTCCGTTGGACTATTTTCATTCTTCAAACAAAATGATAAAAGATTTGAAATAAAATACGGGGGAGTTTTTTGTTCATTGACAAGAATATTTAGATAATTTAAGGATCAATATAGTATACATTTTTCCAAAAAACTACTTTAATAGATTTAATCGTTTTTTTCATCGATGCATAAATTAATTTAAAAAATGTAAAATAATGAAATAAAAATGGTAAATTATTTATATAAATTTAATTATATTACATATTTAAATTAAAACTTCAGTATACCTGGTCATGAAAATTGTTCAATGTAATGACATTTAGTCTGTTGTACATATACAGACTTCATCCTGTATTGTTTAATCAGTGATTCAATATAAATCCCATTTATTATTCTGTGGCACGGTGCAAATTTCGTTCTCAATCACATTCGTTCGTCAAAAAATAAAGATAAAAGTTTAATAAGCTTTTTAATTCACGGAGGTTTTAACCGGATTGCGAAATGTGTGCCTCTGAGCTATATTTCCCTCTCCTGGACGAAATCATTTAATGCAGGCATATTATTTGGGAGATTTGAGCTAAATAGCGCTTTTATTAATATCCCTTTAACGTAAGTAACGCCATTTTATGAACGAAACAAAAATTCGCCAGCACATAAATGAGTAATTATGTATATTAAATAAACTGTTGGGTTGCATGGGTGTTGAGTATTTGAAATTAAAATTTCGAATACCTTCGTAACTAGAATGAAATGTAAAAGGTGAATTGAGTTACGATTCAAATTCGATATTAAAAATTTTATTAGCGCAGAACAGTAGAATATGAAATCAATGAATCACAAATTTTGAACAGAGTATATTTTAAAAATTAATTCTTTTTATACCTTTGTACATTACATTTCCAATTACTAGGAAACTGCTAAAACGATTACCATTCAGGTCATCAAAGGAGTCTGCATTGCTTGGTGTTGGTGATATCGTTACTCATTTTAAACATTCGGAAGTGCAAACTGCATTTTGCACTTCATATGCGAAGATTGTTTGGCCTTGTTAGTGGCACAATTGAAACGCTAAGGGTGTTAGTTTTAAGTGCGGCTGAAACTATTATCGTGCAATTGTTAAATAAATAGCTTCCAGCGAAATCGCATAAAATTTTATGATTATAATGGGGGATGGGATTATACTGTTAAATAGATTATTATTGTCCTTTCTTATGATTTCATATCCCTCAGGTTCCATTAAACCTCAACCGATTTCGAATATTAAAATTTTGATAAGAGTTTATAGCTTAATAATAACACTGGTTTACAAGTTACAACTTTTGAAATATAGAAATTTTCCCTTTCTCTCTCTCTATTTTTTTAGGGTAATTCGAATCTCCTTAACATTAAAAAATATTTATATTTTCTTCATTTGGGTTATTCACCCAGATAATGGCAATTTGATACTTAAAGCGGCGTCCAGGATTGACGACAAACCCGAGATTAATAACATTAAGTTAGAAAGGTGAGTAAAGTATGCATATATCCTTTATCTAATTAGTGTCGAACTGACGAAAAATTATTGAATTTCATCTATAGAAATTAGTTTCATGTAATTAAGTTTTAAGTAATTCCAATAATTCAAGTTTTACATTATTAATCGACAATTTATTTATCCATTTAAAAAAATTTCAAGTCATTCATTCATTCATTATCCAAAATCAGATGAAAAATGAAAATGTTGTGTGTAAAAATTTTAAATTTTTTCAGTTGAAATTAATCTAAGATTGAGAAAACAGTAAAAAATTATGTTTATTTATGTGAATCTAAATGAAACGGAAAATGAATGAAAAACGTGATCAGCAGACTCAAATTATTATTTTTTTAATAAATGATGCATTTATTGTATTTTAATTAATTGTATTTATTAGTTTTTTATTAATGAATAGTTTACTAATTAATATGGTATAAGCAATTTTAAGGAAAATCCAGTAAAAGATTTGCTTATTGAGCCGCGAGAGTATTTGTTGAATATATTTCTTATAAGACGACATTAAGAGAGGGTTCAACGCCGTTCCCTCGAAATTGAATTATTTGCAATCTCTGGGGTTGATCTTGACTTATATTCGCCTTTAATAGTGCCGCATCTTCGCCGGAAATGAATATTACGTTTGTAACTTTTTCCGTAACGATTGAAAATTTATTGTTGGTTATGGCAATAAAATCAACACATGATTTATTGTCGATAAAACTTTTTAAGTATTCGTCCGATCATTTATTACAATGAATATTATTACTTTTGAAATATTACACTTTAATTTACAGTAAATCTAATTGTAATTATGAAATAATATCATAATAATAGTATGTAACTTCAGCTATTCAAATAATAATAATAACATAATATAATTACGTACAATTAAGTAGTATAAAAAAATGTGTACAAAGCTCCAATAAGATGTGTTAAAGATAAAAATAATTACTACTCAATTATTCATTTTTTTGAGGGCAAATATTTAAATAAACAAATAAAGATTAAATTACAATTTATTGCAAACAATTTTCTGTATGGTAATATGTAGTATGTTCCCTAATTTAAGGTATAAATATATTTATAAATATAATTCAATTTATGATTTTCAAAAGTGCTTATTTAAAATCTTCTCCATAAATTAATATTACGTTTGCAATTCTTTTCTTTGAAACTTAAAATTTATTACTAGTTATGGCAACAGAAGCAACCAGCAGATAATAAAACTTTCACCGATTCTCACAGTCATTTATTACAATGAATGTTTCTAGTTCCAGGTTTTCTACATTCAAAGGTTTACTTGTAAATCAAATTTTGGTTAAGAAATAATACAATTTATGTTCTACTGTGTAATGTAGGCGAATTGATTTATGATTATTTAATATTTAAATATGAATTTTAACTAAATATATAAATTTTTAATATTTTATAATGTAATATGAATTTGGATAAATTTTTAATTGTGCTTAATGGCTGATTTTAATTTAAAGTGATTAAATATTTAAGAATTATTATTGTTTTACATTTTATAACCTTAAATCTAGCAATGTAAGGCTTCTTTAAAATAAAATAAAAATTTTTACAGGTGTCATAAATTTTTTCATTCATTTCCATTCTTCATGTTACATGTTCAACCTTAACTAAGCTATAATTTATAATAATGAATATTTAAGAATTAGTTAAATTCTAAATAATATAATAATTTTGTAATATCCAGATTATTATCAATTTGTGATAAATATAAGCTTTGTTATTTATTATATTTTAAAACGCTAAAAATTTGTATTGATATATATTTGAAGATATTGATAATTATTAGCTAGTAAATCAGCAAAATAAATAAAACATATAAACAAGCACGATAAATAAATATAAGGTAACAGTTATTCATAGAGACGAAGAAAAATCCGAGCCGAATGTAAAAATTACTGCACATAAATCTAACAGCAGAGAGAAGCGGAGCTTTACCCCAGATACAACATTTATCATGACGCCAGATGATCTGTTAGTATTGAAACTGATGTAACGTGTTTCACTCTAAATCATCATCTGCCCCAGTTCTAATTTGATTCCGTATTGCGACTAGCCATCGCCAATATTAGAATATATTGGACCTGAAGTGAGGATGCTACGTTGCATAAGCGGATTATTAATTCATAATAATTAGACATCCGCCAAAGGATGCACTGAATAATATAATATATGGGACTTCCGGTCGAGAATGTTGCAATATGACTAATTAGTCACTTGTCTTAATCTGTAAGCGGACCAATTACTTAATTACTTAATTACTAATTCGGTAATGCTAAGCGATTTATAAATTATTAAATGCGAGTGTGTTAAATGTTTATAAATAAATAAGTTTCACACACATCGACACAAATTTAATTATAATTGACCGTGGTATCCGTTCATCATGATCCGATAGATCTAAGCATCAGTCACGTAAACATGGAACATTAAACAAATTACTAACTACTTATCTGAACATCAATCTGACATAATATAATTAGAAATCCTTCCTACCATAAGAAATTCATTCGATGCGGTATCGCCGAGATTCAAGTCATTCCTTGCTGATCACAAAAACATGTAATTCGATTGATACGCGCCACTAAATCGAACGAGTCGTTCTCCATTTAGGGGTGGCTGCGGCACTAAAATGATTAAAGATACATACGAACAGTGACTTCTAAAAACATCATATTATCTCGATCGTTTCCGTACAATTTTAAACGAAACTATTTTATTTCAAATGAATTAAATACGCGTACAGCCTCCTCCACTTCCTTTAGGTTAAAGTTTTATGAATTGCTCAAATATTGAAAAGCTTTCAAATTGAATAAAAAAACATTTGTAAAAGAAGTGACTATTAGTTGCATTATGCAAGAACAATGTTGCAGGTTGCAGTGTGATAAAAACTAAAATTAAAGCTCGGCTGAATACCGTTTCATATCTTTAAGTGTCATCTCAGTTTATGCATAAAATTAGCGAAAACCTCCGTGCCCTCTATCGTATGTTTTCTTCCTTCGCAGCTGTACGGAAGTTCAAATGGACAAGATAAAATCACATCAGCGTTGGCTTTTGTCTGTTTTTATAGTTCAAACAAAAATTCCATTATTTTTACAATGCACCACGCAGGTCAGTTGTTAATTAATTCTATTTAATTTGAATATCTGGCACACGTTCAGCAACATTCAAAATCATGTAATTGATTTGTTAAAAAAATCCTGTTGGTTTAAAATATAGAGAAGTTATATAGTATGTTTTAAATATGTTGAGTTGATTAATTTATAAAACGTATCAAATAGCATGTTGTTTTGAATGGTTTTGTAATAAATTTTATAAATATTAAATAATTTCCGACTCAATTTTATTATTTAAAAAGTAATGCAGTCAATTTATTTACACTATTATTTTGATTATATTTTGTTTATTTTGAAGAGATTATGAATTCATAAATATGCATTATTATGAATAATAATTTTCTCAATATTACCATTGTAAATGAACTTAGGAACCAGGGTTCTTGAAAATCAAATAATAAAAAAAAATCTTACATAGTTAAAGGTAATTAATTAATTATAATCAATAAAAAACAAAGTAAAAAATTAACAAAATAATACATTTAACTTAAATAATTAATAAAATATAATAACATAATACAGCAATAATGAAATTGAAAATAAGAAATATGAAAGTATTTGTTAATCAATTATTTTTATTTTTTACTTGATATGTTTCTAACTCATCTAATGAATTAACTTAATTTTAAAACTATATATACAGTTAACGCGTCAAGGGGACACCCAGAAAAATCGAATTAAATTAAATTAAAAAATAATTTAACTTGTGAGTTATAAAATAACAAAACTAAATATAAAAGAATACACTATATAATACATTTTTTAATTCAAAAAATAATCTATATTTTACTATTTATCGTATATCTGGGTACCCGTTAAATGTTGCAATTTCGTATATCTTGTGTTAATGACCCAAATATCAGATAATTTTAAAAAAATATTTCATCCTGCATCTAATTTTGGAGGTGTGGCGAAATCTGGACCAATATCTACTCGATAGGCTGATATTGAGTATGCCAAATCGATGTAGGGCGGTCGTAAACAACCGAGAAGAGGTCTGTCCAGATATTTGTTTTTAATAAATATGGTATAAATATATAAATTACATAATAATAATAATAATTTGAATATTAATGGGTAGGTGTAATTATTTTATTTTCAGAGAGGTTGTAACATCACTTTTCAATATATTTTTTATTTAATTAGTAAAAAGCATCTGTTTTTATTAATTCATTATATTTTTACAGTATTTTTGGTTATATTGCAATAATTTAAAAATATTTAGGTGTTCCCTAGACACTTGGACTGTGTTTATATCTCTGTAATTTAAGCTATGAGGATGTTTTATTTTCATTTCATTGTAATAAACATTTGGAAATATATCTTTTTTATTTTTATGTTAGATTTATGAATTTATTCATTATAAACGTGTTTTTAATTGAATTTTTTGCACAATTATTGATGATAATGACCAAAAAATCCTGAAAATTACACACCTTAATTTAAAAGAAAGCAACATCAAATTCAAATATATACAATAAAAAATGTAATTTTCAGGACCAGATGGAAAACAAGTCACTCACAGAAATTAAATTAAAGCTAATTAACCCCCAACTTATAGGTAGTTAAATCGATAAATGAGAAATTGATTGCTAGAAGTACAATTGTCGTGTCACAAATCACCAGTAATGAAACAGGAAACAGTTATACAATATGGTAAATATCATGTCCCCTTACCACACCCACACAGTTAATTAGAAATCACGTATGTACATTGAGTATTTGTTCAGCAACAGCCACTAATCAATACCATATACCTACCTGACCCCGTCCGAAACTGATTCATTAATACTTTACCGTCAATTTGGTGTTAAACTTGGTTAAGTAAATGGGAGACATATCCATAACAGTTAATTATAACCCATGACACATTAGGCAATGAGATACTCATCGCAAGTGTCCATCATGGGAAAATGGATATAGTCTGATTCCATTATTAATCCATTTGGCTACTCAGGAGGTTCAATGCGACCAACCACCGATGCTAAATTGACAAAATTTTACACATTGTCCAAATATTATGATTAACTCATTTAATCTAAAATTAAACGTCAAGATGTTATCGCATTTTTGTTTTGCATCCTTCAACTGATTAAACACGCTTAATTCATAGACATTATTTTGTTTTTGGAAATTCCCTCTCCTGATTTCCAATCCCTGATTGAATTCATAGTTTACAAATAATTTTACAATTGTTCTTTGTTTTTTGAAATACCCTCTTCTGATTAAATCTTGTTTTCGATTGTTATTCGTACAAAATATTTGTGCGATTAAAACATTAAACCTCAAATTCAACGTCAAAATGTTATTAAATTGTTGTTTTGAGCTTTTGTTTATTGAAAATTGCGTGCTGTTTGTCCAAACTAAACAGTTTTTAATTACGTTTTTATCGTTTACCCAAATAGTTTGATTGCAAATAAAATGGCTTTTATAAGTAAATTCCCGATATTTCGAAATTAAATACCGTACACATGTATAGTACAATTGTATTGACTAACTGATAAATCGGGAATAAAGCAGTCAACATTAAAATTCCGATAAGATAATCCCATAATTGTCACACCCATTACCATATTAAGCTTCAATAAAACGAACAGTTTAAAGTCGTAAAGCAAATTAGCATAACAATTAAGATATTACCTCAATTAAATTATGAAAAACGATGGAGGTTCGCCAAGATTGACGGCACGTCTTTAATCCTTTGCGAGTCGCGAAGACGGACAAAGCCGAACGGCTGCAAGCCCAGAAAGTCCGTTGATGGAATCGCTGTGACATAATAATTAGTACGACCGTGACTAACTGCGTATGGTAAAACCCGGGCGTCGTAATTAACGCCCCGAGGAAGGGCGCTTAGCGATACGCCAGTCGCGTAAGGGCTGGTAACGATAGGGATATCCGAAAGGATGTGATTAATGCCGTGCAATGTCAAGGGAAAAACGGCATTTCAGGTCGCATGAATTGTGTAACAAGACCCTAAACCATGTTACATTATACAATGTGCCCTTTCACTGCGCCGACCGATTTATTTTTCATGTCGCAATAACGGCCCGCAATTTTTAATGGGACCTAATGTCATAACTATGTCGTTAATAATTATGATATTTACCTTAATTTATAATAATATAAATATTAACAAGTAACCCTAAGACAACTAAGTTTTGAATCATTCAGGTGATACTGAGGGATCAGGTAACATACGGCTCCTCTGTTTGGCGACATGCATGCAAGACTGAGCCGGTTAGACTGGAAAAGGTTGAGAACGTTCCACTTCGTATGCAATTAATACGCTAGTTTATTTGAAATGAGGCCATCAAATTTTTCAATAATATTGAAGTGTATTACAATGGTGTAATTACAAATACTGTTATGACGTAGTGGAGAAGAAGCGGGAGAATGGCATGGTTGGACCAGGAATCAGCTGTTGCTCTGTGTTTTCAAAAATGAATGTAATGTACACCTTTAAACTTATTACATGATTCGGGAGTAGTGAGAAGCTTTGATCGTGCCTGTAGTGTTAGGTGCCTAAGGTTATTGTAGGATAAAGCCTGTTAACTGGTAGTTCATTATTGGGACTTCCAACTTTTTGTGTTAGTGACAACTGGTATCCAAATTTTATCAAATTTTAGAGTTACTTTTTTTTTGTTGTTGTCGTATTCCTCCGCATTTTCTGTTGTTATTTCCATCTAATATTATTCAGTTACAGCAGATTTGTCTGATTGTTCTAGTTTTTTTAATTCTACTTCCCGTTGAACGTTTTGTGGTACCGATATATGCTCCTCCAAAAGAGCATTGTATTCGTTACATCCCAGAAACCGTTTGAGGGTTCCTCTTATCATTGATGAATTTGAGACTGTGAATTTTTTTTGTTGGCTTAAAAACGGGTTCTGTACTATATTTTAGAAGAATTTTGCCATTTTTATTGACAACCTCAGTAATATATGGGGGAAAAGCTTTAAAAATCATGGGCTCAATAGATGGTTATTTCTTATTAATATAATAACTGTAAAAAAAAACACATTTAGACATTTTTATAAAATGTGATACACATGTACCTATTGAAATAAGAAATGATTAAATTTTGAAGTCAATCGGGAAACATACGTTTTTTTTTCTTTTTATTCATATCTTTAAAGTAACTTAAACAAGAAATAATTTTAGCCAATTAAGCGTGTTTGATAGAGGTATAACAGTGGGCCTGCATGAAGAGGACAGAAAAGTCAGAATGAGAGGTTCTAGAAGACCCAGAGATACCACAGAGCTACAAGACCGTCGTCTTAGTTTATTGACCCTAAGGGATCAATTGAACACGGATGATTGCTGATGAACTTTTTGCCGATGAAGGAAAGCCAATCGGTTTCGATCTGTTTTTGATTTCCGAAGAAGATTTTTTGGCCTACGGATTTATCGCCCATTTTTGGAATTACTTCTACTAGCAAAACAGGCGCCAACGTAGTGACAGGTAGATGAGGAATGAAACACATTGTATTTAGTGAAAAAGAGGTGATCCTCACTTTGCTGTATAGAGTCATATTCATAATACTATTGGTTTAATGGTATTGGGTGTTATTGGTTATGGTAACATGTTTCCTTCAGTTTACATTAGTGGCAATATGACATCCCAACGATACGTGGATGATATTTTGGAGCTTTATTTTTATCCCTACAAAAGAAGAATCTCGGTCTAATTTTTCAGCAAGTTAATACCCATCCACACATTACCTGGAATACATTAAAATTCCTAGAAGTGTCCCATGTGTATTCAAGCTGGCGTAAATTTTTTTTAATGTCACAGTCTGATCGAGAATTCTCTCAGAAATCCAAAAATGTAAAAATATATAGGGTATACCTTGTCTAACGGATTTGTTGACAACCGGTATATATATGTAGATACCGATCAGTGAGAGTAGGTTTCTGGTATACTCTAGTCCAAGTGTTCACCAATCCATGTTACAAAGAAGGCACTTGGTTCTCCTCCTCCAATTACATCTTGAATTTGATGCTGTTATGTTGAGTGTTTTAAAAACTGATTTAGTGTTTCTTGTTCTCGAACCAGATCAGACTTCTGAAGATGCTACCCACTCGTGCTAGCAAAAAGTGGGGAAACAATTTCAATCAACGTTGACCTATAAATACGAATAAATATAAATATTCAAACAATGATCACGAAAGCCTTAACCTTTAAACTAAATGTCTGTTTATACAATTTAAATGTTCATTAAAAAAAATAATATTTTCCCTTAAAATAATAACAAGTGTTAAATCTGGCATCGAATATTATTTCCACCAAAGACACTACACATACGTGAGAAGTCACAAACCAAATTATTTCTGGCATAATCAAATTATTTCATCGCTCTAACGATCGCATTTGCATACATTACCATCGTGGGGGGTTGCAAAATCATTGTTTTAATAATTATTATTAACGGGTACCAGCTTCTCGGGCCCTTTCGTTTCACATTTACTCGAACAACTTAATAACACATAAACTAAAATAGCAACTGCGATAGTTAACTGTTATGATGGTGGTTAATGGCATCGCACTACTTACCGAAAGTAATACCGTCTTCATAATTTGATGCCGAATTCTGAGATTACTCCACTTTCCTACGCCGATGGCTGCTTACGGTAACATGAATATCAAATATTATATTCGTAATTATACACACACAGACATTTGATTTTTATGACCTCCCCTTTGAATATAAGTAAGTTTTATTATTTTGGAGGTGAAATTGAATGTTTAATATTAGGTAACATACTTATAATTAATTCATAACTGTGAATGTGTTATTAAAATAAATATTTAATGGGAATTAATGCCATCCTAAAATAATGTTTTAAATATAAGCAACTACGTTAATTATTAAATTGTATTTGTTTTTGTTTATTAATAATTTCAATTTTACGTAATCATGTAAAAAGTCTGAACACCACTGATTGAAAAACTCAAAAAGAATTATTTTTGTAAATACCAAATAAAAAAGTTTAATTAAAAATTGATGGATGAAATGTAAAAATAAAAAATGCAATATGAAAGTTTATAAATAAATATAAAAATATTTTTAATATGTACATATGTATGATTGAATTAAAGTGAAAATTGTTGGGTGTTTTTATTCAAATAATAAAATGATTTAGTGAAATTATTCAAAATATTTTAACTTGTTTGTATATACAGGGTGTTTCAAATTGGTTGATTTTAGATGTTACAAATACAGTTGAACTTTTATAAGTCGAAATTCGATAACTCTAATTTCTTGACAATTCGAAACAAATTGGTTGGCAATGGCATCCAGGATGAAAATTAGTAATTTTTATTTAATAACTCGAACTAAATATTTGCCTCAAGGCTTTTACTTTCCGATGATACCTGTCTTTTGCCTGAACGGAATGCTGGTAACATTTCTAAGGCTAATTATCGATTAGTTAGAAAAATGTTGAAAACTCCTACAGTTTTCTTTATAGAGTTTACATAATTACAAAATCCTAAATTTTAAATGTAAGTACATTTTACTAAGTTTTTTTTTCAATTAAATGTGTTTTTACTTACAACTACAAAAATGGAAATCTTATTTAAATTTGATATTAATATGTCTTAAAAAAATATGTAAAAATATATAATTCGAAATATCTATTGTCTGAAGTGTCTGAAGAAAGTTTTTAAAGCTTGTCAAAAAAAGGCAATATAAAGGGTAACGATTTGGACGCCGATTTTTTCTTTAAGAGTACATCAGAAATAAAGATGATCCTGAAAATTTGAGCCCGATTCAATCAAATCCGGCCCCTGAAGGACTTTTTGAAATTTGTAAAAAGTCAATTTTTTAGTCATTATCAAAAATTTGTATCTCAGCTTCTATATAACTTAAAGATTCCAATCAAACGGCATTCTTCCCTGTGAACCATCTACTTTCAGAACAAAAATAGATATTAGCGTTAAACTCATTTCTGACTTAGCAAGAAGCTTCCGACTAAACCACAAAATGCTCTCAAATCTACAGCTTCCAAAGTATAGGGTTAAATAACTGGTGATATTTTTTGTGAATGCGTAATCTGTTGATATCTGCACATTTTTCCCTTAATTGTTTCGATTTGACCGATTTTTGCTATTTTTAGATGGCTGAAATTTGATTTTTCCGACCTTTCAAAGGTTGAATAATAATTTCCATTTGAAATAAAAATACATATAATGTCGACATGTATTTTTTTAGATAAGTAACTTATGTTACGTTAAAAATTGTCTTTAGAAAGTTTTAAATTACTTTAGAAAGGCTCAAATATATTAAAATGTTAGCTGCCATTACGTTTACCAAAATTAAGTGTTGGACACTTTGGTCAGTTTCCTATTATCTGCTCAAGGAATACTCGTTTGGAGCACCCTTAATTATTATAAATGTTTTGTAATGGTACCAACCGGGGTAACATTAGAATTTACTGAATTATGAAAAAATAGCCACGTGATCAATTAGAATAATTAGGAACCCTTGTTGTGTATGATAAGAAAAAAAATACGAAAATGTATTGGGTTGGCAACTAAGTAATTGCGGATTTTTTTTAGAAAATCAAAGACAAATTTTTCGAAGAACTAAATAACTTTACTCTGTAATGAATTGCTCATTTTGATCAATGACCTTTTGCCATCTTTTAGGCAGCATCATAATCCCAAGTTCATAAAACTTCTGGTTTTTATTAGCAAAAAAACTGAATCAGGTACGATTTGACATCATCATCATTATTGAAATTTTTACCATTCAAGGAGTTTCGTAAAGGTCGAAAAAAAAAGTAATCAGATGGTGCAAGGTCAGGACTATATAGTGGATGTGGCAAAACATCACAACCAAGCTCCAATAATTTTTGCCGAGTGACCAAAGATGTGTGTGGCCTTGCATTGTCATGATGGAATACAACACCTTTTCAATTTGTCAATTCGGGCCGCTTTTCTTCAACTGTATTGTTTAATTTCATTAGTTGTTCAATGTAGACAACAGAATTGATAGTTCGGTTGGGTGGTAAGAGTTCAAAGTAGACAATTCCTTTATAATCCCACCAAACTGATAACAAAATCTTCTTTTGGTGAATACCAACTTTTGATGTTGTTTGAGCTGGTTCACCTGGCCTACTCCACGGTCTTTTCCGCTTGATATTGTTGTAAACAACCCATTTTTCATTGCCAGTTATCATTCGTTTTAAAAATGGATCATTTTCATTACGTTTCTTTAGCAAATCGTGGCGGTTAATGCGTTGCGTTAAATGCGTTTCTTTCAGTTCGTGAGAAACCCATGTATGTTTTGAACACAGCCAAGTTGTTTCAAGTGATTTTCAATGCATGTATGTGATACCTGAAGCTTCTCTGCAATCTCACGTGTTGTACTGTGACGATCCGAATCGATTATTGCTTTGATTAGATCGTCATCAACTTCAACTGGACGACCAGAGCGTTTATCATCTTTGAGTGAAAAATCACCAGAACGAAATTTGGCAAACCAATTTTAAAACTGCCGTTCTTATAAGGTTTCGTCGCCATAAACAGCACATAACTTTTTGTGATCTTGCGATACGTTTTTCCCTTTGCGGAAATAAAAAAGCAAAATATGACGAAAATGTTCCTTTTGATCTTCCATCTTTCAACGAACGCCAAACGAAAACTACGCAACCGATCAAAAAACTTTTTTTACTGATTGATAGCTGAATTTCCAACTATCAAATAACAAAATGTGTTTTACATTTGGACTAGGCCAGCAAACCTAAAAATTCAATTGAAGCCATCAATGAGTGAAATCCGCAATGACTTACTTGCCAATCCAATAATAACCCTATTCTGAATGCGTAGAACTGACTAATCAAGGAAGACCACAAATAACATACACAAGAAATATTAATTGAATTTATTTATTTACATCTTTGGTATTATCATATCCGTATTTGTTCAAAATACTTGAGTACTATGATTATGAGTATCAATATAATGTGTCTTGCAGTAATTATTGTTTACAAGTAATCAAATTAAATGAATTTAGTTACTGTTCATCGTCATGTCACTCTATCGAATACTGAAGCCAATTTCCTCCTGATCTTAATTTTAGAAGAACATCAAAAGGTCTTTTAATCACATATCGATAACATATAGATAAACATAATAACAATCCCCTCGGAGTTATCGTCACAACATCTCATGATGGTAATTCAACAAATTTAACAAAGACACGCGAAGATATGAAAAATTCAGAATTAAACAAATAGAACAAATACAGATATTATAACAATGGAATAATTTTAAACAAGAAACATAATAAATATAAATTTTTACATCCAGACTTTATTACTCTCCTCGACGTCTTATCAGTTCAACAGTTGAAACTAAAGAGATGGAATCGTACTAATCAAGGGTCGTACTAATGCTTCCTATTACCAATTGGAACAAAAGAGTGAAATAATGACAACAATAAAGAGTATTATTACATTAATTAACTCGAATCTCTAAACAATATACAATAAAAAACACGCATATATATATATATATATATATATATATATATATATATATATATATATATATAAACCATAACAACCGAAACTTTTCAAATTACAATATTGACAAATTACTATTCTCATATGCCGCATAATTCAACATTCATCTACTCGTAAGTATCTAATTTAATTCAATATACAGATTACGTAATGACTCTTAGGGGCTTTCGGAGTCTCTGGTGTAATCATGCAATGCGGCTGTTGGCTAAAGTGGGTTTATCGAAGATAAAATTTAAAAGGTCATCGATAACAAGTGATAACGAGCATGGTCTACACGTGCACTGATGATTTATGACCGTCTTAAAGTCTCGGTCAGCTTTCATTTACACATGAATATATACATGACTAAATCTCAGTTGAATCTCATTCGGAAAACCCTAAAGCGCCGACTTTTCCACTCGATGGATTTTTGATGTTGTGTGGTATTAAACGGCATTAGATCACTTAATAAAATTGAATAAATCGTTAAAAAGTTAAAACGGCGTATTAGGCTTCTATATTTATTATTTAATTGATGCAGCCTAAAGTACAGTTGTTAAACGAATCGTCGTGTTTGTTGTTTGTATATACAACAATAAATTAGGCATAAAAATAATTGCAGGTGTTTAAATTCATTTCAGTTAAACATCCGTATATTTGGATAATATGCATACAAACACGTATTTAACGTACGAGGACTATAATAAAAAGCGTTTATTTATCCAATTAATTCAATTTGCTGTTTGTTAATTCCGGTGTTGAACAATTACTAATTCAACGTCACCGAGGTTAAAAAATAACGTAAAAATCAACAAAAATAACAAACTAACTTCAACTATTCATGTGAATCTATATTGTTATAGACTTGTTTAATTTAAACACAAAGGGTAAACTAATATGTACGCAAATACAAATATATTCAACATTGTTTTTTTTTGAATTGAAACGGGTGCATTTCCGTTGATAGATAATATTTGTTAAAGCTAATTCAATAAAATAATCGAATGAAAAATATATTATACATCACATGATTTGCATATATACGAAAAAAACTCAATAAATTTTGAATACATCTAAACCGATTATAGTTTACCAATCAGGATTAAATACATTTGGTAAAAAATGAGATTGGCAGAACTGAACTCATAAATCCAATAAAACTCAATTAATTGGAAATGGATATGTCCCTCATGACTATACCTACCTATACGGGTCATATCTATGATGGTGTTTATTGTATTATATGGCACATTTGGAAATACCTTCGATGTGGATTTTCTGGATGTTTATGTGTTTTTATTTTAATGAAAATTTAACGAGAATTCCAACAAAATACAATGTAAGTAATGATAGAAAATTAGACATATAAATGAATATTCCTGTTAAAAATTCCTATGACGTTTTTAAAGTTAAATTAGTCTTTATGTTGGCCGTAGAAACCATGATAACAATGTAGTTTTTATGGAGAATTCAACTTGCAAATACTCTTACGTAGTTTAAGTGAAATTTGAGCATGGAGAGTTGAAAGTTTCCAAACTAATTTGCCCTGTCGTTATGTTTTAAAGAACAATTTGAGAATTTTATTTTGTGATTTAAATTATAAAAGCTTTGTTATCAATAAAATCTGACTCTCTAAGTCTATCTCTTTTAAATTTAAATAATGTAAGTTCCCTTTAATAAAATCCATTAATTCAATTTTATCCTCTTTATCTGGTTAGAAATTACTGTTGAGTTACTCGAGTGTGTTAAAATTGTTATATTCAATATAATTTCTACTAACATTTCAGTGGTAAGGTTAAACTTTAAGCTATATTTTGACATCACTAAATTTATTTGATTATTGTGTATAATAATAAAACTACTGACGAATTTGAAAATATTATGTAAAATTTTATTAATTTAAGTATTGATTAAAATAATATTACTGTTTATAAATATTTACTTTTATATATGTTATTGTAGAAACAATATTAAAACATAGAATTTCCACTTATTTTGTACATTTATAATTTATTTAAATATATACAAAATAAAATGTGTGAATTCCTTAACATGTCAATTTGTTAAATAAAAAAATCGTAATAATAAAAAAGCAATCAAACAAAGAAAACGCCGACTTCGCACAATGTAAGTTGTGGTCCCAAAGCACCATCTAATTTATTATACGTCTAAGGTTCTCCTAATCTTGTTATCGATAGCGCTGGATACGATTCTTCAGCGGAAGAAGTTGAAATTTTAAATTGCGACACTGGCTTACTCGACAAATTTGTATGTTACCCTGTTTCCCTGGGAGATTTAACTTTATGTTCGTTTACCTACATGGAAATGAGCTTAAAGTATTTGCTTACTGACTAATTACTCTTAGTTGCACTTGTTTCTCAGTGATTCCCACATCCGATATGCTGATCAAATAAACAAATTACCTGGGATTAATGAGACCGTGGTATATAGGGAGAATGGTTAAGCTTTAAAATTACGGTATATAAATTAGTCAAATATTATTAAATACGATAATAGCTTTAATAATTTCAACTCAATTAACTGTGTAATCGTGATTAATGACATTTGATTTATTTACTACAATACGTAAGTATTTGGTATTTTGTGTATTTATTTTCGTGTAAATAAGCTTGATATATTTATCTATAGACTAATTATTATTATCTTTGATGTGGTAAAATTTGAGTACATATTCAAATAAATCAACAAAATTCAAGTAACAACTTGAAATAATATAAATACGAAGATTTGATATTGTCTATTTATTTATTTTTACTATTTATAAAATAATACATGGAGAATAATCAATAAATGAAAATTAAATTTAATTTTTTGGCTTGTAGTGATTTCTAATTTTTAAGTACATATAACAAATAACTGAATTTTGTGATTGTATTATGTCTTGGGAAAGAATGTGTTCATTTCTGGACAAACAAATATCCCACCAAAATTTAAAAACAATTGTTTCATTAAATTATTTATAATATTTTTTAGAATGTAAGATATTTCGATTTTGGTGTACCGCAGACTCACTTAACATTTTTACTTTTTAGATGTGCTATAAAAGCTACAGAGATAAAAATAAGGAATTGTTAAAAATAAATTCATGAAATGATTCTTTATTTTTTCACAAAATTTTGAAAATGCATAATTTTTTACTGAAATTTGGTATACTTTCATTTCAGGGGATGTTTAGTCCAGTAGTATAGTTAGATTTGCTTTAAAAAATTGGCTAGCAGGATTTCTTCTTTTCATGCCTAAATTACCCAGTAGGCCAAAAATATGACATGTTGTCTATAAATACATATTTTCATGCTTTACAATTGAAAATAAACAAAAAAGTTTGTTAAAATCAGAAAATAAATACAAATACCGCATTCAAATAGGCCATAGTGTATATTTATCAAATCTATTTATTTCATTTATGTTTTTAAAAATATATTTATATAAATACACACATATTAATAGTCAAATTATTCAATAAATATCCTATATATTTTGTAAATTGAAAAATACTCGTTTCATAGTCCTCAATAACAATTTGCTAGAAATATCGTTTCATCTTAGGTAAAGATAATTTCATATCTCTTAAAGTAGCGAATCCTGTAAGGTTATCATATAGCATACTATAAGTACTAAATTATTACAATCAATAGTATTAAACATTAAATTCAACAATTCAATAATTAATTATAAGTCTGGAATATAAAACATGGTGCAAGAAAACGTCACCGTTTGCAGCACATGGTAACGCGACAACCGGCATCGACCGGTATAAGTGAAATTGCTCGATCAGCTGTTCTAGACTTAACCTAACTCGTTGATTGCTATTTGAATTTGTGTGTGTAGGCTAGGAACATATGTTGTTTATGTATTCCGTTTATCAATTAATGTTTCTAATTATTGTATGTATTATTTAGAAAACAACTATTTTTATTTAGTAAAACGCTGCATTAACATCTAATTTGAGGTAATATTAATATCATTGTCAAATATATATCAATTAAAATTTTATATTAACATTTAAATGTATTTTTATTCTTTTAATAATAATCTGAGGAACAAATGGATTTATGTTTGTGCTTGTTTTACTTATGCTAAAATGTAATACATAAATATAACAAATATTTGCAAGATTGGTCACTTCAAATTATACATTTATAAAGCAGAAACAAATTCATTTATGAATACTAAAATAACATTTTAAAAATTTACTTTCACGATCCCTAAATCTAGATACTGTCTTGTTCCACATAAATTAATATAGAACAGGCAGTGCAAAAGGTAATTTTCGATTTCGCAACTTGATTAAATTATGGTGACCGCAAGCCCAGTCGGTGAGTCAGTCGGCAATATGCACGAAACAAGTGCAAAATTAATAACGGCACTAAAAACTGACAGTTTACTAATGTAGTTCGGTGTAACTGAAAGTTAATTAAAGCAAAGGGTACATGCAAAAGGGATATTGCTGCCGCAATCGGGCAAAAAGTACGAAAGCGGTTTAATCATTGTTCCCGATTTTTGGTTTAGGTATTAATTTAACAATGAAATATTACCGCTACTATTTGTAAATTTCATGACAATGAATACTTATCCATAATTAATTGCAGTTTTAAAAAGTGTACCATGTTAATTGCTTTCAGCATTACTCACTTGAACTTTGTTCCGAATTCTAAAGTCACGTATATAACAATTATCAAATGATAACTATTCCGTGTTAAATGGGAACAGAAATGCCAATTGTTTGGTTGGCAAATTTGTCCGTGCATAAAGTTTGAATGCTGCAGGTAGTTTAAATTTTCTGGTAACTTCCTTGTACATTTCTAGGTAACTAACAATCAAACGTGTGGTATAAAAGCCTGCATATGCTCTTAATGTAAAGTTGTTACACTACACAAAATTCAATGAGAATAAGTTTTATATTATAAAGTTAATTCGGATTTATTGTTGATATAAATTGGACATTTTCGTAAGTAATAAAGACTTTTTCTTTTGTTTTCTTTTTAACGTGTGTTTTATTGGTCATGACCACAAATGTCACATCGACAGCAATTATTAACCCTAATAATTATATAGCACGAGTAACGTAAAATGAGCAGTTATGCTTTGTTTTCAAACATACAATTAAGTATATTGCGTGAGCTTAAAAGGGTTTTGGGTTGGTCACACCCTAAGCACAAATAATTGCGACCAATGACAAATATTTTTCGATTAATATTGGGGAAACTATGGAAAATACACTTTATCCGTTAAATAGTCAAATTCCTTTTATTTTAACATATAGGATGAAAATATATGTTGCTTCATATTTTCAAATTGTATTTCAAAACATTGGAATTTGAAGATTGTATATTTTATTGTTTGTGCTAGTAATAAATTTTGCTTAATATTAAATAAATATTAATAATATTATTAAATAGAATCAGTAATATAATTAAAATGTGTAACAACAACCTTTAAATACTTTCGATCAATACTTAGTGAACATGAATACATTATTTATTATTATGTTTGAGGCCAATCAATAATTATGTATAAACTCCACTTAGACAGGTGCAAGAATATTAATATTTCATGTATATGAGTGTTTATGTGTGTGTGTAATTCTGGTCAACAATGATTTATGTTATTGTTTATTTATTTAGAACAATGTACGAGCTTCATATGGCTGTCTGTAAATTTCCATTGAATTCATTATTTAAAAAAAAATTGCGGTGTTAAAAAGTAAAAAAAATGCACAAAAATACTTGGTTTAAACAATTTGGTATTGGAATATATTTTATAGTGTTAAAATAATTGAGTTTCTTACTTTTTTCCAGGAATAAAAGATGTGTGTTGAGAAGGGTGATACTATTCAACTAGAAATTAATGGTCAGGAGGTGTACGAAGGTACGGTTTACGATAAGACCGATGACAGAATAGAGATAATTAATGTTCTTCAGTATAGCCGTAGAAAAAAGTTAAATGGTCTGTACTCATTTTTTTCCGAAGAAATAACAAATGTCAAAGTAATTAACCAAAAATGTAAAAGTGAAGTCAAAAATACAAAAGTCATCGCCATTAGCGAGGAGGAATATTATTATTTGCAAAGGCTGAAGACAAATTACATATACATCGACCGCCCGGATGCTCGTTATTTTACAGCTATAGGCAACTTTAAAAAGTCAGACCATGTTTACGTCGCTGCCGTAGGTTTGGAGCTCAGCAGATCTAAAAGAACTTTAAAAATATTGGTGATATCCACCGTTTTCCAAGTGTATATTTTCGATTTCCGCAACAAATCCAGGAATATTTTTCCGGAAGGCCTACGATTATTGTTTCAAAGTGTTAACCATAAAAAGATTATTTATAATGGTATGAACTTCATAGACTACTTGTTATTTAATTGTGGTATTAAACTGAATAATGTACTCGACTTAAGTATATTTAATTTGAATATCATGAAAATGGAAGGGGAACAGTTACAACACAGAAGCTTGTCAAATTGTTTGGAACTTTACATTAATTTAGTACCAGGTGTAGTTAAAGATATTTCTGAACTCAATAAACACGACTGGAGTAAATTTGATTTGTCAGATTCGTTTAAAATTATATTAGCCGAATTGGTGGTGTTTTTAATACCCTTGAAAAGGATCATGATGGAAAAAATTGAGAATTTAGTATGGACTACATCATAAATAAATTTAATTAGAAATGTTGATAGTATTGCAGAAAAGCTCATAATTGTTTTATCATTAAAGTATGTGTATATAAAGTAATTTTTCTCTATGTAAAATGTTTAATGAATTGTTGTACAATGTCTGTATAAATTTCATAAATATAACAAATTGTTTATCACACTACCCATATTTGACTTTTGGACTTTTAATTGTTACCTTATAATATATATATATATATATATATATATATATATATATATATATATATATATATATATATATATATCACATTATTGTGAATAAAACAGAACTGTTTTGTAAATCTAATAGTCTTAAAATTTTTAACTACGTTCTAATAATTATTTGGCACTATTTTTATAAAAGCTAGAAAAATCAGGTAGGCCATAAAATATTTAGTTTGATTGAGATAATGAGATGGTTCGCGTGATTTTCTAACACTCATTAGACCAAACGCTGGTTCATTTGTGCCCAGAGTGGTAATTTATTCCTTCGATTGCAGCTCAGACACGCGAAATTAAGCCATTTGTTACCATTTTGACGCCTTTGCTAGCCATGAAGGTGCGACTTAAGACTGCTTATATCAGTCTAAGGAAATGATTCACGAGAAATTTAAGACATTGTTATAAGATTTATATACCTGGGATCGAGCAATTTTAAATACAATTCCAATTTAGTTTGGAAACAGTCAGTTCTTATACTTTCATAAAGAAGACTTAGAATTATTCATTACAGTAATCACATAAATAAAAATCCTCAGTTTGAATTATGAAATATTAACTTGGAAGTGAAGAGACAAAACTTAACAAACAGTATATAATAAAGAATTATTTGCTTAAAATATTTGACTAACAAAAACGTGAGATTATAAATTACGTGTACGTGAAAATGTTTCTGTTTGGGTTGAATTACACCGCAGATTTGGCCAATTCGAAGGGGTGCCTATCAAAGTGGAATTAAAGTAACGACTCCAAAGAGAAACCAAGTTATTTGTCGCAGTGAAAAAGCGTATACGTTATTTCAAACGTTAATACTTCAGGTTTGACTAAAGTAAATATTAATCTCCTTTACAAACACCGTTTTTAACATTTTCAGTATCAAATAATTGACTTATTCGGTCTTGTTGACAAAATATTCTTTACAATGGCAGGTCTATCAATTTTATGGATTATTAAGTGGTTTATATTAATTTAAATCGCTTTCAAGTTATTTAGGACGAAAATTAATCATCCATACTTTAATTGTGTCATATTGCTAGAGCCCAGTCATAATTGACAAATAGTCACAACTAACAGTAAATAAGCTCACGAAAATAGAAGAAGTTTTCGCATGAAACCGTTCAGAAACTGATTATTTGAAGAGTATTTTCATGTAATGTATCCATTTGTTTTATTTAGCCACAACTCATTTGGGGGGGCCGACATCACGCGTATTCCACGCACTTATTATACCTACTATTTATGTGCTACACTGAAACCTCTCTATATTAATTAGCAATATATTCAGGCAACACCTACATTTTTGCCGCGAAAGTAGCACCCATCATGAAATCACTTCATTAGATTAAATTGAAACTGACAATTTCAGCACTAGCCAAATTTACTTAATTGACACTGAAATATATGATAATTGTAACCAAATCCAAGGAATAAGAGGAAGACTCTATTGTATATGATCAGACGGATCAAACTCTTTTCGTACTGTACATATATATATATATATATATATATATATATATATATATATATATATATGCCTGTGAAAACATTTAACCCATTTAAATACAATAAAATTATGAGAATATATTATATTTTTTGACTTACATTGTTCAACTAAACTGTTGACTTGTAGATTTACTATAGATTAATATAGTTTGATTTAAGGATAATACAATTAAAATTTTAATATGACAAGTTAAAATTGGGGTTCTAAAATTTCATTAAATATTACCGAATTCCCTATACTTCACTTTGCATACAAAAGAGCAAAACCGAAGTAAAGTCCTTTTTTACTCGTTTAATGCAATTTTCAACTGGCAGCCACTCGTATTATGATGACGTAGGCGAATTCAAGCTCCACTTTTATATAAAAACCAAGCGGTATTAGTGAATCGTTCTCCTTCTTTGTGGTAAGGAAATAGAGTCTCTAAGACGATATTATGGTATAAAATTAAAACTGATTGCTATCTTTCTAGTCTTTTAAGCCTACCAACGGAATTGCATTTTAAATTTTGCGCCACTAAACTTTTTATTGCCCATTAAATAGCTGCGAGCTTTAAATAATATATTCGACTAATATGTATATCATGTAATAACAGCAAATTTTATAAAATTGTAATATAGTAAAGGCTGTGGATTATTTTCTTCTTTTGAATAACTGATAACCAAAACAATGTAGTCAGTTTTATAAATAAAAATAATAATGAAAACTTGTACAGGATGTTCCAAATTAGTTGATTTTGGCTGTTTCCGATTTTCTAACCAAATGGCAACTGACTTAATTATTTGGAACTCATTTTTTTTTATAAACCATTTTGACATCATTTTCTGTCTCTGTGGTATATTTTGACAAGATCTTTATTGTCTATGATACAAAGAGAGAAATCATTTAAAAATTGTAACGTTAATTTTCAAACAAATTATCTGTGATGAGGCTTAATAATAATATGTTTGTATTTTCTATATGTGTCATAAACAATAATATTAAATATCTCAAAATATACAAATAAATAATCATAAATTATTTATATTTTCCCAATATTTTAAATACAAAATCTATTATGGTTTTTATTTGAAATAACAGAAGTAAGTATCTTAAATTGTGTGTGTTACAATTTTTAAGTACATGAAAATATGTTAAGTTTTCTTAGTTTTAATTAAGATAGCTTTGAAATTTTAGAAGTTATTGGAATAAATACACAACCTCAACAAGAATATTTAACTGAATGAAAGAGTTTTACTGACAATGAACACATTTATCAATTAACAAAGATAAAATATTAAATCATCCCAATTATTATAAAAAAATAAATTTATATGATACTCTCGTATACCATAAGACCGAATAAACGCACTAAATTGTGCTGATGACTACAGTGAACACGTTCATCGTGCCAACATATTGAATATATAAAAAAGTAGGATATTTATCACATTGTAATTTATAAAATACTTAAAAGGTGCGTTTTATTGAGTAAACGTCAATTATTAGTTAAATAGTCAAATTATTGTCAGTAGTTGTTGTCACTATCTTAAATCAACAACGTTTACAAAATATATAAAAAATTATGACAAATTAGTTCTACATAGTTATGAGTAGTATTTAGCAAAACTAAAATGATGGACATTATTATTTGTTGAATAGTTTATTTTATCAGTAGACTGTTGTACACAGTATATTAAAGTAGTTCAATTTCGAAAAATCACGTACGTGATTGCATGATTGTACACGTGCAACTGGGGCACACTAAAATAAATACATTATCATTTGTTATCGCTTAAAAAGTTTGAACGCTTTTCATTTAGCTTATGGACACAAACTAAAATTAATGAAATAACTTTAGAACGCGTTGAAAAATGTTAATACTCGCGTAAACTGTTGTAAAATTTTATTTTACTATCCCCCGTAACATCGACAACATTCGTCGCATTGTCTCACACGGTCACTGAATGTGTTACGTCTTGTTAGGCAAAACCTGTCACAGACACGTGCCTTTCTCAAAGCCAAAAGTCGACCGCCGTCCTTTCCGACCATTGTGTAAAAGATTTTTTGAACATGTCCACGTTTGCGACTCCAACATCCATGAAATTAAGTTAATTTGACCGGAAGTGGAACTGTTTATTGATGAAATAGTTTTTCATTTAATTAAAAGATTTCTTAAGTTTTATATTCCTTCATTATTTAATAATACAATGTAATAAACTAATTAGTAGATACATAGTGTACTAGTTTAAACATAAATTAAAACTTTATAAAATACATTAAAATGTGATAAATGATTATGATAATTATACAAATTTGTAATTAAATAACCATTGAAGAGGAATCCAGCTACAATTACCTTAAAATTGCTAATTAGGCTATAGAAGTCTTTGGAACTTTCCGTAATATCTATGCGGTTCTTCAAGTAAATCACATTTAAGAAGTAATCACAGATTCCCTTGGTAATAATTTCGTGTTAAATTTTTACAAACCTGGCTAATTACAACTAATACGAAAATGATCTATTAAACAATTTGAATAGTTGATAAATTCAATATATATATTGAAATCTAAATATCATTGTTTCAATGAATTGATAAATTTTTATTAACTCATCAATCCGCTTACTCATAATCCACAGTTTATTATTTATTATTTTGCGGGATTTACATTAATATCATTTTGTGTTTATTTTGTTGAAATGGTTTATATGCAGACACAAAATATCAGAGCAGGTATCCGATTAACGAAGCCCAATCCGATGTCCGTACTTCGCGAGTATTGAGCTGAAGTCAATAATTACGCACGTATGTATATAAATAATAAGTTATTAATGCTTGAACAAATTGTTTATCTCTAAACAAGATAGTATAAATACGAATTAGTTCGATACGTAGACTACGTTCACGCCTTCATCATCCATTAGTGTGTAACCGGTCTTCCATTTCAAGTCCCCAGATATTACAGTAAAACCCTTTTTGCCGCCGATTTGTTTTGTTCTGCTGTTGTTCGGGAGATGAGCCATTTCGAAAAAATTCATTGCGCCTCACGTACATTTATCAGCTACTTTAAATTCAAACAAATGAATAATGGATTAAATCTGTTTTCGTTGTAAATAACAGAAAAAAATATACGTTAAACCTAGCCAGAATGTTTTATGGCGAGGGTAAAATCAAAATGAAAATATTTATATGTACAGTATTTCGTACACACATGAAATGCTACTAAACTAAAAGTTTGATTAATTTATTCGCAGCTTAGCAAAAATGTTTGGCTTTAATTCATGTGATATGTGACAGTGGATTAGCAAATGTGTTTATAAAAAAGCCAACTCTACATTATTTTAAGTTTTTAATTTTGTTTAATTAATTAAATTTGAAATTAAATTTTTTCTAAATAAATATACATGTGAGAAAATTAATGCACTTATTTAAAAATGTAATAAAACTGTAAAGGCTGACAAACTCCTCATTATTTATAATATAGTAATTAAAAATATTCGTATATACCTCTTTCGTATATAAGTACATCTTTGAAATGTAATGTTTAATTAGAATACACAATAAATAAAATAGTAAAAACGTAATTTATATTTTCCTCATAAACTGAATTTATTAATTTATATTGCATTATTTTACAGGAACACAAACATTTTTAATGTCAACTAATACCTTTGAATAAATTGATTGGTAATGAAGAGGCCATTTAATTCCCCTTAAGCTATTGGAAAGTTATTCAAGTTTGAGTCTACCCTACAACAGATAAGAAAACGCCTAGCACAGCCAAGTTTCTACCCCAAATACATATACGAGTAAATAGGTCTTTATCAGATTTCCATATAGTTAAGTTGTTGCACAATATAAAACTGATTTACATTGTTAAGATCAAAAATGCAAAAATTTCACTATTTGAGAAAAATAAATCATACAATATGTATTTTACTAGATTTTCTATAAAATTGTCTCATTTGTAAATTAAAGTTGTATCGATAATACATAAAAAATATCATCATAGTCAATCTTACAGAAAGTTAGATAATGTTCGACATGTTGGAAAGTCATAAACAGAACTTCATATTGCATCTCTACCATAATTTATAAAGTATTTTATGTGATCAGGCATAGTGGCCAAAAAGTTTTAATATTGTACTTTCACATTTACAGGAAATTGTGTATTTATTAACGAGACTTAATTCCTATATGAACTCATATTATCTGTAATTAAAGTAATATAGAAATATTTTTTTTTATTTAACGGAAAAGGAATAAGGCTGTTTTATAGTCAATTTCGGAATAACAAGACAACATTTATAGAAACAAAATTAAAATATAAATTAAGAAATAAAATTTGGATATATATAATTAAAAGTATTTTTAATTAAAATTGAAATAAATTAGTTTTAAAAACTATTTTCAAATAATTTTTTTTTTATAAATTTTACGAAAAGATTTATTAAGAGAATCATGGTTGTATTTTATTTTATTGGAGATAATTTTTATTTACTTCTGGAATTAATATTTGTTTGTTCCTAATTTAATTTTAATTGTTATATACATTTATTTTATTAACATACAAATTGGCAAAATATTAATTAGATTTAGCTCCTTTTATTGTTTTTATTCTGACATAAAAAATAAATTTATATACTATTAGATGAAACATATCACTTTACTGTGTGGAAAAGAGCCCTGTTTTTTATTGTTATTGATCATTACGGAGGCTAAAAAACAATTACTTTTCCGCAATTCTCATTTTAAGTCAAATTGTCTGTAGTTAAGAGGTATTTTTAATATAGGAATATTTTTTTATTTAACGAAAAAGAAATAAGACTCTTTTATGGTACCTGTAAATCCTCAGCATAAAATCCAATTACCTTCTGATACAAATGTTTTATAATTTGATTCAATTATAATTCCAGAATAACAAATCAATATTTATAGAAACAAAATTATAATAAAATATAAATTAAGAAACAAAAAATGGATAGATATAATTAAAAGTATTTTTTAATTTAAATTGACATAATAAGTTGGTTTTAAAAACAATTTTCAAATAATTTTTTTTTATAAATTTTACGAAAAGATTTAGTAATTGAATTAGTTAAGAGAGTCATGGTTGTATTTTATTTACTTACTATTGGAGAATTTTTATTTAATTCTCGCATTAATATTTGAAATTTGTTCCTAATATTTAATTGTCATATACATTTATTTTATTACCATACAAATGGGTAAAAATTTAACTAGAATTACTCCCTTTTATTGATTTTATTTGGACATAAAAAATATTTATCAACATAACATAACCTCTAGATGAAACATATCGAAAACGGGGAATTATATATTATTATTGCTATTATTGTTATATCTGTGGGAGCCTAAATGGTCGGTTATTGTTTTGAGTTAATGATAAATATTTATCACTTTACTGTGTCTAAAAGAGCCCACTTTTTTATTGTTATTGATCATTGCGGAGGCTAAAAAATAATTACTTTTCCGCGTTTCTCATTTTATCGCTTTATATTAATCATTCTCCACAAAACCGTGTCGTGAATAATATAAAATTGATCATCAATAAATGGTTATTATCGATTAATTCTGTCATAATAATATTAATGATCGGCGGAATTCAATGAGAAAATAGCATGTGGCTTACGATATTAGTATCCTGCATTCGAACATTTCACGAAGCGAATTCAAGAGACACGTATTCATGCAACTAGGGGTTTTATGTTTATTAAATTTACGTCCGAAATTACCACACTATGCGTAAAACAAACAGGTAAACTTTATGTTGCCTCCTATTTAATTGAATCATTCCCTTAACATATTTTATCAGATGAATAAAACAAGAAGTCACACAGACCGAAACTTTCACCTGGAATATGAAAGGATTAATTACTGGGGCGTCTAGCATGTGTAAATAATTTTAGAGAAGGAAATTATTTGTTGTTTTTAAAAAGCAGCACAAAAATTAAGTGTTTACAATATTGTTTTTGTGATGTTGTCATTTGTTATAAACAATTTATTTTACGCGGAATTCTACAAAGGGAAAAAATGTCCATTAATGGCACATAATAACTTCTAACAACACGCAACTGAAATAAATATAATGACAATTTTTTGTTATGAAACGAGGGTGGATTAGTTCAATTAAAGCTAACAATACCAACGTTTGGCATGACGATAATTTAAAGACAACATTTCAAGAAAGTTCTGACTAACAAATAGTGTATGATGAATTATTTACGTTATTTAACTTTGATCATCATTTACGTTAATAATATTTCTCTTTTACCGGTAAAATTGTTAAATTAAGTAGCAATGTAACATGAAACATTGAAGGGGTTTTATGTTTATTAAATTTACGTCCGAAATTACCTCAATATGCGTTAAACAAATAGGTAAACTTTATGTTGCCTCCAATTTAATTGAATCATTCCCGTAACATATTTCATCAAATGAATAAAACAAGAAGTCAGACGGTACGAAACTTTTACCTGAAATATGAAGGGGTTAATTACTGAAGCATCCGACGTGTGTAAATTGCAAATAATTTTAGAGAACTTATTTGTTGGTTTTAAAAATTGATAAAAAGTCCTTACGAAATTGTCTTCTGATATAATTTTTTCTGATGTGGTCATTTGTTATAAACACTTTATTTTATGGGGAACTCGACAAAGGGGAACAGTGTCCAATTCTGGCACATGATAACTTTTATTAACACGCAACCGGAGTAGATACAATGACAAAATTTTTGTTATGAAAGGGAATTAGATTATTTCAATTAAAATTAACAATATCAACATTTGGCATGACGTTAATTTGAGGGCAAATTTTTAAGTTCTGAATCTATTTATTTATTTTATCTATTATTTATTCATCATTAATCAGTTGCTAAAAATTTTCATTTAACTTAATAATATTTCCCTTTTCCGGATAGAATTGCTAAATTAAATGGCAACGTAATATGAAATATTGAAGGAGTATAAAATGTAGGCAGTAATTTAACCGATAAGGCTTAATCTTATCAACAACACAATCCCCATAACTTCAAAAGAAAAATAATAAGCTCCGTGCTAATGTCGCTTATTACCTCTATCTAATAATCTAAACGCACAATACACCTTAACTTTTGCTCGAATACTTTTATACTTTATTCTTATTTTTTCTTCAATTGAGTGATTATAGATACTCAAAATAGGACTAATCATATTCTTAAATTACCACATAATAATGCATATTCTGTTTATTTCAACTGTTGCTTAAGTTTATCCATTTAATTTGTTTGTAATTTGAGTTACACGTAAGATGCTGCACCAGTCTGTGGAGAAAAACTCGTTTTTTTCAATTAGACTAAGGAACGTGATAGGAAAACGTCTCGGTTTGTTAAAATAAACTTTACTCGTCTCAGCAACAGACAATTTGACATAATAAAGATTGATTGGCATATAATGTCTGACTTATTCTTCGGGAATTTTACACCAAAAGAAATAAAGCGATTTATCATAGCTGCTCATATAAATCAAATAAATTCATGAATATATTATTACATCGACGTATTGGGTTTTAGTGATTTTGCGTGACTTAAACCAATAACAATAGTTTTAGAAAATACACATAGATATACAGAATGTTTGGAAATTTAGTCGGTGGTACAGAAGCAAAAATTCAAATATATGTTCTGAAACACAGCAATAAGTTTCTTATTACTTATTTTATGTATTGTATCTTTGCATTCCATATAGATATTACATATGGCTGAGCAACAGATACTGTCGAGAAAAAAAGGCAACAGAAACAATACGCCAGACGTGTGCATCGTATACAAATCCAATGATTATTTGGGAACGATCTAAAAACAGCATAGTAAATTGGTGACGTGGGAATATAAACTGAATGAAATTTATAAAATGTAAAGGAAACCGTTTCTAAGAGAACTGCTGGCCAAGGAATTTTGAATAACGCTGACTTAGATGCGTTTATTTGCTTTATTCTTATGGAAATGGGTTTCTTTTTTATTTCAGTTATATTTGAATATATGTCAATTCGCGTTGTATTTGAATAAAGGCCGAATATTTTATACAGTAGAGAGGGTAATGCGATTCACATGCGGCTTACATAAATTAGTCGTCCGTATCGATTCCCAAATTCTTTATCTTCCTTTTATATATCAACTATGTAAATTTATATAACTTTATCCTTTTTACCTATCTCGTGTGGTGTGGAATGTTAGCCAACTTCTTTACGTTTCAACGTTTCCACCGGAGTTGTCGGGAAATAAGGAAATCTCACGGAATTCCTTGTTTCACCTAGCATAACTAACTTGATTTTATTTTATTACTTGAGCACCCCCATTCCATAACTACGTATTATGTACATCTGCAGGATGCTACATCCAGAAACTCTTTTGTGATATCATATCGTACCTTTCCGTACATCCGTGCGAATTCGATACTAAAATTAAATGTTCCAGTCACATAGGACTTGTCGATGGAGCCAATGTATTATATTACCAATTGAAGTGTTTCCTTCATATCCAGAAGAGAAACTATAACAGGTATAATCGATTAGTGTAATAATTGCATGTGAGTACCCTTCCAAATCGCACTTTGTTTTAGCCAAACATTTTAACGTATTAGCATTTTTTACCTTTAATTTTTAGTAGTTTGTAGTAAATTCGAAAACAAAAATGTTTACATTATAACATGTTGGCTGTGTTTAAAGTGGAGTTTGATGTGTTTTTCCAATATACAATGAAATAATTACGTAGTGATTTTTATTAGGGAATTAAATGATTAATTCTAGTTGAATACAAGTCATAAATAGCTGTAAGCGGATACATAAACGTTGGATGACTACACTCTGGCCTGCTGCTTCATACAAAATTCATTGGGTAATTCAACATCTGTTCGAATTCAATACAAAATTATGACATCGTCAATATACACAAAAATTTGTACCTCCACAATCCTTAATCTCTGTAAATTGTAATAAAAAATAAGGGATTGTATATAACATAAAATATTTGTTTGCATTAAATATTTGAATTTTGAAAATAAATATTATAATATAATATTATTCTATAACGGTACGTGTGTATTTGCAATTAATTATAATTATAATAAATTAGCAGGGATTAATTGACACAGAACCAATAACCATAATTGTTAAACCCTCTATTTACTATAACTGTATGTATCTCGTCATGTACCTACACATGTCAATTATCACTACCAATTAATTATTTTTTACATACATAATCATATATTGTTTAGTCAAATAATTCACAACATAAACCAAATTTAAATTGCATAAACAAGTTTACATTACTGAGATTTTAAAGAGATTTGAAATCAATAAACAAATAATTAAATATTAGATAAATAATGATAGATGGTTCTTTTTACATTTTAATAGCATCAAAAACTGAAAAGTATTATATTATAAGAATAATAGATTTATAATCATTGAAAAGTACTAAACAGAATAATTATTGTAAAATGTCTGTGTAATAATTGTGTAAAATGAATAGGTCTCATTAAGAAAAAACCATATGATAAAATACGTGTAAAATTTTATATATTATTTCCTTATCATGGTTCATGTTTGAAATCTAAGTGTGGTGCTAAAAAACACGCACACCTAATATATAAATGTCAAAGCAACACATAGCATTACATGTCACAAACGTTTATAAAATTTTCTCTTATTACGTGATAGTACAACAATTTTGGAAACAAGTTTAGAAAACATATAATATGTATTTACTTGTTTTTGTATAAAATTACTCTCAATTTTATGGTAACATTTTATGTCCCAGCGATGTAGATGACGTTTTGGAGCATTATTTTGATCCTTTCATAAGAAGAGATCTCGGACTAATTTTTCAGGAAGATAATGCCCGTCGACATTGACAGGAACACAACTTCCTAGAAGCCTCCCATGTAAATTTACTGCCTCGGCCATCCCCATCTTCAGACCTTTCCCCAATTGAACATGTTTGGGATATAATGGGACGGCGCTTAAAGAATTTGCAGCGCCCTCCACGGAAACTTAATGAACTAAGATGTCAGATTCAGTTCGGGTGAGATGAGAAGAAAATGTCGATAATCACATTAGATGGATGTCACAACACGTCAATGAGTGTCATGATCACCCTGACCCATTATTAGCTTCTAACAATTTATACTTTAAGATTTTGAATAAGTTAATATATTTCAAAAAAAAAAAAAAAATTGGAACTTATTTCTAGGTGTTGTGTTTTTTTTTATTCGCAGTATATATATTTGTTTGTTATTGTATAAAATTAGTATCATTTTATAAAAATTCGTAAGAAATTGTTTATGTGATTTATAAAATATTAATATTATTACTTTTGGACAACACAAGCTTAGGAAAATAAAGTTTAGAGAACATAATATTTTAATTATTATTGTGTATATATTATATACGAACTTCTTTATGCGATTTATGTACATGATCTTCTCTCAATTAAACCCGAATAAATAATTATTCACCATTTAAATTCAAAATTAAACCTAAATACATAAAACATTATGTCAAACTTATGATTTTTAGAATTAGGAAAACACCCATCAAAATTTAATAAATGTTCTATTTCCTTTTCCATTTTAAATAGACTAGTCCATTTTGGATATAAATTTATATTTTGGTGGAAAGTTAATATGCCGTTCCATGAACAATTTCATTAAACACATATTCGACCGAAATTCCTTGAAATATTTGGTTATCATTTTCAGGCCATATATCGATTTTTTTTCATTATAGCCAATAAAATTACACCAGACTTTTTAATAATATGAATTGAAACAATTTTTCAAATTTTTCAAATTAAATTTCTCATTTTTAAATAAAATTTTTATTCATCATTTTTTTAGTAATTTTTATGGTTATGGTAAAATAAGTAATTAACTTACATTCGCAATAATTCCTTCTTTGTAAATAATGAATATAATAAAAAAGATATTTAGACAATTTATGTTCATTATATTATATTAAATGTATATTATTATAATATTTGGTACATTAATTTATACTTAGATTAATGATAATCACGAAATATAGGAAACGATCAATAAAAATCCACTAATTATGTAATTATTCATTTTATTATTAGTTAAAAAGATAATAAAATTATGGAATAACTTCCTTCACATACAAAAAAAGTAATTACATTTTTTTACGAATGAACTTTTTTTAAGAACACCGTCCACAATTATCTGTCGGCGTATATAAAATTGTAAGATCGATGGTATTCAATAACCAATCCAATTACACAGATGGATAATCAAACAGCACGACAAGCACTTGACGATTGTGAACGCAATCGAGTTTCCAATCATGATAGTTTGCGGATTGGCAGCGACATAAGGCAGATATCCCACAGCGATCTGCTAACGCATGTAGATCTCGATGGGGCGGACCCTCACCAAAATACGCTGATAATGGCTTACGAATTGTTCTACTCAACTATTCTTTCGAACTCCAAGATTTGGGCGTCGTAATTGTCGTCCTCTTCTTGTAATAATTACTTGTTGACTAACTGGTTTAGAAGTCTTAGATGGAGAAGGGTGTCTAATATTAGCGGAAATAGTAATTTATGTTTTTGGTTCAACAACTTCAAAGTTAGCATCTGTACCAGGGATGGCCAAGCTCCTTGATAGTCCGAGTCATTTTTCAAAATTTGAAATGTTTCGCGAGCCGCAGAATTTAAAAGGTATGCAAAAAAGGTATTAAAAATTGTTTACAGAAATTATATTTATTGAAAACATAAATAAAAGTATAAAATATGTGTACTGAATTTAAATATTAAAAATTAAACACATTTATTTTACTTCCCTTGATAATTCTGGAATGAAAGGAGAACTGGGGTACATTTATCGAGAGCCACAAATAATCCTTCAAAGAGCCGCATATGGCTTGCGAGCCGCAGGTTGGCCACCTCTGATCTATGCTATAATAATTAAAAAAGAGGCTTTATGCTTTATAACTACAATATATGGTGAGCTGCGTATGGAATACCTACGTGCTAAACTATCAATGTCACTGACTGATACTCTCAATTTGATCATTTCTTCTAAACTAATTCGAATATGAATTTTTCTAGTTCATATGTCCCATTAGAGATTCAAAGGAAGCTTCAAAATGCTAAATAGTAAATACTACCTCATGAAGTTTATAGTTCAGATATTTATTCTTGTGATTGTTATTTATTTACGTCATTGTCCAATTTTTTGTGTAACAAACGTTTTAATTCTAAGGAGATAAACTTTAGGTTGATCTTTCCTTCATTTCTAAGAAAACAGAAATTTTTTTGTGTTTGCTTGGCAACGTTGATAAAAATGGTTGATATGAATTTATATATTGATGGAAAGTTAATATGCTGTTCCATGAACAATTTCGTTAGATACGTATTCGACCGAAATTCTTTGAAATATTTGGGTATTTTCGTTTTCAGGTCATATATCGATTTTTTTCAATATAGCTAGGATTGGAACAATTTTTAAAATTTTTCAAATTAAGTTTCTCATTAAAAAAAAAATATATTCATATTTTCTATAGATTAAATTAGTCAATTATCTAAAGCTAATTTTTATGGTAAAATGAGTAATTAACAACGTTGATAAAAATGGTTGAATATAACAACAAAATAATGTTGAATAAAAGTTATTTTAAACAAAGTTGAACGTCAAAAAATAATACTAAAATAAATAATATAATCAAAATAACAAATAAAAAAATCAAAAGAATAAATTTAATTTAATGATAACCATACGAAAATCAAATTTAAAGAAACCAAAATGTTTAATATCAACAAAAAACTTAAAATAATCAGAATTTTAATACTTTTTGTGGTTTTAATCGTTTTATTGTGAATGTTTCCTGTTCCAAAAATTGGGTGTGACAATTAAATAACCTTTTTGCATGAAAAATACGTAATTTGATTTTTGGGATTAGCTAAATGGTGCATGTCTGAAGCAATAAGAAGTAATTGATTAAACGAGTGGTAGAGACTAACATTTACTTGTCGTTTAATTTAAAGATAAATCCAAGGAGTATTATCTTTCGAGCAGTTCGTTTAACAGTCTTGCATATTAGCTGAGCAAATAGAGGCGCTCACCGAAACTATCTCTGTTCAAGTCCGTTCCATTAAAAAGAGTATCTATAATCTCTAGTTTTCTGTAGCAAATTACACTTTGTGTTCATAAATTGAGATTTTCTCAAGTGTGCACTCTCAGGAAATTCTACGTCTGGTATAATAAGAGGTTTATCAATTTGAATATTTTACTTTGGTCTCAATTATTTGCGACTTATACGTTTTGCAAATAACATAACATATATAGTCTTACTTTATACTTATTTCCATACATGCCTTTTATTTACATCTGATTTATTTAGCTCAATGCAAATAAAGGTTTTATTATCATTTTAACGTATTAATACTAAGTACATTAAGCTTAAAAGCTATAAAATTGATAGCATAAAAGGTTGAAATGAACGCTAATAGAATCAGATTTATTGTTATAAAAGGCAAACAAACTGGACATAAAAAACTTTCCTATTGGACATTTTTACATTAGCGTGGATATCCAGTGGGGCCATTGTGCATCTCTTAGCGGAAATAGGGGTCGGTGTCTTGCCCATGTGTGTCGTTGGTCGCTAAAAATTATTACCTCTTATATTTTACCAGGAAGAATGTCACTGCTACAGAAGATAGAAAAGCTCACACTAGATATATGCATTTCCTTTACTTTAAATAAGTTTTATGCTGGTGTCGTGTCAGATTATATGGAAATGATATGTATAAAATAAATTTTGTGAATAAGATTTTAGACAGATCATGTTGATCACAACGTTATTTGAATGAAGTGATCAAAATGCTATTATGTGTGCATAAAATATCTATACTAGAAAAAAAAAAATTATATTATAAATTTCGATTTTAATAACTCATTAACTTTAGTGCGCTAGAATTAATTTTTAAATTGAATTTTTTAATTTGCTTATACCACACAAACATATCGGAGCCTTTGGCATTTCAATTTTACATCCGTGGTATTTCCCATTGCTTCAAACCTTTAATCAAGTGACAAATTAAAACCACACACAGGGGTAATTACTCATTTGTTAATAATGGCTTTTAACAAGAATAGAACGTGTCATATTACAAAATACAAGTTAATTGAACCTGCAATTGATTTATTAATTTAATTAAATAATAAATTAAATTTCTTTGCACTAATGTTGATGTGTGATAAAGTACATATTACAAATCATAATCAAATAGAATTAATCAAAATAATAGAGCTATAATTGCATCACACAACCCGAGTATAGACACATAGGTGTGATTAAACTTGAAATTGAAAGCATAATCAATTATCACATCTGTTATTACCAATTTCGTGTTAACAATATTCGTATTTTAACTGTACTCACTGTTTTTAATAAAAAACCATTTAATAACTGTTAAAAGGAGAACGTTCTTTTAAATTGGTTTTTCGAAAAAATGTTATTGTTAATGTAAACCTAAAATAACTAAATAAATCAACCAATGTTTTAATGTGTTATTAACTACACGGGGGAAACAATTCAGATTTCTTGGAACTGAAGAAAAGAGAGACCTTAGATGACGAAAAAAATAAATGGTTACATTACTTAATAAATGATGTAGAGCTTTCAATTTAACATTTGGAGCTTTATTTGAATCAGCTAGTGTGACAAGTTGTCTTACGTTATCTTGAAGAAGAGAATGCCTTTTCTAATGACCAAAGATGTTTTTCATGACCTAGGTCTATTTGTAAGTTAGTTAGTGGTTAATATACAAATTTTCATTTTTTAAATACTAAAACTCTTAATTTATGTGGACAGGATATGCAAGAATTAGAAAAGGTGTACATTTTTTTCTTATAATATATTACAAAAATGTTAAAACTAATTATTAAATTATTGGGTATTAAATATATATATTACTGTAAAATTTTTTATATAAATATACACTATATATTGTTAATTACTTAAACCTAATAAAATAAATCACGTCTTAATTGTATTCTCTGTGTATGTTATCTACTGTAACTATTTCACAGACACATGATCAGAAACTACTTTATTGTTAATCAAAACTAATTAGAACTGCTTACAAACATTAAATGTTTAATTACACTATGCCGGAGAGTTTCCATTAAAGTGACACTATATAAAGGAACTACAAGGGTTAATCTTAACACAAAACTTTTTTGGTTGTTAGTAATACATAATAATAATAGTAACGGTCTGTTAATCGTAGTAATTGGTAAAATTTAAACTTTATTATATGACAAAAATTGAAAAGAAATGAACGTTTCTTATTTAAAAGACGAGGAAAATTAATTCTAATTATTAAGAATTAATTAATTCTCGAATGTTACCCTCTTTTAATTTGGTGGTGTTAATGTTCGTTGCCAAGGGGTGTAAAAAATGAACTCAAATCATATAAGAGATAGTTAATTATGCAATTGGTAAAATTGGTGTCCGCGCCACCGTTATTTACAACGAATTTATAGGATGGAACGTAATGCATTGTCCGATTCCCTTGGGGGTCACCTGGTCATTAAGCCGGTAACTACAAAAGCCAAAGGGGAAACAAGCCGACTATTTAAATTGCGATCACACATTTTCTGTCATTTGTTTTTAACCGATGGTCGAGTTCTTTAAAAGTGAGTTAAGTAAATTAACGAAAAAGTTAAATTTATTGATTCTTCTATAGAAATTTCACACTAGAATAATATAAGTATGTTGCAGGTTTGGTTCCCAGGTGCTGGATTTGGTTTATATTAGTTTCGTATTTCTGAAACTACATCTATACATTTAAATAAAATTGGAGTGTCTGTTTGTAATATTGAAATAACCGTTTTTTACTACATGCATATGAATATAAATACGATACATACACCAAAATGACATTTTTTACAATTTCTGTCTCTCTGTCTGACTGTTCGTTTGTTCCGGCTAATCTCTGAAATGACTGGACCGATTTTGACGGGACTTTTATTGGCAGGTAGCTGATTTAATAAGGAGTAACTTAGGCTACTTTTATTTTAGACGAATTCTTTTATTTTAGAAAAAAGTAAAGTAATGTTGCAATGTCCAAGTACTGTTCAGTACCACGGGCAACTCACGCGCGTGCCACCACTGGGACGTCACGTCGGGCGCCTCCCGGATGAAGTCGCGGGTACAGCTGGTTAATCATAAAATTAATTTAAATTAAAAAGAATTGTTCTTTTATGATGATGTCTTTTAGTTATTTCTTACGTTTTTAGTAATTTTTTAGGAATCCGGGAAAAATTAGAATTATTTATTTTTACTTTTTTAATGATTTTTCAGGAAATTAGTATTAGTAAAAAAATAAAAATCCATAAGTTATTAAAATGAAGTTATGTAGTTTCATCGTATGGATTTTACCCTATAGATTTTAATTGTATGGAAATTGATCGTGTGGATTTTGATCATATGGAATTTGTTCTATGGAAAATGATCACATGGATTTTGATCTTATGGAAAATGATCATATGGATTTTGATCGTACGGATTTGCATCGTATGAAAAATGATCGTACGAATTTTAATCGTATGGAATTTGATCGTATGGAATTAGGTCAGTATGGTTCATTAGTATTTACTACTCATACGGGAAATTTTCTTCGAAACTAAATTGTTCGAGAGGATCGAAATTTCTTCCAATTTTGCTTTCAGAAGAAATTTATTTCACAATCATTTTCACATGAAATGTTTATAATTAAAAATATTTTGGTTATACAAATGTGTAATAAACAGCTTATTATAAATATTAATATTTATTTTTAATTTTAATGTACTCCATTTATTTAATGAAAATCCTGAGCCAAGATCATTTAAAGACGTTTATTGAATTAGGTTGTAACATTTAGATGATTAATTAGTAATTATAATTAATAATAAACATGTGCTAATGTTTTAGTAATCTGATTACTATACTAACACAGCGCCCTATGTCTTTATTATGTTACACACTGAAGATACATGGTGAGTAAATTCCATTCTATTATTATTGATTATTTGAGTTTGATTATTTTACATGAAACCTTTGTTATGTCATTTAAACAATAAAATGTCAAATAAAAATTAGTCAAACTGGGAAACTGACAGTTTTTTAGAATTCTTCAAACTAAATTCCTGTAAAAATGACTCTCCAGCGGAAAAAAGCTAAGAAATGTGAAAAACCTAAGACATATGATGCTACTGACATCGTTGAATTGTTTTCTTGGAACCAAACGAACCATAAGAAGAAATTGAAGTTAATAGACGCTTATTGTACTTTATGCCAGCTGTATGTAGACCATCAGTATTCTAATTTAAAACTATTAAAATCCGTATTATACAAAACACAACAAGTAAAATTGTAATTAATCATGAAGCTAATCTGATACTAGCATCGGCCAGCAAGAAACAACCCAAATTTATGATGTTCAGTAACCAGTATTTATGTTATTTTGATGACAAATAAATTTATTATTTGCTAAAATTGTACTTTATTTATGTTTTAATCTGTTTAATTTAACCATTTAAATCTGATTCTCTTTGTACTTTTGTAGTTCTTTAGTTCAGTAAAATGTTCGTCTGGTTTAACACTATTTGTTCCTTAATTAGTATCGTTCAGAACATCTGGTGGGTAGAAGTTTGCGGTAACTCATTAGGCATAACATATTTTACCCTTGTGTATGTGTACATTTAGTTGAAGGCGGTTACTATGTAATGCGTAGCATTGAATAAAACTACAAGGGTAGGTGTTTGACATACTGTATCGCTGTCCTATATCTACATTTTATCACATTCAAAGCATATTACCTGACAGTTTCAATACCAATCCAATATTTATTAATACAGTACAAAATCATTATATTAGGCGTCGGAAAAAGTAATTTATGTATTTTAATGTAACTCTATAATAACATAACTTTTCTTCACAATAACTTTTATTCAATAAAATTAATCTAATTATAATAAACAATTTTTTGACAACGTTGTAGAAGTAAATTCATGCTACTACAAAAAGAAATATAAGAAAAATAATTCTCAGTTTTGACTGCTTCAAAATTAAACCATTTATGTAGCAGTTACAAAGAACATATACAGTTTTAACAGAAAAATGTTGAATTATATATAAAAATGTATTTAAATAAATTATGAACAAAGAACAAATTACTGCTTCATTTATATAATTTTAAAATAACCAATGGAAGTTATTGCAGCACAGACAGTGCTTTAAAATTGTATCCATGAATAAAATGTACATATATAAAAAGCAGGCATCTTCAAATCATCCCCTATGTAATTGTCAACGTCAATCATTATCGATTGAAGTCAACGTCACGTTTGTCATTTGATATTTGTAACTAAAACAGAAATTTTACAGATTTTAGATTACTAGTTAGATAAGAGGGACTTCAAACAGAATGACTGGGGGAGCCGGTGACAAAACCGTCGAATACTTAACCACCGATCACCTAATGGCGGTGATCGCCGACGAGGACACTTGCGTTGGCTTTTTGCTTGGCGGAATCGGCGAAATTAACAGTGCCAACGAGCAAAATTTCTTCGCCGTGACCGACTCAACTCCCGATTCGGAAATAGAGAGACAGTTCAAGACGTTCATGAACCGAAAAGACATCGACATCATTTTAATATCATACGAAAACGCAAACAAGATAAGGAACACCATCGAATCGTATCAGAATGTATCGATACCGGCTGTGATTGAAATACCTTCGAAAACCGACCCGTACGATCCGAAAGATGATTTGACGTTGAAGACCGCTTCGCAGTGGCTGATGTGACTGTGAGATGGTTAACCCCTTGCTTGTCTTTACTGGTGTGTTGGAATTGAATAATAATCGAAAATTTATAATTGATCTATTATTTGTCGTGTGTAAATAAAATTTCGTAAGTAGACTTGTCATTAATTTTGAATAATTTAATATTTACAATCAATAATTGAGGGTTAGATTACATTTATAAAATTCTCATGAACTGTTTATGTATGTATACATAACATATGAGTATTGTATACGTTATTTGTGTCATGTGTTCTCGTTTCATATCGAAATAAATCATGGATTTAGTATAAATTATCATTAATTTTGTTATCAAACAAGTGTAATTTATGACAATGTGCCTATGGGTATGTTTAAATATTTAGTATTCATGTTAATAAAGGCAATTAATTATGTGGTCTCTATCAAAAATTGCATTGTAATATAACTTGTTTATCGTGGATATATTTTCCATATGTTAATATCATAATGTTATAATATAAAGTAAATTATATGATTAAAAAGAGTAAGGGTTGTATCATGTTGTTTTTGCAAACTAATTATGTTTTAATTTTAATTTTATGTACTAGTTCATAAAAATCTACTACATAAATTAATCTTTACAACAAATACTAGGTATAGTTAATTGTTATCAAATGCACATACCATTATTATATAAAATACATGAAGTTGTATAGAACGAAGGATAAATTGAGTTCCCAGCAAATTTATGAAGCTATTTACATGTTCTGAAAATGTGAATGTGGCAGACAGGTGAAATTGTAGGTTTGAATTATAAGCTTCATAAACAGGCTAAAAGATGCTCAAAATAGAGGGTGCAGGTCGAATTGTAAATGACATCTGCGGATCTATCATACAGAAGTGCCACTAACTGTTAATTCATTTTGTGAGAAAGTCATAACTAAAAACGTTTATCTAATTGATTGTCCTTAAATTATTATAGTGACGTACATAATTATACTGTTCCATAATAATCCTGAGGGTGAACTGGATCGGCCAAACTACAATAACCTTATTGTTGCCATAATAAATGAATCAGTGCATAATTCTACTCACTAAACATAACACACTCCACACAAAGTTATGTTTGTGTTATAAGTTCTTGTTGTTTAAGACAATCCACCTGCTAGGGCCTGTTTAGCAAACGTGTTTGATTGTTTTGGGATTATATGTCTTGTAAAACTAAATACAAAGCAGAGAAGTCTTAAATATTGTATTTTTCTACATTATATTTAGTTTTACTTTTTAATTAAATGTCAAAATATCGATGTTATTGATATTTAATATTGTGTATTTTAATTATTACCTTCTACACCACATTGAATATATAATCCAAAAAAGTTTCTATTTAAATAAATTTGTATGCATATTTTGAAATGATTTATTATGGTTCATTCTTACTGATAAATTATTCAACATTGAAAGGAAGCTGACCTTTTGTACTCTGGAACCCTTTGTTAATGTACAATAAAATTGATTATGGTTATTACATATAACATGTGCAGAATTTTAAATAGGTTAAAAGTTTTAATGTAAAAGTTGGTATTTACCTAATTTTGGACACAGATTTTTCCCCATAGGATTAAAAATATTCAATAAAACTACCGTAATTTAATACTATATTCATGTGATAGGTTGTCACAAACAATGTTGTTTGGTTTGTTTTGTAATACCAACAAGTATCCAGTTTCAAATTATCGGGAGCCCAGAGATATTGGCATTTTAAAAATAAAATAGAACAAATTGATTTCTTTTCTCGGTCCGCTAACAATGACTTTCCGCTCTTTCTCCCTCGAGATCAACTTGCTGCATTCAGGACCACAACCAGTCTCAAGTTTTAAATGGGAACAGTTAATGTTCATTGGAATCATTAAAAGTTGCTGAATTATATTTAATTTGGCATTGTCCCTAAATTCTAAATAAGAAATCCTTATAACACAATCGATTACAATACATTAAATAAATAAAAATTGGTCAATGACGCACCTGTTCAATTCAGTAATTAAATATACATATACTTCATGAACTGCGTTTTAGATGTTCATGAAGTAAATTGCTGTATTGCATGATTTACTTTTAATTTTTTTGTTTCATTTTTAAAAACATATTGTCACGCAATTTGTATGAAGATGTGAAGATAGAGGAACAATGTTGCGGACGATTTATGCATCTGAACGATTGTTTTTTTCTGCCAAAAATTTAGTGCCTAACTCAAATAACTTTCTTACAACTGCTAAACCTTGTTTTGCATAATTCAGCATGAAATATTTAATAGTTTTCAGGTAACGATTTCGAAATGGGTGAAATATTAGAAATACCAAACTAAAACTTAACTCTGACATAACCGATAGCTTGAACTGTACAAGTTTCGACCTTAATTGATGAAGACCATTGTAAGTTGAGTCAAACCGAATTACCAAGGTGTGAATAACGAGCAACCAGTCAAATGGAAACTGGCTACCCACCGGCCACATTGCATTTACATGCGACTCAGCAAAACATCATCAGAATAATATTGATATATGTAGTGAGTAAAGAGTTTCCGCAAACGGTATTAATCATGTCGTTGTGGAATTGATTGCATCTGGATCTTTGATGTGCGAATCGCATAAATCTTAACAGCTAATTCGACTCATGCCCTTTATCCATCCAATGCCTCATGAATAAAATAGGAGGAAATAGTGTTTTTACTAAAACTGAAATTATATAAAAAGTAACAAATTCATACAATTCCCCATCAGGTTCTTGGTAATCCAATTGAACACTGGCAGATATGTACTCGTTAACAAATTCACAACGAACAACTGATAATCAAAGTATGCTGAATTGTCACTCGACAATGAGATTTAATCTTTGTTATGAACTATCGAGGGAGCTTTGAATTACTTTATCCTCTAACGCGATTTGTTTTACACGACGTTTTGTTTTAAAGTTGCAGATAATAATATTATTTCCATTCTAGTGAGTTTAAATTTATTGATTATATTCATAACACATCAATTGATATATTTTTACACGGTGAATATAAAGCATCACAGATTTAAGTGATCAAATTCTTTATGGGATGATAATAGTTTTGTATAAAAGCTGTGTAAATATTATTAATTAAGGGAGGAAAATAAATACTGCCAAATACATTGTCACACTTTATTTCCAAAAATTCTACCTGCTAATCAAAACAAATAAAATAATTGACTTATATAAAATGATTGTATTTTCTATATATTTACATTGTGCAAAAGCATTCGGTTTACATAATAAAATGTGCTAGTAATATAACATTATACGTATTTACTAATTATATGATAAAATTGTTAACAGCAGAAGCTTTAATATTATTGTTAAATTTATATAAAATCAAAATATCACATTACTTAAAAATAGTTATATTGCAAAATACAATTAAATTAATGAAATGAGGCAATTGCCCTTGATTAAAATATTAATTAAGAACATAAAGTATAATTAATATATATGTAGTGTAATATATTAAAATTGTACACATATTTTGAGAAAGGGAAATTATTTAATGAAATGTAAAGATAATATTTTATGATTATATTCTTATGCTGATTTATTTTAAAGGGTTAGATCAGAAATTTAATCAGTGAATACCATTAATAAATATCCCTACACAAACCATTAAAACAGGATTCATAAATATGAAAGGCTTAATTAGTGCGAAATCCTTTGGTGTATTGATTTTCACCCAGGTTAGGTTTAAAGTAAAGAAATTTAAAATAACATTAATATAATTGACATACAGATAATGTTAAGCGGATTAATTCGAAATGGACAAAAGTAATTTTCTATAAAAAAGTTTCTTTAAAATAGATTGTCTTCATTGGAACAATTGCATATAAATGCGAAAGAGTATTTAATTATATTTTGCATACAATTAATTTATACAATTTATTATAGACTAAATATATTTTACATTTATAGCTTTATTTACACATATAAATTATATTTAGATTAAGTAAATATATTCATAAAAATATTTACAAACTGTAAAGAGACTTTATTGCACTACTGGAAATAGGTCAAAGCCTTAAGTTAGTCGTTGTTTATTAAATTAATCAAATTATACGTGTGTAAGTGTACACAGGGAGTAAGGAACACACATCCATGTTTAAGGAAAAAACACACCTACCCAGCGTCGATATGAAATGGCATACCATAATAATGCACGAATTTAAATAAATGACCAATTTTAGCTTTTGATTATATCCATCACATCAACAGTGATCATGTATCATCTACATTTATGTACTAAGGAGTATGAACAAAATTTATTTTACATTTAATTAAAATACAACATCGACAATAAGATGAGCGATTCAGACTAAGATCTGGAAGAAATTGTCTCGCACTCTTCATAATCGCAGTTCTAAAATCGATAACCAGATTTTCATTTATTCACTCTTTCAAGCTAATAATGGAGAAGTCAAGTGAGTGTCCATATCTTGAAATTTAAAAGACTTTATCTGATTTGGGTTTATATGGGTGAACGAAATTTCGATGAAATCTTTCGATTATTTTTATTAGAAAACTACGACGTTATAAAATTTGTCATTCAACTTTCTAGATACCGCACTCTTATTGATTTGACTCTGAGAGTTTGCAATATTATGTTACTTGTGTTATTGGCAGAAGTCGTCATTTTATTATAATAAAAATATTTTTAATTTTTCAAATAGTCAATTTTATATTCTGCTTACATGTTTTGGAGCACCAATTTATTGAAATTTTACATACCCTGTATATAAAATCATTTTTTTATACTTTCGGAATAAATTACTCGATTATGATTAATGTGTTTGTACATGTGAAAATTGATGTAAGCAGTATATAAATTACTTCAAATAAATAATTAACAAGATTTTGTAAAAGTGTAAATATGTGTAAAAAGTACACCGATAATACTGGGTAAATACAATTGTACAATAATTGTGTGGAAACACTTTTTCTTTTAAATACTACAAAATTTCCTGACACTTTTACAAAATCTTCGATAATTTTTTAAAAAATTAACAACAATTCACATTTTCAAGGGCGGGGTTTATATTTCATAATACACTAACACTAAGTAATCTCATTTGGAAACGTCCGATTAGGTCGTCTTCACAAAGTTATCACACCGTATGTCTGCAGGATATATCACCTGATCACAAAAGTTGTTTCAGACTTGTACTGCTATTTCTGAACAAACGTCCATTTTATAAAACAATCTACGTAACTAGAACACTTACGTACAAACAAAAATGAGAGTCGTAAATACCAGGAGAACTAGTGATGATTGTTGTTTATTCGTTGAACTTTTAACTGAAACAAAATGGAAATTATTAATTTTACATAATGTATGTTTTAATATAAAAAACATTCTATAATCACTAAAGATAATAAAAAAATGAAAAAGTACAATGTATATGTCATTAAAATAAACAGAAAACAACATGCATTCATGTATTTATACTGTTAAGTAGTGTGTTTATCACAATTCTATTTCAGACCATTCTTAATTAAATTTGGCGGTCCCACCATAAAAGACATAATCAATCAATTTAAAGAAAATAAACAGACTTTAAGAGAGGCCCTAAATTGGAAAAATTCGAAATGGCAGAAGTTGTATATCACGTAATAAAACCCACATGCGGAAGGTGTTATTGCACCTACTTTTTTAAAATGCCCCATTTCATGTACATGTTTAAAATATTTAAATTTCAAGTACTCTGACAATTTAGCGAAATTGCAGGTATAATCCAGCCGAAAAAAAAACATTTTAATTCTCAAAGCATTAATTTTAACGCTTGGTAAAATTGTTTTACATCAGTAATGCAATTTTTTGCCATCATTGTCATAGGAGAGTAATTTCACGTGTGCCCCGTGGTTATTTTAAATACTACAAAGATAAGAATAAAGAATATCTAATTATTGTGCTCACAAGCATCCACTTTGTTCCGTTGAGCAGGTTTTTAATTAGTGAGTAATACAGAAGAGGTGTGTTACTGCGCTCTTCAACGTTGTTGGATACATCAATTAAAATTCTCATAAGCACGCAATAAAAAAAATACAAATTTGTTTACCTTTATTATTTAATTATTATTAAAATGGCAAGAATAAGTTTTCATTCGAGTTAAATCTATTTTTAACCGGGTACAAAACATTATCAATTCAAGCATACCATGATCGTGCGGGGATTGGATGATGGTAGTCCACTCACCAAGTAGTAGAGCCTCCCTCATATCCTTGATGGGCAGGTTTTGAACCACATCCCTGTCACCCCTCATCAGTATCGGCGCCACCGACGCCACGCATTTCACCTTCATTGAACCGCCGAGGAAATGCCTGCTGCTCAACGTGAACTTTAGACCCAACGTCGAGGATACAAGCCCTTGTTTGTGGTGGTCCGGGGGATATTGGATTAACGCTTCCGGAGTTTGAATCTGGAACAAAACAATGACGGATTATGTTTTGTCAATTCAAGTAAAACCTGGTTGAATATTGTGCTACTTAAATATTCACTGAACAATCAAAGAATACTTATGAATTTTCTAAAATTTCTAATTAATTAATTTTTAAAATTAATAATGGCATAATAAGTCCATCAAACAAATTTTATCTCTGAAAACAAACAATTTAAAATTATGTATTTTTAAGAAATATTGTTTAATTTTCGATTACAATTAATTAAAATATCATGTGAAAATTGAAATAGAATAATTAAACCGCTGATTCATTGAATTTAAATGTAATTATAAAATATATTTTATGTTTAAACTTTTGACTCAATACGTAAATTATTTACAAAAGAACAAATGCGAATCACAAAATGTGTATAATAAATTATTCATAATATCAGTTTTCTGCATGCAATGTATTTTTTCGGACGTTTAAAATGATCATTTGGTCCATTTGGTCTGTATCTGACATTTAGGAAAAATTCATTTATTCTTAATTTAACAACCAAAACGCGCACGAATAAAGTAAGGTTACTTGTTGAATACTGAATAAATGTAAAAATGTTTTGTGGCACAAACGAAAGGGAGAATTGTGTTTGTCATAAATGGTCACCCTGTTTCAAACAAACCAGATTACTGGGGTTAAAAATAAATACGTAAGCCATTAGTAGATGGAAATTAAAATTTATAAGGATAATATTGTGAAACTTTTATACTTATACATTTATATTAATATTTTTGGTCACTTTGGAGAGTAATTAAATTATTCGTTTCAATAAATTACATTTTATGGTCGTTATGGTTTTAAATACGACGTGACGTGACATATACGACTCACACATAACCTTTAAGAAATGAAAATATATCGATTTTGCCCTTTCGAAGAAGATTTAATTTATCTGTTGTCTATATTCTAATATTTGAATACCTAATTTAATATAAATCTTATAAAAATACGTACTAAACATACTTAATGACTCAGAGAACAGAACATGTAGATCCAGAGGTCAAATTTCACTAATCAAAACGAGACTGGTAAATGATTCTGACAAAAATATACTATTCGTAAACTAATAATGAGTTGAACTTGATGATTCAGATATCTAATGACTCGCCTTGACATTGATCTAAAGAGGTGGCTAGTTTCATCAGGAAGTACTTCATTCAATGCCACCCCCCTTGTTGTGGAAGTTTCTTCATAGTCTATGGATAGAGGGCTGAATTTTGAAAACTTCTGCGTTTTCAATCAGTAAGATCGTGCTGCTCATGGCAACAAATGTGCATAAAATGTTGAAAATATATGAAATTGAAGAACAGGCCATTATGCATGGCTAAACAAAATGGAGATTCATCTCTAAAGATGACCACATTCCTCATCCTAAAGCAGTAGTTCTCTATACCACTCTATTTGATGACTATGTTACAAGGTAAGAAGAAGCATAAACTGGGTATGATAAGAAAACGAAATTAAAACTTCACTTAGTATGAAGCTTTTCTCCTTGTGTAAACTATTTATTTCTGATCAAACATCCTCATACTAATTAATTTTCTCTGACTTCTCATGAGTGTACAATTTTGTTTATATTGCACCAGTGGACCTATGTGTTCTATCTTCTATGTCACTATATAAATAAAAATGTTTTTTCTTGTAATTAAATTAATATCTCATTTATATTATTTATTTAAAACTAAAACTACAATAATAAGAAACTTTTTGAAAAAATAACTGCACAAAAGTTTTTGGCGGAAGTGATTAAGAAAGAATTTTTCAAGTCTTCAAATTACATTTAATGAGATCAAGCAGTTGGGAAACTCCTAGAAACCAGCCATGAGTTTTCTCTTCTTATCGGATGCGGAAAGTTTGTCTTTTTGTTTAAAATTAGAAACAGATCGATAAACTTTGGTGAGATATATAAAAAATATTATTAATTAGCTTGATATTTTCTCAAATGGTTTCCAAACAATTATAGGTCATGTACCTTGTTTGGTAAAGTTACAGGGTTTAACTGAAATATTGATATATGCATATGAGACTGCATCGCAAATGTAGCGAAGTCATTGCTTAATTGATAAATTACACTATCCTAGCATAAAGTTTCGTTAGCCTGTTAATTTGCCAAAATTTACTTAAATATGATTTATATTCCGCAGTGGTTTCTTCTTCCTACATATATCATGGTTTGGATATTAGAAATTACCGCAAAATTGCAGTTGAAAACTATTCGAATGATGATTGGAAAGATTAATTTCAGTTATTGCTATTTGCTTATTTGCAATTTCTATGTGTATAAGGTTCTGTAGAACCAAATCTAATAATTAATTTTGAAGTTATAACCAAAATTTACTTTGTAAATACAAGAAGTGATAAATAAAATTCTTTAACATGACGAAAATTTTATGTTCCGAATATTACGTTTAAGTACAAAAATAAAAATAGCACATACCTGTTGTTCATTGATGTACCAGTGGAGTACGGACGCCGGATGACTCTTTCCCGAAGTGCAGTTCAGATTGATCACGTCCCCTATCTGATACTGCATCAACACTCCGGTAATTACCGGATCTTCTTGAGGCAGGGCTGAAACAAAAGAATTGAAGTTGTTCACAATTGTCGTTTCAAACACCACTTGATTAATTCAAGGCGGCTGCGGCTAAAGAGAAATTAATCGCGAAATGTTTCATTAAGATTATTTCATGAGTATTTGCCAAAGATCCGCTACAGGAAGTAATTACGTTTTCGGTGGAAATTGTATTCTTTAGCCTTTTGTTATTTTAATTGATTAGATTAAATTGGGCAGCGGTTTAATTTTAAAAATCTTCTTTCTTTTTTACTTGCGACTGAGTGAAATAATCAAATAAAACTTTGCTGGTATTAGTAGCGTAAAATACAAACAAGCCAGATTCAAAGACATTTTTATTAAAAATTATTTTCACCTACAAAGTCTAAATATTGTGGGATAATATAATGAAGGTAGCACAAACATAAAATTACGTTAGACATAAACAACAATTAAAAAACTAACCCAAGTAACTCATAAATGGGTTTATGTTTCATGAAACTATTCGAAATTAAAAATACCTCGCTGCTTGCCTGGTTGCTTGTATGCAAAGCACATTCCTGCTTATTAGTATCATGCTGTGAAATCTTAATATAGTCGCTGACATTGTATGAATTGGCGTTTTATTGTTTCCCATAAAAAAATTGTGAGATTGTTCAGAAAATCTACATTTTATTTGTTGTGAAGTGACACAAAAATACAACAAATACATTTTAGTAATATCTAATTTTATATTATACTTACTTAATATGAGCAAACAAATTAACGGGGACAAAATAAACTTAGAGTGACAAATCAATAAGCTGTATATTTAAAGCACAATCACTAATTTCATTTTATGTATTCAACTATCGGTGGACAATTTACCTTGGACTGTTGTCAAGTATTAACGAGCGAGTCAAAGGACAGAAAAATAGAGAAGGATGTTATAAATTGTTGCGTGTCCGTTATAGTTATCGCACTTATCAAATGACCACTATAAACCGGACTATTTTATTAGTTGCTGTACGTGATAGAGCTTTTGACTGCACACTCCTCAAAAAAAGATTATTTTTTACGTCTCATACATATTCACATATCATTAACGGACATTAGAAGAAAGTTTATGTTATATTATTTTTCCGTTATTTCAGTGGGTTTAATAATTATTAAAAAATATAAGTATAAAATTAAATATTAATTGTATTAAAATATTATAATCTGAATAATATACTTACACTAGTAGTTATTATTAAGGCAGCTCTTGTTGTTGCACGCAATATATTAAACTCACCAGTTGTATAGTATGCACAACAATAACAGAAAAAACAATAGCTATAGCCATCGTATAATAGCTCATATCTTTAATATATTTTAATAAGTTGTCATCATTATGACCATTACTGTGTATATGTTATATAATGAATATTCAATTATATAACAAATAAAAAACATAGAGATCATTTGATTTCTGAGATACAGTTAGGAGAAACAGATATTTAGAAATTCAGACAAACATAGTGAGTATAATCAATATGATTAGTATTATTTTTGAAGCTAATAATAAATTGGACTTCTACGATGATATATAAACTCATTGATTCATCCTGTCATATATCTAATGAGGTAGTCAATTCCGTCTAGATGCTCGATGTACAGAAAATTGTGGATTTGGCCTTTGACGACAATGTTGCAATGTGAGAGGCAACACGGATTGGGAGCGATAAGAAAAAGGAATTTGAAATAAATCAAAGAATTCTTTAAACATCACAAAAGTGAAATGAATACTGAACTGTCAGCATTTTACGAATTTAACTCACACAACTGGATCTTTGCGTTTTATTTTTTAAATATCTGAGGTTATGTGTAAAAGTAAATCTATCACAATTGGTTTCTGAAGTTGTACTCTTTAGATTATAATAAAAAACATATAATTACTTATAATATAAAATATGTTTCTGATAATGCTTAAACCAGCCCCTTGAATTAAGTTCGCCCACAACAACTTCTTAAATTCTAACAGCCTCCGGTGCACAATACAAATTCTTTTGAGGGCGAGTATTTAGGAGGTGCGTTTTTTTTGCCACGTTGTAAAGGAACGATCACTTTTGATAAATGAACTATAAGTTTCCTCCTTTGGTGAATTCAACCATGAATACCTATTAGGCCTGTTTCAATAATAAATTGCCGTATTTTCGAAATGTATTTCTTTCTTTGGCAGGTACGTGCAACGAATACAATTCATGGCGCTCTATAACATTGCACAGAAATCGCTTATTGATTAATAAAAGCTTATTTTAGTACCTATCCTTAACGTGCCATTATTTCCGGTAAAGTGGGAAAACATAAAATACCAATTTGGCACCGACAAGCAATTCCTTTAACACAAAGCTGCATACTATATTGAGGATTTAAACAAATTCGAAATGGAACAATTAGTAAATTATGCTACTTGAATATAGGAATGTTGATATTTATTTTCCACGTTTTAATGTAGTGTACAAAAGAAATGGAAACACATGCGACGCTACTGTACAAAAATAAATAATATGGTTTCGTGTGTTGATTGCGTTTTGCAAAGGACGGCCATTTTCCAACCTTGGGGGTGACCGATTATTTCATTTTGTGTACAGTATCTTGAATCTATCCGGCCATGCAATGCTTTTTAACTTTTCTGTTACATATTTTAAAAACAACCAGGAAACAATAACACTGTTTTATTTTTAATGAACAAAAGCCTCAAAACTTGTAAGCCATAACAATGTTGGGGACATTCTTGAGAAACAATGGTTTAATTTTGTTACGTATTGTTCAGATCAAATGACCACTAGGCTTAACATTATTGGAAAATTGGTAACCAGGTTTGAAAGTCTTTATGTTGTGCAGGAAATTATTAAATATTACTATACGAATTGTAACTTTGCTTCTTGTTAAACTTAAATATTGCCAGACAAGTTTGTTTTATACGCTTTTCATGAATATAGAAACTCAACTGGAAAGAAAATATTGAAAATACTCGCCGCCATAATTCGACGTTTAACTGAGAGTATATTCTTTTTGTGACATCATTACAAAATATTGTCTTGTCAATTTTCCTGACAGATCCAGACTGATTTTCAGCGTGTAGACTCTTTCCAACTGCCAATATAATACATAACCAGGCATCGAAGCAAGCCAAACCATTGGTGCAGTCAATGATTTGGCAGACAGAAATGTTATTTGCGACTCCAGCAACAATCGCCCTGGAAAAATCATTTCCAATATTGTACGCTTCGGCTTCGTGCGGGAATGAATTCAAATTATCACCTTAACAATGATTTTTCTAAGGCGTTTTAATTTAGTTTTCTTTTACATAATATTATTTCACTTTAGTCATACAGTGATAACCAGAAAAAATAGCACACGTTACTATTTATTGTTAATTAAAAATTATATACTTTTAATTAAATGTAATTAAAATAATTAAATTTATATATTAAACAAAATAAATGAGCAATATGCCTGGCCACAGAAATAGCATACATTTAAAAAATATATATTTATTAAATAATTTATACATAACAATGTTAATATTTTCAATCGACAACTTCGATATAATTACCTTTTAAGCAATTTAAAACAACTTTGGACGTATCATCATTATGAATAAAAATCCATGTAGTTGGTAAATTACCAATCCATTTTACCAATAATTTTCTTTTATGGTCCAACACGATGCCAGGAAAAGAACCCTAAATCATATAATTTCTTCCACTGTGTTTTAAAGTTTTTGTAATGTATCTAGGGTCCAAACTTTTATACGAAATACTTGACGCCAAAATTCTGGAGGATAACTAATATATTCTTGTGTAAACTTCGTCCTGTTAGAATATTCTTTTTTGATAAAAATCCTTACAAGTTTTGTTCCTTCAGACGACGTCTGATTGTTCTACTAGACTCACAGATATTGTATGACTCAATTAATTCATTTTTTATTTGCCTAAAAGACAACAAAGGATTTCCTTTACTCATTCATCCAATTTGTCTGTCCATAATAATAGTTTTTATAAAAATGTTCTTTTCTTAAGACGTTTTATTACTGTATTTTCAATTTAGGGTGTTCCTTCTTTTTTATTATGAACAATGTAAAGTATTTTTTGCACTCTTCGGAGTGCATTTTTTTTTCATTCTCAGTTACATGATATAAATCATTTTAACTATTAATTTTTAGTCTCATTAAAAATATTTTTAAATTGTGCCTCAAAACGTAAATGTATTAGAATGTGCTCTTTCTTTGACCAACCAAATTAGAGTAATTTAACTAGACAAAAACAGCAAAAAACGTATAGAATATTGAAATATATTTTTTATTGTCAGGACAAAATTTGAATTGAATCCTTTTGTGAAATATCTGTAATTTATAATTTTAAATGTTGTGCTATTACTCTGCCACCTCTGTACATCCTATGGGTGAGTAACAGATGTTGGAATATCAATAGAGCTACAAGTAATAGGACATAATGCCGAATGCACTGTATAATTTAATTCCACCCTATTCATAACAATTTAGACAGGTAACAACATTAGTTTCATATAACTATAACTGGTAAATCCCCCATTATGTATTCAGTAGTGATAGTAAACTAATACTGAAGTTTATATAAACTTCAATTATCAAACCTATTTCAAGATATAATCGTTGTTAAAATAAACACCTTGTGCATTCTCTTCAAATATTTGCTTTGTCCCTTTTAACTCGACTTGTGTATTATCAAAGTTTGTTTGCTAATGATACCGTCACTATAATAACAATTGCTTGAGTTCTGCCGGGTCTTAGATAGTGGCTGAATGGAATATAGAGGTATTAATCAATAATTAACTATTATACCTTGATCCACCGTATATCGTATTCGAATAACAGTTTAGGACTACCTTAATTTATCTTCCTTTTGAATTAAAATTTACTTAATTAATCTAACTATATTATTTGAAAGATTATTTATGCTCTTTCTTTTTCATGCATTGTAAGATTTCTTGGGTTAAAAAGGTATATTCAAGTGCAACAATCCGTGTAAATTTGCTTTATAGCAAAAATCAACTTAATTAAAGCAGTCGAAACAGTACGTCGCATTTACTTTTACTTTTAGAGAATGTACTATAAAATAAGAGGTTCCATTCTGTGTATTTCATTAAAAAATTTTACAGATGAATTCCATATAAGTAAGATAACAAATTAGGCATTGCCAATTCTCACCTTGCACGTAATGCCGATGAACCTTTCATTGATCGTATTGTTATGTCAGGATAAATTGATGATTTTCGTTAGCTAAAAAATGTGTTGAAGCTGGAACAAGTTGGGACAGTTTTATGTTACATATTGACTACAAGAGGTCAAACTATTTTTGCAATTGTCTATTGCTTGCAAATTGACCATGTTATGGAAAATCTTACTCAAAGATCAACTTGTTTGGTCAATAGAAAATGCTACATGTGAAGTTCTATTTCTCCCCCACATAATCATTTGATCTAGACATTTCTCAATGTGGCTATTATTCATTTTTTCCACTGTCCAATTTTTTATTTAATAAACGATTTAATTTTGAAAAGGGAGTTAAAAATGGTATTGATACTTTCTCCAGTTTCAAGAACGCAGAATTTTTTTCTCGTTTAATGAATTTGGTTGTAGAAATTAAATATGATTATTTTGTTAAATAAAAGTTATCAAAAAAAGTTAAACGTTAAAAACGTGAATTACTTTTTCCAGTACCTAACATTACTTTGCGATGGAAGCAATCAGTATTATTATTAAATTTATCATGTTACATCAACAATAATCCGTTGCAAACTCGGATGATTTTATTTAAAACTGTTATTAAAAAACGATTTAATAAAAGTAAAAAGGTTTTATGTGATTAAATGTAATTTTAAAAGATTTATAATGGGTTTAAAATAAATTTATTTATAACAAATTAAATTTAAAGAATTAACAAAATAAATATAAAATAGACAATAGTTCATTGCTGCAACTCTAAACAATTTTCTCAAAGCTTGTTAAATTCAAATTTCCAGCAAGTATACAGCCAAGGTTTATGGCCAACTTTAAAATGTGTTCGTCTAGGTACTTAAGATGGATATCGCAATCCTGCAATCAATGGGACCCTATTTCATTACTGTTTACTCATATAAAAGCAAATGAGTACCGCTCAGGCGAATAACAAATAAAAATAAATTCCGAGCTTTGTGCGACCGCGGACATAGCATTGAAATACAACGCTAATTTTACTCTTTTGAATCGCATTTGCATTTTCTGGCCAGAGTACGAGACTGAAAGGAGATATACACAATCATGGGGAAAAATCCAGAATTATTGTGCTGTTAGTTCTCTATGCGCAATAAAATGTGCAACTTGAACAAATTCCATTTTGTCCATAGCATAGACGTCGTAAAAACGCAAATCTGTATCAGTGGCGGTACATTAGACACAGAAACCATCATTCTTTTCATCCGCCATGACGAAATTATACAATTGAAATTAAATCCTCCATGATGCACATGGAAATTCTTCTGAATTTATTTGCTGAATATTCAATTTTCTTTATATAAAGTTTACATTGTAAACATGCTAATGTATGGCAACTTTGTGTTATTAAAGTAAATACGAGTAATAAATTACCGCTAGCAAAATTACCCATAACATTACTAATAAGCAAATAATACCTAATGCGTGTCTCTGGTGTAATTTTGATTTGCAAACTAAAATCGATGTTTACTTCAGATACTTCAACCAATCCGTGATATTTTTTAATTAAATATGTGCAAACTTAGATAACAATTTAATTTTAATTAATAAACTATATAAGGTATAATAGTTTAACTTTATATAAAATATATATTTATTAAAATTATTGAATTAATAATTTTTATTTTTATTTGGCAATTAAGAGCTTATTTATTATTTCAGAGTAATTCAGATACTAGGTCGAACTTCGATAACTCTAACCATGACCTACCCAGATAAAAAGTTTGTTTTATATACTTATAAAACTTTATATTATCAATTGCTAATCCGATTGGTATAGAAAAAATATGATCAAATAAAAGTGATCCGGAAAAATACGTAGGACAAAGTTTTTAATATAATTGCTAGGAGCCCAACAACATACTACCACATATCAGAAAAATCAGTTTTCTTATTTACCATTATTGGTGTATTTAAGACTTTTGATTATATATTTTCAAAATATTTAACATATTTTTCATCACAATCTTTCAAAATAGAGTGATGGGGACACATTAAGGATCGATAAAGAACTTAAGTTTACCTGAATAGGAATCGATAAACTTCGATAAAGAAGAGTTTTTTCTATTTTCTATTTTTATATCTTTTTTACATTAGTCATCAGAAAGATTAACATGGACACACAAATTTTATGATAATATTTATAGGCTATACTAAATTAACACACTTAGTGGCAAGTATCCTTTTAGTGTTGAAGTTACCTTTGGTGGCTGTAAATTATATACAATTATAGAGTAGATACTATGGCCAGTAATTAAAGATCAATACTGAAAAAAAAACTGTTATGTGAACAGCATCTAATTTTAGGATGTTGATTAAATATTTTACTAAATTAAATATTTTACGTTAAAAAATATTTAGGTAATGAACAAAAATGAGTGTATAAAAAAGATTATAGGCATAAGACTACTTCATAATTAAAATATTCATCTATTAATTAATTAATTCTGCGTAAATATATAAACTAGTTTTCTCATAAATTAATTACCTTCTACAGAACACACAAAGTTTCATAAAAATGTAGACGCTCCATATTTCTGTTACTAGAGGAATTATTCAATTACAGTAAGTACAGGAGAACCTTATGACAATATTAAATTTTATCACAAAATAACAAGTTTCAGAACGTAAATATTTCGTAATAAAAATTATATAGAAAAATGCGCATACAAAGAAATATATTGGGCTATAAAACAAACCAATTTCTTTAATAAAAAGATAAAGACTGGTAGAGGCACAAGAAAATACTGTTATTTTAAATTTCTTATTAAATTTTCCTTTCTGCAAAAGTTTATTTTAATGAAGTAATAAAACGTATTTAATACTGAAAGGCTCCGGCAGTTTTATTTGGTGGAACCTTTTACGAGTCCAAGTGTAGCATAATCATTTATTTCCACTTCTTGTCTAATGACCCAATATTCAAAAGTCGGAATAATGTAAAAGGTAATACAGATTTTTCCGCTTCATTATCATAACACTGGAAAATCACTGGCTTTTCACTTCAGAAACGGAAAGTTTTTTATTTGATGATTTTTTTTTATAAATTTATATAATTGTAAGGTACCTTTTACCTTTCCTGATCAATTTTGCAATTGAATTGGTTTTAAGGATCTACTGTGGTCCTTAATATTTAATGCATTTATACTTTTTTATTAGTTGCCCAAAGAGGAAAATATTTATTATTTCATTTTCAAATATAAACATAAAAATGGAATTTTATGTCCGTTGTCTTTATATTTATAAATAAATTTAAAATGCTGATGGAATATTTTAATAAATGTATCATGGACATATTGAATGTATATAAATGATTGAATGTTAAACACAATAATAATAATTATTATTATTTATACCGATAATAAAAGTTAATTAAACTGCTAATATTGGAGAACCTGCGTTTTCTATCAAAGTAAGTCACAGTTCAGCTGGTTCATAAAGCATCCAGGTGATTTATAAACCAGGCAAGTTAGCAGATTTGCCGCCGTAAATATACACGTTTAAGAAAACTTAATATTCATTAAATCAGTTTTCTTGACGTTGTACAATATAAGAAGCAATCACTTTCAATCCCAAAGTGATTGATTACTCTTAGAATTTAACTCCTCTTGTAACCTTAACAATATTTTTATCAAAATGTACTTCAGCATCTTTAATAAGTTATATATTTTCTAATATATACATTTTCAACTTAAGTGTGAATGTAAATTACTTTATAATACCAATGATTTAATGCAATTGTCATCAGATTCTATTAAAGCACGTCGGTCGTAGAGGTGGAGTCAGAGATCGGGGAACTTTAAACAAGCACAAGTTGTCCAAGGTTCGCTGTGTAAACATTTCACAAAGACAAGGGATCGTCTTCATTAATATTACATAGTTCGTTCCATGTCTACTTGGATGTCTTATTTAAAATAGGACAGTAAGTTTGACCTGTTTTCCTCGGATCAATTTATTATTTTCTGTAGCTAAAACGTTTTATATATATATATATATATATATATATATATATATATATATATATATATATAAGATATAACTTAATTTGTATCAATTTTTAATTTATTAAGATGCAGCATATTTTATGTTCTTAAATAGTAAATTATTTTCTTTTAACAATATTTATTAAACTTGTACACCACTTTTTGTTTAAATTAAAATTATGTTACTAGTCAAATATATATTCAAAAAAAAATTAAAACATTATTTAAATATTAAACATATATATGGTTACATTATAATTAAAAAAAATTAAGTTCATTTACAATAAGCGCATAGAATAGTTTGGTGTGCTAAACTAAAATAAGGATTAATTGTTCTCCAAGTTTAAAAGTAGTACATATGCAAACCAGTCGGGACTCGTAAAAACTAACCGCAATATTTTAAATTACGTATTTGCAGTTAGCAAATGCATGTCGCCAGTTTCGCAGCTTTTAAATTTATTTTAAGACTTCTGCAGCAGTTGCCGAGTTTCGAATCTTATCGATAATTTATGGCTCAGGGAAAATTCGGAAAAAAATGAACAAACTTACGCAACTTTAAACCAGGAAAATTAAGTTTGAATCATTTTATTGGTGTGCTGATGGAACTTTTAATCAACGGATAGTAAGTTAGTACAAATAAATATAAACTTGCGAAGTAAAAATTCTCTAGAATATAAAATATATAGATAAAATGGTGAATCAAGTAAAATATGACATTAGTGATGTTTTTGCTGTAATATCTGGCTACATACACGTCCGTTACGTCTTGGCTTATCAGTTGGACTTTCAGCAATTTGCGGGAAAAGCTACCGGGAAAATGTCGCCGCTTGTTACAGGTTTGTTAAGTCCAGCTGTAGTTTTCCTGATAATGAGGAATTAAGGTATTATTGTCGGGCCACTGATACCACAGTTGGAACCACATTATAGATTGGCTGATATTACTTAGGAACATCAAAAACATCGTCAATTAATATTATGTAGGAGGCATAATAAAATTTAATAATGATCTAATATTCACCTAAGTACAATCAGGGCCCTGATTGAATTAATAATAGGTCATAGATCCTAATGACCTTATTAAAATAGTTCAAAGAGAAAATTTCGTCATAATCATAATTATTGACTAACAACAAAGGGTCCTATAGAAGCAAAAACAGATAATAAAAGTAAAGGACACCACTATAATTTTTACCCTTCCGTTCAGTGAAATATTTCTGCGTATATATTAGTGTTTGCGATTAGACTTGGAAGCTATTCAGAGATGTTATCCCGTTCCTTTCTCTTTAGTTTACAGATGGACCGAACGTGATCGAGATAATCCCAGATTTTCACGAAAGCTTCCCACCCACACTTTCAGTAGATGGAACAACCCTCACGTTTTAAATCACATTTCAGTGATTAATTCTTATAAACTTGCAATACGAAAAGATTCGAATTTATAACATGAATTGAGTTAAATTTGACACGAGATAATGAATTAAGGTAAACGATTTTAGATACCTTATGTGAACAATAATTTATAATAGACGTCTTGTTACAAATGTAGTTGTATTATTTAAGAAACATATTAAAATGATCCTGAAAAATTTTCTTTATCGTTATTGTTATTATACATATTATTAGAGTATTATTCAATAACACCCAAACTCATCAAATTAAATAAAAACGTAATAGTCAATTAATCTAATGTGTTTGTTTTTATATTAAGAAACCATTACGATATCATTAAACAATTTTTCTCCAACAAAATGTAATATAAGACGTAATTCCGTTGAAATTTTAATGTATCCATTAGCTTGATGCTTAAGACTACTATGGCACTCTAGGATGCAATTATCCCTTGTTCTAAACAGCAATTTCGCGGGTAAATATTAACATTTCCTTGATAAGATTATTCTGTAGAGATTCCAGGGACAAAATACATTTTGCATAAGAAATTAACAGATGTATTAGTTATTATAATTAATTATTTGTGGCTGGAGTTTGACCTCCACTCATAAAATTGTTATTATTAAATATGGACACTTCTATTCAATGCCAAAATTTAATTTATTTGATTCTTAAATAATACATGCATATAATTCCTTATAATACAAAGAAATTGAACCACTAGCATAGGCTGGTATTCTATTAGACTGAATAAATTTGTAGTCTCTGCCAACATCTGATGTAATGATCTTGCTTGATAATTGAAAACCATATTTTACGAGTATTGTTCTTCCAATTTGTTATCTATTGTAATTGAATATGTATTACTGAATATTTTATCAAACATAAGTTTCCTACAGATAGAATTCTGTCAGGAATTTTTTGTTATATTCTTTACCCTTTACCCCAGAATATTTAATTTTTCTTTTTTGTCATTTCAATTACAGCCATATCCTGAATGATTTCATGAAATTTCAAGAAGGAAAATAGTTTTTGGTTGACATTTTTATGCCTCCGGTTATTGTGCTTCAGCACCTTTTTCCCGGCTTTATCTGAGTTGTGCCATTTCCAAAAGATAACGATTAAATCAAGATTTCCGTCGACGAATTACGGGAACTGACAAATTTCATGATTTATCGTGATTCGACCTCATGGCAACATACCGAAATGAGGGATCGAAAAACTATAAAAATACCTGTTGGGACATTGATATCAAAAACAGAGCATGCGTAAAAAATCTATTCCAAGAGATTGTTACAAATGCTTCTACAAGTGGCGTATTTTTTTTACTTAAAAATGGGTTGTTGATATAATTTAGTACTAACTACACGAGATAAAAATGAGTACAGGATTAAATTTTCAGCTACGTTAAAACCCCCACAAAAACAATTTTATAAGAGACATTTTATACATCTGCAACATATATTTTTTCAGTAATAAAAAAACCACGAAACTGTCGAAGTTTTAATCTGTGAAAATTACAAAGAAATCCTTTAGCCACCATTGAATCAACTTAAATTCAGAGACATAAGTCTCCGAACCGAATTGAAGTATGTTGATCCTACTCTGACCCTTAAAACGATATTTTTAAAATGTACTTGATCCGCCACTTTAAAATAGAGCCCTTACCACTAGATCGGGCCGACACTGTGACAGAAGATCAATGGCAAATCGAGATCAGGTCTGGGATTATTCCGGTGTCTCCTTCCCGTGCTACTTCAGCGGTATCCACGTCTACCGAGATAAGTTCTTTTAAATTGCTTTTTTGTACCACTTTAAAAGATTAATGTAGATATAATTGATTGAACGTGGGATGTTACGATAGGAAACAGGAGACGTTTAACTAGATCGATTTTTAAAAATGTTTAAAATAAAACGGTCATATCTAATTTAGTAAAAACTTAATTCATTTTTCATTATTAATTTAATTTTAATTCGATAACTTTAACAATATAAGAACAAATTTAAATTAATGTTATATGCAAATGAGCTAATATTTAGTTTTAACTAGATGGAAAACAATTTATAGTACATTACAAATGACTTTTCAAATATATTGTTGTTTAAACTTACTACAACAATTACTATAACTTCAGCGATAAATATATAAATTATACGTAATTTCCTATCTTGTAAAAGGATTTTTAAATTTATTTGACTTGTTAAAGTTATGTACAATAAAATTTACTTTAAACTTTATTGATCTCGTTAATATTATTGGTATAAATAAGACTATAAAAGTAATACTTCGTTCATTATTATAAATCTTTAAAAGAGTATTGAACAAAATAAGCAGAAAAGTCTTGATAAACATGAAACAGTCAACGAACGGATTCGAAGACATGGAAGATTGGAGCGGATGAAACTCTAGCATGGAGGGGCGTAATCCAGAGTATTAATTAGTCCTTGTCTTGTTTGGAGGGCAGATGCTTTATCCGCATCATGCACAACGAGTACAGCCCTCAAAACCACTTTATCATCAAGCACGGTTGGTATTTTGTCACTGATTTCTTCCCAAAAATGCTGAAGATCCTCGAATTCGTTCCAAAATTTCTTTTACGAATCAGGTTGGATTCACCCTAAATGTTACGCATTTTTTGGGCTGACGAATCTGGATATTAGGTCAATTTTTCATTAAATATTTTGGTGAATATTCTATCCTGTTTTACTGAACCTATTAACAGGTACTACACCAATAAATTTTCTGTGGAACACTATGGATAATTTTTTGGACCACCTAGACAAGACTTTTCCATATGGATTGGTAGGAAGAGGAGTATTGTTCTTTTTTGCTCTATGATATTGATGTAAAAAGCATCGAGAAGCTGCAATTCTGTTTCAATGTGGTTTAAAAAAAAAATCCTGCTTATAAATGCATAAATGAAAAGAAGGAAGTTTGAACAGATTTTGTATCATTGTTTTCTGTTAATTGTTTAAAAGCTTCCTGTTTGTACATGATACATAAGTAATAAATAATAGCAAATTTTATTTTTTCTTCTGTGCGAAACTTGCATACTATTTCTCTTATAAATATTTTACATTCTCTACCATATTTAACACCCTGTATGTATATTCATTAAAATATATAATATGACTTTTATAATTGGATATGGCAAATGTAATTTAAAATAAACAAACAGTTATAAATAAATTGCGTTATTTTGGTGGTTCAATTTAATGTTTTAATTATATAATTTTTAATTTGTTAATTAATTTAAAAAAATAATTACAATTATTTACATAAAGACTTCGAAAACGGGATCATTTTATTTTTAACCAGAGAAGTGGTTTTATCTATTTAGTGTAAGATTTTCTTATTGTATATATGCCATTTCATAATGTTTTTTATGTGATTTATTCATAGTAATACAGAATAAAAATATAAGAAACGTCTGATTATTCTTTTTGTATTATTGATAAACAGATATAACAGAAAGAGGAAACGATATAAAAGGGTCATAAAACTGAAATAAAACAAATAGATATGAATCCGTTCAAACTGATCCTGTAATAAGCCATCAGGGATACAACAAGATATCTGGTTATAAAATTTTTATGACCCTTGTTTATACCTTTTAACAAATGTGGTGTTCCATAAATTTATTAAACTCTGTTTTTACTTATTCTACTGCCTTTTACATAAAATTGAGATTTTATACGGACATCAGTAAATTATGTTAGTTTTATTGGAATTATTAAAGTCAATAATAATATCTAAAATAGCCACAAAAATTTATTATTAATAAAGAAGATAATGATTAAAAATTCAACACCATAATAATAAGAAAGACATAAGGTCGCCCTCGAATTCCGAAGGCAGGTGTATTCTTAACCGAGGATAGAAATACTTAGCGGGGAATTAATAAATCATGTCCCACTGTTTTATATAGGTGGGGTTCGGAAAGGAGACGAGATGAAACGGGAGTAAATTTTGCAACAATTTTCAATGCGACAGGATATTAATATTTTACGGCGTCGTGTCCGGATCAAAATTCAGTTTATTGCCGTCCCTGTTTACGAGACGAAATACGCGATGTTAAACTTTATCTCGTTACCGACCGCAACGTCCTACTTATTAACAATAAACGATGTCTTCATTTTATAATTGTCACATTTCGTTCTTGTGCGAAATTCAACTGTATCCGTTTTGACTGTGGCACTTTTTCTATAAAAATGTGCCGGCTTTAGTCCCGCCGGGCTCCGGTCTGGAAGAAGGATTAGATTAAATATTGCAAGAAATGGCGGGCCGTCTGTGCGTATCCTAGACATTATGGCGTTAATTTTTCATGTGAAAACGTACTGGAAATTTTCTTTTTCACCTGCACCAACCCACTCTTCGAAATTGATCCAGTACAAACACTTGTTTCAAACGTTCGGGTTAAAGAAGCTTTGAAGTCTGCGCTTTGAGCTTTTTAAGTTGTACAGCTTTGTGAGTAATACGACTTGTGTTTTGGAAGTTTAAGCACCACGTCAAGCGATTCGTATATTATCTGGATTATTTTAAATATACTCCTCTGTTTTTGAAGGATATCCGCGTATAAAATCTACTTGGAATATACGTTCGGAGTTTGGATTAAAAGTTTACATTTGGATGAGTTATGAAATACAATTTGCTACAGGCACATGACTTTTTCAGGCCAACAACTTGTCAAAGATATTTCAGGAATGGATTATGAACATGGTTATGAGTTAATTAAATAATATGTAATAAAATTTTATAATTTGCCGTATTTTGAAACTCACAATATAAAATTTTTATTAGATTTAAAACACATCTGTAAATTATTATGTATTTTATTTACAACGATCTTAGCCTGTACAGCAAGGTGCAACATTGAAGAAACACTTTGCTAAATGAAAGTCAAATAAAAATAAATTAGACGTGAAATAATACTATGGGGACCCGAACTGAAAAATACATTTCAACTAGTTATTTTCATTTACCTGCTGCCGTAATTTACATTTGTAGTTATTTCGTATTTAAGGTAATTTCACGGGCTTTCTAAAGTTAAATGCAAACGTGGAAGACAGCGTTTTCCGATCGTTACATTTGTCTGAAATAGAAAAGAACATCTCAGAGTTGAGTGATCATTGTAAAGTGAGTAAAAAGCAACTGTCCGTAAGGTTTATGTATAAATTATCGTTTTCCGCATTCACGGAATGCTAAAAGTAGGTCGTGGAAAATACGAAATCGTCAAAACGTCAGTACATTTTTTTCTTTAAATGCATTTACGTTCGTCAATGTCGGATCTGCGAAATAAATATTTATAACTTTGCCGTTCTCCACTTTTCATTTAATCACATGTATTTTTAAATTTTATTGTCGCAAACGGTATCATTAATTATTTTTTTAGAAAATTTTGTTTTTAGTGAAATAAATTAGCGAAAATGATTATTTTTATTATAATACTTCCTCAAACAAATATTATATATTTTCATATTTACTGACATTAACAATTTTTATATTTGCGACAATTCAATAATTTATTAAAATTCCTCAAAATTTGTAAATTAGTACTACATATTGACACTAACAATATTGGTATTATCAATAATTAGTGTCGTCAGAAATTTTGATTTTGTATTTGCATCAGTTCAGGAATTTCTCAAAATATTTAATAATTTGTAAGTATTACAAATAATAATAATAATAATAATGATATGAATAATATAACTAATTGTTATTAGTAATGATCAATAATTATTGGTATTAGCAATTTTTTTATTTGTAACAATTCCAGAGTTGGTCAAAAATTCTCAAAATTTGGATGCTAGTATTACATATTGGCGTTAGTAAAGGTATCAGTAATGTTGATATTAGCAATATTAGTATTATCAATATTACTCGTATTAATAATTTTTAAATTTGTAACAATTCAAAAGTTTCTCAAAATTTTTCAAAATTTAGAGACTGGTATTACATATTGGCATTAATATTTGGTATATTTAGTAATTACTGGTATTACCAATTTTCTTATTTGTACCAATTCATGACCTTCTCAAAATTTCTCAAAATTCGTCTGAATTTATTTATAGGCATTAGTACTAGTATTAATAATATTGATGTTAGCAATATTGGTATTATCGATAATTACTGATATTAAATTATTTTGTATTTGAAACAATTCAAGAGTTTTCTCAAAATTTGGAAACTAATATTAACATAGTGGAATTAATATTAGGCATTAACAATATTGATATTTAAAATATTGAAATTATCAAGGCATTAGTTACTCATATGTCTTTATCAAAAATAGCTGGTATTAGTAATGTTTGTCTTAAAATTTATAGACTGATATTACACATTGGCTTTAATATTTTGTATTAATAATATTGATATTTGAAATTAACAACAATAATTTCTGGTATTAGCAATTTTTGTTTTGGCAATAATTCAGAAGTTTCTCAAAATTTGGAAACTGGTATTATAAATTGGTATTAGTAGTGGTATTAGTAATATTGATATTTCAGATATTGAAATTATCATCAATTACTGATTTTAGCATTTTTTTTATTGGTAACATTCATGACCTTTTCAAAATCCGTCTGAATTTATTTATTGACATTAGTACTGGTATTAATAATATTGATGTTAGCAATATTGGTATTATCGATAATTACTGATATTAAATTATTTTGTATTTGAAACAATTCAAGAGTTTTTTCAAAATTTGGAAACTAATATTAACGTAGTGGAATTAATATTAGGCATTAACAATATTGGTATTTAAAATGGAAATTATCAATAATTACAGGTATTAGTTACTCATATGTCTTAAAATTTGGAGACTGATGTTACACATTGGCATTAGTAATGGTATTAGTAATATTGATATCTGAGGTATTGAAATTATTAATAATTCCTGGTATTAGCAATTTTTGTGTTGGCAACAATTCAAGGGTTTCTCAAAATATTTCAAAATTTGAAAACTACTTGGCAGTAGTAATATTGGTATTTGCAACATTGGATTTATCAAAAATTGCTGGTATTAGTAATGTTTGTCTTAAAATTTATAGACTGATATTACACATTGACTTTAATATTTTGTATTAATAATATTGATATTTGAAATTAACAACATAAATTTCTGGTATTAGCAATTTTTGTTTTGGCAATAATTCAGAAGTTTCTCAACATTTGGAAACTGGTATTATAAATTGGTATTAGTAATGGTATTAGTAATATTGATATTTCAGATAATGAGATTATCAACAATTACTCATATTAGCAATTTCTTTATTGGCAACAATTCAAGAATTTCTCAAAATTTGACCTGGCGTCAGTAGTATTGGTATGTGCAATATTGGAATTATTAAAAATTATTGGTATTAGTAATGTTTGTCTTTGTAACACTTCAAAAATTTCTCAATATTTATAGTCTGATATTATATATTGTTATTAATATTTGGTATTAGTGATATTTGAAATATTGGAGTTATGAATATTTATTGGTATAAACAATGTTTGTATTTGTAAAATTTCAGTTCAAAATATTTCAAAACTAGTATCACATAGTGCCATTTGAAATATTATCAATAATTACTGGTATTAACAATTTTTATATTTATAACAATTCACAAAATTTTGAAACTATTATTACATAATGACATTATCAATAATAATGGGTATTACAATTTTTTGTAATTGTAACAATTCAAAAGTTAGTTTTTCAAAACTTGGAAACTAGTATTACATTCTGGCATTAGTAATATTGGCATTTGAACTATTACTTGTAATAACTATACTATATACTTGTAATAATTCAAAAATTACTCAAAATTTTACAAAATTTGGAAACTTGTATTGCATTAATATTTGGTATTAGTAATATTGGTTTTACCAATAATTACTGGTATTAAAATTCTTTGTATTTGTAATAATTCAAAAGTTAGTTAGCAATATTGGTATTATCAATAATTACTGATATTACGAATTTTTGTAACATTCTCAAAATTTCTCAAAATCTGAACGTTGGTATTATATATTGACATTCGCAATGTTATTAGTAATATTGTATTTAGAATATCAGGTATTATCAATTTTTGAGTTTGTAAAAATTTAAGATTTTTTCAAATTTTGGTGAATATTTAACATGACCATTAGTAATCGCTATTAATAATATTAATAATAATAATTAGCTTATTAAAATTTTTAAAATTACTGAAATTAATGAATTTTAAATTTATAACAATTCAAGAATCTCACAATTTCTCAAAATTTGGAGTAGTTAGTAGTTATTATTAGAATTATAAGAATTGACAATATTTGTATTGATATTAGAAATTTTGTATTTGCAAGAATTCAAGAGTTCTGCAAAAAAAATTCAAAATTTGCAAACTGGAGTCGTATGGTGGCATTAGTAATATTGGTATTAGCAATTTTTGAATTTGCAACAATCCACGAGTTAATATCGTAAAAGTCCTTTATCGATTTCCTTCCAAGTCACTCCCCCCAGAGTTGATATATTATTTAAATATAAATTATGCAGCCTGATATCAAATTCGCACGAAAGTATTTATTTTTTATAGAGGCGCGAACGTCGACCGCACACATAATTTATGTTTTCATTTGCGGATCATTAACCGTAACCGGAATGTTATTTCCAGTTTTTAGGGTTGCAATTTTGTTCGACGTGATGTTTTATGGTTCCACTGACGTAACAATTTACGGGAATCGCGAGAACGTGTCGACGGTGTAATCACTGTTGGGAAAGGCCACCTTTGCCAGGTCCAGAAAAATTTAAGGGCTCCCAAACCCCGAAAAATTGTTTACCGACCGTGAAATAAAATATTATTAAGGAGAAAAGTCATATGTTATTATGGAGGGCGTTTCGTTGTTTGTGACGGGGGACGAGGTTCCGAAACACCAGAAATGAATTGCTGCATTTGACCTAGGCCACAGCAACTCTCAGTTAAGAACACTAAACTGTCCACCAGCGAGTTGTTTGCAAACAAACACCACATGTCATATAACTTTATTTAAGTTTGTATATCAGTTTTCTAAGTCGTTGGGCAAGTAGATAAAATTTTATTACAGTATGGTTGTTCGTAGTTTCTATTTTAATAACTTTTATATTACTTATTTTAGATATTCTGAATTATAATATCAAATAATGTAAACTCAATAAAAATTTGATGCAAATTATTATACAATTGTTTTTTACTAATTAAATAAAAAATATATTGTAAAATGATACTACAATCCCTTCACAAATTAAAATAATGACACCCATCAAATAGTCAAATATTTATTATTATGTTATTTATAATAATTATGCCATATTTATAATTTTCATTAAAAACTAATATCCGGACGGAGCTCCTCCGGACTCAGCATCAGCCTATCGAATAGGTTTTGGTCCAGATTTCGCCACACCTTCTAAACCGCCAAAATTATATGATGGTGGACTCCAAAATATTTTTTCTATTTTCAGGGAGCAATTGGGATACCCTTAAAGTTCGTCTCTGAAATAGACCTTGCTCTCGGGCATGGTTTCTGACAGTTTGTTACTTGGGTGGTGCCTTTCCATAAGAATAAAAGAATTTTTATAAACATTTGATGAATGTTGGGTCAAAAACACAAGATATATTAAATTGCACCTTTTGATGAGTATCCATAAATACTATAAATAGTAAAAAAATATTTTTTGCATTAAGAAACGTGTTATACAGCACAAATTATCTTATTTTTCAAGAATATTGGATTATTATGTTATAATACAATACTTTTAAATAATACACAAATTTTATTTACTTCCACCAATTCTATGTATCTTTTTCTTAAGTATAATTGTTCTGAGGTAATTTCACTACATAAATAACTAATTCTACTACGAACTCCAATATTGTTGGAAAATAAGATAATTTGTTCCATAGACAACTTTATTAAAAAAGAATAAGAAGAGATGAATATAATTTAATTTTTTTCCACAGAATATGCATAATTTTTAAGAAATTTAGTGTATACTCATTTCACGGGGAGCTTAATCCAGTGGCGTAGTTGATTTGATATAAAAAATTGGCTAGTTTATTTATTTCAATTTTAGTGTCTAAAATATTACTCAGTAGGTTTTGGTTGTGGACCAAAAAACATGACAAGTACACATTACTACTGAAAAAAGTTTGTTCAAATCGGACAAAAAATACAAATTTTTGTATTTGGTGCTTTAAAAATGGGTGAGTGTATCAATTTTTGATCGGTTAAATTGAAGCTACAGAGTTTTATCTTCTTCAATGTTTAACTTTAGTAATAAGATATGTGCAAAGGAGATTATTATAAAAAATGTTCTGGTACTATCCATCTCCAACGTATCTTTTAGCACCTCTTTTACTAGTAATGTTCAATAACTAGTTTCTGAGATATAACCGGCGACTTACCACTATTTGGGTAAGTTCAATTATTTTGTAGTATTTTAGTATTTTAACAACTCCAATCTTGATAAGTTTACAAATTTATTCCTACCATGTTATAGAGATTTGTATGTATTTGTATAGATCTATATGAATATGAACATGAACGTTTTAATTATTTATGTGTTTGGCTGGTGAAGTGTTAGTGACATTATTTTAAAATAATTTATATAAATAAATTATTATACCAATTATGTACCTGCATTTTGAATGCATTATAAATTCATTTTACAGGTGAAATAATCCATGGCTCAGTTATATAGATGTTTTAATTGTATTGCAATTAATTTTGTTACCAATAATAGTTTAAACCATTAATTATAATTGTGTCGTTTAGATATACATATATGCATGTAGACAATAAAGCAATAAACCCCATAAACATTTGTATTCTGAAATCAAGCGGTAATTCCAAGTTGGCGAGTGTAATAACAGAATTTTACAGAAACACGTGTGTGTTAGGGTGAACATTACGGCTGAAATAGTTTTAATAATCAACGCTTAATGCCCACATGAACTGCAACGTACTTCCCCCTTTCTTTATTTAACTGCACGCAACGTTAATTTTATAATCTGACTGTACATGCAAATTATATTGATATTACATTCAAACGGGTCGAAATTAATTTATCCAGTTATCTTTCCGTATCTGCATGTTTTGCGTTGTATGTTGTATAAAAATTTGAGTTTTTCGTTATTTATTATATGCAATTTTGTTCTGATTAGACATCGACTAAAATTTATGGTATCCTCTTTTATAATATTTTATTAAATATTTTATATATATTCAGTATGGAATAAATTATTTTTGATTTTTAATTTAACAATATGATTAAATTTAATAAATGCAAAGATATCAATTTATTGCTTTATAATTTGGATATAAAGTTCTGGTGTTGATTTAAAATTTAATCATTTTCGCATGGAATTTAAATTATCTAATTATACTAGTTTTCATCTTAACAAATGTGGGATCTTGTTCATTTTATTTTAATGTGGAGATGTGCACCAGATTATTTTCACAACAAAAGTAAACTTTATTATGCAAGTAAAATCTTTTTCATTTTGTGTTTTAACCAAAAATAACTACCGATCTCAGGTCTGAACATTAATAAATAATTTGTTATTGATTAAAATATAAAACACAAACAACAAATATTATCCACTAAAATAACCACATCTGATTAGTGAAGAATTGTTAACAGCTTTAAAATTAACATAAATGTTACAGAATACACTCTAGTCAGATATTTTGTTTCCATGATTTAATTACTCCAATTGATCAGAAGACACTCAATAGAACTTTTATTTTATAATTTAATCAAAAATAACTTTACCGCTCTCAGGTCTGGAATATTTGAATATTAATGAATAATTAGTTATTGATTTAAATTATCTAAGTGTTTTAAATTATTAGAAAAAGAGATCGATTTAATATTTTATACATATATATTACATATCTTCACACGTACTATAAACCTGAATATAGAAACTGTTTTTAGTAAATAATAGCTCGAAAATTGTTTATAAAATAAATGATTACGTAAAATCAATGCTCCAAAATGGATGAATACAAAAAAATCATTTATTCATCATCATATTAATAAAGCAGAATTAAAAATTCTAGAATTTATTGAATTTATTTTTTATGATGAACCATTTTATAAAATATCAAAAATATCTCAAAATATCAAATAGTGAAATCACTAAATTTATTATGAAAATTAATGTTGAAGTAATTGTCTGCTATGAGGGTGTATCCTTTAACTTTCCTGCTAAAAAATTCTGATCAGTTACGATATTTTAGTGAATCTACAAAAAAACAGATCTGATTAGTGAATAATTGTTAAGTTTTAAAATTAACAGAAATATTACACAATACACTCTAGTCAGATATAGTCATATTTTTCGTTTCCATGATTTGGTTAGTTTAGTTTATTAGAATACAAATTCCATTAGAATTTTGACAGAATGTTAAATTCCGAAGGAATGCCTCAACCATTTTTTATTAAATAATACAGTAGACCTCTGTCATATGACTTGACATATGAACAATTATAAAATTATTATGTATATACAGAGCTATAGTAAAAAGTTTTTCCCCCTTCCTCCTCGACGAAAATTTTTGTATAGAACAAAATTTCTGTCTTGAATAAATATTACTATGTATTACTAAACTATCATTTTTTTTGGTAATAAACACTAAATAGTTTTTTGGAAATTTATCTAATGGTACTTTATTTAAACTTATAACGTTTTACATGGTTTTTATTCCATGTCCAATATCACACTCAAAAGTTATCTGGGGAAGGGCCTTTTCACGACCTCACTGTAAAACTGGCATAATAATGTAATAATAATATATAATTCACAATTATTACATACGAAAAACTGACGCAATCCTATTTTATTTAATGAAAATATAAATTCGTGTGTTTCACTCATATTTCTCAATCACCCAATAAACAAACTGCAATAAACTGCATTTACTACGTAATTATGAACCGGTGATTTATGTGAAAGTATAAAACTGGCCTATCCTGTCACGATATAAAAATGTCACATGTGTATTGCGAGCTTTATTATGTTCAAAAGCATCGCTCTACATACTTTTTGATTAGCTGCCGTGAAAGTTAAATAAATATTTTATCGATTTTTAAATGTGTTCAACAAATTTAACGCCGTCCGTATAAAGGGGCTTGAACGGTGTTTTGACATGCAATGCAATTGATAATAGCTGAAAAATGTTTTTCTCGAACAGTAACGGTATGTATCTTATTAAAAATGTATGTCCATCCTTAATGATGCAAATTACATCGATATTGATTGATAGATAATGTTGTTAAAGGCTATAAGTCGTATTCTTTGTTCTTATAATTCTTATAAATTATAATATCAAATATTATACATGCCTGTGTTTAGTGGTACAAATTAAATCAATATTGACCGATAGAAACTTAGTTAAAGGTTAGAAGGTGGGGATTGTTTGGGCAAACTAACCTACGATCCACTTTTTTCGACTTCTTTAATCACCTCACTAATTTATAAAACAAAGTAAACTCTACAGCTAGCTGAAATCAAAGTAATTAGTATCAGAGCTAATTGCATCTCGCACAAACTTTGGCAAACCAAAACAATACCGATAATTTATTTACGAACTTCACGTCAAATAATTAATGTATAAGAAAACTGTTTTGTGAGATCTCTTGGCAGACGGTTTAAAACTTTTTATTGTATTATGTTGGTAGAACTGCGTTGTAGCCGTCACTATACCAATTAAATTGCAGGAATGATTCACAAACTTGGAATGCGTAAAGTAAAGTTCACAATTTGTAACGTAAGTTTCGTGTAAAAATCTCTGGGGATTGTTCGCCAGACAATTCTACTTAACTGGTAGTAAGAAACCATTAGATTGCATTTTAAATATTCTTTAAAGAATATAAAATTTAAACATTAAACAAGCCCTACAAAATAGACAATTTTAACAAAATTCAATCTTTCGATTAAACATGATTACTGATTTGGAAAATATTATTTATTTATTTATTTATTTAGATTGTTATTTATAAAATTCATTATAATAATGAACTGAAATGCTTAGGTATAGCAAAGAAAACCAGTAAAAAATTCTAAAAATGCGGACACGATGTCCATTAACTAAAAGGAAGTTAAAAGAGACTTCAGCAGGAGTATAACTTACACACAACTTCCATCCTCGCCTCGCTTTGGGCCGATGCAAAGGAGGGAGCTTCTGCTGACACCTCGCATCTGAAGAGGCCGCTAGTCTTCCAGCTGACAGGATGAAGAACCACTTTTCTACTGTCTGACTTAGACATCTGCAATTAAAAGTGTTCATATTTATTTCAAGAGTTCTCACTCTAATTTTCGTTTAACATCCTTCTGGCGCATTAATTAAGTCTGCCGGATTAATGCATCAGAAGTTTGTTATATTATTATAGTACTTCCGATTTCCTAACGTTAACGTATCGTTTTCTATTCCTTGTATAGGAATATATTGTAGTTGCAACAACTCTGTTAACCACATTAAGGGAAGTGAATGACTGTAGTTTAAAAATAAACAACCACAAATTACTTTAAGTACCAATTACGGTGCATAGAATAGTAACTTGTGTTATTTCATCGGAAAACTGACTCATTAAGTAAAATTATTACTGTCCCCGTGTTAATTTCGTTAAATCAATTTATAAATTAGTTAAAAATTGGTCAACGACTGAAAATAATTACACGTGTAATTAGAATTTATTTTGTACGTTTCGTATCACAAAAACCAATATTGGGCATTTTGTGGTTAGAATCAGTTTGCAGAATGCAATAATTTAGTACAAGTATTATATATTCCATTTATTTTTATTATGTACTAGACGTATTTAGATGTGTAGCTGAAGAAAAAAGCATCAGCTTTTTTAGGCTGATTTAAAATTCAATGAAATGCTGAACTCATATTTTAAGCATTTGAAATACATTAATACTTGTCAGAATAGCAATTAAAAAATAAAAAATGGATGAAAATTGCTTCTCAAAGTTTTATTTAAATTAGTTAATTTGACTAAAATCAAATCATTATCAGCAACAAGTTTTCCTTTCTTGCTTGAACGCAAAATCTTATTTGGCTTCTTTTATCTTGGACTCCGAAACTTAAAGAGCATTAAGTTATACAAAGTTAATTTGATCACCTTCATTATTCCTCAAACTTGCGGCTTTAATAACGAACTCGGAGTTTGATTAAAAATAATCAATGACGTTAAAGTTAAAATTAAAGAATTTTTCTTAATGAATTCCCATTAACAGTATTTTTTCTTAGTTGTTCGTAATTATGGCCTGTCTTCTACAAAATGTTAATTAACTGGAAAATTGAATAAAAATTTTATGTGGTATAAAAAATAAAGGAATATTCATCTGAAAAAAAAAGTTACATTTTTTGTTTTGTTTATGATGATAAAATGAATAAAATAAATATAGTTTGCTTGGTTATAAAAATTTTATTTTTATACTATTGATTATTCTTTCTGAGGTCATTGTTCTCGTTAAAAATTTGAAAGTAGCACTTCAAATAAGCCATTTATTAAACGCATGCCGACCATTTTACTACGTTTTTACAACCGAAATTTTCGTTGTCGGAGCAGCATTTAAAATTGTTATGAACATGGATTCCATAAACTTTAATTAACTTACTGTTTTTAAAGGTGTAAATACAGGAGGTGTAAATATAACAATCATTACCGTTATTTATTTATTTATCAAATTTAAAAAAAGGTTTAGTCCAGTTTAATATTATTACATCTTGATTTAGACATAAAATATTTAAGTAAAAATATTTTTATGTATATTTGATTTAAAAATAATACTAATATGACATCAAACACAAGAAATGAAAGATTTAATAGGGTATTAATAAAAATACGAATCATCTTTGAATTAAATTTGATTTATTTTTGAATGGAACAGGGGTGTTTTGTGGTTAAAATATTAAAATGTGTGGCACGAACGCCAACTTGCAGTCTATATTTTGCTATTCGCTTCATGATAATTTGCTCTGATCGGCTAAATGTGACTAGGTTGAAGAAAATTCAATCGATTTACGTCGACACCGCATCTGAAACTTTATTTTAACGTATGAACTTTGATGTTTCATTTTAAAGTGGGAAAGTTTTAATAACATTATCTATTACTTAGTGAATTTAATTTAGTTACAGCACTTACAATTATTACGTCAATAAACATTTATATTATGGCGAGTTGACAAAATTACCAATCATTTCAAACAACAAGGAGTATTACAACCCTCTAATTTTTTTTTTATAATTATTTAGGAATTAAATGGAAAAACCATTAGGATAACTTTCAATTTTTTTTTTTCATAATTGGTTTATAATTTTATGCCTCTGATTCGTTAAAATTGAAATTTACCTATAGAAGCTACAATAATAATTTTCTGGAAATATCTAAAATTTAAAGATTTTCTCAATTTCTCTTTAATCATCTTATTTTTTATTAGATGAACAAGATTTATAGAATAAGAATTTTAGTAATTTATCATATATATATATATATATATATATATATATATATAGGACAATCATAATATTATCTTAATTTTCTGAAAAGCATATCGCGTTGTGTAAATTTGATATGTTGAACAAGAAGTTTTTTAGGGAACTTAATGACTTGGCATCTGAAGCTGAAATTTTAGAATGTGTCTCGAAACTTTATTGAAATAAGTTAAATAGTGCAATATACTTTACTACAAGCTCACACAACAACAAAGGAAACTCAATCGAAATTTAAAATAATTAAACGTTTCGGGAAGTTTCAAGTTCCATCCCTTCAAGCCTCTATTGATCGTTGCATCATTCCTATTTGTTGAACACCAAATGTGTCAAACATTTTCTTCAGATATTTAAATGTTTTGCACCAGGCATTACATCCATTCTACAGGAAGATTTTTTGTTATTAATGTAATGGAGATCCACCACTGCAACTTGGGAACGTTAAGCATGAGCTAGTTCCAAATTGTCCAAAGGAAACCTTTCTGTTGTCCAACCTAGATCACTAGTAGTTGGAGAGTCACCCCTCCCTTGTTTGTTATTAAAAGAAAAATTTGTGCATGACTGTAAATTTTCTTAACGTGTTTGGGGACCACATATTCAACCACAGAACAAATATATAAATCATCGTGTAGATGTTAAATTTAATACACCTTATGTAGGCAGAAAATGATAAAAAATATTGTAGCACCCTTTAGAGAAATAAAAAATTGTCATTGTGCTTGGCCGTAATGGCCTTAATCAAAGTGCACAACATCACGGTGAAAAAATTAAATAATAGAACGACTTGCATTAATGTCAAAGAGTCGAATTTTCCATAAAGCAATTCAAGAGCTAATTTTCAATATTGCTGGGCTCCTTTGTTTCCCAGTTCCATTAAGCCAGAAGAATGGACTCTGACTCGGGTTATTAATTATTTATCATAAGCTCCGAGCTTAAACACTTTATTTCTCTTCATTGGACCGCACCGCCGTCGTTTTTGCTCAAGTAATGAGCACATTTGTAGCATATATTTGTTTGAAATTTTAATCACAACGTGTACCGCCTGGGAATTTGTTTTCAGTTGTTTCGCATGTATGAATTTTTACATGATTGATGAAAATTAACCGCACTGGCGAGATGGGTGTGTGTGTATTTGCGGGCACATGTAAAATTGGCCGTTGTTGTTTTACCTCATATCAAATGCCTTTTATATAATTTAAAGGCACTTTTGTTTCGTATTCACGTAGGACCACCGGTTTTCAGTTGGCGTAAAATAGCATTTTGAATGGACTATATGATGAAAAAATAAAACGATTTGCCATTTGTCAGGTACGGTTGACGCAAAGTGTATTTAACAACTTCAGAAATGAAAAGTTAATATTAATTATAATACTGTAAACTTAAGATATTAATTTTAATTATGGCAAAGCGAAAGCAAATGAAAGCAAATTCCAATAATACGAAAATAAATTGAAGTCTTTAGAAATGAGGGTATGTCGTACAATCGAAATTCTGATATTTTACACATCAATAAAGGAACCACATGCAAAATTAAGAATAAATTTGACACTTTTGGATCAGTTGCAGATCGTTACAGGGCAGGCAGACCTCATAATATAGACATAATTCTTGAAAGGCGCATAAAAATATCCCACATTGTGATAGTCATCAAAAATTACTGTAGTAATGTACAAGATTTGCCTGCGCAAAGAAGTCTGAGGAAATTATAATTAATTAATATATAATTCTATTTTACTTTATAATATCTTAATAAAAAAATCAACTTAAATAAGCATTTTTTAATCCCTTATACAGGAGATAGAACAGAAATTTTGTTTAAGTCATTCATTGTTTATTTATTATTCGAATTATAAACATATCATATATTTTCATCTTTGATAATATTAAACAGTCACCTGTAAAATCTCTAAGAACATTAGTTCTTCAAATAATTCTTATTGATTTCTAATATCAATTCTTTAAATGAAAGTATTCTAAGAAAATTTAAATTATGATGTATCTGACAAATTAAACCCATGTTACTAATCTAAGTCTGTAGAAACACATAAATTAAACTTATTTTTATTTATTTTTTGCTTCTTGAATATTTTAGTAATTTTTGACGTTACAATTACGCCATATTTTTTTCTTTTGTAATACTTTATAAAGGGTAATTGTTCAAACTTTTAAAGCATCACAGTAATGATGACCAATTACGCACAATAGGGCCAATTATTGTATTTAAGGAGAATCAATAAAGTCATTATATTGAATATCTTGATTGATAAAAAATTATTGAAAAGTCTTTATTTATTCATACAAATTTGACAATGTCACTGAAAAATTTTGGTATTTTTGTGTCACTAATTGGTTTTTAGCATTTATTAAATTTCTAAAAAGAAATCCAGCTTTATAATATGTGTGTTCTATTTCATAAAGAGTAAAAAAATTAACAGAATTATCAGAAATAAAAACAAACACAAAATTGAACAAATTATTGGAATAAAATATAATTTGTTTGTTTTTAATGGACTGAGATTTATAATTATATAATATATTTAAATTTATTTAACGTAGTCATATTAAATATAGAATGGTTGGCAAAATGTAATCATATTGAATCGCATTACAATTTATTAAATTGTAGTTATTACTTTTATTTATATTTTCCTTCTTTAAGAGCGTTACCAAACTTAATAAGATCAGATCAGTAAACTTCAAAATAAATAAATTTCTCAAGATCTGAATTCTATTAGGACATCTGACGTTAAACTACTTTTGGTGCAGTTTGCTTTATAAGCTGTTCGCAACTACTGAAACTTCTTCGTGGTTTGAAATGTGGTTGATCAGCTTTCGTACTGGAATATTTTGAAGTAAATTATGTATTAAATATTACTATTTTATTATCTTGCTTTTGATAATTCACGAACTCACTTTGTAAATCATATAAAATAAAAAGGTGTAATATAATTTCGTACCTGGCAAAACGGCAAAATTATTTTTTTATTCTTTTCATATTACATTCTCTCTGATTTATATAATTTGCATAACATTTAGAGTAATATTAAAGGGAATTCGCTCTACAAACAACAAATCAGTGTACCATATAAGCATAATTAAATTTCCTTCATAACTAACATAATTGGTGCTTCGTTATATTTATTTTTATCTTAAATGTGAGATAAATATTTTTGCATTTATTCAAAACTCCAGTTATTGTTGTAAATATATTAAAAATTATTTGTGACTAAAATATGTTAGATTAAGTTAATCCATTTTAATAGTGTAATGAAATTTAAAATATAATGTTATATGTAACAATCAATATTCATAAACCTTTAAAATAACAAGTAATGTATATTTAATGTAATTTATTTTAATTGTAATGTGTAATTGTAATTTTGATAATAATGTATTTGCTTTGTTGGTAAAAAAGTATGCTAGCTGGAATTTAATATTACATGTTACTAACAACCGAAAATTGATGAATCCGTATAAAAATTGGCTTTTATTTAAAACATGAAAAAAATTAAAAAATAAAATTCCACAATTGTTTTCATCATGCTTAAATTTGTTAATAAAATATTACCTTCTATTGAAAGCTGAAATTTATTAACTAATCTCTCTCGACCGAAATATTTTTTATTATTTATTAAATTAATATTTTATGAAAAAATTTCTCTCTTCTTAAACTTAAATTATTATTTGAAGAATATAATATTGTAGTTTGTATTGTAAATTGTAAGGAATACTTAAAATATTCAATAAAAGAAAAATGAAATAAACGAATGAATGTTTGCAAAAATTTGTAGTTTATGTTTCCAATACACGATCCGAGAAGAGATATTCTGAAATTGCATTTTTGGACAATTATTATTATTTGTTTAATCTGAAAAAATATTTCAGTTTATAGTCGAACTAAAATCCACAAATTTGATCCGAATTTAGTGAATCAAAATCCATTTTAGAAATCTCATATTCGTGAAATTTATTTTCACTATATTATTTTTTAGTAAATAACGGTTTTAAAAAATGTCAATGGATTAATTAATTAAATAAATAATATCAAATCGTTAGCATTGATTTTTTGTATAAATTCCATCTATTTTTGTAAATATCTTAAAATCAAATATGGTAGCCGAAACAATATTTTTTAATAAAAATTAACACATTTATATTGGTAAATATACAAAATTTATTTTTGAAAAAAATAATTAAAAGAATATTTTTTACTAGTATTAAACAGAAATGAAATTAATAAATGTGTTAAAATTTAAAAAAAAAAAAACAAAATTTAACTTTCTAACTAAATTTATATATATTAAAATAATGTTTTTAAAAAATGCGGCTTGGTTAACTAATATTATGAATTAATTTTAGTGTTCATTTATTAAAATAGAATAAAAACTAAAAATACTAATTAATTGATATTATAATGTACATAATTTGAGTATTATTTAGTATATATTTTTTATAAATTTATTAGAAGAATAAGTCAGTAGAAATTACTTATTCTTCTAATAAATATTATATATTTTTATTTCGATATGTTGATTAAGTTAAAAATAAAATTAATTTATACTTAATGAAATTTCATTTTAATTGGAATGTGAATAATTATCAGCAATTATAATTAAACTGAAATAATATTTTTTTATTATAATTAATTTGATTGGTTGATTAATTAGAATTTAATACTGCAAATATTGATTTATGTAGTATTAAAATAAATGAATTTATAAAATGATAATTTTTATTAAAATATTAAAAAAAAAATGAAACATAAAATTTAACAATTGTTTCCACTATGCTTGATTTTAAATTTACTGAATAATTTGTTCCCTTTGTAGTTATTTTTTATTATTTATAAAACTTTTTTAACATTTTTTTATAAATATGATTTATTGGAAAAATAATTTTATAAAATATGTACATATTATTATTATTATTATATGTAAAATGAAATATTTACAAAAGTTTCCAGAAGATTTCGATTCGAGATTGCATTATGCCATAACTTTAAATACTTTTTAAATTTAAAAATAATTTCTACTTTATATTGTACTGAAATCCGCAATTTTGGTCCAAATCTATTGAATTTTAGAAAATTTTATATATTAAAAATTCATTTTAGCTTTAGCATTTTCAATAAAAACAATATTTTTAAAAAATACCACTTAATTGTCTAATTAAATTTAAAATTTCTTAATTAAAAATTGACTCGGGACTACATATTTTATTAAAAAACTTATTAAGACTTGTATTGTATGAGAAATAAATACATATTTTGGTATTTATTTCTATTTAATTTATTGCCTATTTTTTATACAAGAATAATCAATTTTATGGATTTGTTGTCAAGTAACTCGTTCTATGCAAATAGGACAACACATCAAGAAATTTCCATATCACCATCGACATCTTGAAGGCAATAACAGCTGGTAAACAAATATATGTTTGTGTACGCTACTTACGTCTACGTGCACTCCCTCGACTTTGTACCAGTTAGCTTGCGGACGCGCCTTGGGAACGAACCGGTAAAACTCCTCGTGTTCCTTGTACCACTTGACGGCGTACAGGGTATCGTTGCCCAGATCGTAGTCGCACTGGAGCATCGCCGTCTCGCCGGGCACACGGTATTGCGGCACGTTGACACGTACCCATTTCAGGCCAGGTCCGGACGATACCGCACCTGGAACAACCGAACATCCGGATTATGAAACTTTCACGGAAACGGGCAGCCTGCGGATTAGTCTGGTAGTGCTGTTACGGGATCGGTTTACATAGAAAAGCAGAGTGTCCTTGTTATTCGAACCCCTGTTCTGCATTATAAAGGACATTCAAATAGTGTTGTTTATGTTAGTTATTTTTCGAGATCTCATTACATTTTGTTTACATTGTGTTGCCAACTTTGAAGGACTTCAGAATATAGGTTATTTGGTAACAGTAATCTTGTAGTGGTCCGGATTAAAATTATGTCATTGTAATATTTGAATTTTTTTTATTATTAAATGTCAAGTTTTATCTTTAGTTTTGAATCTTTCGGATCTATGTTAATATGATATGTAATAATACGCGATTCTTTGTTAATTTTGTCTTCTATGATGAGCTTCCATCGCATCATAATCTTGTCAATCATTTTATTATTATTCTTGTTTTTTAGAAACAATGTGGTCTAGTAAAACAGTTTTTCTCAGGTATAGATTTCTCGAGACTTAAGTGATAGCACTATTTATGATAATAAAATTTTATAATCATAAATTTAATTGACTATTTTACAATTATTATAATATGAGATTCGTGTTCAGAATTATAATGTTTTTTTATGTTTCTTTTTCCGTTTTACTTTAATTACTTAAATATTTATTTATGTACTTGAGTATATTGTTCATAAAACGTTGTGGAGATTATTCCGAGGGGATTGTTATTATGTTTATATGTTTATGTTATATGTATATTTTTTATTTGTGTTGTTGTCGATAACTGATTAAAAGGCCTCCCTTTCGATGTTCATCAAAATGAGATCAGGAGGGAATTGGCTTCAGTATTCGAGTGTCTACATGAGAATGAACAATTAAATTCATTTAATCTGATTAGTTATAAATTTGCATATATTTTAAGCAAATATGGATATGATGATACCAAATATGTAAATTAATTACAGTTCTATTTTCAGTTTTTATTTCATAATTATTTTTGTGTTACACACAATGTGGGTTCCTAATTATTCTAGCTGATTACGTGGCCATTTCTTAATCCTTGTAAAATCTTACGGTACTCCTGTTGGTACCATTACCGTGTACTATATGAAAATATATTCAAAATATGTAAGGAATAAGTTCTGACAGTATATAATATCATTGTTTGCCTTATTTTAATTACTTTTTCAATTAATAAATTAATTTTTATTCATATTTCTTATTTTATAATTTTTATTCATGGACAAAGTCTCCAGATATTCAATATGGGCTTAATCCTTGCCAAAACGACCACTTTTGTACTCAACCCCTAAATTTTATTAAGTAAGATTTATAGTACTCTATTAAATAAATTTATTTTAGATGAAAAATATGTATTTTTTAAAATTTTTGAATTTTTCGAAAAAAATCATTGATTTTAAAATGTCACCATTATTATTTAATTTTTCGTAATTAGAGGCAGAGCTTCATCTATTTTTTCCCAATTCAGTTATAACACTAGTTTGTAGTAAAAGAATATAAACATTTAGGTTAATTTATTACCTTCAATTTTCTTCTTCAATTACCTTCTTTTCCTGAAATGCTTGATTATTCGAATTGAATTATTTTTGATTATTTATTTAATTAAATATTTTATATGATTTGTTTAAATACTGATGTGTTTTATAAATTGCAAAATATATTGAAAAATATTCAACAAATAACAAAATTGTATAATAAGTTGGTATATAATATTATTTTTAAACTTAATTTTAATTATTTATAATTTATTTATATTTGCATATCTTATTTTATAATCTGTATTCATATACAAAATTTTCAGATATTAAATGGGTCGGTCACTTTTCATCCTGACCCTCAGATTTCACAGAAATTCTTTATTTGATATAGTATCTAATAAATACGATACAACATTTTTTTAAATTATTTTAATCATTTTTTTTTAATTTAGGCTTTATTTATCCAATTTTTCTAATATTCTATGAATTTTGGGTGTGCTGAGATTTTAGGACTTTTGTAATTTGTAATATACTTAAATATCTCTACATATTCTGGTAGTATTATATTATAAAAACCATCGTCGTACTTGTGACGTAAATTGTAAACCTCGTTTTCTGTTCAATATCTCAAAGAGAGAGTCATTGTTCACCCGCACCACCCCAATCGTTAAAGTGGTAGCCCCGACCTAATCGTTTTGTTATGGCGATTACTGCAGTACTAAAGATGAACAATGGTGCATCAAGAAGTCAATCCCTTCGATAACACTAATAGATAATGTTGAACACGACGACAGCAACATCAAAAGCAAATACAATGATCAGCCGAACATGCCGAAGGTAACCTACGATAACTCCAAACAAACAACCCATCGACTTCTATTGAAATTACCCACAATCAGATGCAGCTCTTCATCTGCTTAATGCATTAATCCCCAGGAAACGGTCTTTAGTGAAAATCTCGTGACCCAATCATTGGAAGAGTGGTGTTGCGGCAACACCATACACAACAGTTTTTACTGTTAATTGTACATTTCAAAGTGCACATCATTGTTCACTTGCTGACACATCCCCATCGCCAAAACGTTGTGATGTGATAAATTTGATGGCATAATAAAATCCAATGGGACACTCCGGCCATCTGCTAAAATTATTTCTGTTTCATTAACACAGACAAAATAAAGCAAATTTGGTTGTTTATCTGCATTTGTGTAACGATGTAATATTTCGTTGGAATGCGCTAAATAGAGGCATTAAAATTAAGCATCTTGTAATGTCTGATCATTAAGAAAACAACATTAAGTAAAATTTGTTAAGGAATAAACAGGGCATAATGTAAGGAGAAGCGGTTAATTGTTAGGAACAACCGTTTTCAAGACTTCGGCTGTTATGGGCGTAATTACGCGAAATAGCTTAAGTTAGAATGACTTACTTGAAATGTGTGTGTTATTTGTGGGTCCCTCACCGTTTTCTCTTCGACGCCCGTTCGTCTGGGAGCGGTGCAACGGCAGGCAAATTACAAAAAAAGAACCTTCCCTAAACGATTTACCCGGAAACCATTTAACAGAAATCAGGCGTTTTTACTAAGTCAGATTTAAGTTTTTACAAGAATCATTTGCCCAAGTTGCTTGCGGCCCGCATATTTTTTATGGGCCGGAATGCCTAGGGTTTCCCAAGATCATGTTTTGAATAAATTTTAATAAAAATATTCAACATGTAAACAACATCCATTTGCATAATATAAATAAAGTTGTCTTTTATCTCTTGCTTTACACGGGCGGTTGCAATTTCATTGTAACCCGAGTTGCCTTTTATAAAATATTATTTATATAAAATTAAATAACTACACAGTAACTTCTAAAAAGGGACATGTTTTTACATGTATATTAATTATCCGACTAGTTAAAATAAAACAAATAAGTAGCTTTGACTTAAACGGATTACAATTAAGATTATTTGTAGACACACAAGTACGTCATTGGCTGAGTTTAGGGCTGGCAAAAGGGAGTAAGTACATTTTGCCAGCGAACAGACAGGCAGAGAGTGCTAATTATGCTCTTTGTACGAAATGCTGCTAAGTTGGCATTCCTTCTGAATACATCATTAATTCGCTTACTTCTGTTTCCATGTTGTATTTGTTTAGAAACTAGAAAGTGCTACTCTATAAAGTCTAATTACTCAATTTATTTGCCTAATAATTTCGTCACAGCAAATAATGGCTTAACATACAGAAAATGCACACAGAAGCTTTTGAATAATTTATACTTTCATTTGTTACCCCTCCAGCCTACTCAACAAATTAAGCTGACTGATTTTCATTTTGCGTCGCTGTGTATAAAGTAAAATAATAACAATCCTTTGTAAACTGTGAAATGTGGATCTAAACAATTAAATAAATGATATCTTCAACAACGAGTGATATTATTGATTAACCATTCAAACTTACCTGTTACAATCGAGGATAATATCGTATGGAATATGAGTTTTACAAAAAGCTGCTTCATCTTCCTGTTAAATCGAAAATTTTTCTAAATCTGACTTTTCAATTGTTGATCTGCTCCAAATCCCACACTAATCCTGGAACTAGTATTAATTCCACTTGTTTGTTCATCTGCAATATTGGACAGGAAACGATTTAACCACGTCACGGTTGTCAATCTGCAAAATAAAAAAATCGGTATGGATTGATGTTTGAAATACATAAAATAAAACTGGAAAATTTATACTTTATATTTTTTATTAAAATTTGTTTCAAATTGAAATATTCATTTATTTTATTATGTTAGCTGGATACGTTGGTAATTTTATTTTAATAAAACAAAAATTTTAATATCAATATATACAATATGAAGAAAATTTCCCAGCATAAGTTTCACAATGATTTAGCATATTAATAAATTTATAAAAAAATAATTAAAAAAAAACAAGGTTATTAATTAAAGAATAATAAGAGTAAGCATTTAAATTTTAATTTAAATAATATTATAATTAGCTTAATAACTATATTGTATCCAAAATGATATAATCAAGATGGTTTTATAATAAAATATGTGAAAAATCGAATAAAAAAAAATAAAAAAATTGTTTCCGTTTTAACCTGCATTTGGTGAAACTTATTTGTGGTTTGTTTTGTGTATTAATTAATATAAACTTAATAAACTATATGCAATAGTGGCCATAATTATTGCAACTTATTAAAATATATTAAAAATATAAGTTGTACTAATGTTATATATATATTAATTAATATTTTTTCTGTTATTGCTGGTTTACTATACAACAGGTCAATATAATTTTATTTTTTAAAATTTTTTTTATATTATGATATTTTTTGATCTATTTGAATTTAAAATGATTATTTACCAATAGTCTTTTGGTTATTATAAATATTTAACCAATGATCAAAGTTATCGAATTATAATTCGATGTTACCAAAACTAAAAATTTTTGAGACATTAATAGTAAAACCAACCTGAAAAAAATGGGACTTGCTGAAATTAGTTCAAGGACAAGGAAGATGACCTCAGACCTACTAGAAATATTTTGGTTTCTACCTAAAATATGTCCAATTTTAATTTGCTGAGGATTACTTTGACCGGAACAATGGGAAAGAGTTCAGCACAAAAAGTTTGTCTAGTGAAACATAGCGTGGTGGTTCAATTATGCTGTGAGGATACTTCAATTCTTCTGATGTATGACTCCTTAGATTGATTTATTTACATGAATATATTACACAGCAATTTTCTTCCATATGTTGAATAAATGTGTTTTATCATGAAAACGATCTCAAACACAATTCTAAAATTGCGACGAATTTGTTAAAAGATCAAAACATCGATATTTTATTTTGCTCTTGCCCGTTCCAATCTTCAGGTTTTAACCCTTCTGAAAATATGGGGATCACGTTTATAATCAAATTCAACATAAAAATTTAATATATATTCAAAATATACATATTAAATCCAAGAAACTTAAAGGATTATAAACTTTTCGTATATTCAGAAAGTGGAATAGTTTGTGCAACGTAAATAAACCAAAATTAAAATAAAAAAGATGTTATACATTGATAAACTAACTAGCATAGAACTAATCATTAAAATTCCTTTCAAAATTAAAGTCACTGTATTTATGTTTATCGCAATTCGGAAACATTTAATTAAATAAAAATACTTTAGTTTTTATAGTCCTGTATAAAACTATAGTAAAATAATATTATTTTAACAGTTCACATTAAAGAGGGAGTTATGGCTATAATAATGTCCACTACTGTAGATATATTATCAACAATTTTAACAAAGCCGTTATGATATGATTAAAACAAACTGTTTAAAATTCGAAATGTTCCCCGTACACCTCTTGACAATAAAATAGTGTGTCATTAAATTCCTCACATCTCTAAACACATATTACTGTATATACATCAGAGCAGCAAAATATTACTCTTTGTTTATTTATTACTTATTTATATTATTTACATAAAATTTAGAGTAATTTTAAATAGAATTCTCTCTACAAAGCAACTAATTTATGAACCATATGAACATAATTACATTCGCTACGTTACATATTTTGTTTCATTTTATTTGAATTTATTTCTACTTTGAGATAAACATTTCGCATTTATTTTAGTAAATTATAAAGCTATTTTCATATAAAATATTTTAAAAAAGCGTGCCAATTTGAATTTATTATCGGACAACTGTCAAAAACAGTATTAAATATTTTAAAAATAATAAAGATTAATTTATATTTGATATAAACCAAAGTATTTTGCTTAAAATTAATAAACAATTACAAAATAATATATATTCAATATAATTTCATTTTGGTTGGTAAGCTATTACTAGGAAAACTGAATAATAATAATAATGAATATAATTTGTGGGTAATTAAATTTCTTTGACTTATGCAAACTGCCTGACATATGTATGCAACTGGCCAGTCGCTGATATGCAGATTTAACTACCCTTTGTTGGGTTTTCTGGGCTTTCAGGATGCGCCATTAGTTGCTAGTCTGGTGATTAACCGATACATAAAAATGCTGCTGCACGGTGAAATAATGCATTTTTAAAATCGCGTGTCGCGTTTCACCAGCGACAAAATTCCGGATATTAAAACAAACTTTTGTGACACAAAATTTGTGTTTGAAATTAAAAGTTTAAATAGACGGCATGATTTTAATCACTTTAATATACTATGAAGTTAAATATTCGGAAGTATCATGTTTAAATTATTATTCGCTAAGATTTTGCTATTCGGAGATTTCGACAAAGCGTTAGTGTATGTATATGCTAAAATGGTCATAGATTCTTTAATTATAAATATAATGTTTTTCCTTCATCCTTGGCTAAATGTGCTTATTTAATTGATTAATTATTTTATTTACAAAGCTTGTATGTGTAAGTAAACGAGGTATACTACCATGTACAATCGTATTAATCACAAGCTTTATCATGCAATTTCCATTACCTCTCACATGCGAAAGCTTCATCAACATCAAGGAACAATCTCTCATAACGATTGGAATAGCATCATCATCCTATTGTTTCTTAAATAATTTATTCTGTCAGCTGTTCTTAAGTAAAATTATGGCAATTAATTTAATGAACCCATTAGGATAAAGGTAATTAAAAAAATTGCTAGTCAATTCAATTATAGTAAGTTAAAAATGAATACAAATAGATGAGTGTGTTAGATTGGGAAAATTCAGCATTGCTAGTCGACAATTAATCATATCATTTTTAATTAAAGTGATTATTTTTGTGGTTATTTCATTTTACTTACACATGTTGCAATTTATAATATAATATATAATTATTTCCAGATACAATATCTAAAAACCGCAAATGAATTTCATGATTAAATGCAATAAATATATGTTGTAAAAATTTAATTTAAAATTTATAGGCATTCTCATCAAATTTATTAAAATTAATGAAATAATTATTATTATTATATGAAATTAGTTTTCGTATTGAAAAAACCACATGAAATCTGATAATTTATTACTAATTAAACTTTAACTGGTATCAATTTGGAAAAATATACAGAAAATGCATTTCTAATTGCTCAATCTGTATACTTAATTTGCAATGCTAAATAAAAACGGATTCTGTTTGCACATTAGTCCACCAAGAGAATAAATCAAATCCATTCCATCCGGCAAACCATGAAACAAACATTAGGAATTTCAGTCACGTTGCATGAGTGTGTATTGTAACGGGAAACTACACACGTTATAAACTGTTTAATTAAAAATAAGCCAGATTCGAATCGATAGTGCTACGACAATAAGTTTGCCGGGCTGCTAAACGTACCCCGTATGTTAACGTAGGAATTTTTAATTTCGATTCTAAGTGCACTACGGCACTTTTGTTAAAATGAGTTAAAACACGCCTTGCGATGCCATTAGCAAATTTTGCATGTGGTTCGTTGAAAAGAAAATGACTCTTTGTGACGATGAAAGGAATTTCTTTCTGTTCTTTGAAAAATAGTGCTTAATTTTTCGAGAAGTATACATTTCATTAGAACTTTGCTTTAATTGCTTTATTTGGAGGGACGATTCTGGTATTCATTTAAGAAACAAACTTAATATTAACGTATGTCCCAAACATTTTACATATTGAGATATATAGTGGATTTTTCAAACAATTCTATTTTCTATAACACACATTTCATAAAATTGTATTTTTCATATACAAATACAAATTTTATGGAGGTTTCTCGCTCTCAAATGAACCACACTGTATAAGTGCATAAATAATACTAGAAAATTTTTAAAAGCAAATCTAACTTCACCTCTGGATTAAGCACCCCCTAAAATAGGCATGTTTCAAATTTCATAAATATTCATAATTCTGGTAAAAAAATAAAAATCAAATATTTTTCTTATGAATTTATATTTGTAATTAAGAAAAAAGAGCACAAATTATCTTATATTTAAAAATATTGAAATATTATACTAATAATACTATAATAACTGTACTATACTTACAGTATTGGCAGAAAGTAGAGCAACTTTTTTAAAATTCAAATAATTTTTGTCGTGGTTTTGTTATGTTAAAAAAAAATGTATATTAAAAATTAACTTCCCTTTATAAATTTAACAATTACATAGTTAAACTATAAAAAAATAGAGAATTGATTTTTACTGATGATTATTTTTTTTGGGCTGCCAAAAAGTAGAGTTTATAGTTTTATTACTATAAATAATTTGTAATTAGTATTTTAATTAATTCTATACTAATGTGTTGTAAAATTCTCATTATTATGAATAAATTCTAAACTTTTTTTTATTTCATGGAAAGCATCAGATGGTAAATAATATTTGGATCCAGTTTTCAATGGAATTTAGATCGGGAAATTAAGATGGTCAGTTCCCAACATTAATTGTTCCCCTTAAAAGCTTCAAATATTCGGGTCATTATCTTGTTGAAAATAATGTTTTAGTGGCATATTTTTATCTGAATACGTTACCATGTTGTTCCTCAATATTCCTTTATACATAAAACGATCCATGATACCCTCTATTCAAAGGAGAGGACCCATTCAAAATCCTGAAAGCAGCCCCAAAACATTACCGACATGTCGCCGTGTTTAACAGCAAGTATGGTAAAGTTTGGGTCATGAATAGGTCGCCTTACATATAAAATTACATCACTGCTAACCAGTTAAACTTCTTCACTCTAAATCACTCGTTTCCAATCATTTAAAGTCTCATATAAAAGGGACCTGGTAAACTCAACTCTGGCTCGTCTGTTCTTCTCTGCTAGTAGTGTTTTTTTGTTTGGCCTTATCTCTTACGGTTCTTGAAGAAACATTAATTCCAAGTTGTGTCTCAAGTAAACCTTTTATGATGATCTTTTTTGGAGTAAGATAAATTTTATTCTGAAACCTATTGGTTTTTCTTGGTCCTCCAGTTTTATTTTTTCCTTCCACATTACCAAATCTTGAAAATTGTTGTAAAACACGGGTTATAATCGAGCGATACTGATTTTTTTTCTCATATTGAAAGAACAATGCAATCCGTGATTTTAATTCGGAAAATAATTTCTTTCCACGACGGATAACTATTAACTCAGTTTACTTTTGTAAGTACTGAAAAACTAAAATCATTGTGGATTTTGTAGAGATTAGATATTCATAAAAAAAAATAATTTTTCCGTAGAATGAATTTTGATATAAATCCATTTTATCCATTTTAGGTGATTAATCCCATAGTGTAGTTGGATTTTATATAAAAAAATTATTAGTATGATTTCTTCAAATTTCATGCATAAAAAATTACCATTGGACAAAAAACTTGCATATTTTCATGTTTTACAATTGAAAAAAAAGTTCGTCAAAATCGTTCCAAAAATAAATATTTAATCTCGCTTTCAAATAAGCCACACTGTATATATCACGAATATTTAGTGTTATACATCAAGAGGCATCTTGTAATGTTAAACATTTTTATATTTGTTCCAGTGGCGTGCCTGCGGTATTTCAAATTAATGTAAAAAATATATGGCACGCCACTAACATTAATAATTTTTAATATTCCCATTCGATTCTGATCAAAAAAGAGAAGCCTTTCGCCTTATTCATATCTTTGGCCTCCTAGACTTTCTAGGAAGAAAACCAAATGACTGAAGAAAAATGAATGTGAATTAAATTATTTGAACCTAGAGTGAATTAATTGCCTTCAAACAGTCATTAAATACATTCTAGTTAAACAATGTAATTATTTGAAGACCACTGAATTAAAAATAATTTTAATTTGATTAATTTTTCACGTATTTACATAATTTATATGAATGCAGAGTATACATCAAAATTATACCCTCTGTTTGTTCTTTATATGTAACATTTTCATTTTTCATTTTTCCAATCTTGTCTGTTACGACTTGTAAATATTTGTGAGAATATTGAAATTATCTATTGTTGTAAAAAGTTGACATTTTTAAATAGTAACATTTTGCTTAAAAAATGTTAAAATAATGTAAACTCTAGATTGGATTACAATAAGTATTGTTCGGTACGGGTTCCTTAAAATGTGAATAGGCATTTAGCCAAAGTCGCAATTGAATTGAGAAATTTACATTTGTGGATTTCAGTAAGGAATTCGCATTACTGATTCCGGAACGACTCGGCAAACATTGTCGTAAATAAATTTAATTAAAAACACCTAGCCAATAACAACACCGGGGGTGAAATTTAAGGCAGGTATTCCCTTTTTTTTTGAATTCGGGCATTTTTATTTTAGCGAAATTTATTTAACGTAGGTCCGCTTAATGAAAACTAAAATTAAAATCCGAATAATAAACGGCAAATCGTGGTTCGCCCAAAACGTGCAACGCAAATGAATAAATTGTTTTTTTATTGGTTGCTTTAACGCAGAGCTATCAAAAATTACATCAAATTGGGGGGACGTTGGCACACATAAGTTGGCGTGTCACTTTTAAACTTATATCACGAACATAATTAATAACTTAATATTTTCAGGCACCTTCATAAAAAGTTTATTATTAAGGAGAACGGAAATTGTTAAATAAAAAAAAAATCAACGCGACTAAGCGAGAAGAAAGAGAGACAAAGGCCGTCTGTTAAAAGCCGAATAAAATCTGGATTTTAACGCATTTCGTTATGCAAAAACGTACAATTATAAATGTTAATGCCGCCAAAGCACTTGTTAATTTCGAGAAGAAGTCGTTACTGCGCAATAAAAATGCTACGTAAGACATACAATAGAACCGAGGAAATTTCACATCCTGTTTTAAGTGTTCTTGCATTTATTTAAAATTTGTGCCGGATTTATTAGCACAATTTGGTCCATATTAAGGCGGTGGCGTTCAAGTAGTTTCACTTCGGACTTAAATTGAAAAATAAATTTTATTGTTAAATAATTTACGTGAATAGTATCACTAACATTTTCCTTACGCTTTATTGAAGCTCATAAAAGTATTCCATATTTGACGAAGTAAAAGGGTAATGAATGTTCATAATGTTTCCCAAGTATTTTACACTTTATTACAGCAGTAATGGCAAAATATCTATTTAACAACTGTTACATAGTTGTGAATCTCAATATAAGTGCCTAGACGTATAACTGTTAAGAAAATAACTTTTATTTTATATGTTGTCAAATTTTAAAGAATTTTATCGTATTGCCAGAGGGAGGACAATAAATTGGATAATCCCTAAAACATATTTTGGACAAGCACTTTTTATTGTAACAAACTAACTTACAAAATTTATTAGTCGCATTCATCCAACTGCTTAGTTGTTAAGTATCTAGATAAAAGTGTTCAAAATCTTCGTATTTACATGGTTATCTCGTAGGCAATATATTAGACGAATCAGTAGAGCAAACACAAAAAGGATATTTATACAGATATGCCTGTACGAACCCCGAGGCGAATAAAAATACATCCAAGTTTCGCCAACAATTTACATTCCACCTCGATTTTTTCGTCTTACTTCTATATCAAGACAGTTTAATAATGATGTAGGGGACATATTAAGATATAAATAAAAAATGGAACGGACATAAAGAAAAGACACGGCACGGTGGCGGTGTCTGAGCCTGTAGAAAATTAATAATGACAAGCTTTCTAATTATACCCCGGGGTGACGTTTTCTTTGTAGCAGAACTGTCTTGGGTATTCGTTTTTGTGTTTATTGTTTTAAATACTTAGGTCGTGTGTTCTTTATAAAAGTTCATTTATGTCTTCGGTCTTCAAGCTTGATTAGATGTTTGTGTAGCACACCTAATTAGTTCGTGATTTTGTATAAATATTGATACCTTTAAAATTGGGGGTGCTAATTTTAATTTTGTTGTTTTTCATAATTCAATTACTTATTTATGGTAACATTCCCTTAGGAAAAACCTTTTTACTTTTATGTTAACTAACAACAAAAACTAAAATTTACATTTTTAGTTCTTGTTGTGCAATTTTATATACTCAGTGACACAGCCAATGGAACACATCTTTTCAGATTTAATTATTTTATGGAACACAATTTGAGGTTAAAATTAAGACAAAAATTTTGAATATACTGACTAGAATCATTTTTTAAACTAAATAACTACATGATGATTCAGATGCTCATTAATTTGTTTTTGCATTGATCCAATGATATAATCAATTTCGTTTTGATGTGCCATTTTCTATTTCTTCTGCCTAGGATATCCCAAACGTATTCAGTTGGTGGAAATCTTCTTAACTATGCCAATAAACTTACATCAGAAAATTAAAAGTACTCCAAAGAAACCTTTCGTAAAACTGGATTTTGAAGGGTCTTAAGAAAAGTCACCAAACGAAGTTCCACAACTTTCTGAATATATCCCAGATATCACAGTAAATACTTCACATGTTAATAAGCCTTCCTTTTCCTGTAAACCACCGGTTGACAATTGTCACTCAGTACCAAGGCAGCACTCAGAAAGTTCTGCCTCTTTTCAGCCAATAATTAACTTTATCGAAGTCAGGACACGCCTTCCTCTATATTATGTGAAAAAAAAACTCCTCGATAAACAACTTTCAAAATCTAATAATTTTTAGTCCTCATATGAACGAGTTTACAAAGCATATTTTGTTAATGCTGCAGCATTGGATCTAAGTAATCTATTTTTTTTTCGCTAAGTATACTTCAGGTATAAACTAACCGAATCACCGAACTAACATATTTTTTAAACTACTTCTCGCTTATTGACACTCGTTATGAACTAAACAAAAAAAAAGAAAACGTACTCCAGGTTTGTGTACAATTTGCAGAAGCTCAGCGAGTCGTAGCATTTAGTTAATGAATTTTTTAAATATCTGGATTATTTGCAAACCTCTCGTTGAATACCAGTGCGCCGTCGGAAGCTTTCATTTATTAATAAGCAAGTATAAAGGATCTCTATGAATTTTGTCTTTTATGTATGTGTAATATACAAAATAAATCTTTCGTCAGAAATATTATATAATTAATGTTCAACATTTTAGGAAAGTTCGCTGACAAACTTTGTGAAATTTTCTTGAGAGATAAGGGTAGTATAATATGATTATTAAGTTGCTAATGAATTTTGTAGAAAATACATTCTATAGTTTAAATATTTTTCATAATTAACTGTAGCTGTAGCCTTTAACTAAGTTAATTAATATTTTTAAAGTACATACAGTCTTAATTAATTTTTAGATTAGTTTAATTTCAACTTTTTTATGAATATTTTTATCATCTTAACTTCTCGTAAACAAAACTAATTTATATTATAAAAATACGTAGAAATAACAACTGTTCAGCAGTCTGCAAAAGTAATGAGTTTAGTACAAAATAATGCATAAGAAAAGTAGTAAATAAATAAATAAATCATAAAATATACGTTGTCCAATTAGTAGAATTAAATCAAATTTGCGCAACTATCTACCTTATATATAGTGCTCTGAATTTAACACTTGGGCAACTTTCACATAGAAACTAATTTACATTAATAATAAATTGGTAGTGGAATATTGCAAAGCTATATCAACAATCTTGACAATACATTATCATGAATTTATGAGTGTTTGTTATAAGCTTTTAGACTACCTTAACTTGGAACGTGTAGTGATTATTTCATTTGTTCTCGTAAATAAGAATCCTGATGAAAATGTATAATTTATAAATTTACTACGACAATTGAAAATTGGAAAAGTTATAAACTAAAATATTAACGCCATTTACTTTTTCCTAATAAGGTGTCCTCATGTATAAAATAGGTAAATTAATGTTTTAATATTTATTTTAATTATCTTTTGTCTGAATAAAATTGTATTTTTTAAATATATTATACGAATTCAGTTTGTAACTTTAGTATGGCATATTCATATATTAAAATATTTATATTATAAAATTAATTAAATTGCTACAAATCTAAAAGTAATTAATTTAATTTTATCTATTCAAAATATATAATTGGAAATTATAATATTTAATTTTAAACAACATATTATTATAATATTTCAATAATAGGAAATTTTATATTCAGGACGTACAAATGAGTAAAACAAAGTGCAAAGAACAATTCAATTTTCCTTCCAATTAAATACAGTACTTTTCAAAACCTATCGCCAAGATCGTCCCCTACAAATAGAAAAGGTTAATCATATAATATGGATACAAATTTAAGAGCATTTTCATGTAAACGATTATGCGAATTTACGTCAAATGTCAACGTTTGATTTTTCGATCCTTCGGGTTGGCTAGACAGGTACTTCCCGTTCAAACTAGTTACTTATTTAAGTTATTTGAACAATGAATTTAAACTGACGTGAGTACGTACGGTGGAGACACAGATAATGGGTTTTAATAATTTAGATCCTTATACAGTAAATGGGAAATAACGGATATTTAACGGGAAATTTAACAATAATTAGTACTGATAATTTATTTGTTATATTGTCTATTCACGTGAAAATGTTGACGTTAATTCTTCACATCATGTTGAAATGAACGTCCATTATATTGTAAATAGCAAATTATTGCAACATATATTGAAGCTTATTTCCCACAAAAAAATTCATTATAAGTTCTTGACGGTGTCATAAATACAAGTTCATGTTGGGTTTATGATTAGCTCCATGCATAATAAAGAGGCTTGGCTGGCTATTTACTAGTATGTGTGCTCCATTTCACTCGTTTACTGGTTTCGCTGTCCCTTATGCCTTGTTTAAAATGCATATATCAATTAGAAGTCGTCTCTATTATCATTTAGAATCTCTATTTGCCATTATTCCAATGCCAATTTACATATTTTCAAATAAATTGTGATGTTTATACATTCTCTCAGCTGAGAATTGCTTTTGGGAATAGAAGCTTTAAAATGGTTAAATTGGTTCAGTGTCGAATTAATGAAAATTAGATATGCACCAAGTAATTAAATATTTAAGGAAACATACAGTCAATTTAATTCTACGTTGAGCATTCCTTGGAGATTAAAATATGAATGAATATGATACGTATGTAACAAGTAAATCTTATGGAATTTATGAAATGTATTTGCGCACTCCTAGCGTGTAGCGGTCGATTATAGCTGAGAGCTTATATTAATTTCCTACTCAGCGGCATTTTAAAGCCTTAATCCACTATCTAGTGCTTAAAGGCGTAGGTTAATTAATTTTGTATAAGTGATTAGCTGTGCCTTTACTGTAGCATCTTTTGCCTGATTCTATCAGCCGCTTTCCTTAAAGACGCTTACATTTTTTTAACTATGGGGTTAAGTACATTAACATTTCGTTTAATAATTTATTTTTTAATCTTTGGTTCATTTACTTTATAAGCTAGTTTTATTATATATTACAATACTCGTTTTTATTAAACAAGAAAAATTTTGAACTTTAATATTTTTATAAACCTAAACAAATGTGGTGATTTTTGCATTTACAAAACCACCAATTTCTAAAAATTGTCTTTCTGAATAATCACTAGTTTCTGGACTAGATAAAAAACTGCTGAAACAAATTAGTTAGGATATGTTTTGCAGTGGCTACTCTACAATTCAACTGAATATATAGTTTCTATAGAATTATTTACTGAGTATTCAGGTGATAAAAAGTTTTAATGATTTGTCATTCCCGTTTTCATTTAAACCTTCATCATTTTCTAGTATTAGAAGGACCGGAAAGTAATGTCGCTTTTTTAATCAATAATCTAATCACCTCCTTTCAATCTTTTACCATCTAGTCTGCAATCCAATCTCTGAACAATTGGTTTTTGAGTAAAGTATGTCGAAATGGCATTTTAGACATCATTCAAATTTTTTTGCCTAAGAAAATGTTGCAGGGATCGGAAAAAATGAAGATCCAAGAGTGTAATATTGGGCGAGTATGTTGGATGAGAACAGATTATAGGGGACCTAGAAATCTGCTCTGCTTATTTTTTTAATCTGCTGTAAATGTTTCTGGATGGTCTTCCATGGTTGGTTAAGGATGTTTGACAGTTCTTCGATCGTATGATATAGATTTGCTTCCACTTCTATACTTAGGATGTCGTTAATCTTCCTGATTAAAATTCCCGGATCTAAACTTGGAAAACCATTTTTGGCTGGCCATTTCACACCAAAATACAATTATTGAATTATTTAGAAGGCAACAAGTCACAATAAACTTAAAATGACGCCTTCGAGAGAGACAATGAGCTGACAAATGACAATAAAATATCGACAAGCGTAGAAACGACGTTCCTTTCCTAATATTTTAGACTCTTTATTGTTAGTTTTTCTTATGAGTTTATTTTTATTTTTTGAATTATCTCTTGAAAAATGTATGTTTCATATATGGTATCTAATAATATCGATATAGTAACGCAGTTATTAAACTTCATCTCGAATAGACTCTTAATATTCCAGCAATGTCATTTTCTTTCATAGGTTCAACGTGATATAATAACTACTGAAAATAATTCTTTCATGCCGTTCATCTTATGTTTATTTTAAATTTCCAACAGACAGACTTATAAATAAATAAATAATAATAATTATTATGATAATGATAATATTAATAATACTAACAATGTAACAGTTTTATTTGAATCAAAATATTTTAATATGCGAACTACATGATAAATCATATTCTATTTCTTTAAATCGTTCAGTGATTTCTTATAATATAAATTAATTTAAATTGCACAATATATTTTGTAATTATTATTGTTATCATCCGCTTAAAGTATTTGTTATTAAAAAAATGGAAAGTAACAGTAGCAGATGGAATAAAAATAATTGTGTGTTCACTGAACATTAGAAAGTTGATACATTTAAAATTCAGATTTAATGAAAACAACGGTATCTTATTAAAGTTTACTTTGAGGTTTGTGTGGGATTTTAACATTTTAATGATGCTTTCTGTAAAAATACAATTATATATCTTTTCTACCATCCTTCTTTCAATTCTTTAGATTTCAGTTGGTTAGTTTGTTTTTTCAAAGAGACTATCGACTTTAATATTATAATTTATTTAAAAATTTGTTATTGTATTTAACATATAATTAAAAAATAATCTTTGGAGGTGAAAATTAATTGGGATTTGGAATCGACATCGATCGATTATCAGAGTTATCTGTGAGATGGAATATCTATGTGGATATATGCATTTTCAACTAGCCCATTTGAGTGATTGGCAATTTGACTATGAAAATATTGGTAGTTTGTTAGTTGCCATTACGTTTATTTTCAAACGGTTTCTATGCCGTTTTGCGTTTATCTGTCAGTGTTCATTAATTGACATATTTCCACAATATAAACAAATACAATGCGCATCCAATGAATGTATGTTTAAACTTAATTAATTAGTAATGAATATTAATTTAATATCCACACTAATTAATAAATTTTTTTATCTTTTGATTTAATAGTTTCTCAATTAAATTATATTCCCGTGTTCGAGTTAGCTAGAGTGATAAAAATTTCACTAGTTTTATAATATTTTCCACATTAAACCACTTTCGCAATTAAATGTTTGCGCTGCATTAATGCTCCAGGAAATTTCAAATCCTGAAGTTGAGCAATATAATTTTAATTTCCTGTTTTCATTTCGTTTGGAAAATGATTGGTTATTCACCGGATGTAATTAAGTAGTGGTGTTTGCTTGATTTAAATTTTGTGCAGTTATAAATTTGTAGCATTAAGTGCATCTAGGAGAAATGTATACGGGGTTTTTGACAACTTATTTGAATTCTTTTAACAAGATGTAGATTTTAATAAAAATATTAGTGCCTCTAAAACAAGATCATTAAAATTATTTAAATATATCTGATTAGCTCTCTATCGAATATGATCGATATAGTTGTAATTTTCAAAATTCTTGTCTACCTCCGTGTTAGACTTTTTTGTTTGAAGTAGAGGAATTTTTAGTAAGAATTATAATTAAATGATACCTAATAATACTACATTCTTGACAAATTCTTGTACACGAAGAATATTAAAATAACTTTTAAGCATTCCTTTATAAATTTAAAAAAATACAATTTCGACACGTTTCACTTCTATAGTATTTGCGGTCGTGGTTTTGGTATTCAAATTACATGAGATATTAACACCATAACGGATAAAACACCTTTCCCGGTGATATCAGACTCATCTTATCTGCGACTGTTTTATTGCCGTTTCAATAGACCATCCGGATTATAGGACAGCCATTTATTTAGAGCGATACTATCGGGACATTTCGAAAACAGGACGATATATCCAAGCTCTTAATTGTATGGTTATTGCAAATCTATATTCAAGAGCTCTTTAAAAGGCTTCCACTATTGAGATAACAGAAAAGTTCGGCATTATAAGACGTTTATGACAATTGTCGTGCTATAATCATAAAATAAGGATGATATTATTGTTCATTCTCTTATAGTCATCCCTTGTATAAACAGATCGATAAGTTATATTTATTTATGAATATTTTTACGAGATGCAATAAACCGATCTGTAAAAGGAAGCCCTATATTTTCATAAAATGTTAAGAAAATAAAACTAAAAAAGTAAACAAAAAATGTAAAAATATAATAGAGCAAACCTAAAAAGAAAAAATATATTCAATATTTGAAAATTTTAGTTATTGAGTTTCTTCGACAATTTCAAAAATATCATTTGCTATAAAATATGTTAATAAATTGAATCTGAATATTATAATATTTCTCTGTTGTGATATGTCATTAGTCTTTAATCAATATGATCATATTGATTAATGACTATTGAATTCTTTTATTGGATGTATCAGTTTTTGCGATATTTTGAAAATTGTAATTAAAAAGGACCATTATAAAATATTTTATCTTCTTTTACAGTTGTAATTTTGTAAGGCATTTACTGTTTCATTAACTCTTGAATTATTTGAGAGTCTAATTTAAAAGTATTTAATGTTTTACAATGTATTTTTTAATTTGAATATATATTAGGTTTTCGTATGTATACTTATAATGTTCTCTAATTTCGTGTCCATCCATTATAATAAATTGTTTTTTCGATTTGGTTGTATGTTGCACTGACATTTTTAACACAAACATAATTTCAATTTAGCTCAACACGTAATACTTTTGCAGACGTAAGAAATACGATAAAAATAATTGTTTATTGTTTTGTTGCCGCATAGTTAATTAGTCGCAAAATAATTTAAATATTCAATTTTATAATATATAAATATTATTAAATCAAGTTTACGAAATACGTTTGGGTAATGATTATTATGAGACAATTTTTTTGAATTGTGAATTAAGTTTTAAAATTTCAATTTTCTATTCATATTTATGACAGGATGTATTTTTACTGGAAGTAAAATGAAGCTTTTATTAAACTATACGGAATACAAAGAAAACAAATTTTTAAGATGGAAATTGATTTTTTACTGCATTTCGTGTTATAAATAAATGAAAAAAGAAACATTAATTATAATAAATATTTTATTAACAGTTTTAATAAACGTGCTGATGTTTGCAGTATTTAAATAAATAATAAATTTAGTTTTATCTAAAGCTAATATTTGCATATTTTAATTTTTGGCCAATGCGCAAAGTTTTATCTTCCATAAACATTTTGTTTTACTTTCATCTGTTACTACATAAATATATATAAATATAATAATATATAATATAAATTTTTTATTGCACCAGACAATAAACAAAAAAAAAATATAGAATTCAACAGATAAAATTGCTTTAAGTTTATATTTTTCTGTGAACACAAATTTACACTATTGAGACTGTAAACTTAAATACAAAAAGTTACTTTTTCATATTTAATATACATTTATACCAAATAGAATAATATATTTATGTCATTACAAATCAGAATTTTGAATAATATAATTTAGTATGCTATATTAAAGGAGCATACATATTCATGTACAATAAATATATTTTATATCACGCACGTTTAATTTTATTGCCTCGATAAATAATATTTGCAAGGGACAAATTGGTTATATTTCTACTGCATACTAATGGTATTTTTGCCACTCTTCAAATAATATTGTAGGTGTAAAATGTAGTAATAAATTTTATGGCGTCCGCAAAATCTGACCATAAATTAAATAAAATAAAAGCAATCATAACATACACACAAACAGCTCTTGTGTTCATCGAATCACCTTTTCATGATAAAATGCCGCTGAATAAATTCTAAAACTGTTTAATTCAAAATAGACAATAATTTTATATGCAAAATGCTTAATGATGTAGGTAATTATTTATGTTAGGACAGCTAACAATAAAACACTACAGACAAATAAAAATGCAAAAACTGGGCACGCCAGCTTTATTTAATTCAAAAATACAAATGCACAATTTTAAACTTTAAATTATGATTTTCACATGCAACCAATTTGTTTCCAGTCAGCTAATACAAAATCGATATTAAATGATATTACCATGTTTAACGTAATATTGCATTTTTATTTATTTAATTGAAGATCGTAACATTTAATAGGCAATGAAGATAATATCCTAGCAATTTATATTTTAAATAAATGCAATTATCATTTTTGAGTATATTTGCTTCTATTTCTATTTTTATTTTGTATTGGATAAAGTGATTTACCTTTCTGTTTCATGACATATGAATACATTTTTGTATTAAACTGTGTGTATTACTTAAAAGCTTTTTAATGCTCTTTCTATGATGTTTGTTTATATTTTCCCTGCATTGAATCCAAAACATTTTTGTGTTCAGGTGCTGTAATTAGTGTAAATGATGAAAGATTTAAGTTTCGTCGCTATTAAAGTGGCAATGAATTAATTTTTATTTTGTATTGGATAAAGTGATTCACCTTTCTGTTTCATGACATATGAATACATTTTTGTATTAAACTGTGTGTATTACTTGAAAGCTTTTTAATGCTCTTTCTATGATGTTTGTTTATATTTTCCCTGCATTGAATCCAAAACATTTTTGTGTTCAGGTGCTGTAATTAGTGTAAATGATGAAAGATTTAAGTTTCGTCGCTATTAAAGTGGCAATGAATTCATGAAGGATGAACAACGTCAAAGGTCGTTCTGAAACCTGTACCATTGAAAAAATTAAACAATACCTCGTACAAAATCCTCGTGCAACATGTTTGGAAATAGGCCAACCATTAAACTGCGGTGAATCAACCATTAGAAAGGCGTTTTACGCAATACATTCCATAAAAAGTTGTATAAATTGTTTCCACATAAATATTTCAAGATTAGGGGTTTGAAAATCACTAATTCTACTATTAAACTATTGGAACAATTTCTAAAAAAGTTTCAACCTATAAAAGATTTTTATGATTACATAAACTGCGAGAGGAATGTTAAAAATTGTCTATCTACCAAGACCATTTACAGCTTAATAATTATAAAAAATATAGAAAATAGAAGGGTGCAAAAATTGCTAATAATAACGGTGGTTTGTTGAATAAAAGTTATTTTGAAAAAAATACGTTATTTTAACATTTAAATGTTAATTGTAATTTGGTACTTTACATTATATTCGTTTATATTCGTGAATAATAAAACAAAACGAATTTTGCATTCATAATAAATTAATTTAAACACGTTAATTGAATATATTGCAGTTTGGTATGTATATGTGTCTATTAATTAACTAAGTATCGTTATGTTTAATTAATTAAACCTTTATATGTGTAATTTAGATATTTTTTAATACATATCCATCAGAGCAATAAGAGCTAAACTTACATATTTTGTGCCTTATTGAAAAAAACAAATTACTCAAACCGTTTATTAAAATAGTTTTATATGGTTTTAGTAATTGCAAATATATATAAAAGTAAGAATAGTCATATTCCTTAAGAAGTTAGGAAACTTATTAATAGAGTAAAGCAATAAACTTTATTTGGGCTAGTGTACTATCGATCCAAACTTATCCAAACAACTAACAAATTTAATCATAGACTTAATTGTAACCGTCTTTTGTCTAAGTATATTGATATTTTGTGGCGCTTTTATGATTGAACAGACACTCATCCCTGGGTTAATAAAGGGATTATAAAGTACGATAAAGTGCAATGCGTTTCAATTAGTGATGTATTTGGTATATGTACACTCGTAAATTCCATCAGATTAGATTGTTGCTTTTAAGATTACGGTTCACTTAAGGAGATTATTATAAACAACCTTCAATATGTAGCAAATTGTTTTGGTTCGGAAAGGGAGACAGCCCTCCATATTTCGAAAGTTTAGGTCTAGCATGTGGCAAATTCCTGCACGATTTTCCGTATGTGAATGGTGTTACGTTAATATAATAGGATTCATTAAATTTGACATGTGAATAAATTTAATGGAGATTTACCCATAAACCGTGAAATGTTTTAAACATATAAACTATACGGTATTGTTAACTGGAAGCTTAACTCTGATATAATTTAAACTGGAATTATTAAATCCAAAATAAATGTTTTTAATGAATATTTTGAAAATGCTACACGGAAAATCAATTATATCTACTGGTATGTGGCATTTAATTTTCAATAATAATAACAAAAGAATCGACACGAAAGTATCAATTATTAATGTTCCTCATCAGATTAATAATGTAATTCTTGTGAGTCAGATTAGCCAAATTTCTAGATAAAATGAAAAAAAATCACGAGAATAAAATCATCATTAGATTTTTTTACAAAGACATTTCCTTACTCGATACATAATTCTATTTAATTTTTTATCCTTTATAAATCTTTTCGAAGCATAACAGGTAGGTAAGCGAATTATGATTTTGTAAAGTCTAAAATTATCCATTTTTGCTTACAGTCACTCTTCACAAGTAAATTTTAATTTAATTAAAATTACTTGTAATTTAAAGTAATATCTTGAAGTGGTTAAACAAGTTCATAGACATTTATCAAGTTCATAAAAATGTCTTTAATATTGCAACTTATTATTTATTTAAAATTTTTTATGACCCTTAGAAATAAATCAATTATAAATCAGAAACGAATACTTACTTGTCATATCCAATGATAAATAAATATAGATAACTTTTAATTTTGTTTTTAGATTGCAATGTATGACAATGTGAGTACCATTGTAAAATGAAATATTAACAAACGAGACAACCAAAGTTATTGCGAAACTCCAACGTAGTTTATTACGCTTGTTTTAATAAAGAGTGTTATAAAGCTCTGATTAAATTTTTAATGAGAAACGATTTTATCGTCGCATATGTAATCATGAGGTTCAATAATATTAGAGGCTCACACTTCTGTGGCACATAAACAACTATTTTAGATTTATATAAATGAGGTATTTTACGCATTAATTTATGCAATATTAAAATACTATATTTTAATTTATTTTTACAATTTAATTAATATGCACATTACGTACACTAAACATTTCATTTCGATTAATTAAATTTAAAGTTAATGTTTTAATTCATATACATTATTCATACTCGTTATTAATTTAATAAAAAACAATACGAGCCGGTATAAATTGAAATTATAAATGTTAATTTTTCAATTAGCGGTAAATTTGAGGAGTATTTATATTCAGCAATCAGTTCAAATAACTCGATCCTCAATTATACTAGGAAAAAATTTTAAATGAAATTGCAATTTACGCCGAGGTTGATGGGTCATTTTACAGGGGGATTATTGCAGTGGCTACAAATCAAGTAACAGTAGCTAAAGCTTAACTCAATAAATATCAAATTTCGTCCTACATATATATGTATATATACCCATTTAGTCATTGGAGCAGTCAGTACATATGGGAATTCACAATCTATTGTTCCTAAATTAATCTGTAGCTTTGTAAATCATAATTTTCGCCAACTATATTGGTAATAACGTTTCAACTAATAAATAAGTAATATTTGCAATGTATTTATTCTATTTGAGTCTCCAATATTGTTTCTAAAAACGATTTTAAATTGAACAAATCTTTTCGAGATATGAAAATATTTAATAAATAATCTTATTACGTATTTACTTTTAGGAACATTCGACTATATATGTAAAATTAGAACAGATACATTATAATTATTTAAAATATAGAAAATACAAAAAAAAAAATTTAACTTTACTGTTTATAGCTCTACCCACTGAACTATTGTAGGTTGAAAATTAATGTTTAGATGGAGAGTGAAAAAAAAACAATATTTTTTATAGTATTTGAGTATGATTTTTTTTAATTTACACATTGACATCTAAAGCTTAACTGGCTTAACTTCTTTCTTAAATTTAAAAGATTTGTTTACAAAACAATAAAATAAATAGCACGTACCTAATTTATTATTATTATCAAATTAAATAGATGTACAACAACGTTTGTTTAAAGACACTTAAATCGCAATTTCACGTAGAAATTGTTCAGAGATTCTCATTGTTCACTTTTAAAACCAGTATGTAATTTCACATAGAAAAAAAATACTTTTTAAATGATATTTCAAAAAATTTAAAATGAATTTTCAATTCACCAGAATTTTATACAAGAATAAAATTCAAAACACTGCGCATTCGCCATTATTTCAAATATGAAAATAAATAGTAAGTAAAATGTTTTCAATATAAATTTCACTTTAAACAATATTTTAAAATTGTAAACTTTTCACATTGAATTAATCAAATTAAAATTCTTTTGGGATTTCTTAGTTTCAAAAAATAAATACTATGTATTATATAGAGGTTGACCGTGACGGACCGGAATGTTCTGAACGCAGCGAAGCAGGTGGTGAAGTATAAAAATGGAACGGAGCAATCAATCGAAGCTCAACCATCTTGAACTAAATATCAGGCTTTTATTCATCAAGAACCCATTTCATAATTTAATGAAGATTAATAAACAATATTTAAGTAATATTGAGTTATTATGTCTAAATTACATCAAATAATTCTGATTAAATATTATATAATTTAATATTAGGAGATTTATTTTATAGGTTTATAACTTCTACAATTCTAACTACACTAAAACTGGTTAATATTATCTCAATTATTTTCTTATTTAAATGGAGAAATACTTAGTATACACAAACATTGTGTAAAATCAAATTCCTTTATTTCATAACGTAATTACATTTTACGTTAATAACAGCAAACAACTTTGATTCTTGGTACTTTTTAAAAATCAGAAAGGAATGTCCAATAACGAATTATAAATAAGAAAAAAAAACTGCACTGTGAGTTTAACATGAGCAGACATGCAATATTCACATTAAAGAAAGAATTAAAGAACCGTTATTTAAAACAGAAAGCAATTTGTTAAAGAGTTTGCCTGCTTAGTTGTTGTTGCAATGCCACACTTATAATCAATAATAAAAACATGACTTTCATGTTACGCTCGTACATACAAAGTCGCTTTCCTGTGGAATAAACATTGATTTTTGAACGTTTTTAGTGATTTATCTGAAAAGCTGACGATTTTGATTTCACACTCATAATTGTTGATAATTAATCCAAATTAATTTTTAGGAGGCACTGTAATAATTATTGATAAATTTTAATATGTAAAGATAATTTTTAAGACACCTTATAAAATAGGTTTTTGATTTAATATAGAATTTTCGTCGCGTAAAAATCGATTTAGTTAATGAGTATCCAAAAGAAAGAATCACAATAAAAATCAGAGTAAAATTGATAAAACCTATATTAATAATGGTAGAAAATAAATTTAAAATAATAAAAATTATGTTGTGTTATCACATTTATTATTATTTATTTATAAACCGCGTATAACATAAATATTGACCATTGTGTGGATAAGTTATTAATAATATATTTGTAATAGATTATTACTTGGCTGTACAATTTAGTGACACAATTTTTGATAAATCTATTAAAAATCTTTCTTTTCAACATGATTAACCAGAAATAAAGCAACATGTACAATTTATTTAACACACCTTTTTAATATTATGTTGTTTAGATAATTTACTATTATTACTGTATTTAATATTCAATTTATGATTCAGCTTTTATAAAGTTCGGTAAGAAGGCAAAACGTTTTATGGTAAAATAAAACACTAAATTGCACATGCAATAATATCAATATTAGATCTCACTGATCCATCTAACATGTAACCACAGCGGCGTGCTTTGATATTTCAACCAGATTAAAAGCAAAATCGTAAGAATGACATGAAATGCTTCAAACGTTGCATAGTAGTTTAATATTATTCATACATATTATAAACTTTCACCAAGTAATTATGATAAATTTATAATTCTTGATTAATATAATTTAAATAATTAATTATACTATTTATTTGTATGTATTTAATGAATACTATTTTATGCTATATATAGTATTTTATGAACTAAATATTTTTATAATATGCCATTAGAATTTAACATTGATGATAGTTGTTCTAAAATAAATCTGTTTACTGTTTGTGTTTAGTCCCTCAGTGCCTAAATAAAAAGTTGTAGGTATAAGGTATTGTTTGTATAACTGATTAAACTTTATAATATCTGACACAGTTTGTCTAATGTTAACCTAACACAAGGTACCCAAGGGTCAAGCTTTTTAGATAATATTCGGTTACATGATAAACAGTTAAGCTGGTGTTTGTTCTATTAATAGAACGGTTTTCAGATAGCTGCACTGGAATCAAAACATTTACTTAATACTACATCACCGCACAATGTAAAATATTCGTTGAAACCATACGAATAAATACGAAAATTAAACACTCAATTTAAAAATATCATAAATAGCATAATTTTGAGTAAGAAATTACTTTGCGTTAATTAATGAATATCCTATTACATAATTAAGGGTGGAAGTGTGGTAGTCTACCGTTTCATCAGTACCAACTCTTTGTGTGTTATACAGGTGACTCATTTGTTAGTGAAAAGGTAAAACAAACTAAATGGAAACATGTGCCTGGTAGCAATTATCACACGCATTACGCCTGCAACAGTCTATTGTTGATATTCTGTTAGCAATAGATATGTCAGAAAATGGCCAGAGTAAATTGAAACTGAACTGGATTGTTGCAACAGCTGTTGGCAGTTTTATGATTTGCAATGCTTGCATTGAATGAAAAAGAACAAACATCAGGCTGTGTATTTGTGGCTCAATCCCTTGTTTAACCAATATTATTTTACTCTGGTGAAAAACTTGTTGTTACATGTTGCAAGGTGTACGCGAACACGAAACGTCATGATTTTTAATGAAAATGCTAATTACCACACACAAAGCACAATATCCAACTGCATTTTTTAATTAAACAGGAAATTGACTTTTGAATATCAAAGAAAATACACCGTTTTATGTAAATTTGCGTAAAGTGCAGTAATTTTTAATTATTCAATAGACTAACAATGATTGTTTAAGAATAATTCAAAATTCGTCCACTTAACCATGTAGCTGCGAGGTAATGCCTGGATTAAATTAGTTGATGTATACAGCGAATTAAATTAATTTGCATCCGTAGTGTTTGCAACAAATATTGCATTTGTTTATGCACATTACAGAGGTTTAGGCTTATTTACATATCAACTGGTCTTCCTATAGTTTATTTTATCCTTTAACCCTTATCGCTAACTGCATTTGCATGCATTTTAAATATTTAAATTGCAGCAATTGAAACGTATTCTTTTTATTCATTTAATTGTCGTTTGTTTAAGTTTTAATTAAACCGTTCCTATTTGGTGAAAATCCCAGAAAATTATAATAATTATATTATAAACAAAATATTTACTGGTTACGTTTTAAATTCGTATTCAATTTACAATCATCAATACAATGAGCAGATCAGTTAATTTTCTGAAATAAATCATTAATCATTTTCAGGCTGTTTATTTCATCAACTATGATTACTAAGTTCCATTGTGTTCGAAGGTTTATTCTGGAGTATTAGTATACTAATAAGTATGTTATTATTCCATTCTATGATTAATGAAGCGAATTATCCTTAATACCGGGCATCTTCAAAATGATCTCCCTTCTATTAATCATTAAAATATTAAAAGTGACATTTTGTAATACGTTTAAATTTAAGCACATATTAATTTTCACCATTTAATAAGATAATTGCGATCGATTTTATTAAAGCAATTTTCAGTAAGGTGTGAAAATTATTGACGCCAACTTATCGTAAAAAAGTTCGTATTTCAGTGTGATATACGTAGAATTTCATAAGTTAATATTTTTATTTGCTGACCTAGAAAACGCTGAACGTGACAAGAAAGTTCACTAAATCAATTTGTCCCTAATAGTTAATAAAAACCAAAAGATCCTTGCAAAAACACAAAGGCGCAAAATGAAATTAAAACCTTACAAAATTCTTTCGAGGATTAAATATTGAATTCACTTATCTTTAATTGAATTATACAAATAAGATTTTTATTAATAAATCCGCTTACATTTAGCATTAAGATCACCCTCTTTAATAGAATCTACAATGTTAATATTTTACATAAAATAAAATAAAATTATTACTAAATATATTTCATTTTTAAATCGATATATATGTACATATAGTATACGTATATCAAATAACGTATCTTAGAGTGACTCATAAAAAGAAATTGAAATATATGAAAATGTGATAGAATATATAGCGTAATATATTTGAATCATTTTTGATATAAAATGCTTCATTTTTTACGACCATATGCAATTTTACATCAAGTGAAATGCAAAAATATATTTTATTTATTTAAAAATTTACAATTTGTTCCTAGTAGATTTTTCCAGGGGTAAGCACAAACAGTGTAAAAGAATATAAAATCACATTGCAATAATGGAATTAAATTAATAAGTTAGTACGGGTATATCAATATACAACTGAATCGTCCCATAAAATAAATATTTTATAGTAATATAGAACTTATATTATATAAATATGTCTACTATATTACTACTTATATATAACTATAACTTATGTATAATTTATTATTTATTATTTTTATTGCATGTAATTTTCTACTTTTGAATTTCAAACTAAATAAAATATTTAATTGTTTTACTTAACATAAAAAGTATTTTTATGTACACTGTAAAATACCCTATATACCATATTAGTATATTTTTAGTACAATATACATGACCCAATTGAAAACGGAATAAAAATAACTAAAATTTATTCAAATGTCATAACCTATTTACTATTAACAACATCATAATTATAAATGATGCCTTTAATTATAATTAAACACAAATAAATTTTGCAATAACTATTGTTATTGCTGAAGCAATTGAAATATAATTTTTGTTTTAAGAGTTAATTAATTTTGGTAATTGATTGTTGTGTTCAAACAACGATAAATTAATTTTGTAATAATAGTGCAATAGTATTTAGTTTAAATTTATTAATTGAAACTGTAATGTCAGGTGGAATTTAATTATTTACTTCATTTCAATTCATTTGGACAATCATCAGAAAAATAATTCGTGGAAAATTTTTAAATTAATTAATTCTTATCTACCGGATTACTAACTAAATTTTAAATTCAAATTCTTCCGGGTGAAATAAATAAATACTAGGAGGCTAAATTTCCAGTATGTATTTAAATAAAGTTATTTAAATTCATTTTGAGATATGCTGTTGTCCAATAAAAATTCATTTAATTTCTCCTATTTATTTGCATATATGCATATGAAATATGCATTCGGCTTATATGATTACTTAATTGTAATCTAGTAAAGAAATTTAAATTAATAGTTAATTATTGAAATATTTTATTTTTTAATTGATTATGAATTAAGCTTGTGAAAAAAATAAGGAGATTTTCTTTAGTCGATTAATAAATTATTTTTTACTACTTATAAAAATATTTTTTTATTTATCACTCGTAAATCTTGAAAATTAAATTATTTAATTCATAAGTATTATAAAATTTATATGTATTTATAAAATAAATAATTTTATAGATTTAATAATTAAATTAAATTAAAACAAAAGTATTGTGACACGATATAAGAAAAAACACATTATAATTACTTATAAGTTTATATTTATATATTATTCTACACTTAATTAACTTTACTTGGTTAAATTGTTATTCATAAATAATTAAAATTAATTAATTAATTGATTAATTAATGAATAATTTCTGGAGTGCCTCAGTATGAAATATTAAGAGAATAAAATAGATTCTTTTACCGTATACCGGATGTTAACGAATATAAAAGAAATTCAAAAATGTAAAATTATACAAGTTATTCCATTCAAAAATTCGAAGACGGAACCATTTCCGGTGAAATCGGATGTGATCGAAAAGTGAAAAATATTCGAAAACTCTCCCCTCTCCATACCATCTTGTATAGATCTCATTTTAATTTACCGAGTGTCCTAGAAGTTATCCCTTGTCTAATGGATTCATTGACACCCGGTATATATTGAAAAAAATTTAAATGTGGCTAATTGATAACTTAATTAATTTGTAACAATTATTTTTTTTTAATTGGAGGTTCATGACATTTAATATTTAGTTAATAATCGCATGTATTTAACTTTTTGTATTCTAATAATGTAATTAATTAATTTAAGAATAATACAACAAAATCTTAAAAAAAAATAATGCAGCTCATTATTCTTAATTTTTATTAACATATTTATGAACGTGGTCATAATAAGAAATTAAACTTTGTCGAAAATGAAATATATAATTTCTAATCCTTAAAATCAACAGTTTGCCGCCGTTTTTACGTAAATTACTTACACGAAACGTCACACAGCCATAGCCACACATATCCAAAAAAACCTCCTCCGGAAAAACAAAAACACACAATTATGCGCCGTTATCCATCCTAAGCACTGAAAAACTATAATTAAAAGTTACCAACTAAGATTGTTGCCGGCGGTCATGCACCGAAGAGCCCTTAAATAATCGTTAAAAATTTAATTGACTGTCATTAACTGAATCGCGCTCAATCGTCGCGCAAACTACGTGAAAGTTTTACGCAAAACTTCGCGCCGCGTCCGTCCGGGACAGCCAGCCTAACATTCCCGATCGTATTTTCCGCGTTAAACTGCGACTCCGGGAGTTTCTAACCTGTGTCCGTGTACGAAATCCGGCGTAACGCATGCGCCATTTGTCGCCTCAGGATAGCATGTATATCATTATGAAATATAGTTCATTTAAACATAATGCTTTCCTTCTTGAATTTTACGTCGCATGGATCTTTTCTCGCCACTCTTGGTGCCCGTTGATTACTTTGACATGTGGTCGACCTGTTCGAGTGTTATTACATCGATTATAATTTATCTCAGATAATAATCTTAACTTTCAATTTAGTTTTTACTGGACGATATTGAATTATATATTTTGTTATTGTTTTAAAATTTCAACGAATAAAAATATAAATATAATTTGTTTAAACTTCAGGTTACATTGGTTTAAAATTCTGTCTAAAAATTCATGTGTTGTATTTTATAAAATTATTCTAAAAATTGAAAGGTGTTAATAAGTACATGATTTATTTGATTTTTTACATTATATTTTAATATTTTTGTAATAAACTATAAATTAAAGTTTTTTTAGCTCTTCCTAACTGTAATATTTAACATTTAACTGAGCTTAACGTTTTGTGCTACAAAAAATGTATTAACAACAATTATCAACTGTGATAAATAGTATGGAACAGTATTTAAAATTATTAGAAAATCTTACTTAATGATGAGGTCTTTAGTCAATATGAAAGGTATTGTGTTTCTTCATGACAGCCCAAGTATCACTACCATAGAGGAAAAAAAGTGAAGTTTCAAAATATGAAATGGGTTCTACCCTAATTAGCATATACTCTAGATGTTTCTCCATACTATTTATTATTTATTTTAGGAGGTCAAAACTGAGGTGGAGCTTTTCTTCATTTTAATGAACTGTGTTTTTTACTAATCACAGATAGTCTATTTTGTATTTTAATTTATTATAATTTAATTTACTAGATAATTATTCCTCAGTTGCGTTAATCAAGATTAATCCGTTTTTAAAATCAAAATAAAATGAGGTAAGCATTATATGCCAAGTTCACAATAAATAATTAAATGTTTACCTAGTAACTAGTGACAAAAATTATCTGATTTTAAAAATATATTAAATAAACACTTAAATTGATTATCTTTTATTTTTCTTTAGATAATAAATGCTTATGAATTTAAATTTAGGCAATTAAAGATTAAGTACTTCAATCAACATAGCAACAATAAGAAATACTGGTTGATAAATTGTATTTTCTCAATTGAAATTCATTAGTTGTACTGACGAACAGCTAATAGTGCTAAGGTAATTAATATGTCCTTAATTATATGGTTACTGTTTATTAATATTTTATTGTGACAAACATATTAAATCAATTTATAAATAAATTATTTTTAGATGATAATATTATTGATATTTAGCGCCTTTACGATAGGTGTTTTTGGAAAACCATTAAATGATGCATGTGGTTACGAGGTAAGAAACTTTTACTGACTCATTTGTAACTAATAGTAATTTATTAAAGTTATTACCATTTTAGTACGTCTTTTAAAATAAGAACATATTTTTTTAATATTATTTCTTTTTTCTCAGTCCTGTCACGCTACGGATCCCGAAAAACTTAACGTGCATCTAATTGCCCACTCTCATAACGATGTAGGTTGGTTACATCCACAAGACCATTCGTATTGGGACGGTAAGCCACATACCACGGTGTACTTAATAATTTAATAAAATAATATTTTGCAGAAGTCGACTATATAATTTCTTCGGTAGTCTCAGCTTTACTAATAAACTCAAACTGGAGGTAATAAAATTTTATTCCTTTTTTCAATTTCAATATTTAATGTATAATTTAATTTTAAGGTTCAGTCAAACTGAGCAATACTACTTCCATAAATGGTGGTTACTTCAAGAAGATGAAGTAAAGGACAAAGTAAAATCATTAATAAATTCTGGAAGATTAGAAATCGTTAATGGAGGTTGGTGTAGCAATGATGAAGGAATTACTCACTATCAATCTATTATCGATCAGCTAACCCTAGGACACAGGTACTCTTTTTATAGCATTAAAGGTATTATAACAAATGTAATACTAAATACTTCTACAGATTTCTTGAAGAAGAAATTGGTGAGTGTGCCAGGTCCAGAGTGGGTTGGCAAATAGACACCTACGGTCACAGCAGCACCCAAGCTCAAATTTATAGTCAAATGGGCATGGACAGTATGTTGTTTTCGCGTTACGATTTTCGGGATGATGAAAATAGAAGGAAATCAAAAACAACCGATTTTATTTGGACCAGCAGCCCTAAAAATATAGGTAAAAATATAAAAACTTAGAAGAGGAACTTCTAAGATCCGCATTAATTTTAGGAAACGATTCAAATATTTTCACATCAGCGATTTACAGAGCTTATAATTATCCTCCCGGTTTTTGTTACGATGATTTTTGTAATGATAAATTGAATGACCTTGATGATCCAACTCTCAATAATATTGAAGAAAGGGTAAATAACGTATTTCTGTAGAAGAATTTTTAATTGTGATTTTGAAATTTTAAGGTAAAAGCTTTCGCTGAATATATTAGGACTCAGGCAGATGGATATCTTTCGAATAATATTCTTGTTACAATGGGAGACGATATGAAATACAAAAATGCATATTCCAATTTTAATTTAATGGATAAAATAATTCAGTTAGTGATTTATAAATTGTAGATTATTCAAGAAATATCTTTATAATGTATTTTAGAGGTTTTGAGACATATCCCCAAACATACAACGGCAAACAAATTAAATTAATCCATTCAACTCCATCATGCTATGCAAAGGCTGTAAATGAGTACGTAACTAATAATGGGGAAGAACTGAATGTAAATACGGACGACTTTTTCCCTCTGGGCACAAGCGGATTGCCCTCGTACTGGAACGGATATTATACCTCACGTCCAACATCTAAAAGATACGAAAGAATTGGAAATAATTTATTGCAGGTATCTTTTAGACCCCAATTAGTCTGATATTAATTTATCTGATTATTGCATTACAGGTTTCAAAACAATTAGCAGTTTTTGCTAATCAGTCACGAGATGAAAACTTCAAACTCGAAAGTGCAATTGCAGTGATGCAACATCATGATGCAATTACTGGAACGGAACCTGAACATGTTCAAAAGGCCTATCACGCAAATATTGCTCAGGGAATTCAAGCGTCCATTCAGAGTAGTAGCAAAGCCATCACGTAAAAATTAATAATATGTGTACAACAATAATAATCTGTGAGTTATGTTCATTTTAGAAAAATTGTCGGATTAGATCCTTTGACTGATAATTTGGAATTGAAATATTGCCCATTGGCAAACATAAGTATTTGTCCCGATACTAAGATTAATGAATTTAATATAATCGTTTACAACCCACTCGCTGAAAAGATTAGGCAACACATTCAAATACCAATTGACGATGGAACTTGGATTGTAACGGATTCCGAAGGTAGTTTTGGAAATAATCTCAGTCAATATTTATATTATACATATACTTTTAATTTTTAGGCAATGAGTTGCCAACTTTATTAAGTAAACTCACCAGAGATTATGGATTCGTCGCTGAAAATCTTGGAGTTCCTTTAAACACTCACATTTTAATATTTTCAGCAGAAAATATTCCGGCGCTTGGTTTCAATGTTTATAATATTAAGAAAACTAACGATGTATCTGCTGAGCCACATACAAAGACTGTAAAGGATTTGACAGTTTCTGAAAAAATTGGTTTCAAAGTAATTACACAAACTGTTTTTTACAAATCAGAACCTAAGCAATATTTTTTAGAATAACTATGTAAAAATTGACGTAGATACAGGATTCCTTAAGCAAATAGCCGTAAACTCAATTGAGATAGATTTATCTCAGGAATTTATGTACTACCACAGTGACTACGACTACTCGGGAACTTGGATGTTCCGTCCAGATGGTACAGTCAGAGATGCACAAAAAATTACAGACAATATTAATGTTAACGTTGTTGAACACTCAAATATTATCGAAGTACGTCAGACATTTAACAGTTGGGTTACCCAAGTAATTAGAATTTATGAGAATGAAGATCATATAGAGTTTGATTGGACTATTGGTCCAATTGACATTGAGTAAGATTTCTATTGCAATTTTGAATTTTTGATTAAATAAAATTAGTTAATTTTAGAGATAAAGTTGGCAAAGATGTAATATCAAGGTTTACAACTAATTTAGATACAGGAGACGTATGGTACACTGACTCAAATAGTAGAGAAATTGTAAAGAGGGTGAGAAACAGTAGGCCGACATTTGAAATTAATACAGACCAAGAGCCAGTTACCCAGAATTATTATCCTGTTTCCTCAAGAATTGTCATGAAGGATGAAAAGCAAGGACTTGAATTTGCAATAATTACAGACAGGGGCGAAGGTGGTAGTAGTTTAGAAAGTGGACAATTAGAACTTATGGTAAGTATTTTAATATTACAATTTCCATTTCCCTGTTAATATAATGTTTTTGTTTAGGTACACCGTGGTACACTTAGGGAAGAAGGTGACGTAGGTGTTCTGTATGAATATGAATACAATAAAGGCGTGTATGTTCGTGGTAGTCATTATGTAACCATTGGAAGAACTAAGGACACATCGTTGGTCACTCAGGATGGTAAGAAATAATTAATAAATAACTCATTATTGTATAAATGGTGTTAAGATTAATTATACATTTAAATGTATTTTTAGAAGCAGTCAATGCTGTTGTTACACAGAGGAAATTAGCACAAAGGAAACACCTCCTTCCATGGACTTTTATTACCACGTCAGCAATCCCAGTTAAAAGCTTATCCCTTTTAAATGAAGAATTACCACCAAATGTACACCTTCTTACTTTGGCAAAATGGAATGACAGTGATGACACTTACATAATAAGATTGGAACATTTATTTGAGAAGGGAGAAGATGATGAACTTTCAAAAGATGTCTCCATCGATTTACAGGTATTTATTATTTTACAGTTACCAACTAATTGCTAAATGTTTATTTTCAGAATTTATTTAGTTCGTTTAAAATTATATCAGTGCAAGAAACCTTATTGAATGGTGTTATTCCATTGACGAAGGAATCTAAATTGATTTGGCCTCAGTTTTCAATTAAAGATGCTTCATCCCTCAAGCGTGATGCAGAAGATTTCAGAGTGAATTTAACACCAATGCAAATAAGAACATTTATTGTGAAAGTTGAATTTAATTAAATAAAGTAAATATCATTTCTTTTTTGTTTTCGTATATTTTGGGATGTTTTTTAAATGAAGCTAATTTGTTTATTGAAAGCTTTATTTGTATTTTGATACACAGGATAAATATTCGTATAGAAATACATACGTACATATATAGCCTATATATATATACATATATAATGTTTTCACATTAATAAATAAATATTAAACAGCAACATACGTTTTCTCAAATGTTTCTTTTAATGGGATAAACCACTAAACCCATTATAATTGAAATTCGTTTAAGAAAACATATTTAACCATAAGCTATATAATAAACACTAATAAGATTTATATAATCATAACCTGCTTTCTTCATTTTATACAAATATTTCATGGTAACATTAACTTACAATAAAGCATTATATAAAAATAACGGACTTTAACAAAACAAATTACACTCATACATTTATATTGCAAGTTACTGTTACTTACATTTCATAAGTCAATCCTCTTATACCTAGTAAGTACAATACTAGTCTAAAAAGAAAATATAGCTATCAACTTATTGGTTGAAAAAAGCCTTCCATATCCTAATAAAAATATTACATAGCAGTATTTGTATAAATACAACCAAAATTATGCAATATTTAAAATAACATTTATTTATTACCTACATGTACATAGTGTATACTTTAGTGAGTCAAAAACATGTTATTTAAAATGGCAACAGTTTGTTTATTTTTTGAGGCAGGAAGATTATTTGCTTGCTGTGGTCTTGATTTGTTTCTAGTACTGTTGATCTTAAGCCCGAATAGTCAATAAATTTTTTGAGCTATGTTACAACATATACAAGCGTAGCAAACATTAGTAGAATAGTAATAAGCTAAGTTTAAATTTTTGTCATGGTTAGTAAATACAGTCGTAATTTTTGGTACATTTCAAAATTGATTTAATAACTATTTTAACATTATTTATTGCTTACTTTCCTTTTCAAGTTCTTTAAGCAACGCTTTCATTTCTTCGGACAGTTGATGTTGATCAGCCACCCTGTAACAAATTAATTTTTGTAAATAGGGCCATATAAAAAGGCAAAATTTTTAAATACTACCTATGTTCCTGGGATCCACCTTGCCTCTCCTCGGATTCAGCTGAAATACATAAATGATTAGTGAAGAAATAACAATTATGAATATAGTTACATGCTAAACAACTAAAAGTGCACTGGTAGTAATATCCAAAATCTGAAAAAGATAAGCTACCATTGTTGTACAAAATGCAGCACTTACGAGTATAAGGAAATCACAACAGTAATAAACATTAACCCCAGGACACATTAACATTAGCAAGGTGTACCTACGTCATATACACAATATGTACAAAATTCATGATGCATTTATGAGTTGTTCCTTCATTTATCTGGCTCAAAAAGTGCAAATACAATATTCATAAATACTCCATGAAGGGAATAAAATTTTAATATATCAGTGTACAGTAAGGATACAAATATATGAAAAATTATTTTTAAAAATCTGTCAACTGGTCAGCATAAATAATATTTAAATTTCCATTCAATTTAATGATAAAAATAGAATAAATTTTACGAATGACTTGATTCTTTTTAATATGGTTATAAATAAAATTTGAAACAAAATCATAAATATTTATTTATGCTTCGCAGTCTGTGCAAAATAGAAAATTTTAAAATGACGAAAATATTTTAAAGTTAATGCAAATCACTAGTAAGTATATTTATACGAATAAACGAATTAACAAGCAATATTCTTTTGAAAAAAATTTAAAAAGTAGTTATATTATATACAAAAAATTAAAAAAATGAAACATATAACAGCAAGTAGCCTATCTACCATGTTGGGGTAAACTAAAACGCCAATCATGTTCTCTAGGGTCCACTTCAGTTTGATCATCTACACTTATTTCGTAACGTAGTTGTCTTCTATGGGAGATGGGGGCTACAGTAAAGAATATAATTGCACTATTGAATTAATATTATTTATGTAAATGAATAGAATATTTTATAACAATTACGTAAAATTAAAATAAAATGCTTATTAGAAAAAATACTTAGTTGAGCTTTTGTTGTGAAATTATAATAATAAATGAATATTTGAATAATTGTATGTTATTCCCATGAGTGCAATCAATGACATTATTAATCTAAAAAGTCTTCTACTCATTTATGCCACTATATTTCGTACACACTTTGTGAACAACTTTGATTAAAACAAATATAAAAACCTACACCACAATGTTAAATATTATAATCATACTTTATTTACCTTTATCTGTTGCTGAAGGTTGAGAGGCAGCGGCTTCTTCACCTAAAACACAGTAATAATGTTTTACTACACTGTAAGTAATTAAAAAAAAATTTTTGTACAAAGTACTTACCAAAAGCATGCATATGTGTTTCATGCAAAATCAAAAGAAAAAAACCTAACCCAACAACGTACCTACCAAAATTAAAATAACATGGAACTAAAATTCATTTAAAAAAATGTTTAATGGGAAATATTTTTGTCTGTTAATAATAAACACAAACCTGATACATTTCTTGATGATGAAGAGCTTTGGGTTTTTGATATATCAAATTGTTGGGTAAATGTAGTTAAGCTTCCCTGAGAATCGGTTAGTGTTTTAGTAACAATTCCTAGTTTAGAATCTGTCAATTCTTGAGTTGGTTTTGTTTTGTCTGAGTCGTCAGTTTTTACTATGTATCTCTTTTGGACCACACGTTTAACGTGAACATTACCAGCTTCATCTACTTCAGTTGTCTCTTGAACATCCTCACCTTCGCCAAAGTCATCTATAAACTGTTTTAATCTTTCTTGAGCATCAGATCCTGTGAATGTTACTTTACGTATTTCTGGAGGCAATTCTACACGTCTATGTATCGTATGAGAATAAGAATCATCCTCGGATGGTTCAATAACTTCCGTGACATACGGCTTCAAATTATCTTCTACGTAATCTGTAAATCGGCTTCCCATAGTATCCTCATCAAACCACACTTTTTTAACAGCGGCGGCAACATCAACAAATTCTCTAGTGTGCATTGGATCTACAGTTTCCGTAGATGATACCATCGTATTTGATCCACCACTAGTAAAACTGCCTGATAATACTGAGTCAGTTTCATACTGATAAGTGGCGTGGGTTGCAGTTGAGCTTGTTATACTGTGGTCTAATAGATCACCCCTATCTTGATTGAATTCATCCCTAGCTGAGCAATCCTTGCTAGTACTGGATATGCTAATATCTTGGGGACATAATTTTGAATAATCTTCTTCGATCGAATCTGTTAACAGTACGTTATTTGTTGCTATTGCCCCTAATTCTAAAGAATCGCTAGAAATGATTCCACTTTTTTCTTCATTTTTTATTTCAATACTATCTGTCATTATGTTATCTTGTTTTGACTTGACTGCTTGTACTTCTATTGAATCAGTACTTGCAGTCATTAAATCCATTCCAGTTTTTTGGTCTAAACTATCCGTGCTACCATGCAAACTTGATGGTTTAAGATCCAGAGAATCCGTCGACGTTACCATTACATCATCATTTTCTTTCCACTGTACTTTTATTGTCGATTTCACTAAAGGAGCATCTAAATCTAAATCGGGGACTTTTGAAACTTCTTCAATAGAATCGCCTCTTCCAAGGGATTCGGTTTTTTCAATCTCTTTGAGATCAATAAATCGTTCTACGTTAGTTTGGGCTTGTCGGATTATTTCGTCGATTTCAAACATACGTTTCTCATAATCCTCTTCGTCAGAGTCGGTCGCATGTTTCTGAGTGCCAGATATCGTTTCGCAACTTTCAGATTCAGATGTTATACTTTCTGGACCCTCATCGATTTGCGCTAACAATTCTTCTTCCTCCTTTACCTTAATTTCTATTTTGTGAGCAGCTATGCAAGCTTTTTCTAATCCTTCGAATTCCTTCAACGAGCTGACAGAAATGTCATCGCCTTGGCCTTTATGATAACGATTTTTGAAACTTCCGTTACTTGAAGAATCTTGTGAATTATGATATCTTCTCATTTCTAATGACATTGCCTGTTCCAGATTTTCAAATTCCTGTAAACTCGACATTGATATGTCATCATGTTCACCTGATCTTGTAAAATATTTTCTACCAGCTAAGACATCGTATTCAGGGGTACTTGAATAAGAATCTTTAACGCTTCCTAAACTACCGCCAGACTCTTTTTGAGAACCCAAACTACCAATTCTACTTGATCCTTCAAAATCTGTTATATCTTCTTCTTTAATATCTTCTAAAGGTCCTCGTTCAAACTCCATCTCATAACCGTAACCTGCGGCAATCATAGCCGCTTGATCTCCCTGAAATTGTTGTTCTATCCATTTCTTATTTGCTTCTAGTTCTCTATCATATTCATGTACATAATCTTTAGAAGATCTTGTTGTAGTAGTAGTACCTTTTACATCTTGAGGTGGACTATCTTCAAACTCAAATCCTAATTCATCACTTGATGATCCATCAGGATAATATTTAATATCAGTCATTCGTGTCAATGGAGTTGGAGCAGATTTGACTAGATATTCTTCAACTTCATGATCATGCTTCGACTTTACTTTTTTCGTTTGATGAATTTTTACACTCTTTCCCTCGGAATCAAATTCATGTGCTTCTTTGGCAACTTCTTCAATAACAACAAAGTCATCGAGAACATCAGGTTTTTCTAACATTTCAAAAGAATCACTATTAGGGGAATCAGTCTCTTTGTCAGAATCTTCTTCTTTTAAGGTTGTTTCAATCACAGTACCTATTTCACTTTTTGATTCAGATACAGCTTTGTCGTCTTGTTGCTCTTCAGGAATAGCGGAAACTGTACTCTCTAAGATATACTCCCGACCCTGATCGGTTTCTTCAGAACTTTTGCTTGAGTTTGAAGCAGGTGTTTGTGGGGTTGACATTTGCGTTTCTAACTCACGTTCTTTTGCTTCTAGTTCTAAATCGGGATATCTGAAGTTTCTATCAACTAATGGTGTCATATGTTGCGTTACTTTAATATCTGGAATAAATCCTGGACTTTGATCTTTCATCTGTGATCGACGTAAATCGTATTCTTTTTGTATACGTTCACGTGTCTCTAATTCGTGCTTTTCGGCATCTTCATCCTCTAAAATTGGACAAATTTGCTTAATTTTATGAGCTGGTGAAATATGTGCGACCATACTGAAAGCTGCTTCCGCTTCGGCCTCATCAAAACTAGATTTTTCGCTGGATGTACTACTTGACTTTCCATGAGAATCACGCTTCTCTAACGGTTGCTTCATTATATAAAGATCGGTTAATTCCTTTGAATGGCGTTTCGTATCGGAGTATATTTCATGTGATCTTGCGATTGCTGATGAGTATTCTTGTTCAAGTTCACCTACGCTAGCTTGTGCTTCCGAACTAAATTCAGGAGTATCATCTTTTGTCTCGTCACATGGTTCCGGAGATATAGGCCTCTCAATAGGATCAGACACTTCAGTTGCGTCTGATGACTTAACAAAAAGGTCTGCTAGTTCAGATTCAGGTCTATCATCCGACATAACTGTAGAAGTTGGACGTTCTGAATCAGATTTACTGAATTGTGATTGAGGTCTAGATAAATCTAAGGTATCTGCATCAAAATCAGACTCGGCATCTAATATTCTTGAATCTTTAAATTCACATTCATCTTTTTCACTTTCATCTATGTCCTTCTTTTCATCACTTTTACCTTCTTTAATACTTAGTTTTGATGCACATTTTTCATTATCTTTAATTTCAGCATCTGTGGTTTTTGCCAAATCTGATTTCGGCATAGAAGTAATGTTAATCATAGATGCCACAAAATTACTTTCTTGTCTTCTATGACCCTTCTTTTTTGGTTCTTCTTTAACTATACTGACTTCCTCAACTGGTGAGTGGGTTTGAGAAGTTACTTGGGTGCTCGCACTTTGGATACCATCTTCATCTATTTTTGATGTTGTTAATGTAACCGATTCTATACCAGAATCACTAGAAATTGCCGGTGTTGAAGTGGACATGTCAACAGATTTATTTAATACAGAAATATTCTCATGACTGCTTCGAAGAATATTATCTATTTCATCAATACTCAACTGCTCCGAAGCACCTGATACAGTCATATCAGTTTCTTCTGCCTTAGATAGCTCAACAACAGTTTTAACGGCTACGCTAGAGGCGCTTGACATGCTCATACTAAGAACACTGCCTTCATCTAGACTAGTACCTAATTTTTCGTCCTGATCTACACTGTCAGTATGTGGTGATTCTGGAAGTAAAAGTTTTGGTTCTGGCTGGAATGTCATTTCATAAGAACGTTTCATTTTTGACTGAACGTCGATATTCTGCTTTGACTCCAAGTCATCGTCATCACAAATCTCCATAGATTCTCCGGGATATGACAATAACTCAGAGTCGCTTACTTCTGTACTTTGTCTAATTGGCCGAGATGATATTGTCCAATCAGAAATAGGCTTGTCATCTTCTAACAATTGTTGTTCAGCAACATCGAGTATGTCGCCATCCATGTCACTAGTGGAGGGAATAAGGGTCTCCGATATTTCTGAAACTTCTATACTCGCTAGATTACCTGAGCTTTCGCTGTCAAGACTCTTCATGCTTTCTTTTGAGCTTAAGCTACTTACAGCAGTTTGGTATTCGGTAGATGTAATGTGTGATTTACCTGATAATATTTGAGATGTTAAAGCGCTTTCGTACTCAGAAGATCCAGCCGCAATTAACCCCTCAATATCAGATGAACATGGTCTACTTTTACCACTGTCAATTTCAAAACTCTGATAATGACTTTCTCCAGAGCTCGAATACGTCTCAAACTCATATCCAGATTTTCGTTCTCCTTTTAGTTGTGAACTGCTACTACTAGATTCGGCATCAGACTTGGCTTTTCGAAGAATGATGTTTTCTTTTTCGACTATTCTGCTCTCTTCAGGATCACTTTTATGACTTATTTGGTTGGATAATTGATCTTCTGGAGACTTTGCTGACTCTATACTGGATTTAGAATCACTGCTAGAAGTTCTCTTAATTGTAACATGCGTGATTGTTTGACAAACTTCTGGTTGATCCATTTTGTCATGACCCATAAGTTTTTTCACGTCACTCTCTGTAAGATCATCTACAACTGTACTTACAATTGATTTTGTTTCTTGATGATCAAATACTATTGTGTTTGATTTTTGTGTTAACAATTCTTTTTGATTTTCTTTAATAACAGTAGTCTCTGAACCATCGGGTTGAATTTTAACTTCAACGCTGTGTTCTTCAATAATACTACTCTCTTTATCAGATTTTACATCATGTAGGAAATCGTGCTTTGTGTCTATATTTTGTTCAATATTACTTGTTTTTATTGTAGTGCTAGTTTCTCCAGTATGAGTCGTAATTTGACTTGTTCCTTCTACTGATTGAACATCTCTTTTAGTAATTTCTTGGTGTGAAATTTCACTTTCTTTTATAGTTCTCTCTGATATACTTTTTGAATCTTTATGCTTTTCGACAGATGCTTCACTTATTTCTTTTATATCTGTTTCTTTATCATCTGTTTTTTCGTGAACTAGATTTATAACTTCTCCTTTGGCCTCGATGTTTACTTTTTCAGTTTCTTCAATAGCAGACTCAGATATAGTTTCATCTTCTTCGAAAATAATATCTTTAGATTTAATTGTACATTTATCACCTCTTACACTTTCAGCAGATACAACAGATGATGCGACCTTTTGACTTATTACTTTTGTGTCGTCATATATTTCTGAATCTTTGAAAGAGTAATTTTCTTCTATGTGGTCTTCATTAATCTTATCAACCTGTTTAATTGTTTCTTGAAAATGTCTGACTTGGTCATCCGTTTCATATTCCATTTTCATGTCAACTTTTTCAGCTTCTAATTGATCTATTTGTTGCTCTAATGTATGTGAGTAATCCATTTCTGTTCCGCTGTATCTCAAATCTTCATCGGTTATTTCCATACTTGATGCCTGTGTATCGCCTCGTGCCAATTTAGCTAATTCTCGTTGTCTTCTTGCCAAAACTGACTCTACTAATTCCACTTCTCTTTCATCAAGACCTTTAGCCTCAGCGAGTTGCCGTAAATAATCTGAAACTGGTTCTTTACGCACTTCTTGTGTAATTATCTTCGTATCCAAAGTAATTGTCTCTTTTTTCTGTATTTCTGCTTCAATTTCTTGTAACAATGAATTAGCTATTTTACGTGCTTCATCGGGATCCACTTTTTGTTGATGCAAACTATCCAAAATTATTTTTTCTATGTCACTATAACTTTCAGATTTTATTTTATCTGAGATAGATAATGAGTCAGAACGATCTTGATGGACCTCAGAAACAACCTCTGATTCATCACGTGTACTTAAATCGTCATCAATTACTTTGTCAATAGGTTCGTGAGTTCCAACCTTATTAGAAACAATGTCAGTTACTTTTTCATCAAAATGAGTTTCAGATTGCACTGAAACTTCCCAAACCGTTTCTTCTATATGCTCCTCTGGCTGATTGATAGGTGGCGATTTTGTCGACGCCAATTCTTCTTTATTAGCGTATTCGTCACTCTCTTCGCTTATTCTACGTTGTTTTCCTGATAAAGTGACTGTAATTTCGGGAATAGCCTCATCTACAGATGTTATTCCCTTTGGCGACTGTTCAGCGACGAAAGAATCAACTGATTTAGTTTCAAAGTCTGTGTCTACCTCTGTTAATTTTTCAGAATCTTCAATTTCACTTTTGTCTACATGTACTTCCATTGAATCAAGTTTAGAAGCTATATCATCTGTCACATTAAGATCGTCCTGGCTTTTATCGGATTCAATTATATCCAATGAATCATTGACTTGTTTAAATTCTGAAATATCATCTCTGCGTTCTAAAACGTCGGTATGTTGCTCATCTATTTCCACATCATTTGTTTCAGCTGTTTTAATCGGTTGTAATTCCTGCTTTGTTAAGTCCAACTCCGCTTCTGAGGGAATCGCACTTTCTTTTTGTGATGAAGTGGATTTAATAGGAATTATTGCATCAGGTTCTTCTTTTGGCAATGTTTTTGGTGCGACATCATCTTTGACGGGTTCTTCTTTTGCCAATGTTTTTGGTGCCACATCATCTTTGACAGGTTCTTCTTTTGCCAATGTTTTTGGTGCGTCATCATCTTTGACAGGTTGTTCTTTTGGCAATGTTTTTGGTGCGTCATCATCTTTGACAGGTTCTTCTTTTGGCAATGTTTTTGGGGTGCCATCATCTTTGACAGGTTCTTCTTTTGGCAATGTTTTTGGTGCGTCATCAAGGCTTTCCTCAGATTCTTTTTCTAATTTCGAAGGTACCGATTCAACAGTTTTTTTAGATGAAATTTTGAAAGTTTTCTCTGTTGTTCTGATGTCAACCTTTTGGCCTGCGATTACAGATCCTAATTGCTTTTCGAAAGTCTTAGCTAAACTTTTTACAGAAGTGCGTTCAGTTAAATTATCCTCTTCTAACAAATTGGTGGTGGATTCAAAATATGTTTCTTTCTCAGGTTCGTTTTCAGAGTCTAACTCTTTAATATTCTGTTCCTTCATAACGTTATCACTTATTTCTTCTTTTATTGATTCAAAGTCGTGTTTTTCCTGCATAGACTCTGTTAAAGATGTGTCATCGTCTGTATGTGGTTTAGCTATACTTCTAGAATATTTAACTTCATTTTCAATAGATTGCTCAAATTTATGCTTTAAATCCTTTACGGAGCGTTTACATATTTCTTCATTATCCAGTTCATCCTTTTCTTTAGGTTCTTCATCTTCTTCTTGCAGTACTTGTTCAGTTGTGAAGTATAATGGTTTTCTCTCAGGAGATGGATCGTCTTCAATATCATTAGTGAGTTGTTCCTCAATCATCTCTTTCTTTATCTGATCTTCATAATATTGTTTGCGTAATTTAATATTTCTAGCTGAAACTTCATATAAGTCTTCGGTTGGAAGGGAAGCAGATCTTTCATATATTGATTTCCTCATGGGAGCGACTGGTGGTGCAAATACACTCATTTGACGCTCACGAATTTGTGGTACCCTATCTTCGATTTCGGAATCAGATATGTAATGTTCAACATCTTCACTGTCTGATATATATCCAACATTATCTACTAATTGACTGCTTCCCCTTTGAGCTCTATCAGAGTCTAGACTATCAGTTTTTTCTAGATCAATTTTACTGGTTTTAAGATCGTCATCTCTAGATTTAGTTTTAGAAACCATTTGTGCTGGTGGCAAGAATGAAGCTTGGTACTCAGTCATAATCTTTTCTTCCACAACTGAAGTGTCACTCCCAGATATCTTTGTTAATTCTGTATGAATTGGATCTGTACTATCGCTAGTCGTGGAATCAAGTGATATGGCCCTATTTGCGAAGGAACTTGATTTGCCATCTTCTTGTTTTCCTTCACAGACACTCTGTGACTGTTGAAAACTTGCACGTGGCTTAGGTACAGGTGGAGTTTCAAATTCGTGAATGGATTTTCTTTTTATAGATATGATTTCTTTTTCTACGTGAGAAGTTTCTTCTACTATTGTTTGTTTTTTAATTTGATCGTTAGATATGTTTTCCCAAAACTTTTTCTTATCTGTATATGTTTCGAAATTATCTGCTTGATCAGTGTCATCCAGCAAATCATCTCGAACAGGAGAAATTTGTTTGTCTTGCGTAATGTCTTGAGCAGTAGTAGTTTGTGAAAGTATAAGCTGTGTGTCCGGGGTCTTAGCAGATCGAGGTTTAGGCTGCGGAATGTTTTTATTATCCGCCGATGTTAGTGGGGTTATTGCTTCTGTTAGTAGATCGCAGCTGGATTCTAAAAAGATGCGTTTAAATGTTAGCGGGATCTAGCCGTACAACAACTATAAGAAAGTCCGGTTTAGGTTTTAAAGCGGATATACATACAGGCATATATTGTGTAGTTTGCTATCTCCACTATAAACTTACCTACCTACCCTTTTTTATGAAACTGAAATGATTCTAATAGAGAGAACTAAATAAAATGTATAAAAAGCCAAAGTTTGCTTGTGCTATGTCAATTATGTTAAGATACTGTTTTTTCATGCATTATAAAAATCAAACATATCGGGCCCCGTCAAATCGGGTCTAGTCAACTAGTGCCTCAGTTTACCTAATTTTTCAGAAGAATTATATCCTTCCGCATCCATCAGATCACTTTGCGATATCAATATATCTGGTATCGTCGGGTCAGATTTTAAGTGGGATTTTTCTTCAGAAAATGAGTTATCAATATCATCATAAAGCGACAAACTGCCGGTGTCCAGTGTATCGGGGATACTTGTTGTTATACTTTGACGATCGATGTTATCGATAGAGCTGAATGGACTTGATTTCTGCAACCAATTGGTTACGGCACTCATAAGAGCTCCTTTGGATTCTAACGCACCGCTATCTAAGGATCTGGACATAAGTTGTTCGCTACTGTGCATAGAACTCATCAAAGATTCGTTACTCTTAGATATGAAAGTGTCTGGATTCATTTGCAATATCGTACTGTATAATGACTTGCTGCTTCTGGTTACTTTCAAATCAGGCAAACTGCCTCTATCGTCTTCAATTTTTTTATCTTTATAAAATCCCATTTCTGATTTTGCGCGTTTGTTTTTGTGCTTTCTTTGATGTTTGGGGGTAGCCACAGGACTTTTCATTATAGGAATTACATCGACTTCAATTCCAGCTTTGTTAACTAAAGTATCTCTATTTAATTTGACAGGGCCCATGTATACAATTTCACCTACGAGAAATTAACGTTTTGTCAATTATCTAACCAGCACAACCAATAGGTCCCGATATGTTTGCAGGAAAGGTTAAATATATATTATGAGGATTCGAATAGATATTAGGTATCATGCGATAGGATTGAATTTTTAATTTAATATTTTTAATATTTGTGACAGTTAAAAATGTTCTACAAGGCGTGAATGATCATTTGTGAAAGGATAGATAATCGAAGCAAACATTTAACAACTACCTTGAGGAAGATCTAAAACATCGGCTTGACTATCCGGACTTTTTGTTTCTCCATCCTCAGTTTTTGAGAAAGTTGTGTCATCTAACAAATGACTAAATTCTCTCTGGAAATCGGAAACTTCTTCAGTGCTCATCTGTGAAACTAGTTTTTGATACTCCTTTTCGCGAATGGCTTCTGCTTCTGGAGTTGTTAGTTGCTTTTGTTTCGCGTCCGTCGATTCCTTTTCTAGTGCCTCTGATGCCATTCTCTCGAATTTTCGTTCTACTCTTCGTAATTTTTTTTCTAAAGTTACGTCTTCGGTTGGCGCATCGGGTTTTAATTGAATATCTATTTGCTCTAATGAATCTAACGCTTTATCTAAGTCACGTATTTTTTGTTCAATAATATCTACTTCTTTTTGTGAATCACTAACTTGAGATGTTAAAGCTTGTTCAGAACATTTTTTCTCAGTAGTGTCTTTTAAAGATTGAGTTAAATTATTTATTAAACTGTCAAGATTGCTTTCCGTTAAGGATTCCAAAACATTTGATTTTGCACTATCCTGCCTATTTAAAATTTGTTTATTACTTATTTCAGAATCGTCATCTTCAGATTCTAAGTGAAATAGAGTCTTTTTAATTTTCACCTCAGTATTTTCGATAGGTTCAGTAACTGAGACTTGAAAACTGCCTATTTTGTCACTGAAGTCGAGTACATTTGGAAATGCGTTAGATGCCTGTTGTCTTATAATTCTTTGAGAAGGAGCCTCAGAATAATCAACATTCGAAGTTAAATTCGATAAATCTATGTTAGCTTCAGATATATATTTCGTGGATCCTGTATTTACATTAATTTTACCCAAATTATCAGACACTGCCCTGGTCATTCCAGAAAAAGGACTTTGTTCGTTATTCAAAACTTCAGAAAAATTATCTAAAAATTTATCAGATGTTCCCTTAATGTTATGCCTCTCAATGTTATCTTCAAATTCTAACGCCTTATCTTTCTTTTGTTCTTTGCAAATCGTTTCAACATTAGTTTTAACTACTTTTACTGATTCTGAATTCATTCCCTCGGTACTATATTCAGTAATTACTTTACTTGTAGTTTCAAATGCACCATCATGTACCACACCCCTGATCTCTGTTACTGTTATTTTAGTATTACGGTCACCCAATGAGTGAGATGGATCAGTTATACTCCCTACCTTTTCACTAATAAATTGTTCACCACTTGAAAGATCTTTATTGAGATCTTGCACCTTTTCAGTTAATTGCCCTAATAATACGTTTGTTTCTTTTACACCCGTAGTTTTAAAATCTTCAACCACATCTACCATTTTATTTATGTCATCTTTAATAATATTTTCAGTATTTACTATTTCTTTTTCTACTGAACTAGAAATATTAGTTATTCCTTTACGAATATTATCAGATGTTTGTTCTGCACTTTCTAACTCCTTGTCAATTTTTGAAACTGTTGCTTCTGTTCCTGTTTTTAAAACTTCTTTTACATTTCTTTCGATATCAGACAATTTCACGTCTTCTATATTAGATAATTGTTTACTTCCTTTTTTATCGGAAACTGTTTTAGCAACATTTTCATTTTCTAATGACTCACTTTCACAAGAATCCGTCCGTTTTTTACCTTTACCACCAATTTTAACACCAATTTTTTCAAAGAACCCTTTAGCTTCCTTTTCTGATTTTTCTTTAAATTCTTTAATTTCTTTTTGAGAGACTTCGGTAACTATTTGTTCATTTTCTACGGATGAAGGAATATAGGTTTCATTACTTTTGCCACTATGAACAGAAGTTGGTACTACATACTTTCCTTTCTTATGTTTCCCAGAAAGTTTGTCACCAATTTTGTTCAAAATTCCTTTACTTGTCTTCGTTATAGTTTCAGGTTCCTCCTTTACCTGAGATTTACCTTTAACAACGATATCTGCTGGTAGTTTTTCAACTGTTTTTTCGACATCAATATGAGGTTCAGTGCTGGATTCCCGCATTTCATTTTCGATGAATGTTGTTATTTCTGATTGAATATTTTGTTTTCTAGAAAGAGGTAATTCAGTTATTTCAACGACAGGCATTTTCTTAACTTCCGTATTTGATTTATTATCATTTCCAATACTGTATGTTGTTGATGAAGTTTCAACCAATGTCTTTCCGGGAAGAGTTCTACAGACATCGTTAATTTCTGTCAATTTTTCTTCGAAACTTTCAATTAATTCATTAACTAAATTTGTATCTGATATTAAAGGTTCCTCAATGTCTACATGTTCAGGCTTAACATCTTTCAAACTTGCATGATGGTCGGATGCCTTTTTCGATGCCAGCTCGATAATTTCATCTACAGTATTAGATGCTTCTATTAACTTGAGTTTATATTTTATATCTGTACCATCGCGTGAAGATGATTTTTCGTATGTAATTTTGTCAGAATCTTTGTTATCACCTAATAAATATTCGTCTATGTCAAGGTCAGTAATTTGTTCTGCTTTTTCATCCTCGTAACTTTTTAATTCTGTTATGAATTTATGAGAATCACTTTGCAAATATGGGTCGTCTTTACTTGTACCATGTGTATCAACTGTTTGAACTACAGTAACTTTACATACATTACCATCATCATCAAACATCTTTGATACTTCCCTTCGAACAGTCGTCACTTGTTCTTCTACAGATCTTTCTAATTCCGAAATGTCTTTCAAAATTATGTTTTCCAAGTTTTTTACTGGTGATTTAATTCCCCTTCCTTTATTTTCCAAGTTTTCAAATTTGACTTTTGTTTTCAACTTTTCATGTAAAGGAGATTCTTTTTCAATATCTTGAGATTGGATTGGAGTACGGTTATCATAATAATTATTGATTTCTTGACTTAAAAATAAGGTGGAATCATCAATGTTCTTTGTTTCTTCGGAGAATTGTTTGGTCGGAAGTTTAATATCTTTTTTAGATCTTTTATCGGAATTTTTTCTACCAAATAATGAACCTAAAAATCCGCTATTATCTGTAGAATTCCGTTTGGTCTTCTTTTTATCTATTGTTTTGTCTTTATCTGAATCTTTTAATTTGTTTTTCTCAGCTTCTACATCTACAGAACCATCAACCATTCCAACAGCTCCGATATTAGAATCTTCATCTTTAGTTTTAGAAAGACTGGTAACTAATGGCTTTACATCATGGTATTTAGAGATTTCCTGTTCTAAAAACTCATTTGTCCCTTTCATTGTTTCAATTGTTTCTTGTGAAATTTGTGGCTTATCTCCCACGTATTTATCATCACTACTTTTTTTATTAAAAATTCCACTCAAAAATTTTTTCTTTTCAGATTTATTTTCTCGTTCTAAACTTTTAGACTTCTCTCGCTTAAATTGTGCTTCCTTACTTGGGGGGATTTCCTCTTTAACTTTTAAGATTTTTTCTTGAATTATTTTTTCCTTTTTATCAGTTTCTAAAGTTACTTCAGTTTTAATTGGTTTGACATCATGGTATTTAATTACGTCTTGTTCTAAAAATGTTGATGACTTTTCTGTATCAGTATTATTTTCCTCGGTAGGTTGCTCTGAAATAATTTTTGATTTATTTTCAACGGAATCTTCACTAACTTTTTTACCAAATATTCCAGTCAAAAATCCTTTTTTATCTGATTTTACGTCTCGTTCTGAACTTTTAGACTTTTCCCTTTTGAGTATTTTAACTTTTCTTGTCGGCAATTCAGTAGATTCTTGACTACTTTCCTTCAGATTGGATTCCTGGGATATTTCTGAAGTGATTGGCCTAACATCGTAATAATTACAAATTTCTTGTTCTAGAAAGTTGGATGTATCTTTTTTAAGTAAAGAAATTTCCTGAGAAGGGAGTTCCGAAATGTTTATACTCCTCACCGGTTTACATATTATCTCTTCAGATTCTGATTTTATTTCGTTGCTAATTTCCTGCACGGGTACTGCTTCTATATGTGTTTTCAATTCTTTTACTGAATTACTGTCATTCATTGATTGGATTAAATCTTTCGAAGGTTGGGATTTATCGTCTATTGTTTCATCATCGTGTGTTTTTTTACTGAATAAACCACCAAGAAAACTTTTCTTCTCTATTTTAACATCTCGTTCTAAACTTTTTGACTTTTCTTGTTTAGATTTTTTATCTTTCTTCAACGATATTTCCTCCTTAACTATGAAGGATTTTTGAATAAGAGTTTTGGTTTGTTCTGATGTATCGATTTCTTGGATATTAATACCTTTAACATCATGATAATTAGAAACTTCTGTCTCTAAAAAGGCATTTGTCTTATTCATTATTTCAATAGTTTCTTTAGAAATTGAAGGTTCTGCTTCACTCGGCTCACTATCAACTGTTTTCTTTCTTAGTAAACCACTTAAAAATCCTTTATCTGATTTAACATCTCTTTCTAAGCTTTTTGACTTTGCTTGTTTAGTCTTTTTGTCAATCAATTTTATGGTCTCTTCTTTAATTATAACAGTTTCCGGGATTACGTCGCTTTGTTGGGACACAGTGTTTTTATCCAAAATGATATCTGATTTTAATGTTAGATCACCAATTTCACGTTTACCAGTGGATTCCAAGAGAGAAGTTTCAGATCTTTCAATATTCTCTTCTTTATATGTTTCAACAATTGGTGTTTCTGTCTTAGGCTTTAAATCAATTTCAGTAGCTTTTTGATTAATCATTTTAACATCATGATAATTGGAAATTTCTCCCTCTAAAAAGTTATTTGTATCATTTATTGTGGTAAGTAATTCTTCAGGCATTTGATATTTTTCGTCAACGCTAGTCGGCTTTTTACCAAACAGACCACTAAGAAAGCCCTTTCTTTCTGGTTTTACGTCGCGTTCTAGACTTTTTGATTTTTCTCGTTTAAGCTTCTTATCCCTTTTTAAAGGTGTTTCATCTTTAACCAGGATTGTTGCACACACAGTCCCTTCCTCTAGTTTGGGTACAGAAGAAAGTTGCTCACTAAAGGGTTTTACGTCATGGTATTTAGAAACTTCTTGTTCTAAAAAGTTACTAGTATCTCGCATGGTGTCAACAATTTCTTTAGAAATTACTGGCTTATATTCTGACTCATCAACGCTATATTTTTTACCAAATAAACCACTCAAGAAACCCTTTTTCTCACTTTTAATATCTTGTTCTAGACTCCTTTCTTGATTTTTTGACTTCCCTGGCGTGTCTTCTGTTTTTGGTTGAGGATCATCTTTAACTAGAGCAGTTTTATCAATAAAAGATTCCTTAAAATCAGTTTCTTCCACCTTAGCGGATATTACCGGTGATGACTTTACATCTTTAATTACGATAGTTTCATGTAAAACAGATTTATTAGAGGTAGATTCTTCCACTTTTTCACTTATTATCGGTTTAACGTCATGATAATTTGAAACCTCTTGTTCTAAAAATCCTAATGTATCCTTCATGTCAACAATGATATCTTGAGATACATTTTCAGTGACACTGGAATCAGCTTCCTTTTTATCTTTTTTACTTAAGAACCCGGGTAAAATGCGTTTTTTGACAGGTGATTGACTGCTTTCCTTAGATTTATTTTCTCTTTCCAAAGACTTATCTTTCTTCGTTGCTTCCACTGCAGTTACCTTTTCTCCTGATGTCAAATTTTCTTCAAAAGCAGTTTCTTTAATTATAGGTTTTACATCGTGGTGTTTAGTTATTTCTGTTTCTAAAAATGTACTGGAATCTTTCGTTATTTCATCGATAATTTTAGATATTTCTCCCTTGGTGTCACCTTCAACTTGTTTTTTGCCAAATAAGTTACTGAGGAATCCTTTCTTCTCTGTCTTGTCATCTTTTTCTTGATCTTTCAACTTTTCTTCCTTTGTTGTTTTTTCTATTTTTAGTGGTGATTCAACATCTTTAACCACAATTGTTTCATGAATAACGGTTTTCTTAGGAACAGATTCTTCAATTTTTTCAGTTATTATGGGTTTAACGTCATGATAATTTGATACTTCTTGTTCTAAAAATGAATTAGAATCCTTCATTATTTCATCTATACTTTTAGAAACTGCAGATTTATCTTCCTTGGTATCATCTTCAACTTGTTTTTTGCCAAATAAGTTGGTGAGGAATCCTTTCTTCTCTGTTTTATCATCTTTTTCTTGACTTTGCGATTTTCCTTCCTTTTTCATTTTTTCTACTTTGAGCGGTGATTCTACATCTTTAACCACAATAGTTTCATGAATAATAGTTTTCTTAGGGACAGATTCTTCGACCTTTTCAGTTATTATCGGTTTAACATCATGGTAATTTGATACCTCTTGTTCTAAAAACCCTAATGTATCTTTCATGTCAACAACAATATCTTTAGACAGATTTTCTGTGACACTAGAGTCAATTTCCTCTTTAGGTTTTTTATCTTTTTTACTTAAGAACCCGGGTAAAACGCGTTTTTTGACAGGTGATTGACTGCTTTCCTTAGATTTAATTTCTCTTTCCAAAGACTTATCTTTCTTCGTTGCTTCCACTGCAGCTACCTTTTCTCCTGATATTAAATTTTCTTCAAAAGGAGTTTCTTTAATAATAGGTTTTACATCGTGGTATTTAGTTATTTCTGTTTCTAAGAATGTACTGGAATCTTTCATTATTTCATCGATACTTTTAGATATTTCTCCCTTGGTCTCATTCTCAACTTGTTTTTTGCCAAATAAGTTACTGAGGAATCCTTTCTTCTCTGTCTTGTCATCTTTTTCTTGATCTTTCAACTTTTCTTCCTTTGTTGTTTTTTCTATTTTTAGTGGTGATTCAACATCTTTAACCACAATTGTTTCATGAATAACGGTTTTCTTAGGAACAGATTCTTCAATCTTTTCAGTTATTATGGGTTTAACGTCATGATAATTTGATACTTCTTGTTCTAAAAATGAATTAGAATCCTTCATTATTTCATCTATACTTTTAGAAACTGCAGATTTATCTTCCTTGGTATCATCTTCAACTTGTTTTTTGCCAAATAAGTTGGTGAGGAATCCTTTCTTCTCTGTTTTATCATCTTTTTCTTGACTTTGCGATTTTCCTTCCTTTTTCATTTTTTCTACTTTGAGCGGTGATTCTACATCTTTAACCACAATAGTTTCATGAATAATAGTTTTCTTAGGGACAGATTCTTCGACCTTTTCAGTTATTATCGGTTTAACATCATGGTAATTTGATACCTCTTGTTCTAAAAACCCTAATGTATCTTTCATGTCAACAACAATATCTTTAGAAAGATTTTCTGTGACACTAGAGTCAATTTCCTCTTTAGGTTTTTTATCTTTTTTACTTAAGAACCCGGGTAAAACACGTTTTTTGACAGGTGATTGACTGCTTTCCTTAGATTTAATTTCTCTTTCCAATGACTTATCTTTCTTCGTTGCTTCCACTGCAGCTACCTTTTCTCCTGATGTCAAATTTTCTTTAAAAGGAGTTTCTTTAATTATAGGTTTTACATCGTGGTATTTAGTTATTTCTGTTTCTAAGAATGTACTGGAATCTTTCATTATTTCATCGATACTTTTAGATATTTCTCCCTTGGTCTCATCCTCAACTTGTTTTTTGCCAAATAAGTTACTGAGGAATCCTTTCTTCTCTGTCTTGTCATCTTTTTCTTGATCTTTCAACTTTTCTTCCTTTGTTGTTTTTTCTATTTTTAGTGGTGATTCAACATCTTTAACCACAATTGTCTCATGAATAACGGTTTTCTTAGGAACAGATTCTTCAACCTTTTCAGTTATTGTGGGTTTAACGTCATGATAATTTGATACTTCTTGTTCTAAAAATGAATTGGAATCCTTTATTATTTCATCTATACTTTTAGAAACTGCAGATTTATCTTCCTTGGTATCATCTTCAACTTGTTTTTTGCCAAATAAGTTGGTGAGGAATCCTTTCTTCTCTGTTTTATCATCTTTTTCTTGACTTTGCGATTTTCCTTCCTTTTTCATTTTTTCTACTTTGAGCGGTGATTCTACATCTTTAACCACAATAGTTTCATGAATAATAGTTTTCTTAGGGACAGATTCTTCGACCTTTTCAGTTATTATCGGTTTAACATCATGGTAATTTGATACCTCTTGTTCTAAAAACCCTAATGTATCTTTCATGTCAACAACAATATCTTTAGAAAGATTTTCTGTGACACTAGAGTCAATTTCCTCTTTAGGTTTTTTATCTTTTTTACTTAAGAACCCGGGTAAAACACGTTTTTTGACAGGTGATTGACTGCTTTCCTTAGATTTAATTTCTCTTTCCAATGACTTATCTTTCTTCGTTGCTTCCACTGCAGCTACCTTTTCTCCTGATGTCAAATTTTCTTTAAAAGGAGTTTCTTTAATTATAGGTTTTACATCGTGGTATTTAGTTATTTCTGTTTCTAAGAATGTACTGGAATCTTTCATTATTTCATCGATACTTTTAGATATTTCTCCCTTGGTCTCATCCTCAACTTGTTTTTTGCCAAATAAGTTACTGAGGAATCCTTTCTTCTCTGTCTTGTCATCTTTTTCTTGATCTTTCAACTTTTCTTCCTTTGTTGTTTTTTCTATTTTTAGTGGTGATTCAACATCTTTAACCACAATTGTCTCATGAATAACGGTTTTCTTAGGAACAGATTCTTCAACCTTTTCAGTTATTGTGGGTTTAACGTCATGATAATTTGATACTTCTTGTTCTAAAAATGAATTGGAATCCTTTATTATTTCATCTATACTTTTAGAAACTGCAGATTTATCTTCCTTGGTATCATCTTCAACTTGTTTTTTGCCAAATAAGTTGGTGAGGAATCCTTTCTTCTCTGTTTTATCATCTTTTTCTTGACTTTGCGATTTTCCTTCCTTTTTCATTTTTTCTACTTTGAGCGGTGATTCTACATCTTTAACCACAATAGTTTCATGAATAATAGTTTTCTTAGGGACAGATTCTTCGACCTTTTCAGTTATTATCGGTTTAACATCATGGTAATTTGATACCTCTTGTTCTAAAAACCCTAATGTATCTTTCATGTCAACAACAATATCTTTAGACAGATTTTCTGTGACACTAGAGTCAATTTCCTCTTTAGGTTTTTTATCTTTTTTACTTAAGAACCCGGGTAAAACGCGTTTTTTGACAGGTGATTGACTGCTTTCCTTAGATTTAATTTCTCTTTCCAAAGATTTATCTTTCTTCGTTGCTTCCACTGCAGCTACCTTTTCTCCTGATATCAAATTTTCTTCAAAAGGAGTTTCTTTAATTATAGGTTTTACATCGTGGTATTTAGTTATTTCTGTTTCTAAGAATGTACTGGAATCTTTCATTATTTCATCGATACTTTTAGATATTTCTCCCTTGGTCCCATCCTCAACTTGTTTTTTGCCAAATAAGTTACTGAGGAATCCTCTCTTCTCTGTCTTGTCATCTTTTTCTTGATCTTTCAACTTTTCTTCCTTTGTTGTTTTTTCTATTTTTAGTGGTGATTCAACATCTTTAACCACAATTGTTTCATGAATAACGGTTTTCTTAGGAACAGATTCTTCAACCTTCTCAGTTATTACGAGTTTAACGTCATGATAATTTGATACTTCTTGTTCTAAAAATGAATTGGAATCCTTCATTATTTCATCTATACTTTTAGAAACTGCAGATTTATCTTCCTTGGTATCATCTTCAACTTGTTTTTTGCCAAATAAGTTGGTGAAGAATCCTTTCTTCTCTGTTTTATCATCTTTTTCCTGACTTTGCGATTTTCCTTCCTTTTTCATTTTTTCTACTTTGAGTGGTGATTCTACATCTTTAACCACAATAGTTTCATGAATAATAGTTTTCTTAGGGACAGATTCTTCGACCTTTTCAGTTATTATCTCTTTAACATCATGGTAATTTGATACCTCTTGTTCTAAAAACCCTAATGTATCTTTCATGTCAACAACAATATCTTTAGACAGATTTTCTGTGACACTAGAGTCAATTTCCTCTTTAGGTTTTTTATCTTTTTTACTTAAAAACCCGGGTAAAACGCGTTTTTTGACAGGTGATTGACTGCTTTCCTTAGATTTAATTTCTCTTTCCAAAGACTTATCTTTCTTCGTTGCTTCCACTGCAGCTACCTTTTCTCCTGATATTAAATTTTCTTCAAAAGGAGTTTCCTTAATTATAGGTTTTACATCATGGTATTTAGTTATTTCTGTTTCTAAGAATGTACTGGAATCTTTCATTATTTCATCGATACTTTTAGATATTTCTCCCTTGGTCTCATCCTCAACTTGTTTTTTGCCAAATAAGTTACTGAGGAATCCTTTCTTCTCTGTCTTGTCATCTTTTTCTTGATCTTTCAACTTTTCTTCCTTTGTTGTTTTTTCTATTTTTAGTGGTGATTCAACATCTTTAACCACAATTGTTTCATGAATAACAGTTTTATTAGGATCAGATTCTTCAACCTTTTCAGTTATTATGGGTTTAACGTCATGATAATTTGATACTTCTTGTTCTAAAAATGAATTGGAATCCTTCATTATTTCATCTATACTTTTAGAAACTGCAGATTTATCTTCCTTGGTATCATCTTCAACTTGTTTTTTGCCAAATAAGTTGGTGAGGAATCCTTTCTTCTCTGTTTTATCATCTTTTTCCTGACTTTGCGATTTTCCTTCCTTTTTCATTTTCTCTACTTTGAGTGGTGATTCTACGTCTTTAACCACAATAGTTTCATGAATTACAGTTTTCTTAGGGACAGATTCTTCGACCTTTTCAGTTATTATCGGTTTAACATCATGGTAATTTGATACCTCTTGTTCTAAAAACCCTAATGTATCTTTCATGTCAACAATAATATCTTTAGACAGATTTTCTGTGACACTAGAGTCAATTTCCTCTTTAGGTTTTTTATCTTTTTTACTTAAGAACCCGGGTAAAAGGCGTTTTTTGACAGGTGATTGACTGCTTTCCTTAGATTTAATTTCTCTTTCCAAAGACTTATCTTTTTTCGTTGCTTCCACCTCAGCTACCTTTTCTCCTGATGTCAAATTTTCTTCAAAAGGAGTTTCTTTAATAATAGGTTTTACATCGTGGTATTTAGTTATTTCTGTTTCTAAAAATGTACTGGAATCTTTCGTTATTTCATCGATACTTTTAGATATTTCTCCCTTGGTTTCATCCTCAACTTGTTTTTTGCCAAATAAGTTACTGAGGAATCCTTTCTTCTCTGTCATGTCATCTTTTTCTTGATCTTTCAACTTTTCTTCCTTTGTTGTTTTTTCTATTTTTAGTGGTGATTCAACATCTTTAACCACAATTGTTTCATGAATAACGGTTTTCTTAGGAACAGATTCTTCAACCTTTTCAGTTATTATGGGTTTAACGTCATGATAATTTGATACTTCTTGTTCTAAAAATGAATTAGAATCCTTCATTATTTCATCTATACTTTTAGAAACTGCAGATTTATCTTCCTTGGTATCATCTTCAACTTGTTTTTTGCCAAATAAGTTGGTGAGGAATCCTTTCTTCTCTGTTTTATCATCTTTTTCTTGACTTTGCGATTTTCCTTCCTTTTTCATTTTTTCTACTTTGAGCGGTGATTCTACATCTTTGACCACAATAGTTTCATGAATAATAGTTTTCTTAGGGACAGATTCTTCGACCTTTTCAGTTACTATCGGTTTAACATCATGGTAATTTGATACCTCTTGTTCTAAAAATCCTAATGTATCTTTCATGTCAACAACAATATCTTTAGACAGATTTTCAGTGACACTGGAGTCCATTTCCTCTTTAGGTTTTTTATCTTTTTTACTTAAGAACCCGGGTAAAATGCGTTTTTTGACAGGTGATTGACTGCTTTCCTTAGATTTAATTTCTCTTTCCAAAGACTTATCTTTTTTCGTTGCTTCCACTGCAGCTACCTTTTCTCCTGATGTCAAATTTTCTTCAAAAGGAGTTTCTTTAATAATAGGTTTTACATCGTGGTATTTAGTTATTTCTGTTTCTAAAAATGTACTGGAATCTTTCGTTATTTCATCGATACTTTTAGATATTTCTCCCTTGGTCTCATCCTCAACTTGTTTTTTGCCAAATAAGTTACTGAGGAATCCTTTTTTCTCTGTCTTGTCATCTTTTTCTTGATCTTTCAACTTTTCTTCCTTTGTTGTTTTTTCTATTTTTAGTGGTGATTCAACATCTTTAACTACAATTGTTTCATGAATAACGGTTTTCTTAGGAACAGATTCTTCAACCTTTTCAGTTATAATGGGTTTAACGTCATGATAATTTGATACTTCTTGTTCTAAAAATGAATTGGAATCCTTCATTATTTCATCTATACTTTTAGAAACTGCAGATTTATCTTCCTTGGTATCATCTTCAACTTGTTTTTTGCCAAATAAGTTGGTGAGGAATCCTTTGTTCTCTGTTTTATCATCTTTTTCTTGACTTTGCGATTTTCCTCCTTTTTTTATTTTTTCTACTTTGAGCGGTGATTCTACATCTTTAACCACAATAGTTTCATGAATAATAGTTTTCTTAGGGACAGATTCTTCGACCTTTTCAGTTATTATCGGTTTAACGTCATGGTAATTTGATACCTCTTGTTCTAAAAACCCTAATGTATCTATCATGTCAACAACAATATCTTTAGACAGATTTTCAGTGACACTAGAGTCAATTTCCTCTTTAGGTTTTTTATCTTTTTTACTTAAGAACCCGGGTAAAACGCGTTTTTTGACAGGTGATTGACTGCTTTCCTTAGATTTAATTTCTCTTTCCAAAGACTTATCTTTTTTCGTTGCTTCCACTGCAGCTACCTTTTCTCCTGATGTCAAATTTTCTTCAAAAGGAGTTTCTTTAATAATAGGTTTTACATCGTGGTATTTAGTTATTTCTGTTTCTAAAAATGTACTGGAATCTTTCGTTATTTCATCGATACTTTTAGATATTTCTCCCTTGGTCTCATCCTCAACTTGTTTTTTGCCAAATAAGTTACTGAGGAATCCTTTCTTCTCTGTCTTGTCATCTTTTTCTTGATCTTTCGACTTTTCTACCTTTGTTGTTTTTTCTATTTTTAGCGGTGATTCAACATCTTTAACCACAATTGTTTCATGAATAACGGTTTTCTTAGGAACAGATTCTTCAACCATTTCAGTAATTATGGGTTTAACGTCATGATAATTTGATACTTCTTGTTCTAAAAATGAATTGGAATCCTTCATTATTTCATCTATACTTTTGGAAACTGTAGATTTATCTTCCTTGGTATCATCTTCAACTTGTTTTTTGCCAAATAAGTTGCTGAGGAATCCTTTCTTATCTGATTTATCATCTTTTTCTTGACTTTGTGTTTTCTCTTCTTTTTTCATTTTTTCTACTTTGAGCGGTGATTCTACATCTTTAACCACAATTGTTTCATGAATAATGGTTTTCTTAGGAACAGATTCTTCAACCTTTTCAGTAATTATGGGTTTAACGTCATGGTAATTTGATACTTCTTGTTCTAAAAATCCTAAAGTACCTTTCTTGACTACAGTTATATCATCAGAAATACTCTGAGAGATATTAGGTTCCTCTTGTTTTTCAGATTTTCCTATTGTTTCTGGTTCTAATTTACGTTCTTCATCAGTTTTATTTAAAACTTCACCAACAGTCTGTTTAATAGATTTCACGTCTTGGTAGTTAGAAACTTCATTCATTAAAAAGGAATTTGTGTTATTCATTGAGTCAATAGATTCTTTAGAAAACATTGGTTTTGTTTGTTCATTGTCTGTTGATTTCTTGGTGAAAAGACCACTTAAAAATCCTTTTTTCTCAGATTTAATATCTCGTTCCAAACTTTTTGACTTCTCCCGTTTTAATTTCTTTTCTTTTCTTAACTTTTCTGCGGTACTCTTGGGAATGTCTACATTGATTTGTTGCGATTTTTCTTTGTAATCAGACGTAATAGGTTTAACATCATGATAATTAGAAATCTCTTGTTGCAAAAATCCAGACGTATCATTCATTACTAAATTTATTTTAGTATCTTTCTTAATTTCATTATCTAGATGATTCATTGGTTCTTCGACTGTTTCAATTATATTGTCAGGTGGAATCGATATTATTGGTTCGTCAATGTCTTCGTATATGTGTTTAAGTTTTCTTGGAGGGGGAACGGGGGCATCTATGTTTACCACTGGCTTAATTATTTTTTCCTCCGGAAGAATAGGAGATTTATCAAGAATTTCTTTTTCTAATTTGTTTATACTTTCATCAATGTTGAGTGTAAAAGTTTCTCTCGATTTCTTAGGGACTTCACTACGGGTGGGATCTATTGTAATAGAAAATTCTTCTTCTTCAATAGATACTGGTTGAAACACTTTAGTTACTTCTTCAACTACTGTAATTTTAGTACTTTTTGGAGATTTAGGTGATTTTGGCTTTAAAACTTTACTTTCAGAAACAATCTTTTTTGTTACTGAATCTGGCGTTTTAGGTGGGGAAACATCTGAAGTTTCAATATATGGAATATCTGCAAAGTCTTTCTTTTCAATTGAAGGGCTAGATAATTTAGGCTTGGGTAAATCTTGGGGCACTGTATCTTTAGTTTTCTTTTTCTTATGTTTTTTTTCTTTTTTATCTTTCTTGGGCGACTTTTCTGTATCAGAATCAGTATCGAACGATTTGCTAACAAATGTTTTAAATGTTTCGAAAATACCTTTTTTCTGTTTTTTGTCTTCTTTACTCGACTCCATTTTATTGGAATCTTGTTTTTCGACTTCTTCAGTTTTATCATACGTAACAGTATTTGTATCAAATGGTTCAGCGAGTGACTCAGATTGTATTAAAGCGTTAGTTTGATCGCAAACGGATTTAAAATTAGAGTTATTTAAATGTGTAGGTAAACCGTTAAAAGTCTGGCCTACATTTTCTACGAACCCTACATCTTCATTACTAGCTAAATACTTTGTTCTCGTAGTCGATATTCCTGTAAATACATGCAATTTCCAACAAGCTGTTCTATCTAGCAAAACTTATCTCTAAGACATCTTTAAATATCCTTACTGCAGAGAATGTGGGTATATAGTTAAATTAGTCAAAAAAAACTAGCTACCAATCGCAAAACTCCATGCATATGAGTTTAGCACGGAACACGAGTTACCTTCACCTCGACTTAAATCTCCTCTGTGGGTTAACCAATCGCAATATGCCTGAGGAAAATTGCCATCGTCTAATGTCGGAGAGACGTATACAGTTGAGGAATTGTTTTGGATAGGTTTATACTGGTTATAACACGGATAGAAAGGTTTGTTTTCATATAAATCAAATTTTTCGTTTTTATTATCTAAAGACATTGAATCCTTATTGTCAAATTTAAGTGGAAAATTATCATTACTTGTAGCAAATAGTTCCGTACGACTTTTTGTCAGTTCTTTAGAATTAACTAAATTGCCTTGTGTATTAGATTCATCTGGATTTTTTATAAACAATCTTTGCAAAGTAAAGGTTGGCTTGTTCGAATGTTTCGTTTCGTTTACATCATCATTCGTCGAACATGTGGGAAGTAAACTATATGACACCGACTTTTTTTTATTACTATCTAAAATATTTGAAAATTTACTCGAAATGCTACTAATTTTTTCGGAAAATTTGGATGGCAATGTTTTGCATTTGTTTTTTTCAGCACTGTTTCTTTTAATTTTTTCAGGTGGCTCAATGAAATCCCTAACTGAACGAATTTCTACAGCTTCTTTACCACCCTCGCTGGTCTTGACTAGTAATTTGACTTCAGCTTTAATTACTTTTTCGCACGTTTCGTAATGTCCTTCACTTGAACTAGAACTAAATGAAGATGAAGTGTCTGTATCTGACTTGGAGCTATCATGAGAAGAGAAGCTTCTTAGTAATTTTTGAGATAACACTTCAGAATTTTGACATGGTTTAGAAAAATACATTTTACTTCTGTTTTCACTAGCCAAGCTTAAGTTTTCTTCCTCCTCTTCAGGCACAATACTGAGATTTCTGTATGTACCTTCCCACCAAATATCATTTCCGGTCCGACTATCATGTAACTGGTACGCATATGTTAAAGGACGTTGTTCGATCGTTTCATAGTCGTCATCAATAAACGTGTCTGCACAATCGTCCATAATTTCAGGGTATCCTTCGCTAAGGGACTCGCTTGAAGCCCTCTGAGCAAAATCAAATTGAATTTCGTATTTACAAAGTTTTTGTAATTCATCTTCATCACTAACATCATTTATTAGTGCTCTAGCTTCTTCAATTCGGTCGTCAGTATTTGTATATTGAGATAAATTACTTCGATCCACGTCTTCAGTGAACGAAATTAAATCATACTCATTTTCTTGTGCAGCCCGATTTCCATTTTCGAAAATGACACTTTCAAATAGATTGTCATCATTGATTTTTATTTCGTGGGTAGTTTGATACACTTTTGGAACACGGATTGATTTTTTTATAGGAACTTCGATTAGAGCATCGGTGCTAGGATTTAATTCTAAACTATTTATACATGGTGGGGAATCGGGCTCCAGAATGTCGAGATCTAAACTAAATAATTTCTCCTGTTCTTTTTCAACCTCGTACAGCATTTTGTCTAGCATAGCGTCAATTTGAGTATAGGATGTAGTTTTGTGCATAACGGGAGAGTGGGAATACATATTGCGATTTGGTTCTAACAGCACGCTTTCATAAGTTATAAACTGGATTTCCGTTGGGGGTATATCTGGCGAAATAAAATTTTTTGAAAAAGTATTTTGTTCGATTTTTACCACACTGTAGTAAGAATATTTTAATATATAAATAATATGTAAAGTCGAGATAATTTGTTCGTCAATGGTATATGAATGATGAAAATAAATATTAAAGTGAGCATGGCCTGCCGTTCCTTACTTCTTGGATTAGAGTAAGCATGGTGCCTAGCCTAAATGACTTAGTTTTATATTTGTTAGCTGAAAAATTGTAAATATTATATTTGTTAGTTCCATGCGCATGCCTTATTAGCAGTGTTTTAAAAATTAAGAAAATATTAATATTAAATGTAAGTATTATAACAGATAATGTTGTTATCTGTGTAGCCAAAGCTTTACATAAATTAATATCTAAAAAAAATATATAAGAAGCAAATTAAAGCCTGTTTTAATAAATGTTAGTGCTATTAGTTGTGTTAGTGTCACGCACATAGAGCAACCTCTGGCTTAAAATAATAGAATTTAACCATGTTAATATTATATGATAATGGAGATGCTCCTAACAATTAAATGATGAATACCTGCATGTTATTAAGTTTTCAGTTTTGTGATTTTATTAGAATATTATTATGCAATGTTAGTTTAGAACTGCTAAGTAACTACTACTTTAGAAGTTTATAAAATTAATTTAATGAGTTCTGTAAAAAATATTTTTAACATATAGTTATAGTTAATTAACAGTTGCTTTTATTATTTGCCAAAAGCTGTGTAATGCATATCATTTTAACAACAAGTACCAAGCTTTAAATGATAAATGAAAATTACAATCAAATGATAGTTTGTAGATAAAATGATACATTTTAAATAAACTGAAAACTTATGATGTGTAGATGATATTGATATATTCACATTATTTTAAAAATATACAAAATTCCTACCTTGAAGTGCTGCGTCCTGTTCTAGTGGTCCTTTGGAGGACTGAAGCTCGGTCGGTTTTTTGTCGGCATCCCATGCTAGAAAAAAAGATTAATTAATTAAATGTTTAAGGCACAAAATGGTTTTTAAATATTTACTTCATACTTCTACACAGTAAATATAATTTTAATGTTAATATATAGTACATATTACCTACATACATCATGTGTTTCTACTAACGTGCAACAATTTACCTGTTTTGTGAAACTATGTATATTTTATGAGATTGTTAAAGAACTTTTAAATTACCTTTATAATATTACAGCTAAATACCTACTTACGATGAATTACTTCTAGGTTCAATCTAACTAAAAACAACAATTACCTTTACCATCTTCATTAGAGTGATAAAATTCAATAAAATGTTTGCAGTCATCTTCTTCTGACAGTTGTTCAACGTCTGTTGCACACTCATTATAACCCCCGCCTTTTAAATACATAACTTCTTCAGGAGCGTCGCAATTAATTTTATTATTTGTAGTATTATGTACGCAACTGTTACTCATTTGATCAAGTACACTTTGAATTTGGTTAGGTGTAGCCGTTTCCGCTCTGGAATAGGTTCCATCTTCGTCTCCCGAGGCGAGTACGTCTTCCGTATCCGTATACATTGGACTACATGTAATGCTGGCCCCTCCTAATAAATTCTTGTTAACATTTAGTCTATCGGTTTCAGTAAAAGGGCCAGATCCATCTCGAGCAAAGATAATTTCCCCGTTTAGTTCTCGCACGTGTGTTGGCGTGCAAGAGAGTGCCCTATTTCCAGTTTCTTCTTTTTCAGAATCTGTTTCAATGAGTTCAGTATCAGTATGACCTTCATAATTTATGGTTTCAATATTTAAAGTGTCAGTAGTGGGTTGATTGGAATCACTAACATATACATCTTCGGTATCTGTTAAATCTGATAGACCATTATGTTTCACTTCAAGATTGGCCTTTGGGGGACACCTACTCATAATATACTTAAATGTGGGAGGCTTCTTTTTGGGTTTCTCTAAAACATATTCTTCGGTATCAGTTAAATGGTCTATTTTTTCACCAGCTTTAGATTTTTTGTCACGTGCTGATAATTCTTTACAATCAATAGAACCGCAGTCTAATATAGGCAAATCGGGAGACGTACTTCTAGAAGGTAAATCTGGAAAGTCATCATTAATTTCAACGTCCTCCTCGTCCGTTTCTTTATTTTCTGTATCTTTATATGCATCATTACTAAAGTTATTGAAATCATCTGAATCATCTAGTGGCGTTATCTTCACACATGGGACGCTATTTTCATTTTCTTTAAGAATTATCAGATTTCTTACAGGCTTCGGTAATTCAATGTCATCATAAGTCACAGAGAGTTTATCTTCATTGTCAGAAAAATTTTCAGTATCGGTAAAATTTGAGTCACAATAAGCAATGGCTAAATTATTTTCATCTTCATCATTAGAAGAAACGTCTTCTAAATCTGTGAGAGCCTCATCACTATCTCTTTTAATTAAAGTACTTTGTCTATGTACTTGTCTCTTTTTTGGGTCCTTTTTAATTTTAGTTTCAAATTTCAATTGAATTTTGTCATTTAATGTTTCGACCTTTTCTTCGAAAAGGTCATTTTCAGATTCATAATCATCAGAATCTGTTTTGCAGTCTTGGGGGAGGTCTACAGCTTCATCTACAGACAATTTTCTGTTTTGTAAAGTATTAAATTGCGTCACATCTACCTTGCAATCAACTCGAGACTCATTATCAATTAATTCTAACACTTTATCATCATCGATACTAACATTAGTGTCAGAATCTATTGGATTGTCACTTTCTACCATTTCCGTGTCTGTTAATGCTGTAATATCAAATTCGGGAATTTTTAAAGACACTTTGGTCGCAACCGGCTTTGTCAGTGGAAAAGGAAACAATACGTTTTCTTCTGTATCAGAATCAATAGGTAAAGATTGACCTCTTACAATTAAACAAGTATCTTTATTGTATTTCATTTTTGGTTTACTTATTGGTAATGACTTAAATTCATCGTCAGAAATTTCGATATCTTCAACATCACTAATTGCAATTTTTTTATTACCTCTTCTTTTACGTCGAGGTCTAACTTTTTTCTTTAAATCTTCATCATTTGAGTCCGAAGAAAAATATTCCACATCAGTTACATCTGCAGTGCCCGGAAAAATTGCAGATAGATTATGTTTGTATTCAATAGATCCTTGATCTTTTTCAAAATGAGATGTTACTTTATCTAAATTCACTTCTGAAATAGTTACCTGATCCTTAGTTTCCATTATATATTTAGATATATCTAATTCTTTTGGAATAGAAGACAATTCCACATCTTCGTCTGTTGAATAGTTTTCAATGTCCGTTTTATAATCGTCTTTAAATAAAGTTTTTTTATCATTTTCATATCTTTTTGTACTTGAAAACTGTGTTCTAAGTTTTTTCTTTCCTCTAGAGTTCTTCGTTTGTACTTTGTAAGATTCATCATACAGACCTGTTTCCATATCTAAATCATCAATTAAAATTGGTTTCTTATGAACTATTATTTTATCATCTACTTCGTTATCCGATGCTTCAAAATCTTCTAAATCTGTGGCACCATCATTTTCATCCAAGTTAATTTTTATTTTTAACTTTTTATGATCATTTGAGACTGCAATATTTGGTTCATCATCATATAAATCTTCAACATCAGTTAATGCTTCTATTAAGTTCAAAAAATTGTGATCATCATCCTCTTCAGCCTCGGGAGTAACAGAGATGCACGGTATGTCTATATTTAGAGACATATCAAAAATATGGGTTGTAGAAGTTTGAAAGAATAATATGTGTTCACCCCTGAATAAGAAAATCAACGTTACCTTACTTATATTATTCTTTTTACCATGTATCCGCAAAAATTATGCCTGCACACATACGTGTAATTAAAATTTACCAAAATAGCTTTCAGTTGTTCAAAATTATACAAAATTTGTGATATGCTAATTTCGAAAAAAGAAAAACAAAAAATGATGATGCGTTGAAAAAATGAGAAATTTATTTCAATCCAATTCATTGGCAAGTATACTTACTTTACCGTAGTTGTTCGATAATGTGGACCCTAAAAATAGCATGCAACAATACGAACATAGTTTGGGCAAGTTTCGTGATTCGCTAAAAGCTCTAAACAATAAACGCCTCTAAATCTTTAGGGTTATACCTCTTTACGTGTTTCTATTCGGTAAGCCATGCTGTGGGATGACATCGCTTTACTCTCAGTCAACACAGATGTGTTACCTGGTGTGGTAACTTCTTCTCCTGAGCGTTCTTCGTAGACAAATTGATATTTTCGTCTTTGTGGAGAGATAACTTTTACGTCAAGGATAGGGGAAAGTCGTTCTTCTGAAGTAACACTAGACTGGTGACCTTCAGAATCTTCTTTGGAGCTTGACAGCTGTTCTCTAACAATCTTTGGCGACTCCTTCATTTCTTCATACTGCGATAACACTAACTGTCTAGGCAGATCTATACTCGATATCTCTTGGGCAGTGGTAACCGCAACATGAGCACATGTCACCAGATCAGAAATTCTGTATGTTGACTCTAGAGACTTTCTTTGTTTGGGTGATGGGCTTTTAAATTTTGAAGTATCGGAACTGACATCATGATCTGAAGGAGAACTTGGTAGAGCAACTGATTCTGACAAGCTAGAATCTGTAGTATCAATAAGTGAGAGTTCTGTTTCGTTTTTCAACATCGAAGCTACCCTCCTTATATTTTCATAAGGCTGTCTATAAATAACTTCGATTGAACCTCCATGATTTTGTGTCCTAGTAAAAACTTCTGAGGTAATAACCTTAGCACTGCCATTAGCAGAACGAGCTCTAATAGGACTGCCAGGCAAAGAAGAAGGACTGACGCTTTTACGACCTTCATAGATTAATTCATGATATGTGGTGGGAATTACAGATTGACTTCTTATACGATCGGCAAATTGGACGGTTTTATCAGTTTCAACATATTTGGAGGACGGCTCTTTTGTATGGGTAATTCTCTTGATATGTTCAGTTACATAATTACGACGCAATTTAGTTGGGGATGGACTGGGTTTGGGGCTGCCTATGCGGTGAATAATTTCAGATTTAGCAAAATGAATTTCTGTATCCTCTGATTTTTGTTGTGTAGGTTTTTCTTTATTTTCTATCTTATTGTAATCTTTTCTATGAATTTTTATTGGGATATGTGAGGGACTAAAAGATTTAGATACGACTTTACTGGGACTCTCTGTCCTTTCACTATTGGAACGAGATTTTATAGGTGTTGATTCACGAGAATGAGATATTTTTTGTTTCGATGAAATTGTAGTTCTTTGGTATGCATTCGAACTCCCTTTATAAGTTGACCTTGAATGTTCATCCATATATTTTGATTTGCTTTTCAGCTTTTCATTTATGTTGTGTGTTTCATGTTTAGATTTTGTTGTCGACGTTGTAGCCTTTACTGCTTTGTCTATCTTCAAATCTCTGGATAAAGTAGATTGCATGTATCCATGTACTCTATTGTCATATTTTCTCACAATCGGTGGGGGTTTGACAAAGGTAGATGCAGACTTTTTCAAATAATCATATTGTGTATTACGTATTGCATCTTTTGATCCTTTAGGTGCTTGATATTTTAAATTATCTTGGGCTGTTTGCTTCTGTGAAGATGTCTTTACTGTTTTACGTAAAACTTTATTTTTGGTGGTTTTATGATACTCTTTAGATTCCTCTTCAGAACTAATGTCAGCGTCACATTCCATTTTTGTAGGCTTTTGCTGCTTTATATCATAATAAGTACTTCCAGGTCTAATATCAGAATCATTTTCCTGTACAGTAATTTCTATAATGTCATCTACCATTGTAATATATGGTTGTGATTTAGCACTAATTTCAGAACTTGATTTTTGAACTTCTAATTTCTTTGAGAAATCTTTTCCAGTAGTTTCTCCCATATAAGTGTGTGATAGTTCATCAGATTTATTTTTTTCAAAAACAGCAGATTTATATTTCTTTTTCTCAAGACTATTTGGCTTAATCTGTTTTGATTTAGATTTTTCTGTTTTTGCCACAGTGTCCGACTGGATTAACTTAGTTTTGTTTTCCCTTACTGTAGTACTAACATTTGACTTAAATCGGTTATCTTCATGAATTAATGATTTTATCCTATTATCTTCATAATACGATGCATTGGATTGACCATGTCCAACAGATGAATGCTTCTTTGATTCAAAATTCCTTTGTCTACTTCCTTCATACTGGTTCTGATGGTGTTTCGAATATCTAACATTTTGTGTACCTTGTTTGGAATGACTACTTTTGCATGTAATTTGATTTGGAGTTTCATAAGTTTTATTATCTCTAGATTTTGAAGATTGATCTGAGGAGGAAAAACCCGAAGAGAACCTAGGCGAAATACTGTCTTCAAAATGTTGTTTCGACGTTTTAATTGAGTAAGACTTTGATGATTTATTGGACTTGATATCGGTAATGGCAGACTTTTGAACCCTATGAGATCTGCCTTTTATAAGTGATGATTTCGAAACTTCCGAATCAATAGTACTGCCAGACATCTTAATGTCTTGACTTTTATCAGCACGTGTTGATATATCTTCCTTATGGAGTGTAGATATTGTATCTGCTTTTGAGAAACGTTTTAGTTCCAAAGGAGATTTAGATTTGTCGTCAATTGTTTTTTCAGGTATCTTGTGAGACTTTCCCTTATTAATTATTTTAACCAGTTTTTCTTCATCATATGTTGCAGTATGACCTTTCAATATAGTAATAGACTTCGCATCGGTGGAGAATTTTTCAATTTCCTTAGCATGTAAGGTTGATATCTTTTCCTCCTCATCGGCTGGTGTTTGACCCTTCGATAATGATACAGGTTTTGATACTGTTGGAGATTTCTCAATCTTATCAACGACAGTGGGTTCAGGACTTTTAGCGGAAATTATCAGTGATTCCGGTTTTTCAGCAACCTTAGGTGGCAAAGTCGGGGATATAGGTTTAGGTTCCATAGGAGATTTGGTTATGCCATCAAGAGCTTTCTCAGGAGTCTTGGGAGATTTTTCAATTTCACTCAATTTTGATACCGTTTCATCATCATCTTTTTCTGTCAGGTCTTTTGATATTCCAGGAGATTTTACCTCGCTAGGAGCCTTTTTATTGATATCAGCGTCTATTTCTGAGGGCTCGTAACTTTTGGAAACTGAGGTTGGAGATTTCGGTTTTGGTGGAAGAGATATTACGTCTTTAGATGGAGATTTATGAGGTGACATGAGTTTTTCGTCTGAAGGAGACGTGACCTTTTCGTCTAAAGGAGATTTGACTTTTTCGTCTGTTTTCTCGTCAATTGTTTTAGAAGATTTTTCCTTAACATGTAAAGTTGAAATCTTTTTCTCCTCATCAGTTGGTGTTTGACCTTTCGATAATGATACAGGTTTTGTTACTGTTGGAGATTTCTCAATCTTATCAACAAGAGTGGGATCAGAACTTTTAGCGGAAAATGTCAGTGATTCCGGTTTTAATGGTAATGATTCAGCAACCTTAGATGGCAAAGTTGGGGATGTAGGTTTCGGTTCCACAGGAGATTTTACCTCGCTAGGAGACTTTTTAATATCAGCGTCTATTTCTGCGGGTTCGGGACTTTTGGAAACTGAGGATGGAGATTTCGGTTTTGGTGGAAGAGATATTACGTCTTTGGATGGAGATTTATATGGTGACATGAGCTTTTCGTCTGAAGGAGACTTGACCTTTTCGTCTAAAGGAGTTTTAACATTTTCGTCTGTTTTCGCGTCAATTGTCTTAGGAGATATTTCCTTAACATGTAAAGTTGAAATCTTTTTCTCCTCATCAGTTGGTGTTTGATCTTTTGATATTGATACAGGTTTTGTTACTGTTGGAGATTTCTCAATATTATCAACGACCGTGGGTTCAGGACTTTTAGCGGAAATTGTCAGTGATTCCGGTTTTAATGGAACTGATTCAGCAACCTTAGATGGTAAAGTTGGTGATGTAGGTTTAGAATCCACAGGAGATTTGGGTATGCCATCAAGAGCTTTCTCAGGTGTCTTGGGGGATTTTTCAATTTCACTCAATTTTAATACCGTTTCATCATCATCTTTTTCTGTCAGGTCTTTTGATATTCCAGGAGATTTTACCTCGGTAGGTGATTTTTTAATAATTTCAGCGTCTATTTCTGAGGGCTCGGGACTTTTGGAAACTCTGGTTGGAGTTTTCGGTTTTGGTGGAAGAGATATTACGTCTTTAGAAGGAGATTTATGAGGTGACATGAGTTTTTCGTCTGAAGAAGACTTGACCTTTTCGTCTAAAGGAGATTTGACTTTTTCGTCCGTTTTCTCGTCAATTGTCTTAGGAAATATTTCCTTAACATGTAAAGTTGAAACCTTTTTCTCCTCATCAGTTGGTGTTTGATCTTTCGATAATGATACAGGTTTTGATACTGTTGGAGATTTATCAATCTTATCAACGACAGTGGGTTCAGGCCTTTTAGCGGAAATTGTCAGTGATTCCGGTTTTAATGAAACTGATTCAGCAACGTTAGATGGCAAAGTTGGGGATGTAGGTTTAGATTCCACAGGAGATTTTACCTCGCTAGGAGACTTTTTAATGATATCAGTGTCTATTTCTGAGGGCTCGGGACTTTTGGAAACTGTAGTTGGAGATTTCGGTTTTGGTGGAAGAGATATTACGTCTTTAGAAGGAGATTTATGAGGTGACATGAGTTTTTCGTCTGAAGGAGACTTGACCTTTTCGTCTAAAGGAGATTTGACTGTTTCGTCCGTTTTCTCGTCAATTGTCTTAGGAAATATTTCCTTAACATGTAAAGTTGAAACCTTTTTCTCCTCATCAGTTGGTGTCGGATCTTTCGATAATGATACAGGTTTTGTTACTGTTGGAGATTCCTCAATCTTATCAACGACAGTGGGTTCAGGACTTTTAGCGGAAATTGTCAGTGATTCCGGTTTTAACGGAACTGATTCAGCAACCTTAGTTGGCAAAGTTGGGGATGTAGGTTTAGATTCCACAGGAGATTTGGGTATGCCATCAAGAGCTTTCTCAGGTGTCTTCAGAGATTTTTCAATTTCACTCAATTTTAATACCGTTTCATCATCATCTTTTTCTGTCAGGTCTTTTGATATTCCAGGAGATTTCACCTCGGTAGGGGATTTTTTATTAATTTCAGCGTCTATTTCTGAGGGCTCGGGAGTTTTGGAAACTGAGGATGGAGATTTCGGTTTTGATGGAAGAGATATTACGTCTTTAGAAGGAGATTTATGAGGTGACAGGGGTTTTTCGTCTGAAGGAGACTTGACTTTTTCGTCTAAAGAAGATTTGACTTTTTCGTCCGTTTTATCGTCAATTGTCTTAGGAGATATCTCCTTAACATGTAAAGTTGAAACCTTTTTTACCTCATCAGTTGGTGTTTGATCTTTCGACAATGATACAGGTTTTGTTACTGTTGGAGATATCTCAATCTTATCAAGGACAGTGGGTTCAGGACTTTTAGCGGAAATTGTCAGTGATTCCGGTTTTAATGGAACTGATTCAGCAACCTTAGATGGCAAAGTTGGGGATGTAGGTTTAGATTCCACAGGAGATTTTACCTCGCTAGGAGACTTTGTAATGATATCAGTGACTATTTCTGAGAGCTCGGGACTTTTGGAAACTGTGGTTGGAGATTTCGGTTTTAGTGGAAGAGATATTACGTCTTTAGATGGAGATTTATGAGGTGACATGAGCTTTTCTTCTGAAGGAGTCTTAACCTTTTCGTCTAAAGGAGTTTTGACTTTTTCGTCTGTTTTCGCGTCAATTGTCTTAGGAGATATTTCCTTAATATGTAAAGTTGAAATCTTTTTCTCCTCATCAGTTGGTGTTTGATCTTTCGATAATGTTACAGGTTTTGTTACTGTTGGAGATTTCTCAATCTTATCAACGACAGTGGGTTCAGGACTTTTAGCGGAAATTGTCAGTGATTCAGGTTTTAATGGAATTGATTCAGCAACCTTAGATGGCAAAGTTGGGGATGTAGGTTTAGATTCCACAGGAGATTTTACCTCGCTAGGAGACTTTTTAATGATATCAGTGTCTATTTCTGAGGGCTCGGGACTTTTGGAAACTGTGGTTGGAGATTTCGGTTTTGATGGAAGAGATATTACGTCTTTAGAAGGAGATTTATGAGGTGACAGGAGTTTTTCGTCTGAAGGAGACTTGACCTTTTCGTCTAAAGGAGATTTGACTTTTTCGTCCGTTTTATCGTCAATTGTCTTAGGAGATATCTCCTTAACATGTAAAGTTGAAACCTTTTGCTCCTCATCAGTTGGTATTTGATCTTTCGATAATGATACAGGTTTTGTTACTGTTGTGGATTTCTCAATCTTATCAACGACAGTGGGTTCAGGAATTTTAGCGGAAATTGTCAGTGATTCCGGTTTTAATAGAACTGATTCAGCAACCTTAGATGGCAAAGTTGGGGATGTAGGTTTAGATTCCACAGGAGATTTGGGTATGCCATCAAGAGCTTTCTCAGGTGTCTTCGGAGATTTTTCACCTTCACTCAATTTTAATACCGTTTCATCATCATCTTTTTCTGTCAGGTCTTTTGATATTCCAGGAGATTTTACCTCGGTAGGAGATTTTTTAAGGATATCAGTGTCTATTTCTGAGGGCTCGGGACTTTTGGAAACTGTGGTTGGAGATTTCGGTTTTGGTGGAAGAGATACTACGTCTTTAGAAGGAGATTTATGAGGTGACAGGAGTTTTTCGTCTGAAGGAGACATGACCTTTTCGTCTAAAGGAGATTTGACTTTTTCGTCCGTTTTCTCGTCAATTGTCTTAGGAGATGTCTCCTTAACATGTAAAGTTGAAACCTTTTTCTCCTCATCAGTTGGTGTTTGATCTTTCGATAATGATACAGGTTTTGTTACTGTTGGAGATATTTCAATCTTATCAAGGACAGTGGGTTCAGGACTTTTAGCGGAAATTGTCAGTGATTCCGGTTCTAATGGAACTGATTCAGCAACCTTAGATGGCAAAGTTGGAGATGTAGGTTTAGATTCCACAGGAGATTTTACCTCGCTAGGAGACTTTTTATTGATAACAGTGACTATTTCTGAGGGCTCGGGACTTTTGGAAACTGTGGTTGGAGATTTTGGTTTTGGTGGAAGAGATACTACGTCTTTAGAAGGAGATTTATGAGGTGACAGGAGTTTTTCGTCTGAAGGAGACTTGATCTTTTCGTCTAAAGGAGATTTGACTTTTTCGTCCGTTTTCTCGTCAATTGTCTTAGGAGATATTTCCTTAACATATAAAGTAGAAACGTTTTTCTCCTCATCAGTTGGTGTTTTATCTATCGATAATGATACAGGTTTTGTTACTGTTTGAGATTTCTCAATCTTATCAACGACAGTGGTTTCAGGACTTTTAGCAGAAATTGTCAGTGATTCCGGTTTTAATGGAACTGATTCAGCAACCTTAGATGTTAAAGTTGGGGATGTAGGTTTAGATTCCACAGGAGGTTTGGGTAGGCCATCAAGAGCTTTCTCAGGTGTCTTGGGGGATTTTTCAATTTCACTCAATTTTAATACCGTTTCATCATCATCTTTTTCTGTCAGGTCTTTTGATATTCCAGGAGATTTTACCTCGGTAGGTGATTTTTTAATAATTTCAGCGTCTATTTCTGAGGGCTCGGGACTTTTGGAAACTCTGGTTGGAGTTTTCGGTTTTGGTGGAAGAGATATTACGTCTTTAGAAGGAGATTTATGAGGTGACATGAGTTTTTCGTCTGAAGAAGACTTGACCTTTTCGTCTAAAGGAGATTTGACTTTTTCGTCCGTTTTCTCGTCAATTGTCTTAGGAAATATTTCCTTAACATGTAAAGTTGAAACCTTTTTCTCCTCATCAGTTGGTGTTTGATCTTTCGATAATGATACAGGTTTTGATACTGTTGGAGATTTATCAATCTTATCAACGACAGTGGGTTCAGGCCTTTTAGCGGAAATTGTCAGTGATTCCGGTTTTAATGAAACTGATTCAGCAACGTTAGATGGCAAAGTTGGGGATGTAGGTTTAGATTCCACAGGAGATTTTACCTCGCTAGGAGACTTTTTAATGATATCAGTGTCTATTTCTGAGGGCTCGGGACTTTTGGAAATTGTAGTTGGAGATTTCGGTTTTGGTGGAAGAGATATTACGTCTTTGGAAGGAGATTTATGAGGTGACATGAGTTTTTCATCTGAAGGAGACTTGACCTTTTCGTCTAAAGGAGATTTGACTGTTTCGTCCGTTTTCTCGTCAATTGTCTTAGGAAATATTTCCTTAACATGTAAAGTTGAAACCTTTTTCTCCTCATCAGTTGGTGTCGGATCTTTCGATAATGATACAGGTTTTGTTACTGTTGGAGATTCCTCAATCTTATCAACGACAGTGGGTTCAGGACTTTTAGCGGAAATTGTCAGTGATTCCGGTTTTAACGGAACTGATTCAGCAACCTTAGTTGGCAAAGTTGGGGATGTAGGTTTAGATTCCACAGGAGATTTGGGTATGCCATCAAGAGCTTTCTCACGTGTCTTCAGAGATTTTTCAATTTCACTCAATTTTAATACCGTTTCATCATCATCTTTTTCTGTCAGGTCTTTTGATATTCCAGGAGATTTCACCTCGGTAGGGGATTTTTTATTAATTTCAGCGTCTATTTCTGAGGGCTCGGGAGTTTTGGAAACTGAGGATGGAGATTTCGGTTTTGATGGAAGAGATATTACGTCTTTAGAAGGAGATTTATGAGGTGACAGGGGTTTTTCGTCTGATGGAGACTTGACTTTTTCGTCTAAAGAAGATTTGACTTTTTCGTCCGTTTTATCGTCAATTGTCTTAGGAGATATCTCCTTAACATGTAAAGTTGAAACCTTTTTCACCTCATCAGTTGGTGTTTGATCTTTCGACAATGATACAGGTTTTGTTACTGTTGGAGATATCTCAATCTTATCAAGGACAGTGGGTTCAGGACTTTTAGCGGAAATTGTCAGTGATTCCGGTTTTAATGGAACTGATTCAGCAACCTTAGATGGCAAAGTTGGGGATGTAGGTTTAGATTCCACAGGAGATTTTACCTCGCTAGGAGACTTTGTAATGATATCAGTGACTATTTCTGAGAGCTCGGGACTTTTGGAAACTGTGGTTGGAGATTTCGGTTTTAGTGGAAGAGATATTACGTCTTTAGATGGAGATTTATGAGGTGACATGAGCTTTTCTTCTGAAGGAGTCTTAACCTTTTCGTCTAAAGGAGTTTTGACTTTTTCGTCTGTTTTCGCGTCAATTGTCTTAGGAGATATTTCCTTAATATGTAAAGTTGAAATCTTTTTCTCCTCATCAGTTGGTGTTTGATCTTTCGATAATGTTACAGGTTTTGTTACTGTTGGAGATTTCTCAATCTTATCAACGACAGTGTGTTCAGGACTTTTAGCGGAAATTGTCAGTGATTCCGGTTTTAATGGAATTGATTCAGCAACCTTAGATGGCAAAGTTGGGGATGTAGGTTTAGATTCCACAGGAGATTTTACCTCGCTAGGAGACTTTTTAATGATATCAGTGTCTATTTCTGAGGGCTCGGGACTTTTGGAAACTGTGGTTGGAGATTTCGGTTTTGATGGAAGATATATTACGTCTTTAGAAGGAGATTTATGAGGTGACAGGAGTTTTTCGTCTGAAGGAGACTTGACCTTTTCGTCTAAAGGAGATTTGACTTTTTCGTCCGTTTTATCGTCAATTGTCTTAGGAGATATCTCCTTAACATGTAAAGTTGAAACCTTTTTCTCCTCATCAGTTGGTATTTGATCTTTCGATAATGATACAGGTTTTGTTACTGTTGTGGATTTCTCAATCTTATCAACGACAGTGGGTTCAGGAATTTTAGCGGAAATTGTCAGTGATTCCGGTTTTAATGGAACTGATTCAGCAACCTTAGATGGCAAAGTTGGGGATGTAGGTTTAGATTCCACAGGAGATTTTACCTTGCTAGGAGACTTTTTAATGATATCAGTGACTATTTCTGAGGGCTCGGGACTTTTGGAAACTGTGGTTGGAGATTTCGGTTTTGGTGTAAGAGATATTACGTCTTTAGATGGAGATTTATGAGGTGACATGAGATATTCGTCTGAAGGAGTCTTAACCTTTTCGTCTAAAGGAGATTTGACTTTTTCGTCTGTTTTCGCGTCAATTGTCTTAGGAGATATTTCCTTAATATGTAAAGTTGAAATCTTTTTCTGCTCATCAGTTGGTGTTTGATCTTTCGATAATGTTACAGGTTTTGTTACTGTTGGAGATTTCTCAATCTTATCAACGACAGTGGGTTCAGGACTTTTAGCGGAAATTGTCAGTGATTCCGGTTTTAATGGAACTGATTCAGCAACCTTAGATGGCAAAGTTGGGGATGTAGGTTTAGATTCCACAGTAGATTTGGGTATGCCATCAAGAGCTTTCTCAGGTGTCTTCGGAGATTTTTCAATTTCACTCAATTTTAATACCGTTTCATCATCATCTTTTTCTGTCAGGTCTTTTGATATTCCAGGAGATTTTACCTCGGTAGGAGACTTTTTATTGATAACAGTAACTATTTCTGAGGGCTCGGGACTTTTGGAAACTGTGGTTGGAGATTTTGGTTTTGGTGGAAGAGATACTACGTCTTTAGAAGGAGATTTATGAGGTGACAGGAGTTTTTCGTCTGAAGGAGACTTGACCTTTTCGTCTAAAGGAGATTTGACTTTTTCGTCCGTTTTCTCGTCAATTGTCTTAGGAGATGTCTCCTTAACATGTAAAGTTGAAACCTTTTTCTCCTCATCAGTTGGTGTTTGATCTTTCGATAATGATACAGGTTTTGTTACTGTGGGAGATATCTCAATCTTATCAAGGACAGTGGGTTCAGGACTTTTAGCGGAAATTGTCAGTGATTCCGGTTTTAATGGAACTGATTCAGCAACCTTAGATGGCAAAGTTGGGGATGTAGGTTTAGATTCCACAGGAGATTTGGGTATGCCATCAAGAGCTTTCTCAGGTGTCTTCGGAGATTTTTCAATTTCACTCAATTTTAATACCGTTTCATCTTCATCTGTTTCTGTCAGGTCTTTTGATATTCCAGGAGATTTTACTTCGGTAGGAGATTTTTTAATAATTTCAGCGTCTATTTCTGAGGGCTCGGGAGTTTTGGAAACTGGGGATGGAGATTTCGGTTTTGGTGTAAGAGATATTACGTCTTTAGATGGAGATTTATGAGGTGACGGGAGTTTTTCGTCTGAAGGAGACTTGACCTTTTCGTCTAAAGGAGATTTGACTTTTTCGTCCGTTTTCTCGTCAATTGTCTTAGGAGATATTTCCTTAACATGTAAAGTTGAAATCTTTTTCTCCTCATCAGTTGGTGTTTGATCTTTCGATAATGATACAGGTTTTGTTACTGTTGAAGATTTCTCAATCTTATCAACGACAGTGGGTTCAGGACTTTTAGCGGAAATTGTCAGTGATTCCGGTTTTAATGGAACTGATTCAGCAACCTTAGATGGCAAAGTTGGAGATGTGGGTTTAGATTCCACAGGAGATTTTACCTCGCTAGGAGACTTTTTAATGATATCAGTGTCTATTTCTGAGGGCTCGGGACTTTTGGAAACTGTGGTTGGAGATTTCGGTTTTGGTGGAAGAGATACTACGTCTTTAGAAGGAGATTTATGAGGTGACAGGAGTTTTTCGTCTGAAGGAGACTTGACCTTTTCGTCTAAAGGAGATTTGACTTTTTCGTCCGTTTTCTCGTCAATTGTCTTAGGAGATATTTCCTTAACATGTAAAGTTGAAGCCTTTTTCTCCTCATCAGTTGGTGTTTGATCTTTCGATAATGATACAGGTTTTGTAACTGTTGGAGATTTCTCAATCTTATCAACGACAGTGGGTTCAGGACTTTTAGCGGAAATTGTCAGTGATTCCGGTTTTAATGGAACTGATTCAGCAACCTTAGATGGCAAAGTTGGGGATGTAGGTTTGGATTCCACAGGAGATTTTACCTCGCTAGGAGACTTTTTATTGATAACAGTGACTATTTCTGAGGGCTCGGGACTTTTGGAAACTGTGGTTGGAGATTTTGGTTTTGGTGGAAGAGATACTACGTCTTTAGAAGGAGATTTATGAGGTGACAGGAGTTTTTCGTCTGAAGGAGACTTGATCTTTTCGTCTAAAGGAGATTTGACTTTTTCGTCCGTTTTCTCGTCAATTGTCTTAGGAGATATCTCCTTAACATGTAAAGTTGAAACCTTTTTCTCCTCATCAGTTGGTGTTTGATCTTTCAATAATGATACAGGTTTTGTTACTGTTGGAGATTTCTCAATCTTATCAAAGACAGTGGGTTCAGGAATTTTAGCTGAAATTGTCAGTGATTCCGGTTTTATTGGAACTGATTTAGCATCTTTAGATGGCAAAGTTGGAGATGTAGGTTTAGATTCCACAGGAGATTTGGGTATGCCATCAAGAGCTTTCTCAGGTGTCTTCGGAGATTTTTCAATTTCACTCAATTTTAATACCGTTTCATCATCATCTTTTTCTGTCAGGTCTTTTGATATTCCAGGAGATTTTACCTCGGTAGGAGATTTTTTAATAATTTCAGCATCTATTTCTGAGGGCTCGGGAGTTTTGGAAACTGAGGATGGAGATTTCGGTTTTGGTGTAAGAGATATTACGTCTTTAGATGGAGATTTATGAGGTGACAGGAGTTTTTCGTCTGAAGGAGACTTGACCTTTTCGTCTAAAGGAGATTTGACTTTTTCGTCCGTTTTCTCGTCAATTGTCTTAGGAGATATTTCCTTAACATGTAAAGTTGAAGCCTTTTTCTCCTCACCAGTTGGTGTTTGATCTTTCGATAATGATACAGGTTTTGTTACTGTTGGAGATTTCTCAATCTTATCAACGACAGTGGGTTCAGGACTTTTAGCGGAAATTGTCAGTGATTCCGGTTTTAATGGAACTGATTCAGCAACCTTAGATGGCAAAGTTGGGGATGTAGGTTTAGATTCCACAGGAGATTTTACCTTGCTAGGAGACTTTTTAATGATATCTGTGACTATTTCTGAGGGCTCGGGACTTTTGGAAACTGTGGTTGGAGATTTCGGTTTTGGTGGAAGAGATATTACGTCTTTAGATGGAGATTTATGAGGTGACATGAGATTTTCGTCTGAAGGAGTCTTAACCTTTTCGTCTAAAGGAGATTTGACTTTTTCGTCTGTTTTCGCGTCAATTGTCTTAGGAGATATTTCCTTAATATGTAAAGTTGAAATCTTTTTCTGCTCATCAGTTGGTGTTTGATCTTTCGATAATGTTACAGGTTTTGTTACTGTTGGAGATTTCTCAATCTTATCAACGACAGTGGGTTCAGGACTTTTAGCGGAAATTGTCAGTGATTCCGGTTTTAATGGAACTGATTCAGCAACCTTAGATGGCAAAGTTGGGGATGTAGGTTTAGATTCCACAGGAGATTTGGGTATGCCATCAAGAGCTTTCTCAGGTGTCTTCGGAGATTTTTCAATTTCACTCAATTTTAATACCGTTTCATCATCATCTTTTTCTGTCAGGTCTTTTGATATTCCAGGAGATTTTACCTCGGTAGGAGATTTTTTAATAATTTCAGCGTCTATTTCTGAGGGCTCGGGAGTTTTGGAAAGTGAGGATGGAGATTTCGGTTTTGGTGTAAGAGATATTACGTCTTTATATGGAGATTTATGAGGTGACATAAGCTTTTCGTCTGAAGGAGACTTAACCTTTTCGTCTAAAGGAGATTTGACTTTTTCGTCCGTTTTCTCGTCAATTGTCTTAGGAGATATTTCCTTAACATGTAAAGTTGAAACCTTTTTCTCCTCATCAGTTGGTGTTTGATCTTTCGATAATGATACAGGTTTTGTTACCGTTGGAGATTTCTCAATCTTATCAACGACAGTGGGTTCAGGAATTTTAGCGGAAATTGTCAGTGATTCCGGTTTTAATGGAATTGATTCAGCAACCTTAGATGGCAAAGTTGGGGATGTAGGTTTAGATTCCACAGGAGATTTTACCTCGCTAGGAGACTTTTTGATGATATCAGTGTCTATTTCTGAGGGCTCTGGACTTTTGGAAACTGTGGTTGGAGATTTCGGTTTTGATGGAAGAGATATTACGTCTTTAGAAGGAGATTTATGAGGTGACAGGAGTTTTTCGTCTGAAGGAGACTTGACCTTTTCGTCTAAAGGAGATTTGACTTTTTCGTCCGTTTTACCGTCAAATGTCTTAGGAGATTTCTCCTTAACATGTAAAGTTGAAACCTTTTTCTCCTCATCAGTTGGTACTTGATCTTTCGATAATGATACAGGTTTTGTTACTGTTGTAGATTTCTCAATCTTATCAACGACAATGGGTTCAGGAATTTTAGCGGAAATTGTCAGTGATTCCGGTTTTAATAGAACTGATTCAGCTACCTTAGATGGCAAAGTTGGGGATGTAGGTTTAGATTCCACAGGAGATTTGGGTATGCCATCAAGAGCTTTCTCAGGTGTCTTCGGAGATTTTTCAATTTCACTCAATTTTAATACCGTTTCATCATCATCTTTTTCTGTCAGGTCTTTTGATATTCCAGGAGATTTTACCTCGGTAGGAGATTTTTTAATAATTTCAGCGTCTATTTCTGAGGGCTCGGGAGTTTTGGAAACTGAGGATGGAGATTTCGGTTTTGGTGTAAGAGATATTACGTCTTTAGATGGAGATTTATGAGGTGACAGGAGTTTTTCGTCTGAAGGGGACTTGACCTTTTCGTCTAAAGGAGATTTGACTTTTTCGTCCGTTTTCTCGTCAATTGTCTTAGGAGATATTTCCTTAACATGTAAAGTTGAAATCTTTTTCTCCTCATCAGTTGGTGTTTGATCTTTCGATAATGATACAGGTTTTGTTACTGTTGGAGATTTCTCAAGCTTATCAACGACAGTGGGTTCAGGACTTTTAGCGGAAATTGTCAGTGATTCCGGTTTTAATGGAACTGATTCAGCAACCTTAGATGGCAAAGTTGGAGATGTAGGTTTAGATTCCACAGGAGATTTTACCTCGCTAGGAGACTTTTTAATGATATCAGTGTCTATTTCTGAGGGCTCGGGACTTTTGGAAACTGTGGTTGGAGATTTCGGTTTTGGTGGAAGAGATATTACGTCTTTAGATGGAGATTCATGAGGTGACATGAGCTTTTCGTCTGAAGGAGTCTTAACCTTTTCGTCTAAAGGAGATTTGACTTTTTCGTCTCTTTTCGCGTCAATTGTCTTAGGAGATATTTCCTTAATATGTAAAGTTGAAATCTTTTTCTCCTCATCAGTTGGTGTTTGATCTTTCGATAATGTTACAGGTTTTGTTACTGTTGGAGATTTCTCAATCTTATCAACGACGGTGGGTTCAGGACTTTTAGCGGAAATTGTCAGTGATTCCGGTTTTATTGGAACTGATTCAGCAACTTCAGATGGCAAAGTTGGAGATGTAGGTTTAGATTCCACAGGAGATTTGGGTATGCCATCAAGAGCTTTCTCAGGTGTCTTCGGAGATTTTTCAATTTCACTCAATTTTAATACCGTTTCATCATCATCTTTTTCTGTCTGGTCTTTTGATATTCCAGGAGATTTTACCTCGGTAGGAGATTTTTTAATAATTTCAGCGTCTATTTCTGAGGGCTCGGGAGTTTTGGAAACTGAGAATGGAGATTTCGGTTTTGGTGTAAGAGATATTACGTCTTTAGATGGAGATTTATGAGGTGACAGTAGTTTTTCGTCTGAAGGAGACTTGATCTTTTCGTCTAAAGGAGATTTGACTTTTTCGTCCGTTTTCTCATCAATTGTCTTTGGAGATATCTCCTTAACATGTAAAGTTGAAACCTTTTTATCCTCATCAGTTGGTGTTTGATCTTTCAATAATGATACAGGTTTTGTTACTTTTGGAGATTTCTCAATCTTATCAACGACAGTGGGTTCAGGACTTTTAGCGGAAATTGTCAGTGATTCCAGTTTTAATGGAACTGATTCAGCAACCTTAGATGGCAAAGTTGGGGATGTAGGTTTAGATTCCACAGGAGATTTTATCTCGCTAGGAGACTTTTTAATGATATCAGTGTCTATTTCTGAGGGCTCGGGACTTTTGGAAACTGTGGTTGGAGATTTCGGTTTTGGTGGAAGAGATATTACGTCTTTAGATGGAGATTCATGAGGTGACATGAGCTTTTCGTCTGAAGGAGTCTTAACCTTTTCGTCTAAAGGAGATTTGACTTTTTCGTCTCTTTTCGCGTCAATTGTCTTAGGAGATATTTCCTTAATATGTAAAGTTGAAATCTTTTTCTCCTCATCAGTTGGTGTTTGATCTTTCGATAATGTTACGGGTTTTGTTACTGTTGGAGATTTCTCAATCTTATCAACGACGGTGGGTTCAGGACTTTTAGCGGAAATTGTCAGTGATTCCGGTTTTATTGGAACTGATTCAGCAACTTCAGATGGCAAAGTTGGAGATGTAGGTTTAGATTCCACAGGAGATTTGAGTATGCCATCAAGAGCTTTCTCAGGTGTCTTCGGAGATTTTTCAATTTCACTCAATTTTAATACCGTTTCATCATCATCTTTTTCTGTCAGGTCTTTTGATATTCCAGGAGATTTTACCTCGGTAGGAGATTTTTTAATAATTTCAGCGTCTATTTCTGAGGGCTCGGCAGTTTTGGAAACTGAGGATGGAGATTTCGGTTTTGGTGTAAGAGATATTACGTCTTTAGATGGAGATTTATGAGGTGACAGGAGTTTTTCGTCTGAAGGAGACTTGACCTTTTCGTCTAAAGGAGATTTGACTTTTTCGTCCGTTTTCTCGTCAATTGTCTTAGGAGATATTTCCTTAACATGTAAAGTTGAAGCCTTTTTCTCCTCACCAGTTGGTGTTTGATCTTTCGATAATGATACAGGTTTTGTTACTGTTGGAGATTTCTCAATCTTATCAACGACAGTGGGTTCAGGACTTTTAGCGGAAATTGTCAGTGATTCCGGTTTTAATGGAACTGATTCAGCAACCTTAGATGGCAAAGTTGGGGATGTAGGTTTAGATTCCACAGGAGATTTTACCTCGCTAGGAGACTTTTTAATGATATCAGTGACTATTTCTGAGGGCTCGGGACTTTTGGAAACTGTGGTTGGAGATTTCGGTTTTAGTGGAAGAGATATTACGTCTTTAGATGGAGATTTATGAGGTGACATGAGATTTTCGTCTGAAGGAGTCTTAACCTTTTCGTCCAAAGGAGATTTGACTTTTTCGTCTGTTTTCGCGTCAATTGTCTTAGGAGATATTTCCTTAATATGTAAAGTTGAAATCTTTTTCTCCTCATCAGTTGGTGTTTGATCTTTCGATAATGTTACAGGTTTTGTTACTGTTGGAGATTTCTCAATCTTATCAACGACAGTGGGTTCAGGACTTTTAGCGGAAACTGTCAGTGATTCCGGTTTTAATGGAACTGATTCAGCAACCTTAGATGGCAAAGTTGGGGATGTAGGTTTAGATTCCACAGGAGATTTGGGTATGCCATCAAGAGCTTTCTCAGGTGTCTTCGGAGATTTTTCAATTTCACTCAATTTTAATACCGTTTCATCATCATCTTTTTCTGTCAGGTCTTTTGATATTCCAGGAGATTTTACTTCGGTAGGAGATTTTTTAATAATTTCAGCGTCTATTTCTGAGGGCTCGGGAGTTTTGGAAACTGAGGATGGAGATTTCGGTTTTGGTGTAAGAGATATTACGTCTTTAGATGGAGATTTATGAGGTGACAGGAGTTTTTCGTTTGAAGGAGACTTGACCTTTTCGTCTAAAGGAGATTTGACTTTTTCGTCCGTTTTCTCGTCAATTGTCTTAGGAGATATTTCCTTAACATGTAAAGTTGAAATCTTTTTCTCCTCATCAGTTGGTGTTTGATCTTTCGATAATGATACAGGTTTTGTTACTGTTGGAGATTTCTCAATCTTATCAACGACAGTGGGTTCAGGACTTTTAGCGGAAATTGTCAGTGATTCCGGTTTTAATGGAACTGATTCAGCAACCTTAGATGGCAAAGTTGGAGATGTGGGTTTAGATTCCACAGGAGATTTTACCTCGCTAGGAGACTTTTTAATGATATCAGTGTCTATTTCTGAGGGCTCGGGACTTTTGGAAACTGTGGTTGGAGATTTCAGTTTTGGTGTTAGAGATATTACGTCTTTAGATGGAGATTTATGAGGTGACAGGAGTTTTTCGTCTGAAGGAGACTTGACCTTTTCGTCTAAAGGAGATTTGACTTTTTCGTCCGTTTTCTCGTCAATTGTCTTAGGAGATATTTCCTTAACATGTAAAGTTGAAATCTTTTTCTCCTCATCAGTTGGTGTTTGATCTTTCGATAATGATACAGGTTTTGTTACTGTTGGAGATTTCTCAATCTTATCAACGACAGTGGGTTCAGGACTTTTAGCGGAAATTGTCAGTGATTCCAGTTTTAATGGAACTGATTTAGCAACCTTAGATGGCAAAGTTGGGGATGTAGGTTTAGATTCCACAGGAGATTTTATCTCGCTAGGAGACTTTTTAATGATATCAGTGACTATTACTGAGGGCTCGGGACTTTTGGAAACTGTGGTTGGAGATTTCGGTTTTGGTGGAAGAGATATTACGTCTTTAGATAGAGATTTATGAGGTGACATGAGATTTTCGTCTGAAGGAGTCTTAACCTTTTCGTCTAAAGGAGATTTGACTTTTTCGTCCGTTTCATCGTCAATTGTCTTGGGAGATATCTCCTTAACATGTAAAGTTGAAACCTTTTTCTCCTCATCAGTTGGTGTTTGATCTTTCGATAATGATACAGGTTTTGTTACTGTTGGAGATATCTCAATCTTATCAAGGACAGTGGGTTCAGGACTTTTAGCGGAAATTGTCAGTGATTCCGGTTTTAATGGAACTGATTCAGCAACCTTAGATGGCAAAGTTGGGGATGTAGGTTTAGATTCCGCAGGAGATTTGGGTATGCCATCAAGAGCTTTCTCAGGTGTCTTCGGAGATTTTTCAATTTCACTCAATTTTAATACCGTTTCATCTTCATCTGTTTCTGTCAGGTCTTTTGATATTCCAGGAGATTTTACTTCGGTAGGTGATTTTTTAATAATTTCAGCGTCTATTTCTGAGGGCTCGGGAGTTTTGGAAACTGAGGATGGAGATTTCGGTTTTGGTGTAAGAGATATTACGTCTTTAGATGGAGATTTATGAGATAACGGGAGTTTTTCGTCTGAAGGAGACTTGACCTTTTCGTCTAAAGGAGATTTGACTTTTTCGTCCGTTTTCTCGTCAATTGTCTTAGGAGATATTTCCTTAACATGTAAAGTTGAAATCTTTTTCTCCTCATCAGTTGGTGTTTGATCTTTCGATAATGATACAGGTTTTGTTACTGTTGAAGATTTCTCAATCTTATCAACGACAGTGGGTTCAGGACTTTTAGCGGAAATTGTCAGTGATTCCGGTTTTAAAGGAACTGATTCAGCAACCTTAGATGGCAAAGTTGGGGATGTAGGTTTATATTCCACAGGAGATTTTACCTCGCTAGGAGACTTTTTAATGATATCAGTGACTATTTCTGAGGGCTCGGGACTTTTGGAAACTGTGGTTGGAGATTTCGGTTTTGGTGGAAGAGATATTACGTCTTTAGATGGAGATTTATGAGGTGACATGAGATTTTCGTCTGAAGGAGTCTTAACCTTTTCGTCTAAAGGAGATTTGACTTTTTCGTCCGTTTCATCGTCAACTGTCTTAGGAGATATCTCCTTAACATGTAAAGTTGAAACCTTTTTCTCCTCATCAGTTGGTGTTTGATCTTTCGATAATGATACAGGTTTTGTTACTGTTGGAGATATCTCAATCTTATCAAGGACAGTGGGTTCAGGACTTTTAGCGGAAATTGTCAGTGATTCCGGTTTTAATGGAACTGATTCAGCAACCTTAGATGGCAAAGTTGGGGATGTAGGTTTAGATTCCACAGGAGATTTGGGTATGCCATCAAGAGCTTTCTCAGGTGTCTTTCGAGATTTTTCAATTTCACTCAATTTTAATACCGTTTCATCATCTTCTTTTTCTGTCAGGTCTTTTGATATTCCAGGAGATTTTACCTCGGTAGGAGATTTTTTAATAATTTCAGCGTCTACTTCTGAGGGCTCGGGAGTTTTGGAAACTGAGGATGGAGATTTCGGTTTTGGTGTAAGAGATATTACGTCTTTAGATGGAGATTTATGAGGTGACAGGAGTTTTTCGTCTGAAGGAGACTTGACCTTTTCGTCTAAAGGAGATTTGACTTTTTCGTCCGTTTTCTCGTCAATTGTCTTAGGAGATATTTCCTTAACATGTAAAGTTGAAGCCTTTTTCTCCTCACCAGTTGGTGTTTGATCTTTCGATAATGATACAGGTTTTGTTACTGTTGGAGATTTCTCAATCTTATCAACGACAGTGGGATCAGGACTTTTAGCGGAAATTGTCAGTGATTCCGGTTTTAATGGAACTGATTCAGCAACCTTAGATGGCAAAGTTGGGGATGTAGGTTTAGATTCCACAGGAGATTTTACCTCGCTAGGAGACTTTTTAATGATATCAGTGACTATTTCTGAGGGCTCGGGACTTTTGGAAACTGTGGTTGGAGATTTCGGTTTTGGTGGAAGAGATATTACGTCTTTAGATGGAGATTTATGAGGTGACATGAGATTTTCGTCTGAAGGAGTCTTAACCTTTTCGTCTAAAGGAGATTTGACTTTTTCGTCTGTTTTCGCGTCAATTGTCTTAGGAGATATTTCCTTAATATGTAAAGTTGAAATCTTTTTCTCCTCATCAGTTGGTGTTTGATCTTTCGATAATGTTACAGGTTTTGTTACTGTTGGAGATTTCTCAATCTTATCAACGACAGTGGGTTCAGGACTTTTAGCGGAAATTGTCAGTGATTCCGGTTTTAATGGAACTGATTCAGCAACCTTAGATGGCAAAGTTGGGGATGTAGGTTTAGATTCCACAGGAGATTTGGGTATGCCATCAAGAGCTTTCTCAGGTGTCTTCGGAGATTTTTCAATTTCACTCAATTTTAATACCGTTTCATCATCATCTTTTTCTGCCAGGTCTTTTGATATTCCAGGAGATTTTACTTCGGTAGGAGATTTTTTAATAATTTCAGCGTCTATTTCTGAGGGCTCGGGAGTTTTGGAAAGTGAGGATGGAGATTTCGGTTTTGGTGTAAGAGATATTACGTCTTTATATGGAGATTTATGAGGTGACATAAGCTTTTCGTCTGAAGGAGACTTAACCTTTTCGTCTAAAGGAGATTTGACTTTTTCGTCCGTTTTCTCGTCAATTGTCTTAGGAGATATTTCCTTAACATGTAAAGTTGAAACCTTTTTCTCCTCATCAGTTGGTGTTTGATCTTTCGATAATGATACAGGTTTTGTTACTGTTGGCGATTTCTCAATCTTATCAACAACAGTGGGTTCAGGACTTTTAGCGGAAATTGTCAGTGATTCCGGTTTTAATGGAATTGATTCAGCAACCTTAGATGGTAAAGTTGGGGATGTATGTTTAGATTCCACAGGAGATTTGGATATGCCATCAAGAGCTTTCTCAGGTGTCTTCGGAGATTTTTCAATTTCATTCAATTTTAATACCGTTTCATCATCATCTTTTTCTGTCAGGTCTTTTGATATTCCAGGAGATTTTACTTCGGTAGGAGATTTTTTAATAATTTCAGCGTCTATTTCTGAGGGCTTGGGAGTTTTGGAAACTGAGGATGGAGATTTCGGTTTTGGTGGAAGAGATATTACGTCTTCAGAAGGAGATTTATGAGGTGACATGAGCTTTTCGTCTGGAGGAGACTTAACCTTTTCGTCTAAAGGAGATTTGACTTTTTCGTCTGTTTTCGCGTCAATTGTCTTAGGAGATATTTCCTTAACATGTAAAGTTGAAATCTTTTTCTCCTCATCAGTTGGTGTTTGATCTTTCGATAATGATACAGGTTTTGTTACTGTTGGAGATTTCTCAATCTTATCAACGACAGTGGGTTCAGGACTTTTAGCGGAAATTGTCAGTGATTCCGGTTTTAATGGAACTGATTCAGCAACCGTAGATGGCAAAGTTGGAGATGTAGGTTTAGATTCCACAGGAGATTTTACCTCGCTAGGAGACTTTTTAATGATATCAGTGTCTATTTCTGAGGGCTCGGGACTTTTGGAAACTGTGGTTGGAGATTTCGGTTTTGGTGGTAGAGGTATTACGTCTTTAGATGGAGATTTATGAGGTGACAGGAGTTTTTCGTTTGAAGGAGACTTGACCTTTTCGTCTAAAGGAGATTTGACTTTTTCGTCCGTTTTCTCGTCAATTGTCTTAGGAGATATTTCCTTAACATGTAAAGTTGAAATCTTTTTCTCCTCATCAGTTGGTGTTTGATCTTTCGATAATGTTACAGGTTTTGTTACTGTTGGAGATTTCTCAATCTTATCAACGACAGTGGGTTCAGGACTTTTAGCGGAAATTGTCAGTGATTCCGGTTTTAATGGAACTGATTCAGCAACCTTAGATGGCAAAGTTGGGGATGTAGGTTTAGATTCCACAGGTGATTTTACCTCGCTAGGAGACTTTTTAATGATATCAGTGTCTATTTCTGAGGGCTCGGGACTTTTGGAAACTGTGGTTGGAGATTTCGGTTTTGGTGGAAGAGATATTACGTCTTTAGATGGAGATTTATGAGGTGACATGAGCTTTTCGTCTGAAGGAGTCTTAACCTTTTCGTCTAAAGGAGATTTGACTTTTTCGTCCGTTTCATCGTCAATTGTCTTAGGAGATATCTCCTTAACATGTAAAGTTGAAACCTTTTTCTCCTCATCAGTTGGTGTTTGATCTTTCGATAATGATACAGGTTTTGTTACTGTTGGAGATATCTCAATCTTATCAAGGACAGTGGGTTCAGGACTTTTAGCGGAAATTGTCAGTGATTCCGGTTTTAATGGAACTGATTTAGCAACCTTAGATGGCAAAGTTGGGGATGTAGGTTTAGATTCCACAGGAGATTTGGGTATGCCATCAAGAGCTTTCTCAGGTGTCTTCGGAGATTTTTCAATTTCACTCAATTTTAATACCGTTTCATCATCATCTGTTTCTGTCAGGTCTTTTGATATTCCAGGAGATTTTACTTCGGTAGGAGATTTTTTAATAATTTCAGCGTCTATTTCTGAGGGCTCGGGAGTTTTGGAAACTGAGGATGGAAATTTCGGTTTAGGTGTAAGAGATATTACGTCTTTAGATGGAGATTTATGAGGTGACAGGAGTTTTTCGTCTGAAGGAGACTTGACCTTTTCGTCTAAAGGAGATTTGACTTTTTCGTCCGTTTTCTCGTCAATTGTCTTAGGAGATATTTCCTTAACATGTAAAATTGAAACCTTTTTCTCCTCATCAGTTGGTGTTTGATCTTTCGATAATGATACAGGTTTTGTTACTGTTAGAGATTTCTCAATCTTATCAACGATAGTGGGTTCAGGAGTTTCAGCGGAAATTGTCAGTGATTCCGGTTTTAAAGGAACTGATTCAGCAACCTTAGATGGCAAAGTTGGGGATGTAGGTTTATATTCCACAGGAGATTTTACCTCGCTAGGAGACTTTTTAATGATATCAGTGTCTATTTCTGAGGGCTCGGGACTTTTGGAAACTGTGGTTGGAGATTTCGGTTTTGGTGGAAGAGATACTACGTCTTTAGATGGAGATTTATGAGGTGACATGAGCTTTTCGTCTGAAGGAGTCTTAACCTTCTCGTCTAAAGGAGATTTGACTTTTTCGTATGTTTTCGCGTCAATTGTCTTAGGAGATATTTCCTTAACATGTAAAGTTGAAGCCTTTTTCTCCTCATCAGTTGGTGTTTGATCTTTCGATAATGATACAGGTTTTGTTACTGTTGGAGATTTCTCAATCTTATCAACGATAGTGGGTTCAGGAGTTTCAGCGGAAACTGTCAGTGATTCCGGTTTTAAAGGAACTGATTCAGCAACCTTAGATGGCAAAGTTGGGGATGTAGGTTTATATTCCACAGTAGATTTTACCTCGCTAGGAGACTTTTTAATGATATCAGTGACTATTTCTGAGGGCTCGGGACTTTTGGAAACTGTGGTTGGAGATTTCGGTTTTGGTGGAAGAGATATTACGTCTTTAGATGGAGATTTATGAGGTGACATGAGATTTTCGTCTGAAGGAGTCTTAACCTTTTCGTCTAAAGGAGATTTGACTTTTTCGTCCGTTTCATCGTCAGTTGTCTTAGGAGATATCTCCTTAACATGTAAAGTTGAAACCTTTTTCTCCTCATCAGTTGGTGTTTGATCTTTCGATAATGATACAGGTTTTGTTACTGTTGGAGATTTCTCAATCTTATCAACGACAGTATGTTCAGGACTTTTAGCGGAAATTGTCAGTGATTCCGGTTTTAATGGAACTGACTCAGCAACCTTATATGGCAAAGTTGGGGATGTAGGTTTAGATTCCACAGGAGATTTGGGTATGCCATCAAGAGCTTTCTCAAGTGTCTTCGGAGATTTTTCAATTTCACTCAATTTTAATACCGTTTCATCATCATCTTTTTCTGTCAGGTCTTTTGATATTCCAGGAGATTTTACCTCGGTAGGAGATTTTTTAATAATTTCAGCGACTATTTCTGAGGGCTTGGGAGTTTTGGAAACTGAGGATGGAGATTTCGGTTTTGGTGGAAGAGATATTACGTCTTTAGATGGAGATTTATGAGGTGACATGAGCTTTTCGTCTAAAGGAGATTTGACTTTTTCGTCTGTTTTCGCGTCAATTGTCTTAGGAGATATTTCCTTAACATGTAAAGTTGAAACCTTTTTCTCCACATCAGTTGGTGTTTGATCTTTCAATAATGACACAGGTTTTGTTACTGTTGGAGATTTCTCAATCTTATCAACGACAGTATGTTCAGGACTTTTAGCGGAAATTGTCAGTGATTCCGGTTTTAATGGAACTGATTCAGCAACCTTATATGGCAAAGTTGGGGATGTAGGTTTAGATTCCACAGGAGATTTGGGTATGCCATCAAGAGCTTTCTCAGGTGTCTTCGGAGATTTTTCAATTTCACTCAATTTTAATACCGTTTCATCATCATCTTTTTCTGTCAGGTCTTTTGATATTCCAGGAGATTTTACCTCGGTAGGAGATTTTTTAATAATTTCAGCGACTATTTCTGAGGGCTTGGGAGTTTTGGAAACTGAGGATGGAGATTTCGGTTTTGGTGGAAGAGATATTACGTCTTTAGATGGAGATTTATGAGGTGACATGAGCTTTTCGTCTGGAGGAGACTTAACCTTTTCGTCTAAAGGAGATTTGACTTTTTCGTCTGTTTTCGCGTCAATTGTCTTAGGAGATATTTCCTTAACATGTAAAGTTGAAATCTTTTTCTCCTCATCAGTTGGTGTTTGATCTTTCGAAAATGATACAGGTTTTGTTACTGTTGGAGATTTCTCAATCTTATCAACGACAGTGGGTTCAGGACTTTTAGCGGAAATTGTCAGTGATTCCGGTTTTAATGGAACTGATTCAGCAACCTTAGATGGCAAAGTTGGAGATGTGGGTTTAGATTCCACAGGAGATTTTACCTCGCTAGGAGACTTTTTAATGATATCAGTGTCTATTTCTGAGGGCTCGGGACTTTTGGAAACTGTGGTTGGAGATTTCGGTTTTGGTGGTAGAGGTATTACGTCTTTAGATGGAGATTTATGAGGTGACAGGAGTTTTTCGTTTGAAGGAGACTTGACCTTTTCGTCTAAAGGAGATTTGACTTTTTCGTCCGTTTTCTCGTCAATTGTCTTAGGAGATATTTCCTTAACATGTAAAGTTGAAATCTTTTTCTCCTCATCAGTTGGTGTTTGATCTTTCGATAATGTTACAGGTTTTGTTACTGTTGGAGATTTCTCAATCTTATCAACGACAGTGGGTTCAGGACTTTTAGCGGAAATTGTCAGTGATTCCGGTTTTAATGGAACTGATTCAGCAACCTTAGATGGCAAAGTTGGGGATGTAGGTGTAGATTCCACAGGAGATTTTACCTCGCTAGGAGACTTTTTAATGATATCAGTGTCTATTTCTGAGGGCTCGGGACTTTTGGAAACTGTGGTTGGAGATTTCGGTTTTGGTGGAAGAGATATTACGTCTTTAGATGGAGATTTATGAGGTGACATGAGCTTTTCGTCTGAAGGAGTCTTAACCTTTTCGTCTAAAGGAGATTTGACTTTTTCGTCTGTTTTCGCGTCAATTGTCTTAGGAGATATTTCCTTAATATGTAAAGTTGAAATCTTTTTCTCCTCATCAGTTGGCGTTTGACCTTTCGATAATGATACAGGTTTTGTTACTGTTGGAGATTTCTCAATCTTATCAACGACAGTGGGTTCAGGACGTTTCGCGGAAATTGTCAGTGATTCCGGTTTTAATGGAACTGATTCAGCAACCTTAGATGGCAAAGTTGGGGATGTAGGTTTAGATTCCACAGGTGATTTTACCTCGCTAGGAGACTTTTTAATGATATCAGTGTCTATTTCTGAGGGCTCGGGACTTTTGGAAACTGTGGTTGGAGATTTCGGTTTTGGTGGAAGAGATATTACGTCTTTAGATGGAGATTTATGAGGTGACATGAGCTTTTCGTCTGAAGGAGTCTTAACCTTTTCGTCTAAAGGAGATTTGACTTTTTCGTCTGTTTTCGCGTCAATTGTCTTAGGAGATATTTCCTTAATATGTAAAGTTGAAATCTTTTTCTCCTCATCAGTTGGCGTTTGACCTTTCGATAATGATACAGGTTTTGTTACTGTTGGAGATTTCTCAATCTTTTCAACGACAGTGGGTTCAGGACGTTTAGCGGAAATTGTCAGTGATTCCGGTTTTAATGGAACTGATTCAGCAACCTTAGATGGCAAAGTTGGGGATGTAGGTTTAGATTCCACAGGTGATTTTACCTCGCTAGGAGACTTTTTAATGATATCAGTGTCTATTTCTGAGGGCTCGGGACTTTTGGAAACTGTGGTTGGAGATTTCGGTTTTGGTGGAAGAGATATTACGTCTTTAGATGGAGATTTATGAGGTGACATGAGCTTTTCGTCTGAAGGAGTCTTAACCTTTTCGTCTAAAGGAGATTTGACTTTTTCGTCCGTTTCATCGTCAATTGTCTTAGGAGATATCTCCTTAACATGTAAAGTTGAAACCTTTTTCTCCTCATCAGTTGGTGTTTGATCTTTCGATAATGATACAGGTTTTGTTACTGTTGGAGATATCTCAATCTTATCAAGGACAGTGGGTTCAGAACTTTTAGCGGAAATTGTCAGTGATTCCGGTTTTAATGGAACTGATTTAGCAACCTTAGATGGCAAAGTTGGGGATGTAGGTTTAGATTCCACAGGAGATTTGGGTATGCCATCAAGAGCTTTCTCAGGTGTCTTCGGAGATTTTTCAATTTCACTCAATTTTAATACCGTTTCATCATCATCTGTTTCTGTCAGGTCTTTTGATATTCCAGGAGATTTTACTTCGGTAGGAGATTTTTTAATAATTTCAGCGTCTATTTCTGAGGGCTCGGGAGTTTTGGAAACTGAGGATGGAAATTTCGGTTTTGGTGTAAGAGATATTACGTCTTTAGATGGAGATTTATGAGGTGACAGGAGTTTTTCGTCTGAAGGAGACTTGACCTTTTCGTCTAAAGGAGATTTGACTTTTTCGTCCGTTTTCTCGTCAATTGTCTTAGGAGATATTTCCTTAACATGTAAAGTTGAAATCTTTTTCTCCTCATCAGTTGGTGTTTGATCTTTCGATAATGATACAGGTTTTGTTACTGTTGGAGATTTCTCAATCTTATCAACGACAGTGGGTTCAGGACTTTTAGCGGAAATTGTCAGTGATTCCGGTTTTAATGGAACTGATTCAACAACCTTAGATGGCAAAGTTGAAGATGTAAGTGTAGATTCCACAGGAGATTTTACCTCGCTAGGAGACTTTTTAATGATATCAGTGTCTATTTCTGAGGGCTCGGGACTTTTGGAAACTGTGGTTGGAGATTTTGGTTTTGATGGAAGAGATACTACGTCTTTAGAAGGAGATTTATGAGGTGACAGGAGTTTTTCGTCTGAAGGAGACTTGATCTTTTCGTCTAAAGGAGATTTGACTTTTTCGTCCGTTTTCTCGTCAATTGTCTTAGGAGATATCTCCTTAACATGTAAAGTTGAAACCTTTTTCTCCTCATCAGTTGGTGTTTGATCTTTCAATAATGATACAGGTTTTGTTACTGTTGGAGATTTCTCAATCTTATCAACGACAGTGGGTTCAGGACTTTTAGCGGAAATTGTCAGTGATTCCAGTTTTAATGGAACTGATTTAGCAACCTTAGATGGCAAAGTTGGGGATGTAGGTTTATATTCCACAGGAGATTTTACCTCGCTAGGAGACTTTTTAATGATATCAGTGTCTATTTCTGAGGGCTCGGGACTTTTGGAAACTGTGGTTGGAGATTTCGGTTTTGGTGGTAGAGATATTACGTCTTTAGATGGAGATTTATGAGGTGACATGAGCTTTTCGTCTGAAGAAGACTTGACCTTTTCGTCTAAAGGAGATTTGACTTTTTCGTCCGTTTTCTCGTCAATTGTCTTAGGAGATATTTCCTTAACATGTAAAATTGAAACCTTTTTCTCCTCATCAGTTGGTGTTTGATCTTTCGATAATGATACAGGTTTTGTTACTGTTAGAGATTTCTCAATCTTATCAACGATAGTGGGTTCAGGAGTTTCAGCGGAAATTGTCAGTGATTCCGGTTTTAAAGGAACTGATTCAGCAACCTTAGATGGCAAAGTTGGGGATGTAGGTTTATATTCCACAGGAGATTTTACCTCGCTAGGAGACTTTTTAATGATATCAGTGTCTATTTCTGAGGGCTCGGGACTTTTGGAAACTGTGGTTGGAGATTTCGGTTTTGGTGGAAGAGATACTACGTCTTTAGATGGAGATTTATGAGGTGACATGAGCTTTTCGTCTGAAGGAGTCTTAACCTTCTCGTCTAAAGGAGATTTGACTTTTTCGTATGTTTTCGCGTCAATTGTCTTAGGAGATATTTCCTTAACATGTAAAGTTGAAGCCTTTTTCTCCTCATCAGTTGGTGTTTGATCTTTCGATAATGATACAGGTTTTGTTACTGTTGGAGATTTCTCAATCTTATCAACGATAGTGGGTTCAGGAGTTTCAGCGGAAATTGTCAGTGATTCCGGTTTTAAAGGAACTGATTCAGCAACCTTAGATGGCAAAGTTGGGGATGTAGGTTTATATTCCACAGGAGATTTTACCTCGCTAGGAGACTTTTTAATGATATCAGTGACTATTTCTGAGGGCTCGGGACTTTTGGAAACTGTGGTTGGAGATTTCGGTTTTGGTGGAAGAGATATTACGTCTTTAGATGGAGATTTATGAGGTGACATGAGATTTTCGTCTGAAGGAGTCTTAACCTTTTCGTCTAAAGGAGATTTGACTTTTTCGTCCGTTTCATCGTCAATTGTCTTAGGAGATATCTCCTTAACATGTAAAGTTGAAACCTTTTTCTCCTCATCAGTTGGTGTTTGATCTTTCGATAATGATACAGGTTTTGTTACTGTTGGAGATTTCTCAATCTTATCAACGACAGTATGTTCAGGACTTTTAGCGGAAATTGTCAGTGATTCCGGTTTTAATGGAACTGATTCAGCAACCTTATATGGCAAAGTTGGGGATGTAGGTTTAGATTCCACAGGAGATTTGGGTATGCCATCAAGAGCTTTCTCAGGTGTCTTCGGAGATTTTTCAATTTCACTCAATTTTAATACCGTTTCATCATCATCTTTTTCTGTCAGGTCTTTTGATATTCCAGGAGATTTTACCTCGGTAGGAGATTTTTTAATAATTTCAGCGACTATTTCTGAGGGCTTGGGAGTTTTGGAAACTGAGGATGGAGATTTCGGTTTTGGTGGAAGAGATATTACGTCTTTAGATGGAGATTTATGAGGTGACATGAGCTTTTCGTCTGGAGGAGACTTAACCTTTTCGTCTAAAGGAGATTTGACTTTTTCGTCTGTTTTCGCGTCAATTGTCTTAGGAGATATTTCCTTAACATGTAAAGTTGAAATCTTTTTCTCCTCATCAGTTGGTGTTTGATCTTTCGATAATGATACAGGTTTTGTTACTGTTGGAGATTTCTCAATCTTATCAACGACAGTGGGTTCAGGACTTTTAGCGGAAATTGTCAGTGATTCCGGTTTTAATGGAACTGATTCAGCAACCTTAGATGGCAAAGTTGGAGATGTGGGTTTAGATTCCACAGGAGATTTTACCTCGCTAGGAGACTTTTTAATGATATCAGTGTCTATTTCTGAGGGCTCGGGACTTTTGGAAACTGTGGTTGGAGATTTCGGTTTTGGTGGTAGAGGTATTACGTCTTTAGATGGAGATTTATGAGGTGACAGGAGTTTTTCGTTTGAAGGAGACTTGACCTTTTCGTCTAAAGGAGATTTGACTTTTTCGTCCGTTTTCTCGTCAATTGTCTTAGGAGATATTTCCTTAACATGTAAAGTTGAAATATTTTTCTCCTCATCAGTTGGTGTTTGATCTTTCGATAATGTTACAGGTTTTGTTACTGCTGGAGATTTCTCAATCTTATCAACGACAGTGGGTTCAGGACTTTTAGCGGAAATTGTCAGTGATTCCGGTTTTAATGGAACTGATTCAGCAACCTTAGATGGCAAAGTTGGGGATGTAGGTGTAGATTCCACAGGAGATTTTACCTCGCTAGGAGACTTTTTAATGATATCAGTGACTATTTCTGAGGGCTCGGAACTTTTGGAAACTGTGGTTGGAGATTTCGGTTTTGGTGGAAGAGATATTACGTCTTTAGATGGAGATTTATGAGGTGACATGAGCTTTTCGTCTGAAGGAGTCTTAACCTTTTCGTCTAAAGGAGATTTGACTTTTTCGTCTGTTTTCGCGTCAATTGTCTTAGGAGATATTTCCTTAATATGTAAAGTTGAAATCTTTTTCTCCTCATCAGTTGGCGTTTGACCTTTCGATAATGATACAGGTTTTGTTACTGTTGGAGATTTCTCAATCTTATCAACGACAGTGGGTTCAGGACGTTTAGCGGAAATTGTCAGTGATTCCGGTTTTAATGGAACTGATTCAGCAACCTTAGATGGCAAAGTTGGGGATGTAGGTTTAGATTCCACAGGTGATTTTACCTCGCTAGGAGACTTTTTAATGATATCAGTGTCTATTTCTGAGGGCTCGGGACTTTTGGAAACTGTGGTTGGAGATTTCGGTTTTGGTGGAAGAGATATTACGTCTTTAGATGGAGATTTATGAGGTGACATGAGCTTTTCGTCTGAAGGAGTCTTAACCTTTTCGTCTAAAGGAGATTTGACTTTTTCGTCCGTTTCATCGTCAATTGTCTTAGGAGATATCTCCTTAACATGTAAAGTTGAAACCTTTTTCTCCTCATCAGTTGGTGTTTGATCTTTCGATAATGATACAGGTTTTGTTACTGTTGGAGATATCTCAATCTTATCAAGGACAGTGGGTTCAGGACTTTTAGCGGAAATTGTCAGTGATTCCGGTTTTAAAGGAACTGATTCAGCAACCTTAGATGGCAAAGTTGGGGATGTAGGTTTAGATTCCACAGGTGATTTTACCTCGCTAGGAGACTTTTTAATGATATCAGTGTCTATTTCTGAGGGCTCGGGACTTTTGGAAACTGTGGTTGGAGATTTCGGTTTTGGTGGAAGAGATATTACGTCTTTAGATGGAGATTTATGAGGTGACATGAGCTTTTCGTCTGAAGGAGTCTTAACCTTCTCGTCTAAAGGAGATTTGACTTTTTCGTATGTTTTCGCGTCAATTGTCTTAGGAGATATTTCCTTAACATGTAAAGTTGAAGCATTTTTCTCCTCATCAGTTGGTGTTTGATCTTTCGATAATGATACAGGTTTTGTTACTGTTGGAGATTTCTCAATCTTATCAACGATAGTGGGTTCAGGAGTTTCAGCGGAAACTGTCAGTGATTCCGGTTTTAAAGGAACTGATTCAGCAACCTTAGATGGCAAAGTTGGGGATGTAGGTTTATATTCCACAGGAGATTTTACCTCGCTAGGAGACTTTTTAATGATATCAGTGACTATTTCTGAGGGCTCGGGACTTTTGGAAACTGTGGTTGGAGATTTCGGTTTTGGTGGAAGAGATATTACGTCTTTAGATGGAGATTTATGAGGTGACATGAGATTTTCGTCTGAAGGAGTCTTAACCTTTTCGTCTAAAGGAGATTTGACTTTTTCGTCCGTTTCATCGTCAATTGTCTTAGGAGATATCTCCTTAACATGTAAAGTTGAAACCTTTTTCTCCTCATCAGTTGGTGTTTGATCTTTCGATAATGATACAGGTTTTGTTACTGTTGGAGATTTCTCAATCTTATCAACGACAGTATGTTCAGGACTTTTAGCGGAAATTGTCAGTGATTCCGGTTTTAATGGAACTGACTCAGCAACCTTATATGGCAAAGTTGGGGATGTAGGTTTAGATTCCACAGGAGATTTGGGTATGCCATCAAGAGCTTTCTCAAGTGTCTTCGGAGATTTTTCAATTTCACTCAATTTTAATACCGTTTCATCATCATCTTTTTCTGTCAGGTCTTTTGATATTCCAGGAGATTTTACCTCGGTAGGAGATTTTTTAATAATTTCAGCGACTATTTCTGAGGGCTTGGGAGTTTTGGAAACTGAGGATGGAGATTTCGGTTTTGGTGGAAGAGATATTACGTCTTTAGATGGAGATTTATGAGGTGACATGAGCTTTTCGTCTAAAGGAGATTTGACTTTTTCGTCTGTTTTCGCGTCAATTGTCTTAGGAGATATTTCCTTAACATGTAAAGTTGAAACCTTTTTCTCCACATCAGTTGGTGTTTGATCTTTCAATAATGACACAGGTTTTGTTACTGTTGGAGATTTCTCAATCTTATCAACGACAGTATGTTCAGGACTTTTAGCGGAAATTGTCAGTGATTCCGGTTTTAATGGAACTGATTCAGCAACCTTATATGGCAAAGTTGGGGATGTAGGTTTAGATTCCACAGGAGATTTGGGTATGCCATCAAGAGCTTTCTCAGGTGTCTTCGGAGATTTTTCAATTTCACTCAATTTTAATACCGTTTCATCATCATCTTTTTCTGTCAGGTCTTTTGATATTCCAGGAGATTTTACCTCGGTAGGAGATTTTTTAATAATTTCAGCGACTATTTCTGAGGGCTTGGGAGTTTTGGAAACTGAGGATGGAGATTTCGGTTTTGGTGGAAGAGATATTACGTCTTTAGATGGAGATTTATGAGGTGACATGAGCTTTTCGTCTGGAGGAGACTTAACCTTTTCGTCTAAAGGAGATTTGACTTTTTCGTCTGTTTTCGCGTCAATTGTCTTAGGAGATATTTCCTTAACATGTAAAGTTGAAATCTTTTTCTCCTCATCAGTTGGTGTTTGATCTTTCGAAAATGATACAGGTTTTGTTACTGTTGGAGATTTCTCAATCTTATCAACGACAGTGGGTTCAGGACTTTTAGCGGAAATTGTCAGTGATTCCGGTTTTAATGGAACTGATTCAGCAACCTTAGATGGCAAAGTTGGAGATGTGGGTTTAGATTCCACAGGAGATTTTACCTCGCTAGGAGACTTTTTAATGATATCAGTGTCTATTTCTGAGGGCTCGGGACTTTTGGAAACTGTGGTTGGAGATTTCGGTTTTGGTGGTAGAGGTATTACGTCTTTAGATGGAGATTTATGAGGTGACAGGAGTTTTTCGTTTGAAGGAGACTTGACCTTTTCGTCTAAAGGAGATTTGACTTTTTCGTCCGTTTTCTCGTCAATTGTCTTAGGAGATATTTCCTTAACATGTAAAGTTGAAATCTTTTTCTCCTCATCAGTTGGTGTTTGATCTTTCGATAATGTTACAGGTTTTGTTACTGTTGGAGATTTCTCAATCTTATCAACGACAGTGGGTTCAGGACTTTTAGCGGAAATTGTCAGTGATTCCGGTTTTAATGGAACTGATTCAGCAACCTTAGATGGCAAAGTTGGGGATGTAGGTGTAGATTCCACAGGAGATTTTACCTCGCTAGGAGACTTTTTAATGATATCAGTGTCTATTTCTGAGGGCTCGGGACTTTTGGAAACTGTGGTTGGAGATTTCGGTTTTGGTGGAAGAGATATTACGTCTTTAGATGGAGATTTATGAGGTGACATGAGCTTTTCGTCTGAAGGAGTCTTAACCTTTTCGTCTAAAGGAGATTTGACTTTTTCGTCTGTTTTCGCGTCAATTGTCTTAGGAGATATTTCCTTAATATGTAAAGTTGAAATCTTTTTCTCCTCATCAGTTGGCGTTTGACCTTTCGATAATGATACAGGTTTTGTTACTGTTGGAGATTTCTCAATCTTATCAACGACAGTGGGTTCAGGACGTTTAGCGGAAATTGTCAGTGATTCCGGTTTTAATGGAACTGATTCAGCAACCTTAGATGGCAAAGTTGGGGATGTAGGTTTAGATTCCACAGGTGATTTTACCTCGCTAGGAGACTTTTTAATGATATCAGTGTCTATTTCTGAGGGCTCGGGACTTTTGGAAACTGTGGTTGGAGATTTCGGTTTTGGTGGAAGAGATATTACGTCTTTAGATGGAGATTTATGAGGTGACATGAGCTTTTCGTCTGAAGGAGTCTTAACCTTTTCGTCTAAAGGAGATTTGACTTTTTCGTCTGTTTTCGCGTCAATTGTCTTAGGAGATATTTCCTTAATATGTAAAGTTGAAATCTTTTTCTCCTCATCAGTTGGCGTTTGACCTTTCGATAATGATACAGGTTTTGTTACTGTTGGAGATTTCTCAATCTTTTCAACGACAGTGGGTTCAGGACGTTTAGCGGAAATTGTCAGTGATTCCGGTTTTAATGGAACTGATTCAGCAACCTTAGATGGCAAAGTTGGGGATGTAGGTTTAGATTCCACAGGTGATTTTACCTCGCTAGGAGACTTTTTAATGATATCAGTGTCTATTTCTGAGGGCTCGGGACTTTTGGAAACTGTGGTTGGAGATTTCGGTTTTGGTGGAAGAGATATTACGTCTTTAGATGGAGATTTATGAGGTGACATGAGCTTTTCGTCTGAAGGAGTCTTAACCTTTTCGTCTAAAGGAGATTTGACTTTTTCGTCCGTTTCATCGTCAATTGTCTTAGGAGATATCTCCTTAACATGTAAAGTTGAAACCTTTTTCTCCTCATCAGTTGGTGTTTGATCTTTCGATAATGATACAGGTTTTGTTACTGTTGGAGATATCTCAATCTTATCAAGGACAGTGGGTTCAGGACTTTTAGCGGAAATTGTCAGTGATTCCGGTTTTAATGGAACTGATTTAGCAACCTTAGATGGCAAAGTTGGGGATGTAGGTTTAGATTCCACAGGAGATTTGGGTATGCCATCAAGAGCTTTCTCAGGTGTCTTCGGAGATTTTTCAATTTCACTCAATTTTAATACCGTTTCATCATCATCTGTTTCTGTCAGGTCTTTTGATATTCCAGGAGATTTTACTTCGGTAGGAGATTTTTTAATAATTTCAGCGTCTATTTCTGAGGGCTCGGGAGTTTTGGAAACTGAGGATGGAAATTTCGGTTTTGGTGTAAGAGATATTACGTCTTTAGATGGAGATTTATGAGGTGACAGGAGTTTTTCGTCTGAAGGAGACTTGACCTTTTCGTCTAAAGGAGATTTGACTTTTTCGTCCGTTTTCTCGTCAATTGTCTTAGGAGATATTTCCTTAACATGTAAAGTTGAAATCTTTTTCTCCTCATCAGTTGGTGTTTGATCTTTCGATAATGATACAGGTTTTGTTACTGTTGGAGATTTCTCAATCTTATCAACGACAGTGGGTTCAGGACTTTTAGCGGAAATTGTCAGTGATTCCGGTTTTAATGGAACTGATTCAGCAACCTTAGATGGCAAAGTTGAAGATGTAAGTGTAGATTCCACAGGAGATTTTACCTCGCTAGGAGACTTTTTAATGATATCAGTGTCTATTTCTGAGGGCTCGGGACTTTTGGAAACTGTGGTTGGAGATTTTGGTTTTGATGGAAGAGATACTACGTCTTTAGAAGGAGATTTATGAGGTGACAGGAGTTTTTCGTCTGAAGGAGACTTGATCTTTTCGTCTAAAGGAGATTTGACTTTTTCGTCCGTTTTCTCGTCAATTGTCTTAGGAGATATCTCCTTAACATGTAAAGTTGAAACCTTTTTCTCCTCATCAGTTGGTGTTTGATCTTTCAATAATGATACAGGTTTTGTTACTGTTGGAGATTTCTCAATCTTATCAACGACAGTGGGTTCAGGACTTTTAGCGGAAATTGTCAGTGATTCCAGTTTTAATGGAACTGATTTAGCAACCTTAGATGGCAAAGTTGGGGATGTAGGTTTATATTCCACAGGAGATTTTACCTCGCTAGGAGACTTTTTAATGATATCAGTGTCTATTTCTGAGGGCTCGGGACTTTTGGAAACTGTGGTTGGAGATTTCGGTTTTGGTGGTAGAGATATTACGTCTTTAGATGGAGATTTATGAGGTGACATGAGCTTTTCGTCTGAAGAAGACTTGACCTTTTCGTCTAAAGGAGATTTGACTTTTTCGTCCGTTTTCTCGTCAATTGTCTTAGGAGATATTTCCTTAACATGTAAAATTGAAACCTTTTTCTCCTCATCAGTTGGTGTTTGATCTTTCGATAATGATACAGGTTTTGTTACTGTTAGAGATTTCTCAATCTTATCAACGATTGTGGGTTCAGGAGTTTCAGCGGAAATTGTCAGTGATTCCGGTTTTAAAGGAACTGATTCAGCAACCTTAGATGGCAAAGTTGGGGATGTAGGTTTATATTCCACAGGAGATTTTACCTCGCTAGGAGACTTTTTAATGATATCAGTGTCTATTTCTGAGGGCTCGGGACTTTTGGAAACTGTGGTTGGAGATTTCGGTTTTGGTGGAAGAGATACTACGTCTTTAGATGGAGATTTATGAGGTGACATGAGCTTTTCGTCTGAAGGAGTCTTAACCTTCTCGTCTAAAGGAGATTTGACTTTTTCGTATGTTTTCGCGTCAATTGTCTTAGGAGATATTTCCTTAACATGTAAAGTTGAAGCCTTTTTCTCCTCATCAGTTGGTGTTTGATCTTTCGATAATGATACAGGTTTTGTTACTGTTGGAGATTTCTCAATCTTATCAACGATAGTGGGTTCAGGAGTTTCAGCGGAAATTGTCAGTGATTCCGGTTTTAAAGGAACTGATTCAGCAACCTTAGATGGCAAAGTTGGGGATGTAGGTTTATATTCCACAGGAGATTTTACCTCGCTAGGAGACTTTTTAATGATATCAGTGACTATTTCTGAGGGCTCGGGACTTTTGGAAACTGTGGTTGGAGATTTCGGTTTTGGTGGAAGAGATATTACGTCTTTAGATGGAGATTTATGAGGTGACATGAGATTTTCGTCTGAAGGAGTCTTAACCTTTTCGTCTAAAGGAGATTTGACTTTTTCGTCCGTTTCATCGTCAATTGTCTTAGGAGATATCTCCTTAACATGTAAAGTTGAAACCTTTTTCTCCTCATCAGTTGGTGTTTGATCTTTCGATAATGATACAGGTTTTGTTACTGTTGGAGATTTCTCAATCTTATCAACGACAGTATGTTCAGGACTTTTAGCGGAAATTGTCAGTGATTCCGGTTTTAATGGAACTGATTCAGCAACCTTATATGGCAAAGTTGGGGATGTAGGTTTAGATTCCACAGGAGATTTGGGTATGCCATCAAGAGCTTTCTCAGGTGTCTTCGGAGATTTTTCAATTTCACTCAATTTTAATACCGTTTCATCATCATCTTTTTCTGTCAGGTCTTTTGATATTCCAGGAGATTTTACCTCGGTAGAAGATTTTTTAATAATTTCAGCGACTATTTCTGAGGGCTTGGGAGTTTTGGAAACTGAGGATGGAGATTTCGGTTTTGGTGGAAGAGATATTACGTCTTTAGATGGAGATTTATGAGGTGACATGAGCTTTTCGTCTGGAGGAGACTTAACCTTTTCGTCTAAAGGAGATTTGACTTTTTCGTCTGTTTTCGCGTCAATTGTCTTAGGAGATATTTCCTTAACATGTAAAGTTGAAATCTTTTTCTCCTCATCAGTTGGTGTTTGATCTTTCGATAATGATACAGGTTTTGTTACTGTTGGAGATTTCTCAATCTTATCAACGACAGTGGGTTCAGGACTTTTAGCGGAAATTGTCAGTGATTCCGGTTTTAATGGAACTGATTCAGCAACCTTAGATGGCAAAGTTGGAGATGTGGGTTTAGATTCCACAGGAGATTTTACCTCGCTAGGAGACTTTTTAATGATATCAGTGTCTATTTCTGAGGGCTCGGGACTTTTGGAAACTGTGGTTGGAGATTTCGGTTTTGGTGGTAGAGGTATTACGTCTTTAGATGGAGATTTATGAGGTGACAGGAGTTTTTCGTTTGAAGGAGACTTGACCTTTTCGTCTAAAGGAGATTTGACTTTTTCGTCCGTTTTCTCGTCAATTGTCTTAGGAGATATTTCCTTAACATGTAAAGTTGAAATATTTTTCTCCTCATCAGTTGGTGTTTGATCTTTCGATAATGTTACAGGTTTTGTTACTGCTGGAGATTTCTCAATCTTATCAACGACAGTGGGTTCAGGACTTTTAGCGGAAATTGTCAGTGATTCCGGTTTTAATGGAACTGATTCAGCAACCTTAGATGGCAAAGTTGGGGATGTAGGTGTAGATTCCACAGGAGATTTTACCTCGCTAGGAGACTTTTTAATGATATCAGTGACTATTTCTGAGGGCTCGGAACTTTTGGAAACTGTGGTTGGAGATTTCGGTTTTGGTGGAAGAGATATTACGTCTTTAGATGGAGATTTATGAGGTGACATGAGCTTTTCGTCTGAAGGAGTCTTAACCTTTTCGTCTAAAGGAGATTTGACTTTTTCGTCTGTTTTCGCGTCAATTGTCTTAGGAGATATTTCCTTAATATGTAAAGTTGAAATCTTTTTCTCCTCATCAGTTGGCGTTTGACCTTTCGATAATGATACAGGTTTTGTTACTGTTGGAGATTTCTCAATCTTATCAACGACAGTGGGTTCAGGACGTTTAGCGGAAATTGTCAGTGATTCCGGTTTTAATGGAACTGATTCAGCAACCTTAGATGGCAAAGTTGGGGATGTAGGTTTAGATTCCACAGGTGATTTTACCTCGCTAGGAGACTTTTTAATGATATCAGTGTCTATTTCTGAGGGCTCGGGACTTTTGGAAACTGTGGTTGGAGATTTCGGTTTTGGTGGAAGAGATATTACGTCTTTAGATGGAGATTTATGAGGTGACATGAGCTTTTCGTCTGAAGGAGTCTTAACCTTTTCGTCTAAAGGAGATTTGACTTTTTCGTCCGTTTCATCGTCAATTGTCTTAGGAGATATCTCCTTAACATGTAAAGTTGAAACCTTTTTCTCCTCATCAGTTGGTGTTTGATCTTTCGATAATGATACAGGTTTTGTTACTGTTGGAGATATCTCAATCTTATCAAGGACAGTGGGTTCAGGACTTTTAGCGGAAATTGTCAGTGATTCCGGTTTTAATGGAACTGATTTAGCAACCTTAGATGGCAAAGTTGGGGATGTAGGTTTAGATTCCACAGGAGATTTGGGTATGCCATCAAGAGCTTTCTCAGGTGTCTTCGGAGATTTTTCAATTTCACTCAATTTTAATACCGTTTCATCATCATCTGTTTCTGTCAGGTCTTTTGATATTCCAGGAGATTTTACTTCGGTAGGAGATTTTTTAATAATTTCAGCGTCTATTTCTGAGGGCTCGGGAGTTTTGGAAACTGAGGATGGAAATTTCGGTTTTGGTGTAAGAGATATTACGTCTTTAGATGGAGATTTATGAGGTGACAGGAGTTTTTCGTCTGAAGGAGACTTGACCTTTTCGTCTAAAGGAGATTTGACTTTTTCGTCCGTTTTCTCGTCAATTGTCTTAGGAGATATTTCCTTAACATGTAAAGTTGAAATCTTTTTCTCCTCATCAGTTGGTGTTTGATCTTTCGATAATGATACAGGTTTTGTTACTGTTGGAGATTTCTCAATCTTATCAACGACAGTGGGTTCAGGACTTTTAGCGGAAATTGTCAGTGATTCCGGTTTTAATGGAACTGATTCAGCAACCTTAGATGGCAAAGTTGAAGATGTAAGTGTAGATTCCACAGGAGATTTTACCTCGCTAGGAGACTTTTTAATGATATCAGTGTCTATTTCTGAGGGCTCGGGACTTTTGGAAACTGTGGTTGGAGATTTTGGTTTTGATGGAAGAGATACTACGTCTTTAGAAGGAGATTTATGAGGTGACAGGAGTTTTTCGTCTGAAGGAGACTTGATCTTTTCGTCTAAAGGAGATTTGACTTTTTCGTCCGTTTTCTCGTCAATTGTCTTAGGAGATATCTCCTTAACATGTAAAGTTGAAACCTTTTTCTCCTCATCAGTTGGTGTTTGATCTTTCAATAATGATACAGGTTTTGTTACTGTTGGAGATTTCTCAATCTTATCAACGACAGTGGGTTCAGGACTTTTAGCGGAAATTGTCAGTGATTCCAGTTTTAATGGAACTGATTTAGCAACCTTAGATGGCAAAGTTGGGGATGTAGGTTTAGATTCCACAGGAGATTTTATCTCGCTAGGAGACTTTTTAATGATATCAGTGTCTATTTCTGAGGGCTCGGGACTTTTGGAAACTGTGGTTGGAGATTTCGGTTTTGGTGGTAGAGATATTACGTCTTTAGATGGAGATTTATGAGGTGACATGAGCTTTTCGTCTGAAGAAGACTTGACCTTTTCGTCTAAAGGAGATTTGACTTTTTCGTCCGTTTTCTCGTCAATTGTCTTAGGAGATATTTCCTTAACATGTAAAATTGAAACCTTTTTCTCCTCATCAGTTGGTGTTTGATCTTTCGATAATGATACAGGTTTTGTTACTGTTAGAGATTTCTCAATCTTATCAACGATAGTGGGTTCAGGAGTTTCAGCGGAAATTGTCAGTGATTCCGGTTTTAAAGGAACTGATTCAGCAACCTTAGATGGCAAAGTTGGGGATGTAGGTTTATATTCCACAGGAGATTTTACCTCGCTAGGAGACTTTTTAATGATATCAGTGTCTATTTCTGAGGGCTCGGGACTTTTGAAAACTGTGGTTGGAGATTTCGGTTTTGGTGGAAGAGATACTACGTCTTTAGATGGAGATTTATGAGGTGACATGAGCTTTTCGTCTGAAGGAGTCTTAACCTTCTCGTCTAAAGGAGATTTGACTTTTTCGTATGTTTTCGCGTCAATTGTCTTAGGAGATATTTCCTTAACATGTAAAGTTGAAGCCTTTTTCTCCTCATCAGTTGGTGTTTGATCTTTCGATAATGATACAGGTTTTGTTACTGTTGGAGATTTCTCAATCTTATCAACGATAGTGGGTTCAGGAGTTTCAGCGGAAATTGTCAGTGATTCCGGTTTTAAAGGAACTGATTCAGCAACCTTAGATGGCAAAGTTGGGGATGTAGGTTTATATTCCACAGGAGATTTTACCTCGCTAGGAGACTTTTTAATGATATCAGTGACTATTTCTGAGGGCTCGGGACTTTTGGAAACTGTGGTTGGAGATTTCGGTTTTGGTGGAAGAGATATTACGTCTTTAGATGGAGATTTATGAGGTGACATGAGATTTTCGTCTGAAGGAGTCTTAACCTTTTCGTCTAAAGGAGATTTGACTTTTTCGTCCGTTTCATCGTCAATTGTCTTAGGAGATATCTCCTTAACATGTAAAGTTGAAACCTTTTTCTCCTCATCAGTTGGTGTTTGATCTTTCGATAATGATACAGGTTTTGTTACAGTTGGAGATTTCTCAATCTTATCAACGACAGTGGGTTCAGGACTTTTAGCGGAAATTGTCAGTGATTCCGGTTTTAATGGAACTGATTCAGCAACCTTAGATGGCAAAGTTGGGGATGTAGGTTTAGATTTCACAGGAGATTTGGGTTTGCCATCAAGAGCTTTCTCAGGTGTCTTCGGAGATTTTTCAATTTCACTCAATTTTAATACCGTTTCATCATCATCTTTTTCTGTCAGGTCTTTTGATATTCCAGGAAATTTTACCTCGGTAGGAGATTTTTTAATAATTTCAGCGTCTATTTCTGAGGGCTTGGGAGTTTTGGAAACTGAGGATGGAGATTTCGGTTTTGGTGGAAGAGATATTACGTCTTTAGATGGAGATTTATGAGGTGACATGAGCTTTTCGTCTGGAGGAGACTTAACCTTTTCGTCTAAAGGAGATTTGACTTTTTCGTCTGTTTTCGCGTCAATTGTCTTAGGAGATATTTCCTTAACATGTAAAGTTGAAATCTTTTTCTCCTCATCAGTTGGCGTTTGACCTTTCGATAATGATACAGGTTTTGTTACTGTTGGAGATTTCTCAATCTTATCAACGACAGTGGGTTCAGGACTTTTAGCGGAAATTGTCAGTGATTCTGGTTTTAATGGAACTGATTCAGCAACCTTAGATGGCAAAGTTGGGGATGTAGGTTTAGATTCCACAGGTGATTTTACCTCGCTAGGAGACTTTTTAATGATATCAGTGTCTATTTCTGAGGGCTCGGGACTTTTGGAAACTGTGGTTGGAGATTTCGGTTTTGGTGGAAGAGATATTACGTCTTTAGATGGAGATTTATGAGGTGACATGAGCTTTTCGTCTGAAGGAGACTTGACCTTTTCGTCTAAAGGAGATTTGACTTTTTCGACCGTTTTCTCGTCAATTGTCTTAGGAGATATTTCCTTAACATGTAAAGTTGAAACCTTTTTCTCCTCATCAGTTGGTGTTTGATCTTTCGATAATGATACAGGTTTTGTTACTGTTGGAGATTTCTCAATCTTATCAACGACAGTGGTTTCAGGACTTTTAGCGGAAATTGTCAGTGATTCCGGTTTTAATGGAACTAATTCAGCAACCTTAGATGGCAAAGTTGGAGATGTAGGTTTAGATTCCACAGGAGATTTTACCTCGCTAGGAGACTTTTTAATGATATCAGTGTCTATTTCTGAGGGCTCGGGACTTTTGGAAACTGTGGTTGGAGATTTCGGTTTTGGTGGAAGAGATACTACGTCTTTAGAAGGAGATTTATGAGGTGACAGGAGTTTTTCGTCTGAAGGAGACTTGACCTTTTCGTCTAAAGGAAATTTGACTTTTTCGTCCGTTTTCTCGTCAATTGTCTTAGGAGATGTTTCCTTAACATGTAAAGTTGAAATCTTTTTCTCCTTATCAGTTGGTGTTTGATCTTTCGATAATAATACAGGTTTTGTTTTTGTTGGAGATTTCTCAATCTTATCAACGACAGTGTGTTCAGGACTTATAGCGGAAATTGTCAGTGATTCCGGTTTTATTGGAACTGATTCAGCAACCTTATATGGCAAAGTTGGGGATGTAGGTTTAGATTCCACAGGAGATTTGGGTATGCCATCAAGAGCTTTCTCAGGTTTCTTGGGGGATTTTTCAGTTTCACTCAATTTTAATACCGTTTCATCATCATCTTTTTCTGTCAGGTCTTTTGATATTCCAGGAGATCTTACCTCGCTAGGAGACTTTTTAATGATATCACCGTCTATTTCTGAGGGCTCGAGACTTTTGGAAACTGAGGATGGAGATTTCGGTTTTGATGGAAGAGATATTATGTCTTTAGATGGAGATTTATGAGGTGAAATAAATGTTTTGTCTGAAAGAGATTTGACCTTTTCGTCTAAAGGAGATTTGACTTTTTCGTCTGTTTTATGTATATGTGTATGTCCTTTAGAAATTTTAGTTTTACCATATTCAGTAGTTCTAGTATAAGCTGTAATTGGATGTTTCGTTCGAATTTTGGTTTCTTCCTCAGTTTTCTCGATGTCTCTAATTTGTTCTTGTGATGCAGTCGGTAACATTGTAATTAGTTGACCCTCAGGTGTAGGCGTTAAGTCGGGTTTTAATTCCTTCACATCTTCTCTAATTTGTTTTGTCGCTTCAAGCATTTCATGCATAATTTTCTCTATATCAACTTCTGTAAATGAGGTCACTTGGTCTTCAATATTTGGAAGACTGAGAGATCCAATAGGTTTCTCTTGTTGCTGAACACTGGTAATGGTATTTGTAGAAATAATTTTGTCTATGTGTTCTGAATTTATTACTTCAGATGGCAAGGCAATTGTCGAAATTAACTTAGCATGTGATATAATTGCTTCTTTAACAATTTCACTTTCATGTTCTAAATGTTCTTGAATTTCGTTAAAATCTTTTATTTCAGAATTTTCACAAATTCCTTCATTTATTGATTTGTCTTCTATATTAAAAGTTGAACCAATATCTTTTGCAATTGGAGAATCTGTATCGAACAATCTAGGTTTGACTAGAACCTTTTGACAAATTGGTTCGTAACATGGCTCACCTGGTGCAGGTTGAAGACCATTTTCCATATATTTTGTAATATCTCTTAAAGCTTTTTCTTTTTTTTCGCATTTTTTATTTTCCTCAATTTCTAATTTAATTGACTCTAAACATTGATTTAATTCTTCTTCCGTATAATCTCTTTGATATAATTTTTCTTGTTTTGGTTTTTTAACTGGCGTTGTTTCCAATGATCTGGATATTAAAGTCTCAAAAAGTATTCTTTTATCCTGAACAGATTTTGAAGCCTCAACATCTTGGTAATTTTCTCTTTCTACAGCAATACTTTCATTTACAATTGGTCCAACTGAACTTGATAGTATATTTAAATTATTTAAATCTCCATCTGTTATTTCTGTAGATTTTTTATGTACATCATCTTCAGAGGAAAATATTTTCTGTAAAGCAGCAATCTTTTTACCCACGTGTTTAGTATGAGTTGGAGTATGTTTACTCTTTGTTAAATCTGTAGTACTGGAGTCTGAATAATCAGTAATAATTTCACTTTTGTAATCATCATCATCGAGTTGTGCTAACGTTTCAGAAGAACCCCTAATCATTTCTTCTTCTTTCATACTTGAAATTTCATCTTCAGAATCAATAATTTCTCTTTTCTTTCTGAGAATATCTGTTACTGTATGTTTCGCTTGATCTTCTATAAACTTTATCTTAGCTTTAACATCACCAGAACCTCGTCTACTAATTAGAATTTCTTCGTCTTTAAGTTTATCAATAGAGCATATCATGCTATCTTCTGGTTTAATAGGACTATTTGATGCATCTTTTGTCTCAATATTATCTGTTAAAGTTGCAGCTTCGGATGTATCTACTTGAGAAAGGGCGATTGACGTTGATTCTGGGAATTCAATAGGACTTGTACCAGTGTCTGTTAAGTGAGTAATTTCTTCCTCCAAGTCTTGAGTAGGTAACTCGTCAGCTTGAATTGGACTTAAACCTGCATCTGTACATTCACACTCTTCAATATCTCCATCAGCTACAGTATCTGACATGAAACCAGTTGTAGGAAGATTTATTCCCAAGGGATGCTTTATAGGACTTGTCAATGTGTCTGTTGTTCCTCGGGTTAAAGATATACCAGTATCAGTAATATGATGTGATACACTCTCATCAGTAACCGGTGAAATCGGTTGAGAATCAGTCATCTCTTTTGCTGTGTTGTATGTATATACTTGTTTGGTTCCACTAAAATTAACCGTTTCCTCTCGTTTTTTTTGTGTTACATCTTTTTGATCAGTTAAAAGGGGTGGTATTATATAAGCTGACTGTTTATCATCATAAATACCAGTAGTGGGACTTTCCGTGTCTTTATTCCCAGTTTGCGTGGAAACACCTAAATCAAATCTTTCAGAAGTCTCTGTACCCGAATTATCGCGACGAGTTGTTGTAACCGATATATGGGATTGAGTTTTTATAGATATTTCAACATCTTTTGTACCGTACAATGTTAAACGACTCTCGGCAGTCGCGAGAGCTTCTTTTGTACGAACTTCTTTACGTCCAATTACAAGTTCGAGTGTAGGTTTACCAGGCTCTACCTGATGAACACCATTATCAGGAGAAGGAATGATACCTGATTTTGTTATAGGAGAGGTACTCCGTGTAACATGTATAACGTTTGAATCTTGCTCTGCCAAGTTTGCATTTTCAGCTGTGTCAGTTTCTTTTTCCGATTGATAAGACTTTTTTACGATTTGTGTCTGTGGCGTGTCCGCCGAAATGGTATTTTCAACAATTTGAATTTCAGTGGTAACAGGTTGACCGGTTTCGTTTGACGAAGGATTTTCTAATTTACATCCAGTATAAGTTAAAGATATTTGTTTAACGGGTGTGGTTTTTAAGTACACTTTCTCATCAGTCGGCGGTACTTTGTCTTTGCCAGCACCACCATGTAGTCTCTCAACAGTCTTTCTCTCCTTTCGTTCCCAATCTTCAGGTTTTTTGGAGTCTTTCGCTCCCTTTTCTTCGGGCGACAATTGTTCTATATTTAAATTTTCAGGCCTAATAAGATCGTTATTGGTATATTTTTTAGTAATACTAGTGGAAGGCAAATTTAAATCTAGCTGTATATCACTGGGAGCATCGGCAACATCGGCATCTAAATCTTCTGTAGATGCCAGACGTTTACGTTGACCAGTAAATAATTTGACTTGATGTTGGCAGTATTGTGATATATCGTCATAAGGGGTAACTTCTTGGAAGTCGATATCGTGATAATTAATATATTCACCAAGGTAATTGGATTTTGTGTAACAAGAGGATTCTTCAACCGAAGTAGGAGTTTCTAGAAGACATTGGTCTTCCCGGAAACCATCAGTATCCAAAGAGTCGTCATCATCCTGAGGAGATGCACTTGCTGCTGTCGCAGAGGAAAAACATAAGGTTGGACTAGGGTGTAAGTTCAGAGTATGTATATTTTTTAAAATTTCAAGTCAATTTTTAAAAGTGCTATATTGTTGATTGTGCAACAATTTAATTATCAATTTGTTTATTTCAGAAAATAAATCATTTAGAGCTCTGTTAGCCCCCATCTCACTTTCTCGCATACATAATGAAATGTTTATGACTGTGGGGTAGTGTGTACAATGTGGAGAAGGAAAGGTGTGTTCAGGAAAACGACAGCTATCTTTTTATAAAGCCGGCTAAGGCATTCTGCATCCTTCATTAAGCTTCTACATAAATTTTCTAGCATGATTTCATAAGCTAAATCGCCAACAATTGAAGAACTTTTATTTTGCCCAAACTATCATGTATTTATATTAGTAATTTACTTAAATGGAAACAAATAAATTAAAAATAGGTTATAATTAAATTTTAACATTATAATCTATATTTAATTTATTTTTGTCTTAAGCTTCTACTTCACTGACCTTTGTATAGCCTTAGCTACACGTAGCCCGAGGCCGCGTTATAGACCCACTGAAAACTGACCCAACCCCAAATCATCCTTGAAATCAAATATATTACAATGTCATATTCTTAAACATAATTTAATGTTATAAATGTAAACTATATATTTAATTCAAGAATATTTGAGGATGATATGTGTTCATGCACACACAATATGTATATAAATCCAACTTATTTATTTGTTTTACGTAAAAATGGAGTTTGCAAAACGGTTTTCTCAAGCAATCTTTTAAGCAACATGACTATACGTTTAAAGGAATTTAATTAGTCAATATTCTGAAAATATATTAAACAAATTCAAATTATTGACTTAATTGGAGTTAGGTGTATGACATGGGTAAGATCGGGGTTCTCTAGTACTATACCAATCAAAATCAATATTTTAAAAGTCTTTTTAAAAAAATGGTGCAAGTTATGTTTATTTATTGATTTTGATTTTTATAGTAATTTTATTTTTCACACAGATCACACGAACGCAAATAAAATATATATTTGATTGTCAAATAAAAAGCTCATGCATATGATTGTTAGTAGATGTTAACTAATGCCAGGTTAAGTAGTTTCTTCAATATTACATATTTAAATAAATTTAAAACTCCAAAAGTGCATGTGTCTACTTTGCCTGTTATAAAAAATGTTGAAGAAAAATTCGTTTTGGAATTGCAAGAGGAAATCTCTAAATTTTGGTACTAGCAAATAAATATATTCATATATTAACATATAAGATAGAAATAAAAATATATTTATTTGCATGAAATAAATTAATAATACCTAGTAATTGTTAATTAAATTGTTTGTAGGAAATAACCTGGCATTAAAATGATGAAATGAAAATATAAAATGAATATGTACAAAGCTCCAAACTGCAATATACAATAGGCAGTAACATAATTATAACAACTACGAGCATATAAAGCAATAATTATCTGCCCACTTTCATGATTTATTTTCTGTTATGTAAGGGCTCATCAATATTACCAATTGTTAAATATTTTTTATTAAAGTTGTTGGCAAAAAAGCTTGTTGCAGTAAAGCATGTTGCACATTTAGTGTATTGTTGTTATTGTTAGTAGTGTTAATATTATACAAAATGACAAACTATCACAAACAGGGAATGTTTTAATAATTGCTATTGCTATTGTTGCCATTTTGTTAGAACAGGTTTAATGGGGATAAAGGAATCTATTCATTTTTAATGTTTATCTATACGTCCGTTTTGATTGTGTAGGTTTCAAAGCAGGCCTTTGTAAAACGTACGTTTCAAACTACTTTCATCTAACTTATAAGAATACCGAATGCAAACTCCATTCAATATGGCATATCTTTTTACATGGATACATGGTACATAACGTCATATTATCACATTTACGTTGTGATAAAATCCTCACCTTAAATTATCTTAATGTTACTTTAAGTTAATATTCAACATGAGCCTGTTTAAATCAAATTTTAACAATTTAAGATGAAGCATCACCACAAGGCCGGTCACAGAAGCATATTTAGTAGCTCATTTAAAAAATATGCATCTGTTGCTCAGTACAACAACATTAATTCTTTATAAATTTACTTACCTAAAGTTTTTTAAAAAGTCACAAATTTACCGACGCGGTTGATAAATTAATAACGTCGACGTTGTTCACCGATAGGCAAATGTGGATCTATTTTATTTACATTCACACTATTGTAATTAGATTTAATGGCCTTAAGAGGCCATATAATATTCATAGAATATTAGCTTACGTAGACGTAAAAATCAATTACCCGAAATTTTTTTTCCAATGAAGCCTGTTTCTGTTAGGTGCTTATGTATTATAATAACAGTCGATATTTTAAATCTATTATTCATAAATTCTACTTCTTTTAAAAAATATTACTCTTCTCAACAATATTGATTTTATTGTTACCGCACATTTACTTTTTTCATAGATCACGTTGTAAAACATAGAATTGCGTTATGTACCAGATCCCATAATTACATTTACATTACTTTTGACACTGTAATAAACAATATCGATTAATAGTATAGGATTACTAACTTAAAGGTATTCGTCATGACCTACATTTTTAATTTCATTACTGAGTTTACCTTTTAACAGATATGCCATATTTTTTGCATGAACTACTTAGAGATGTGTGATTCATCAATTTTCAATTCATTTAGTTTTCTTAATCATAAGTAGTTCACACAAGTCCGTTTTCTAATTAAGCATTGCTTACTAGACATAGAGCATGTGTCAATAATATATCAAGCTTACCTTGGACGGTGGCTGCCTGTTGTGTTATCAAAAACTCAGCAGGACTCGGAGGTGGTGTTTTGGAGAAGTGTGGCGATTTTGGATCTGAAAAAAAATATAAAAAGATATTAGACGTCACAGTATTAAATAATATTGTTTAATAACTCCATTAATGAATTGAATTTCAGAAAATAACAGAATTAATATGAATAGTACCTTCATCAGCTAATAATTTGGGCATTGGTTTCTTGCCACCAAATCTTTCGGTCACTTCCTTCAACAGCTCCGAGTCCTCTGCTGTCCTGTGCGTGTCTTCGTGTGGTTGAGTTGTGCGTGTGTCAAGAATAGTCGTTTCAGTTTCGTGAGTACCAGATTTGTCGATGGTTTCTGAGACTGCGGTCGATTGAGTGGTTTTTGCAATCTTCTCGGTAGTCTTAGAAACATCCTCCGCTGGCAAGATAACTTCAGTGGTTTTTGTTATTGTTGTCGTAGTGGGTTTTGCTAATTCGGAAGGTTTGATATCTCCTTTTTGTACTTCGGCAATTTTGTCTTCGACGATACTTTGTCGTTTGATCGATGTGATTTCCTGGACAATTTCAACGCGCTGTGAAGATGCCGGAATGGTTCGATCAGCTGATAACTTATTTTCGATTTGTTGTCGTCTTTCAGTTACGGTTTTGTTGAAATCCTCTTCCTCATCTGATATTGCCACAGCCTTTTCCTCGGCGGAATATTTGTCGTGAACTTGATCTGTAAATATACGTCTCCGTTAGTTTCAGGACAATATGTTTTTACACTAATTTAAGAAGCTTAAACTTACCCGCACAACGTTTTATTTTAAGTGTTTGTTGTGAAGCGGTATAATATATTTTATACAAATGGTTAGTTTTTTTCATAGACATTGCATCTATATTTAAGTTATGCATATAAATATTTCCGGACAAATAAAGTACATAATTATTCTAGTCGGAAGTTAAATTGGATATAATGGGATTTCATTGTATTTAGACATATTTAAACCGACAGCGCGAAATTTAAATTATATTTAAACGTATTCAAAAAACAATAAAATGTTACTTACAAGTTTCCCTGGTTTCTGGTATCAATTCTTTGTCTGTAACTTTTCGATCCCTATCTAAGCTACTATCTCGCTTCAGTCTGTAAATTTGTTTCTCCTCATGTTTAATTCTGGTAATGGTCTGACCATTTTGGTCTACGTTTAGGCACTGAGGTATAATGTCTTCTCGTTCTATCCTCCTCAAGGCATTTTCCAGTATATTTGTTTGAGCCTTGTTACCAGATTGGGACAGCCACATGCGCAACATGGATTGACCCTGTTTCGCGACGCTATCGGGATATTCTGACTTGATGACGTTTATTTCTGATGGTGTAAGACCTAATTGGGTAGCCAACGGCACCCAGTCTTCACCCAGGAGGTTGCTCATGTCCGCTAGTCTCGGATCTGGTCTGTAATAATCGAAGTTCTCTGAGAGAAGAATGTGTCTCTTGACCGAATCGGTGTCAGACAGCGATATCGTTTCAGAAACGATATCGTCTGGAAGGACGATGTTGAGTATACAGATCGGTTGTTGCGGTGGCTCGCCTTTAGGAACCTAAAAACGTTGACCAATGTATTATTGTTTAAATCAAAATATTTTCTACACCCACCTTAGGTTCTTTCATGAAAAGACATCGACTGACCGCCTCGGCATGTTGATCCTTAACTCTTACAGAGAAAGGTAATCTGTTTTCTCTGAAGGCCCTGAACGAGAATTGTAGCTGTTCGCCACTCTTGGTGATCGGTACTAGATTGCCGGCGAATTCGATATACTGTGGCTTGCCCTCCAGGACTTCAACGTCTCGACTTTTAGCCACTTCAGTGAAATGTTCTTGCTGCTCCAAAGTCTTGTCCTCTTTATCGTCTGTCATGCAGAATACTCTTAGTCTAGCTTCTAGTGGGTCGATTCGCTTTGCGAACACGACGAACTTAGCCATGAATGGTACGTGAATCGCTTCCCTGGAAATTTTTATATATTAAATCACATTTTTAAATATACCAATATTGTGTGCTTACTTATATAACTCGGTTGCCATTTTTGTTGCGTCCCCGATATTTCGGCAGTCCATTAGCCAGAATCTTGCTGACACGGTTGTTGTGAAGGATACACAATCGTTTACGAAAGTAAGCGGAGTTGATCCGGTAACGTCTTCCCATTGTGCTCTGGTAGTTCCACCTTCAGAAAAGATTTTATCCATTTAAGTATGTGAAAAATACTATCAGTCAATTGAATTATGAAAACTTTCCAGTATTGTAGGAAATTTATATATTTTTTTATATATACATCTAGGTGAAAACAAGCAACAGCAAAATTTTGGTAGGAAAAATAACATATACATACTTAAAAAATGGAGGGTGAGACTTATTAATCAATGAAATAAATGAACGCAAACAACATAACACGAAGCAACAACTTCGTACTTATTAATACTGAAACAAAGGGTAAGAAAGTAGAAATAGAAATTTTAACTACAGTAAAAACGGAACTTTATATACATATAATGGATTAAATTATTTTATACATATATTATGGTGATATTGAAACAGTTTTGATTTCTACACATAGTGCTGTTCTTCATTTACTGTAATTAATGCCTGATACATGTATTATACGTTTTGCTTTCACATATTTAATTTTAACAATTGTCACAATTAATGTGAGATTAAATTTTAAAGATTCATTGAGTTGAGACGAAAGTTGTTGAAGATCGAAGTTATTCATCACCCATACCTGTCGTGTTCGGCAAATATCTCGCACAAATTGGGACAGCATGCACTATACACGTTCAATACATCTGTCATTACTTTACTATATTTCTAGCAAAAAGCAGATAGTAACATTCTTCAGGCACACATCATTTTGTGAAGCAAATGCAGTGTTCAAAGCGGCATCAAAGCATAAAGCATCAATTCGAACGGTTTCAGAAAAGACCAGTCGACTGGCAACTAACTTCCGATTTAAAACATGTTTTTTTTTTAAAAATTATTTCACATTTGTCTTTATTTATGATCGATATTATACGACTGATCTAATGACGCAATGTAAATAGATAAATAAAAAGAGGAAACAGTTTTTAAAAAATGCAGCAAATCTATAAGGTGAAATTGCAAATTTGTGTTTTCGTGATTTTTTTATAAATTTAGTTGGAGAAATAAATAAAATCAAGAACTAAATGCAAAAATAAATGTATGTGGTTTATTTTGTAGCTACTTTAACATTTTAAATTGTCGATATTTTACAATAAACGACTAATTTTAAAAATAGAGTATAATTACCATGATAATTTATTTTGCTAGTACTAATTTAGAAAAACTATGTTTCTCTCCTAGTTATTTTTTAAATTAGTCTATAATTTTAAGTTGAGACAATTTAAAACACCGAAGTATTGTCCAAAATATTCCCAAATTTATATATTCATTAAATAATGAAGTGAAAATACACAGTTATATATGCGATATTATTATATTGAACAGAGGGAGACAAAATATACGTATAGTGAAATACAAGAATATATACACATATTGATTATTAATTTTGATGTGGTTTGATGTTATATTACATTGAATGTAAAGGGCATTGATTCAAATGTGCGTTATACCAAAATATAATTTATTTGAAATAGGAATAAACTAAAAAATAACCAAACTGCGTACGTTCATTTCTCACATACCTAATAAAAATGATAAAAACAATTATCATAAGATAGATACATTCTAAAAGGGGGCAGCCCACAATATAGTTAGTTACCTTTGAGAGATCTTTTCCGAAACACCCCTGGGTACACGCGTGAAAATTGTTAAGAGCGCATTAGTTTTTCTAAATTAGTGAAATATGACGCCATCATGACTACTAATATAGTTTATTCTTGACGGAGTTTACGAATTGGAATTAAATCTTAATTAGTTGAATAAATCTCCAATTATTTCTAAACCAACTATACAAATTCTAGTCAACTGCTTATCAACTCTTACTTGGATAAATAAGTACATTTCTTTGGAAATTCTTATGAAATACCGATGTACAATAACCACCAAGAAAAAAAACCACAGAAATGCAAAGTTGGCACTTGACTATAATTTGAACAATAATTTCAATACAACAATCACTTACTTGAATTTAACAACAATAAGTTCACTAGTAATTTTAACTTGAAAAACGACAGAACTACCCAAACGATATGCCCCTAAGCAATATGTTTTTTTTCTTTTTTTGTAAAGTAAAACAACGTCATAATGACATCACTTGGACATTAAGCTTGAGGCTGGCAAACTTTGTTCAACAATTTACAAAATCCCTTCATACCCTAATGCTACCTAATCTAATTGTCAGCATTTTTTTTACCCGAACAATACCCCCAATTGGGAAATATTAAAATTTATCCTTTTGTAACGTAAATAGGTATTTTGAGCACTATTTTACTACTAAATATAACGATATTTACTACTACGAATTACCAAATCAAATTTCAAATTATTTTAGCATAGATCATACATCAAATTGTTCCATTAAAATTTCTACATTTGCTAATTCTATACCTAACTATTATAGTAGAATAATTATGGTTCCCTTCACTTGCCCCTTTACAATTAAACTGCAGTGTATAAATAAATAATATTCAGTTTAATTGCAAATACCTTGGGAAACCGTACTGTCAAAACACGAATATTCTATCTTCTAACAATTATTCTACGACTATCTACATGTTATCTACCGCAAAAACAAAAGCTTGCCAACCCCATAACGACAAAAACAATTTACAAAATTACACAGGGCACAACACAACATCAAGACATGGGATGTAAATAAACACAAAATGAATGTCAGTATTTTATGATAAAGAATGTCAGAAAAATTATATAGTAACTAGGAAATGGTAACTGGTTTAGTAACTGTGATATTATATTGATACAATTAAATTTCATATTGTGATAAAAATAATAAATGGATATAAATAAAAATGTTCTACTATATGTTTTAGAATTAAAAAATTAGAATTAGAAAAAAATTGTTTTAAAACCATTGATTTTAGCTCAACAATTATAAACACAAAATAAAAAGTCCGTCGTATACTTAAATTTCTAATAAAAATGGTATAATATAATCACGGTTACTAAGTAGTTGAAACAAAAAATTAATTGAATTGAAATAAATAAACTCACCTGTTATAGAACATAATAATCTAAGTGTAGGCGCTGATCCTGAATATTGGTTAATCATTCCTTGGGAATGAGCTCTAGGTGCTGGCATACTTAGGGTAATGGCTTTATGGAATTTTCTACGTCTTGGCTCTACGGTTACCACTGGGGATACGGCCACCCCATGTCCTAATAATTTCGCAGTTAGTTCTGGGTCAATTGGTTGGGCCTGTAGAAAAGTTAGAGAGAAATTACATGATGAAACCTGAATCATCAGTTTTATTACTTCTTATAAACAAATACAATTTTATTAATAAATATATATATACATATGTATTTATATAATGTTTATTGTGTTATGTATTACTTGTATAGAAATTTATATATTCATAAAAACAGAAATTCTAATGACAATTTTCCTCTTATATATTTATAAAATTGCCTTATAATTTAACATAGTTAATACTCGAGAAAATTAAATGCTAAAAAATTAAAAATTATTGTACTCATAAAATATTTTTATTTACACGAAATTTTAGAAACTACAGCAAGTACCTAACTCAAGAGTAAAATGTGATACATTTTTTACTCCTAAACTATTAAATATATTATATTCATATTTTTTTAATTATACAGAAAACCGGTTCATTAGCTTTCCACAACAATAACTTTTAGAGGTGTTAAACAATTACATAATTTTTATGTAATTCAAACATACTTAAACAATTTTAAATTGTTCTAGAAAATATACAAATCAGTGAAACATTAAATGTATAGCAAAGGTATATGTAAATTAGTAAATTATGAATTATTTATTTTATTTTATGTTTCTCAAACACCATTAGTATTATTGTACCGGTTGAAAAGAGTTTGATCCGATTGTATTCTGAAAGAGACATCAAACAAGACAAAGACAGTAAAAGTCTTCAAGTTTGCTCCATAGTGGGAGACTTTTACTGCTTTAGTCATACATGATATCTCTCCCAAAACTCAGTAGGATCAAACGCTATTCGATAGGTATAAACAGTTTCGAAGAAAATAAAATTATCACAGAGTGACCTCTATGTCAATACAACTCTGTGTCTGTAAACTGATTTTCAAATTTTTAATACATTTTCTGGATTTTTTGTGTTATTAATAATATTCTGTGTGTTTCATTGCATTAAACATAACCACTGACTACAACCACCATCGGATTTGGCAACCCCTAAATAGACTGTCACTCGAAAAGATCTACAGACCGGCTTTCTGCAAAACGCATAATCAAGCATTTACTTACCTTGTCTTGTAGCAAAAAAATTGAAACGGGAAAGTAGGCGGGATAGAGGCATGACAAAAAGCAAGGTTCGACAGCAAACACAACACACATAAACAGCGGCGAAGTGCAAACAATAATGAAAATGGGGTGATGCGACATTTTGAGCTGAGCGCCCAATAAAAGAAACTGTTAAACGTCTTTTGTTCCCTAAATCGTAAATCTGCGAACCATGCTTTAGTGTCTGTCTTGTTAGCTAGAGCAAATTTTGATGAATGGTTCAGTTTTATAAATGGTTAGTTAACTTGTTGATCAATAACAGCAAGCGGTTGTTAAAGCAAAATGTTTACCAATAATGATCGGAATCAGTTTGGTAAACATTCATTCGTTTCCGTTCATTCAAAATTGTATCTATCGGATGATGATGATGATATTAACCATTTATAAAGTATGTGCCCAAAATTTGCTTTAACCCTGTGACGTAGTAATGAAAATAAGTTAGTTTTATTAGTTTAACTTAATTTTATTGGGCACTCATACTGAATACATTCGGTAATACATTCCATGTTAGTGCAGTAAAACTAGTGTACTTGTAACACACAATTGTAACTTGAAACATACAATGATGAAAATGATTTTCAGGTAGAAAAAGTGTAGAGAAAAGTCATATTAGCTCCAAAATGATTAAAAAGAATTGTATTGAGAAATTTGTTTTGTTATAAATATATAAATAAATATTTAATCTAATTTCATACATTCTTTGCTACTTTGTAAATGAAATATAACTTTTCTTGTTATGTGTTTAAAAAGTGTGTTATAAAGATAAAGTAGATAAACAATCATCGTCATATAAGAGGTAATCATTATTGTCTACTTCAGCGCTAAATTAAGGTGACATAAATAGAAACACAACTAAATACAAACTAATATTAAAACCTATATCATAGCAGAGACTGCTAAATTTTCCATACATAAATTAATTTAAAGTACATTCTCTCTGATTTTTTAATAATAATAATAAACACCCAGAAATTATATCAAAATGAAATATTTATTAGTTTTTGCATTTCGCGCTACAAAAACTAAATATACATTTCAATGTCTATTTTTTGAGAAAAATACATCAATATTTTTATGTTTACAAAACAAACGTGTAGATCTTCTGATAATATCTTTTTTCATTACAAAAAATGAAAAAGATATGTTTTCAGTATTTTAATTTTGTAATATTTTTATTTTTAAAAATTTACAAAATTGTGTCAACTACTGCAAACTTAAAACCAGACAAACATATAATTAAATTGAAATATACAATATATGTCATTAGAATGTAAAATTATAAGGCCTGTATAAAATTTATAATTTATTTAATTAAGGCCTTAGATATAGGTAAAATGATTAAATATGACTAGAAATTTTATTAATCACAAAATATTTGTTGTACTATTTCGATTTAAGTGAATATAAAATTTAACTTTAAAAAATTTTGCATTTGTATAATTAACAGCATTTATTTACAAAGTCCCGAGAAAATTTGGCAATAACTTGTCAATTGTGATGTTTAAATGAGCTTAATAGCGTATACATTTTTTTTAGCATTTGACAATATTCAAATACTTAAGTACATTTCAATTAACATAAAAAAGAGGACTAGCAGCTACACACTCATTTAAAATCCATAATTAAGCTGTTATTTTCAAAACAGTACAAAATTTTACGATATTTAATATCCGATTTGTACAAAAATACTTTTGATATCCAAAGTTTCAAGTATACATTTTAAAAAATATATGTAAATAAATAAAGTTTAGATGACAACTAGAAATTTTGTACTGTTACCGTTAGGCCAACACAACCTTAATTTACCATATCAACGACCAGCGCTTTTTCTTTGGTATATGATTAACACTAATTTTTTTCAATTTCTCTTTAGGCACCCCCTTTCTAGGTTTAAATAAATTTACCTGGAGCCCAACTTTAATCTTCTTCGTAAGCGCGCCCTCTGGGAACACCGCTTGAACTTGCGGTACCACAGTACTAGAGACCATGCCACCTTCAGGTCCAATCGCGTGTACTTCTTGACGCACTCTGGATACGACAGCGAAATACTGTGGGAAATCTTGCGTCAGAATTCGTGTTATTCTACCCGACGCCATGTCCTCTAGCTGGCTTAAATCTGAAAATAACGTGAACGTTAGGTTCGAAATGGGCAAATCGTTGTCAATTTACCTTCAGCTTCGAAGCTTTCGTTCAGTACTTCATTGACAACTTCTTCAGTTGCTTCGACGGTGTGCTCCTTCCAGTTTTCTCCATTGTCGGAGCGTAGGATTACGATTTCTCGTTCTTTGCCACGCAGGGCGGCGAAATGTGGTACTTCGATTATGACGGGTCTATAAATTTAGTTTAAGTTATACACACAAGCGAATACAATTAATTGAACGTACCCTAAGAATTTAGCTCCAACGGGACCCAATTCTAGGACGCGACTGGCGAGTGCTTCGCCCTCCATTAATGGAGGGGGATGGGGAGTTCGTTGCGGTCGAACGTATCGACAGGTTATTCGAGTGGGACTGGGGGCGCATCTTGGGGGTACTATGACCCGCACGCCTGAATGTCGACATCCTCGCATTGCGCCACCACGAGCGTCAACCAAGAATGACACAAGAAAGCTATGAAAAATGGAAGACAAAATTAATTTTAGAAATTAATTGATGGGCTTGAAGGGTTGGAATCAGACATGAAGTTAAATAACATAACATAAAATTATTTGTAAATATATACATTTTGTAGTATATTTACATTATACGTTTAAATTTATTCCTTAAATATTATTTATTTGTTTATTCAGTTTTTTATTATGACTATTTTTTAAAATATTTATATATTAATATATAATTGGTTTAAATTATTGTCAAAAGTCTTAAAATAATTAAAAAAAATCAAGAGACATTTTTTTAAATTTTTTCTTTAGAAGGATTTTGAAAATGTTAAAAAAATATATCTAAAAGGTTAAATATCATTATTTAGTTTTTTTCTGTCCTTGTTATTTTTAAATATTTATATATTAATTAATTGTTTCGTTTGTTACAAATAATTGTGAAAAATCTAATAAAAATCAGCGACATTGGTCCATCTTAAGCATTTTTGTAACTCCACAACAGAATATTTTAAGCTATGTTATAAAATAGGGTTTAAAAATATTACAAGAAGAAATCTTATACATGAACAATCGAAAGAAACATGTTTAAAGAATATATTTAAAATATTAACGTTATGACAATTTTTTACATATACAAAATTCTAATAAACATAAATAAAAGTATTATAAAAAAATTCTTAAAAAAGAACAAAAGAGATAAAATGTTCTTTAGAAGAAAGGGCTTTAAAAAAGTCATAAAAATATATGTAAGAGCTTAAATATTATTTAGATTTTTTCTATTTTTAGTCTTAACTTCATTTGTTTCAAATTATTATCAAATATTTAAAAATAATTAACAACATTGCACCAACACCATAAATTATAAAAAATATTCATAAAAATAAACAATGGAGACTGAAGGAAGGAGTTTAAAAATGTCATTAATATATATTAAAGATTGTTATTCAATTTTTTTTCCTGTTTTATTTTGAATATTTACATGATAATATGTAACTGCTTGGTTTGCTACAAATTATTGTCAAAAAGATAATAATAATCAGCAATATTGGTCCATCTCAAGCGTTTCTGTAGCTCTAGAACTTTAATTTTAGAAGAATATTAAAAAAATATATTTAAAATGTGTTATAACTATTTTTGAAAGTATTTACATACATAAAAATCTAATGAATATAAATAAAAGTATTATAAAAGAAATTCTTAAAAAAAAACAACAGAGAAAAAATGTTGTACATTCATGTGTCTTTAGAAGAAAGGGAAAAGAAAAAAGTCATAAAATACATTTAAGAGCTTAAGTATTGTTTGGATTTTTCCGTTTTAATCTTAACTTCATTTGTATTAAGTTTTATCAAATATTTAAAAATAAATGACAACATTGCACCAAGACCAGATTTTTCGAAACTCCAGAACAGAATTTTTTAAACCTTGTTACAAAATATTATTTAATAAGATATAAAAAAAAATTATAAAGGAGGACAATGGAGAGAAACTTTTTTAAACTAAAGTAAGGAGTTTAAAAACATTATAAAAATATATCTGAAGGGTTAAATATTGTTATTCAATTTTTTTTTTCTTATTTTATTTTGAATATTTACATATTAATACATAATTATTTGGTTTGATACAAATCATTGTCAAAAAACTAATAATAATCAGCAATATTGGTCCTTCTCAAATGTTTTCGTAGCTCCAGAACAGAATATTTTAAAGTTTATTGCAAAATAGGATATAAAATATAGGAAAAGTTCTTAAAAACAATCGGAAGAAACGTTTTTAAACTTTAATTTTGGAACAATATCAGAAAAATATATTTAATGTTATAATTATAATAATTTTTGAAAATATTTACACACACAAAAACCTAATAAATACAAATAAAAGTATTATAAAAAAAATCTTGAAAAATGAACAATAGAGAAGAAATAGCTTTAAAAAAGTCATAAAAATATATTTAAGGGCTTAAGTATTATTTAGATTTTCTCAGTTTTTGGTTAACTTCATTTGTTTCAAATTATTATCAAATATTTATTAAAATAATTATTAACATTGCACCAAACTTTTTGACATTCATTATATAATAATATTTAATAAATTATAAGAAAAATTCATAAAAATGAAAAATCTAAAGAAACTATTTTAAATTATGACTTTTGAAATAAAAATATATTTAAAAGGTAGAAAGAGATTAATAACCCAAAAATTTGTAGTGATAAGTATTATTTTATTTTATTTATTTTTTATTTTACTATCAAGCATCTTAATATTAATTTAAGATACTTTTCAAAACAGGCAACGTTTTTCAATAATACCCATAAATATCGAAAGAAATGAACAAAAATTATTCTCAGCATTCACAAACTATTATTGCGTAATATTAAATAAACAGTGGATTTAACCATAAAAAGTAATTGTAATAATTAAATTTTATATCCACACATATACACCCTACATATTTGTAAACACAGTCAACAGTTAATATTTAAAACCATGACATCAGTTTACCTTGACAAAGTGCATCACTTGAATGAAATAGGAAGTTGTATGAAATATTTTGTGTTATGGTCACGGCCAATTAAAAAACTTCAAATGAAATCATCTCAATAAATGAATAGATTTTAATTAAAAAAACTAGCGCTTCATTATATCTGAATGAGACGCCGCAAATGACGTGATATGTCCTAAAAAATTAAAACATTCTACACTGTTTATTATATTTTTTGTTATAAAAATAAATATAATTATAAAAGTAATATAAATATATGAGTAGTAATTACTAGTTTACAAATAAAATGTTTTAGTGTAAAATAAATATCGACTAAATTTTACATAAACAAGAATATAAATATATATATTTTATACTTCTGATCTCATATGTGAAGACCTACTGGTTGACCTACACACATATCTTGACATTTCAAAAATTCTGTTGGCTTACTTACAATTTAATATCGTTTAAACATCGTTGAATTATCTATGACCACTTCAATAGGTATGCATATAATTCACTTTATTTTTGTTATCACATCACCTGTCTTATCCGTATTGCACAAATGTATGGGAATCACTTACCGAATTAAAATCACTAGAAGAATAATAAGAATTGCAATAACAATATACATCATTTTCTTATTGTATTCACGACGAGACTGGCGAACAGAACTCAATATAAATTATGTTGTCATCGGGATTGTTTTAAACTGAAACGAGACGCGGCCGATTGCCGACTAATTGGTATATGAGCGAATACTGATTTTCTCGTATTCGACGTTCAAAATGCTAAATCCTCATTCAAGTTTACATACAACATGTAGTTGTTTACGAGTTTACATCGAAATTCAGTCGGTGTGAGTCATGAATGACTTAGACATTTAAATATCTGCGCAAGATTTTTACTATCGTGTCCCTCGGCTAAATCCATTTGAAAATGCGGCACGTATCACCTTGATCATATAATGCTCCGTCTGATTTTATATAGTTAATTATGTGAAATTTTTAGCGAACAATCATTACGTTATTAGCTTATTACGAAATGGCATGGTTATTATGAGTTTAGAGGATAAATGTAGGCCTTCTCATATAATTACAAAACAATGGAGTTATAAATAAATTGAAATTTTGCACAAAAACTGATATTGATATTCAGTCAATATGGTCCGGATTTAATTTATCTGTGTAATTTTGTTGTTCTTTTATTATTTCGGATTTAAAATTGTTATTATTTAAAAACACTCCTACGTTTTAATAATATAAAATGTTTAAAATTACTGATGATTTCATGCGTCGCTGTAATCAAACTGTTAATGGTTAACTTGTTACAAATAATACTGTAAATATAATTTTAAGACCTTTTTCCTAATTAAATACTATTTTTAGCATTTATTTATTTAGATAATGTATTTTGTTTTCCATCAATTCAAAAAATATTTCTTACTTCATATATACAAGTCAGTTATTTGTGTTTGACGAAAGGATTTTTATTTTCATTTTCATTTTCAACATTTTGATATATAGGTTTTATCACACGAAGTCTGGTAGCGAAATATAAGCATAACCATTGTAGGGGTTGTCTTTAATTCGAAAAATTTAGAATTTAAAATGTTTCAATCATGTAAATACCATAAAGTAAATTGTAGGAGTTTCGGGCATTATTCTAATCAATCAATAATTGGTCTTAGAATTGTTGCCGACAGAGAATGCCGTTCCAGTATAAGACAAATATCATTGGAAAGGAAAAACCTCGAGGAGTTTACCTGAGGCAGAAAAAATTCAACTTGTCGGAGAAAGTTCAAGTTATTAAGTAAAAATTAAACATAATTTTCACCGTGGATGTCATTGCCAACCAATTTGCTTCTGATTATCAAAAATTCGTATGTATATACAATATGGCCCATTTGAAAGCAGGACACTCCCATAAAATTTGTATATTTTTTCCGATTTTGACATTTTTTTTTTTTGTTTCAATTTTAAAACATGAAAATATGTACTTATAGACAAATTGTCACGTTTTTTAGCTCAAAACCAGAACCTACATGGTAATTTTATATGCATGAAAATTGAGGCAATCATACTAACAAATTATTTATAGAAAATCTGAGTACACCATTGAACTAAGCACCAAATTTCATAAAAAATGATGAATATTCATAATTCTGTAAAAAAATTAATAATCATTATTTTTAGGAATATTTAAATTTAAAAAGTAGCAAAATGTTTGAAAAATAAGATTATTTGTGCTATTTTTGACAGTTTATTCCATATTTAATAAACAAAATAAATTAATTTTTCAGGGAATAATGAATTTGTATAATTTTTTTTATGAAATTTGGTATAGACTCATTTCATTGGGTGCTTAACCCAGTGAAGTAATTAGATTTTCTGTAAAAAGTTTAATAGTATGATTTCTTAAATTTTTATGCCTAAAAAATTACCCACTAGTTTCGGGCTAAAAACATGATATTATGATGAAAAATACATATTTTCATGCTCTATAGTTTGTTAAAATCAAAAAAAAAAAAAAATACAAATTGTATGAGGGTGTTCCGCCTTTAAATGGGCCACACTGTGTATGTATATGTACACTCCTGGACAAAAGTTTGAAAAAACTAGGATATAATTATTGAAAATAACAAATAAATAATAATTATAAAATATAATATTAAAATAAACGCTCTGTATATTAAAATACAATATAATAATAAAAATAACAATACATAGTGTAAATTTAATTTATTATGGCCATCTACCCGTCTCATTGTAGTATGTGAATATTAGTTTTAATCATGGCAAAAGCGAAAGCAAATCGCAGAGGCCTTATGAAAACAAATTGTAGACTTTAGAAATGAGAGTATGTCGTATAAGCGAATTTCTGATATTCTGCAAATTAATAAAGGGACCATATCCAAAATTGTTAATAAATTTGACACATGTGGAACTGTTTCGAATCGTTCCACAGCAGGCAGTACAAATATAATTCTTGACTATGTCCCAGAAAAAATCCAGATTGACAGGCAGTGATAATAATTCATTCAAGAATTACTGCAGCGTAGTGTACAAAATTTATCCGCCGAAACTGTTCAATACTGTTTATATAAAAGAAAAATAGAAAGAACAGGCTTAATTTGACAAGGGAGCATATTTCGCAGTCTAACTGATATTATTTAGCGATTAAAGCATGTTTAATTTTTTTGGAAATGATGGTAAGGGGTTTGTAAGGCGACTAGTAGGCAAACGGTTCTATAAAAATACCAATTACCGACAGTTAAACACGGAGGGGGCAATCGATATGGCGTTGGTCCATATTAACGAAATGATCAATTTGTTTATGAAGACATATTAAAGGATCACATGCAACCTTTCGCGGAGGATAATGTCACTAAGATGGTTGTTTCAATAGGACAACGGTCCCAAGTACATAAAAGACATATTTGGGACTATTTAGAAAGAAATATACGGCAGCACACTATAAAAAAATAAGATGGAGCTACTGACAAGGCTTCAAATGGAATGACAGAAAATACCTCCAGAATTTACCAGAAAATTGATCGTCTCTATGAACAAATTGTGTGCAGCAGTCACACAAGATGATAATTATGCAACAAAATATTAACGCTTCTATTTGTTTTTGGTTTATTATTCGAAAATTAATTATTTAATAAGGTTTCCAAACTTTTGATCAAATAAAAAAGTTTAATTTTTTATAAAATTCTATTCTACTTTATAATATCTTAATAAAAGTGAATACAATTTCTAAAAGTATTTTTATTAATTCTTTATATAGGACATCGAACAGTAATTTTATTTAAAACATTCATTGTTAATTGTTATTCGAATAATAAACAATTCAGTTTTAGGGTTTCCAAACTTATCCAGGAGTGTCATCATCATCACGTACAATAGAGACAGTAAGTCTCCTACTAGGGGACAGACTTCTACTGTCTCTGTCATGCATGATATCTCTCTCTAAATTTAGACGGGTCAAACGCTTTTCCTACTGTATATAGAAGAATTATAAAAATAATCATATCTGATTCCACATAACAACGAAACATAATAATACATGCATTTGAATAAACACCACAAACTTACTTCTTCCAATGTAATTTTCTGCAGCAGTGAAATAAAAACAATAATATGTAAATAAATAGAAAGATAAACAATTACAGTAAAAATTAACAAGCATATAAAACAAAGTATTTTAGGTAAGTTAAATATTTAAAAATTTAACATCTTTTAAGTATTATATTGCTTATTAATATTAAAGTAACATGTCTCAGAATACTGAATTGATCAATAATTGCGCATTTCAATTTAAATAGGAACTTTCCGGAAAATCTCAACACGCAAACATACCCAATGTTGATGGGATGCCGGCCAATATCAACATTATCGGGTTGATACTTTTTGATGTACTCCACGTAGTTCTGGGTGACATGTTCGGGACTGATGTTGTCCTCGATGTTCTGAGGGGGTAGCATGTTGCTGTCGCCGCTGATCACCATCCTATTGGAATCGATGCGCTCGTCTCTGGTCACGTCGATGGGCAGCGAGTCGTCGCCCAGCGATTTCATCTCGTCAGCCGTCAAATATCTGTACGTTTGATCGCCCAACAAGGTGTCCTCTCCTAAAAACCACACGCAAAACCATCACAAAATTGTGTCCGAATCGCGCGAATCCAACACGGGACGCAGAAACAAGGAATTTAACGCGCGTATCGGGCGAGTTCTAATTTCTCACTGAAACATTGATGCAAATAGACGGAAAAATGTGTGCGACTCTCTGGCATTGTGATTCCTCGGACTCTGCCGGATTCGTGTTAGGTCACGTTGTGGGCGGCAGATGAGACGACGTCTTCAAATTGATCCATAAACGTTTGTATTGTATAATGTGCAATTTTTGTCAATTGTAGGCTTTAACTGGCCCAATTTTAATTCGGCAACGAAAAAATTGCACGGGTCAGCGGGCAGGCCCAGACCAATGCGTAAAGAGTAGGAAAGTGAAAGTATCAGTGACCGTCAACGTTAGTTTTGGTAGTTAGGACGTCATGAGTTATAAATAACAACAACAACAACGCGATTTAAAATAACATAAATACAATTTACATAACTGCATTTATTAAAAAACAATAATGTTCATTTATCCCCTATTAAGAAATTGCAATTTCTATTCTTCACAAATAACATTTATTAATTCAAAAAGCGAGCATTACGTCATTGTTTACAACAAGTAATTATTTCATTACAAAGTAACTAAAAAGTTTTACTTCATTATCAATTAGGGCGGAAAAGTATTTTATACACAGTAGGGTATTGACAAAGGTACTTATTTACCGAAATAAATTAAAATCAGCACTTTTCATTTCATAATTGGTTGACTAATATTATAAATAAAATGCGTACATTTTGAAATTTTTTTAATATATTAAATAATAGAAATCCCTTTATCTCAGTTAAAGCAAGGAAATTGGTAAATTTAGCGGTAGTAAATAAAAATACTTTCCATCTTGTGCAGTGCTTACCAATCTGCATCAACCTAACAATTTATAATATTTTAATTTATGTTTTACTTGTTTTAACATGTTCAATTAGTATACTTTCAATTTTATATGATGTTGAATTATTTCACTAATTTCATATCACTGAAAAGTGTTTATGCATAGTTTGGTACTGACATGGATACTTATTTGCAGTAATAAAATTAGAATCAGCACATTTCATAATTGGTTGGTTAATATTACAAGTGAAATATGAATATTTTGAAAATCTTTTGATATATTAAACAAATACCAATACCTTTATCTCAGTTAAAGAAAGGAAAATTAATAAATTTGGGAATAGTAAATACTTTCCATTTTGTGCACTGCTTTGTAATCTGCATCAACTTAACAATTTATAATATTTTAATTTATGTTTTACTTGTAAATTTGTATTCTTTCAATTTCATATGATTATGTCATATGTATATATTATTATACACTAATACCATATTAACTAACACTTAATGAAAAATATTTTATACAGTTTGATATTGACATGGATACTTATTTGTAGAAATAAAATTATAATTATTATAAATAATTAGTTGGTTAATATTACAAGTGAAATATGAATATGTATTTGAGAAATCTTTTGATATATTAAACAAATGCCAATACCTTTATCTCAGTTAAAGAAAGGAAAATTAATAAATTTTTCAATAGTAAATACTGAATAATTTCAATTTTGTGCAATACTTTGTAAACCGAATCAACTTAACAATTTATAATATAATAATGTATGTTTTACTTGTAAATATGTATTCTTTCAATTTCATATAATTATACCCATTAGATGGTAGATTATTACACTAATGCCATATTAACTAATACTTACTGAAAAATATAATACATATAATCAGCACATTTCATAATTGGTTGGATAATATTGCAAATAAAATACGAACATTTTGAAAATCTTTTGATATATTAAACAAATGCCAATACCTTTATCTCAGTTAAAGGAAGGAATATTAATAAATTTGGGAATAGTGAATACTTTCCATTTTGTGCAGTGCTTTGTAATCTGCATCAACTTAACAATTTATAATATTTTAATTTATGTTTTACTTTTAAATTTGTATTATTTCAATTTAATAAAATTATACCCATTAGACGGTAGATTATTACACTAATACTTATTAAATTTTATTAATATTTTAATTTATGTTTTACTTGTAAATTTGTATTATTTCAATTTAATATAATTATACCCATTAGACGGTAGATTATTACACTAATACCATATTAACTAATACTTATTAAAAATATAATATATATAATCAGCACATTTCATAATTGGTTGGATAATATTGCAAATAAAATACAAACATTTTGAAAATCTTTGGATACATTAAACAAATGCTAATACCTTTATCTCAATTTAGGAAAAGAAACTTAGTAAATTTAGTAATAGTAAACAACAAATACTTTCGATCTTTTACAGTCCTTTGTAATCTGCGTCAACCTAACAGTTTATAATATTTTAATTTATGATTTACTTTTTAATATGTTAAATTTATATACTTTCAATTAGACATAAAATTAAAATGAGCACATTTCATAATTGGTTGATTAATATTACAAATTATATAACATACGAACATTTTGAAAATGTTTTGACGTATTAAACAAATGTCAATCCCTTTAACTTAGTTAAAGAAAGGAAAATTAGTAAATTTAGGAATAGTAAACAATGAATATTTTCCATCTAGTACACTGCTTTCCAAACTGCACCACCATAACAATTTATAATATTTTGATTTATTTTTTACTTGTTTTAACACGTTAAATTTCTTTCTTTCAATTTTACTTGATTATATACATCCATATAGTCATCATTACGCTAATTTCATATCAACTAATAATTACTTAAAAGTATTTTATGCGTAATTTGGTATTGACAGATACTTATTTGCAAAAATCAAATTAAAATCAGCACATTTCATAATTGGTTGGCTAATATTACTAACGAAAAATGAACATTTTGAACATCTTTTAAATATATTAAACAAATGCCAATCCCTTTTACTCAGTTAAATCAAGGAAAATTTAAATTTAGTAGTAGTAAAAAATAAATAACTTTAAAGTATGATATTGACAAAGATATTACAGAAATAAAATTAAAATTTCATTTCATAATTCGTTGGCCAATCTTATAAATGTGAAATAAAAGTTTTGCACATTTTAAAGATATTAAACAAATACCAATCTTTTTATTTTAATTAAAATAAGGAACTTTAATATGTTAGTAAATAATAAATACTTTTCTTCTTCTACAGTGCTTTGCAATTTTTATCTGCCTAACAATTTATATCATTTTAATTTGTTTTATTTTTTAATAGGTTAAATTTGTATACTTTTTATATACTGAATCAACTAACATTTGTGAAAAAGTATTATATACACATTTATAGATATAGGTTCTTATTTATGGAAATGAAATTAAATTCAAAAAGTTTGTTTTTAAGATATTTAGTAAATGTCAATCTATTGATTCTAATTAAAGCAAAGGAATTATTATTCTCTGGAATGCTTTGTAATCTGCATCTACCATCTAACAATTTTTAATATTTTAATATATGTTTTACTTTTTTATACAATAAATTTCAATAGTTAGTATAGTATTGACCTGTAAACTTTATTTATAGAAATAAAATTAAAATAGTCGGATTTCATAATTGTCTGGATTGGATTTTAAAAATGAAATACATAAATTTTGTATATTTTTGAAGATATTAAGCAAATGCCCCAATCTCTTGATTTTAGTCAAAGCAAGATAAATTAGACAAAAAAATACTTTCCACCCTGTGCAGTACTTTGTAATTTTTTGTATACTTGCAATTTTATATGATAATATCCATAATTAAAGTTGATTGCACTATTTTCGTCTCACATCTTGAACGCACCACATATTAAAGCAAGAATGCACATGAAATTGTGAAAACAAATAAAATGGCACTAATTTTAATAAGAACATAAACATTACATCACTGAATTCCGCAACATGTCCCATCAAGAAAACAAATTTCTAGCCACATAAAATAACGAAATAGTACAAAAAAACGCAGAGCCGTATTTTCGCCGGCGATTCGAGGACGCAACATTAATTTTTGACGTTATCGGATCCACTTCGAATAATAAGCGGAAATTGTCGACTAATTTTGAATAAACAAATGTGTAGCGTAAATCTTTTATTGTAGTACTACAATGAATTAAAATTAACCAGCCTTATTGTTCTAATCAATATAGCGGAGAATTTTAAAGGCCACTACTGTAAATTCATTGCTGCACGTAGTTCGAAATATGTACACGTTTTGTAACACATAATTTTAATTTAGGCAGTATGTTTATTAAACAAACAACACATTGGTTTAATAAAAAAATAATTATTGTGGGGAGTTGGTGCCACAAATATAATAATAATTTTTGGTGCGCAATTTTTTATTTTTAGCCTAATCAAGAAGAAGTTAAATAAACAAAGCAGTACACATAACTAGATAATGAAGATGACCTCAACTAATGCCAAAATTGCATTCTGGTGGGCTCGATACATTAAACGACTAAATTATTAAACCGAAATTCATATCATTTTTCCTCGCATATATGTATTCAGTTAAATTCCTTGTTTCCTATAGTATAATATGTGTTATTTTTAGAAGAAGCGTGTTAGCAGCAACTGAAGTTACATGAAAATCAATAAAAAAATGACAAATTATGAGTGTTTTATTGTGATTTTTATATTAATGTGTTAGTAACTTACGAGACATTAGAGATGTACCACTGAAATATGGTAGATAGATATGACGTTCATGGGGGGCAGTACCGAATGCGTCCAACAAATCCTCCCCTGTTTTGATTATATATTTTTTATTATAATAAGTTTCCAGTGAACATCAAGCATAAGCAGAAAGCTCCATTAATTTTGAAAACGAGTGACCCTTTTTAGTCACAGATTCTTCGCAAAGTAAGCCAAGATGAACTTCTATTTTCGAAAATGTGTTGTATGAACTGTATTACTTAATTTAGTTACAAAGTTTCTTCAGTAAGAGCTTTGCAGAAAATTTTATATTAAAATGAATGGAAGATTTTGCTGTTCAATCTTGGCTTCTAACTAACGTAAGTAAGTAATCTATTTATTAATTTAAAAAATTTCGTTGTAGTTCTAAACCTACTCATCGTTTCTATGAACGACGTATTTTCACTAACAAACAGTGAACTGTAAACACTTTTAATGACGGTTTCTATACTATAATTAGTGTAACCTTAATGATGATAAAACATGCATGAAGTTTAAAATAAAACCTAAGAAGCTAAGTTGCGCTCCTAATTGCACTTGTGCGAAATTCTAATTTTATAAGTTCTTCCAAAATTCTTTTGTATTTTGAAAGAAAATTCATTGACTAGCCTGCACACAACAATGAATAAAATTGTTTAGGTGGTACTTACCTCCTTCCTCTTCAGAATCTGACATAAATGTTTCGTGCATAGCTTCAGGGGCTACTACTCTATATTTTTCTTCTATATTAGTGGTAGTATTCGTGATAATCGATGTAGTAGTTGTTACAACTTTTAGGGTTTCAATGACAGTGATATATCCAAGTTTGTTAGCGATGTTCAAAGGTGTCTGGCCGTTCTGAAGTATAATTAAAAATTAGTTTATTGAATTATAACAAAGACAATTTCTTACGTTTGTCACAGCATTTGGATCTGCGTTGTTTTCTAATAGAAGATTGACAATATTGGTGTGTCCTTGTTGCGCAGCCTGATGAAGTGGCGTATAGCCCAAGGATGTCGATGCGTCGACTTTGGCTCCATTAGCCAAAAGATACCTGACCATGTTAACTTGTCCAAAGTGGCAAGCCACGTGTAGCGGTGTGTATCCCGCTTTCGTTGGAGTATCCACAACTGCCCCATTCTTAACTAAGATTTCAGCGGCAGGGACTCTGTCTTCTTGAGCGCATAAGTGCAATGGAGTCAAGCCATTCTGAAATTAGATGACCACATATATAATTAGTAAATTTACTATGATTTTAAACCTAATTATTTACCTTGGCTTGGTGGTTTGCGTCCGCCTTATGCTCAAGAAGCAGCGACGTCATATCAGTGTGTCCTTCTTGTGAACTAAGATGCAGAGGGGTAAATCCAGCTTTACTCTCAGCATTTGGCTGAGCACCGTATTCTAGAAGGGTATTCGCTATGTCCATTTGGTTTTTCCTTGCAGCTGTATGCAAAGGAGTGTGGCCATTCTTGGCGGTTGCGTGAGGAGATGCTCCCTTGTCCAGAAGAAGTAACGCGACATTCTGGTGATCGTAATGGGAGGCAACATGCAATGGAGTGACTCCGTTTTTGCCTTGGGCATCCACTGGAGCCTCCTTTTGCAAAAGAAGTTTTGCCACTTTAAGATGTCCATATTTGGCTGCAAGATGTAGTGGGGTAAATCCTTTTTTGGTGGTTGCATCTAAAGTGGCTCCGTTCTCTATCAAAACCGCAGCGACCTGATAAAACATTCATTTAGGTTTATAGTAATTTGAGTTTATGATAATGTTACCTCATCTTGGCCTTCCTTCGCTGCTATGTGTAGCGCTGAGTACATGTCTTTGGTTGTATTGTCTACCTTTGCGCCATGTTGCAACAAAAGCATAACAATATCAACATTGCCTAATCTAGAAGCGATGTGAAGAGGCGTCTGTTGCTCTCTGGCTCTCGCATCTACTTGAGCGCCATTTCGCAAAAGTATTCTGATAATATCAGTCTAAAACAAAAAATGATTATATTTATTGTAAATAATAAATAAGTAAATAAATATTGGAAATATAATTACCTGATTAGCACGTGCTGCGAGGTGAAGTGGTGTTTCACCTCTAACTGTAGGAACATCTGGACTAGCATCATGTTGCAGCAAGTAAATCACAATATTCATACATCCCATAAAACTAGCGACATGTAATGGTGTAAGTCCACTTTCTGTTGTTGCTCCTATGCCTGCAAATGAAATGAGAGATATTATTTTACAAATAGATAATAATTTAAGTTTATAGGAACATAAATGAGAAGTTTTTTTTTCTGGAAAGATTTTTAGAGAGTGGATTTATTGTCGAGTACTTTCAAAGATACTTGTTTCAAGTATGTCAAGTATTTCAAGGGGTGATGTCACTGATCCCTCAATAGGGACACGATGATCTCTACATTCTGTTACTTACTTGCTCCATGTTTCAAAAGCAATTCAACAACTTTTATCCTGTTCTTTTTACAAGCGATGTGAAGAGGCGTGAAACCATTAAGAGCGCGAGCGTTCGCGTCAGCCTGTCGATCCAGGAGGAGTTTCGCCACACGAACATGACCGCAATGTGCCGCGACATGAAGGGCGGTTAGATAATCGACCGTAACTTCATCAACCGGGGCTCGATGGTAAAGGAGAATGCGGGCGGCATCCACGTGGTCTCCTTGAGCAGCCATATGAAGAGGAGCCAAACCGTTCTGAAATTTTTTAATTTAATTAATTCATGTACAACATTTAATTGTAATATTATTTTGTGATGTAGTGAAATCGACCTAAGGAGTACCTTAGTTTTTGAACTAATTGGTGCTCCTCGTTCCAATAACATATCCACGACTTGTTCGTGGCCACTTCTCGCTGCACAATGCAAAGGTGTTAATCCATCTCTGGTCTTTGACTCTATCGTTGCCCCATTGTCTACCAGAGTGGCCACCATATTCGTTTTGCCCCATTTTGCTGCAACGTGCAGAGGTGTGATGTTGTGTTTCGCAGAGTAATTAACATCTGCTCCTTTTTGAATCAAAAGGTTTGCAATTTGCTGGTTGCCATAATGAGAAGCTATGTGAAGAGGAGTGAATCCAGATTTTGATGTGACGTCAGGATTATGCTCATTCTGAAATTATTATAATTATATTAAATTAATAATTAATAATAGTAATTTCTTCTTACCTCTAATAATAATTTTGCAGCTTTTACATCATCTTTTTTAGCAGCTATGTGCAGTGCTGGTAATCTGACCTTTCCTCTGGTGTCATTCTCCAGGAGGACGGTGACAACTTTGTCGTGGCCTTGTTGCATTGCAACTGCCAGAGGTGTAAACCCATCCTAAAATTAAATATCGTGTGAAATACTTTCTGTATAGTTACGTTAATTTTATTTATTTATGTGCTACTGACCAATCCCAACTTAGTCATTTTAATTTTATATTTAACATGACGATATTACATTCCTAATTTTTTTGCTCATTTAATGATGTGCCAATTTTATTCATTGATATTCAAATTTCTATTTTGTGCATACACTTGAATTCAATATTGGATTAATTCCAAATAAAACTCAAACCACGTGATGTTTGGGTGCGAATTTATAAATTTACACAGTTTACAAGTTTTCAAACAATTCTTAACACACTCTAATATTAAAAACCACTTGTATATGTTTATTCACTTTTTTCATCATAGTCGCTGTTTTAAGACCAAATAATTGTTATGAAACTAGAACATTTATCTCAGTTTCCGTCATTAATAATAGATTATGCTGGTTTCATTGAACTACGCAGAAATAGGATGTGAAAATAGCAAACATGGTCGGCCTTAACCCAATTACTGGACCTCAAAAATATTTGTTTAAATTTACACAATATGCGGATTGTAAAGTTGTACAAAATTTGATCTAATTACTTTGGTTGTAATAATACAATTCGCACCATTTTTGTGTTGAATTGTAGAAATATTTTGCATATTGAACAAAATCCTAATTAAAAATGGCAAACAATTGAAACTCACCTCGGTTGACAAACTCTGATTTGCCCCGTTGGAGAGTAGGTATTTGACGACGTTGTCGTGATTTTCCTGAGCGGCCATGTAAAGCGGTGTAAAACCATTTTGGCTTTGTACATTGACTGAAGCTCCATGTTGCACTAACAACTTAACGACCTCTTCCTGACCCGCAAGCGAGGCTATGTGGAGGGCTGTGTTTCCTTTTTTGGTTGCGGCATCGACTACGGCACCGCGTTTTAGGAGTTCCTCCACTATTTCTACATGGCCATCTTTTGATGCTAAGTGAAGGGCGTTAAGGCCGTTCTGAAAAAAAAATAATGATTCTATATGTATATCTACTTCCAAGCTGTCTGAATCGTATTTTAGTAAGGTCATAAAAAATTCCACAAGGGCACTATCAAATTTTTTTTTTTTTTTTTGGAATGGAAAAGGTGGTCTTGTAATACCTCATTTGAAAGGTATTTTTATTCTCTATTCAATTCTCTTTTGCTGACTAAAATTGAATTATGGGGGATTCATTCTATGTGTGACTTTTTTCTCTTCTCTTAGGTTTAAAATCAACTTAAATTTATTTTAATGAATAAACTAATTATTAAATTGTTATTGATGTGAAAAATTATGTGGAAGTGATAGAGTATGGTCCATTGGAAAGCGGAACACCCCCATAAAATTTGCATTTTTTGTTCAATTTTGACAAACTTTTTTTCAGTTGTAAAGCATGTAATACGTACTTATAGATAAAGTTCCACGTGGTAAATCCAGAACATACAGTGTAATTTTTTAGGCTTAAAAATTGAAGAAATCATACTAGCCCCTGAAATGGTATATAGCAATTGCATAAACAATATGCCTAAAACTCTTAATATCCAAATATCATTTACTACTGACCCATCGGTCAATTCAATACATTTACATCATCTCTTTGGTTCGTGGTTACCTTTTTCAATTGCACACAAATGAAAATTTGTATGTACTTAAACTTTCTATAATTTTTTTTTTATTTTTCAAGCCTAAAAATTATCCTGTAGGTGTTGGATTTATACCCCAAAATGTAACATTTCGTCTATAAGTATATATTTTTATGCTTTTGTAAAAATTGGACAAAAAATACAAATTGTATGAGGGTGTCCCACTTTCAAATGATCATAAACCACAATGTATATAAATTATAATTCAATTAAATTAAGTATCTATACAGAAGGGAAAGTGTTTGACCCGTCTGAATTTAGAAAGAGACATCATGCATGACAGAGACAGTAGAAGACTGTCTTATAGTGGAAGACATACTGTCTCTATTTATTTATTATTACATTTTTATTAAGGTATATCTAAACGTTGAATACTTACCGCATTACTGGTGTTAATGTCGATATTGGATTTTAAGTGTTCCAAAACTTTGTCGAGTTGGCCATTGCGCGCAGCGCGCAAAAAGGACGTATTTCCGTCAGACTGAAAAAAATATTACATAATTATATTAAAAATAATATAATTCCCATTTGACTTTATTCAAATTATATTTTATACAAAAATGTTCCTAATCAAAATATTTAATTATACTTGTTTATAAATGTTGATCTATCTTTTAATAGTAAATAAAAATTGAGGACCGACTTTAAAGTAAGTGATAGTCTAAACATTTCATTATATTTTTAATTTATAGGTCACATGTATAATAATATTAATGGAGGTTAAAGACATAAAAGTTTTTAATTAGCGTAGCTGTTGGATGAGGTAACAAATAAATAATAATATTTAATAAACCATTCATTTTAAAAATAATAGAAACTGGCTTCTAGTCATTGAACGACAAGAATTGTATTGTATGAAATACATCAGTAAATATTTAAATCAAATTAGAATATTTGAGCTAATTTTATATTTTCGTTATAAAATTAAATGTTTTTGTTAATTATATATAATATTAAAGTAATAATTTTATATGATTTATAAAAATGAACAAATTATCAAATTTAAGAAATAAAATTCATCCACAGCAAGATAAATCACTGACATGATTTTGACTTGCTTTCTGACAAAACTAATGGAATTGCATTTAAATTTATTCGTCATTATCTCTGATGGTTGTCACAGAGACTTAATTAATTAAAATAAATTTTAAGTTTAAATCATCTCAATTAAGTTCAACATCAAAAGAGAAAATGAAGAATCGAAAAAAGATCAAAGGTCACAATATTTTAGTGTAAGTGTCTTCTAGTCATAAGCCAAATTAGAAAAATTAACCAATTTTATATTTTCGTTATAAAATTAAATTTGATTGTAAATTAATATTAAATCATCAAATTAAAGTCTTAAATTAATGTATTGTGCAGTTAAAACATTTAATTATTTTATTTAGAGGCTCAAGTCAAAGAACTTAAGTTTTTAAATGAATAAATTTAATTTTAGACACCGGGCTATTTGAATAGGATTATTTAAATTGCGCAACACTACATATAGACGATGTCTAATAATATCATTAAAGGTTAGAATATCTGGAATTCCTATAAGTGAGATGTTTATTCCGATCTTTTGTTATGCTATTAATTCACAATAAAAATTAATAGAAAACACTTGACAGAGTCGAAAATAGCCATACAAGTAAACCTACAAGTTTTAATTTATCTTTTTCCACTTCATAACTTAGTAAAAAGAGGTCTCACGTTAATTAATGTTTGTTATCGTATTCAAATCTGTGTACACCGTAATGGTTAATTAAATTATAAATAACCCTTTCACGTTAATGAAAGAGTCAACAATCACCGATATTTTTAGCCAAAATTTTATTGACGAGTATTACCTAAGGGAAGTTTAATTATACTCACCGGAAATATTTTTTAATAATTATGAATATGAATTTGTTAGAAGTCAAAAAATTTTCTATTATACGTATTTTTAAACGAAAATAATAAATTTAAAGTGTAAATGTTAAAATTTACTTACAAATGGACAGATATAAACCAGAAAATGTAATAAAAAAAATCATTTCATTTCAATTTTTCAAGTGGAAGTTTTATTTTACTTATCAATCAATTAAAATAGTAAATGCACTACGAACTGTATTTTCATCGATATTTATAGCGTAAGTTTTGTAACATTATTTGGCAAACTGTTCTTGTTATTCTAAATCAATAGGTTATGTTTATTTATTTACGCTTCATCGCCAGCACTAACGTGTTTGAGCTTGAACAACAAACGCACATTTAACTGAATTAAAAGGGAAAATTAAAACAATTTTTCTATAACAAATTACTGAATTTGTTTTAAGAAAAAATGCGCCCGACTATTTATAACGACTTAAAAATAATAAAAGTACATATGTATTTATTTCGGTAATTTTCTAACAGTGACGTGATTAGTTTTAGTTTGTGTGTTTATTGTATGTATAAATATATCGTTAGCAGCCTTGTATTATTAACAAATGACATATGTAAAGCTAGTAAAGAAATTACTACTTACTATAATCCATTTTTAATAATTTTACTTATTAAAATCAATAAGATAGTTTGTCGTAAAAATATTTTTTTTTTTTGGTGCTTTAATATTATAATTAATTTCTAAATTATTCAGTTTGTAAGGGTGAACTTACATTTATCTCAACGAAGATCTGGTTAGTCAATGGCATTTGTTATCTAATTTTAGGGGTGCATATTAAAACACCAAGCTGACCATTAGAGTTTAAAATTAAAATAATTATTTTTGTAATAACTGTATATGGAATTATCATATAGTTATAAGGTGAGTAACTCTAAAAAAGAAATAAATAAATCAAGTACAGTTTTGTTCAGTCATCAGACTCACTTTTTGGGATTTTATTTGTATCAAACAGTCCGTGGTAACCGATATCATCAAAATATTGACACGACTGGAAACAAACGTATGATTCATTCAAATGATATTCGCCCAAAACATTATACCCCTCATTGTAAATCACCCTACCATAACAAGTGAATACTGCACCCTATAATATTCACGACCCTGAAACAAGTGCAGGAAGACTATTATGTGGACGTAACCTTCTATCGTTTATACAGTCACGGACACTTTTTAATGTAATTATCAATTAATCTGTACTAAAATATAAAATGTGTGACACAGGCATTTTTATTTAGTTGGTTTTTTATTTATAATAAAATATTACTTTTTAATGTATGTGTTTGGGAGTGAATAATTCTATTCATAAATGAAAATGTGAAAGGATTGTAATAAGTGGCGCCCAACGATCCTCGTTAGACTTGGGCGCCGTTGATATTTGGCACCGTAAAATTTTTTAAAAATAAAGTTGGAAGAAATTCGCTCAGACAGTCACGTACAACTGACCTTAAGATATTACCAAAATAATGAGTGATTTAAAAAATAGCACCACTTAAATGATTCAATATTTAATTGTTCCATAAATCACCAATTCCTTATTGTAGGTGGGGTTGCCTCACCCTAATAGGCCAACCCTAAAACAAGTGCACGAGTACCATTATGTCAGCACGTATAGAAATATCTCGAAAACGTTTTTTTATTCATTGGGTGAATGACACTGCGTTGCAATTAAAATTCTCTTTTATTCCCGCTAGTCACATAGATGATTGCAGTTTGCATACAAAGGGAATATTCTACGCCTTTCCTTGTGGGGCGGTAATTGGAGACACGTATTCACAAAAGCGAAATAATTATTAAGACTAAAGATATTTTTTTGCTGTAACACGGATCAAATGTTTGAAGGATTTAAAAAGAATGAATGCTGTTAATATAAATGTAAAATATGTGTCAAACAATTCACGAATAAAAAAGTACTCACCATTCGAAATAGTTTCAGACACAAAGACATTCTATTTATTTTTCCATAGGAAACCACATTTTCAGTAGACAGAAACCGCACAGTCTATAGGTCATTCAAACTCAACAGGTGAGGAAAGATAAAAATTTAAAGAGTAAACAGACATTTCAGACACTCACTAAAACAACACATTTTAGGTAAATTTACAGCACGTCCATCAAATTTATTTATCTTTCGCATAAAAACAGGTGTTTATGGATCAGTCATTCAGTTGTGGCCGATCAAAATGTGCCGATATGACTGTTAATATCACAAAAATCACAATGGGTCAGTGTGTTGGAGACATCCAAAGGCGGACAATCACTCAGTCGTTGCAATTTTGGCACTATAACCGCCAGATATTTCTCCATTTGAAGGTGGGGTAAAATAGGGGACTACAACCACGCGTTTAAGGCGACGCCTTGTGACGTCATCGGGTCAATACTGACGGCGCGACGGCGCGTCTAGTGGTTGTCTACCGATGCCACCCTCGCCCCCTGTGCTGAACCCCCGATCCGATGCCGGTTCCTAATACCAACTTTATTTGACCATGACACATTAACTTAGTGTGTGTAGAAAACAGATCCTGACTTTATTGGCACCAGATAGACGCTGACTTTACGATGCCGACGTCCGCAGGACTGGATGTTTATGTCCTGATGGATGGGAGTTCAAACTTCTAATGACTTGGTCAATAATTGTTTGTGGTCGAGCCAAAAAAGCAACTTAAATTGAACATGGAAGCACATTTTTTACTAGGATCATGTTGAAATATGATTCACATCCTCCATAACAGGATAAATCAGTGAACTAATCTTGCCTTGTTTTCTGTCAAGACTAATAAAATTAAATTTATACAGATTTATTCCTCAGTAGCACTGATGATTAGCAAAAAGACATGATTAATTAAAATAGATTTTACGTTTAAACCATTTAAATGAAGTTAACCCAGAAACGTCATTGCAATAAAATGTTAACAATTATACTCAATTTTAACACACATATTATGGACATGTAATATGTTAATTGAAATTGCGGATAACTGTATTACGTCATGACATGAAAAGTGCGATAATGATTCAAATGTGTATTAACTACGTCAATAATATAAATAAATTATTTATAAATTTTCAAAATATCTCTGAAATTTTGAAGTTTTCAACCATGCTCATTAAAAAATACGGATTGGGTCTTGTTTAAATCAAGTAAATTGAACTGAACTAAAATAAAATCAATTATCAATTAACCTAACACAGATGGTCTATAAATATCGCAATATGTAGACAGATTTAAATGCAAATTACTAATTCGATAATGTAAAAAATTCACACTGAAGTGGACTAATTTGGCAACCGTCCAATTGTGTCAGCAATTGGATTATATTTGTTTAATTTTAAATCTATTTTAAATATCAGAGTTCTTCGGATAAATATTATGTTTTGGTTTATTTATATGTAGTGGAAAGGGAATTCGAATAATGTGTGACGATGAAAATATTTCAATAAATAATTTTAGGTGGTTTTGTTCTTCAATTATTTATTTAATTAATCTGATTATAAGAGACATTTTGAAATTATATGAGTTATTGAATAATAAAAAAGTATTTTTCATAATAATTATAACGGTGTGAAATTATAAATATTATTACAATTAATAATATTGCGTAAATATTGTCTTTAATGACTTTGTAACTGACGTAATTTATTTATTTTTATAATTAAAATACTGCAGAATAAGACAATCAACACATTTTAGCCCACGTGATTACCGGTAAGTTCATGGTTCCATCCATTGCGCATGTTTACTTTTGTCAATAAGCCCCTTAACAATACAGACATAATTTAAATATAGAATTAGAATACAAAAAAATTTTGTCATTGTACAAACTAAACGCAAATTTTTTGTCGCTAAAAATAAATTAAAAATTCGAGAATATTTTAAACATTTTTATCTTTTCTCTCGAGTTTTTCATATTTTGCAATAACAAATTTACGTATGCGAATGGAATTCGAAACGAATTTTCATTCTAATTAACAGGAGGCGAATTATTAAACAGCACGTAATGTGGGGAATGCCGCAACAGAGTACCTGCTACCGCATAGTGTTCCTGCAGAACAGGTCCACCAACTGTAATGCGATTTTAAGCGTATCGACTCACCTGCCCATTCTCCGTAACCATATTGGTCCCAATCCCACTATCCTACATGCACTTCTAACACAATCGAAAAAGCGACTAATTTTGAGCAAAATTCGATTTATTCTCAGAATAATAACAGGAAAGACATGGGAAAAGTCATAGTTGGCTCCGCGGCCAACAGTCTGTCACTGAAAGGGATGTGAACCAATGGCACCGAGCAACCCCGATATCGAACGCCGGGAAAGTAAGTTTTGATAATGCAGGGGTTGCGTTAGCAGTTACCCCCCCACGCATCAAGGCTCTAAGTCCTACGTGTAATCTATTTTTTTGATCTCGAAATTGATTGATTATATTTTATTATATCAAATTTGTTTGCCTGGTAATTTTTAATGTAAAAACAAACTTATTTTAACATTCTCTGATTTATTTATAGGTGATGATTCTTTTATTTATTATCTCTGGTCTCAAGGAAATTCTAAAAAATATAATTAAATTGTAGCATTAATTAATAGTATTTAATTTAAAATAATAATAATAATTGTAATAAACCACACTATTCTACTACTAAATAATTTGGCCCTGGCACAAATTACAAATATTTGGTAAATAATCAAAAAATGTATCTTTAAAATAAAGAAAATGTTTTTCAAGTAATTTTTCATGTAAAATTAAGCTTCTTTTGACATTCTTTGATTTATTTATGTCGTTTGTAAACGATTTTTTTTATTTATTATTTCTATCTCTGAAAATTTTAAAAATATTTTAATATACTTAAATTGTGGCATTATTTAATAATATTTAATTTAAATAAAAATATTTATACATATAATCATTAAAAGTTGGGTTAATGAACCATAATAATATAATGCGAAATTTATTAATTGTACAAAATGGACACAGTAATGATTTAAATTACACACAATAAAAATAATAATAACTGACTGATAATAGATCTGGCTAAAAAATTGGTTCGAAGGTACTAAAGCTCTTAAATTGGGTAATCAAGAATCAATTATTTGAATTTATATAAAAGATCAAAAAAATCACTTATATACTAACTCAATATATACATAACCAAAGAAAAATTCTTCATCAAATTCTTCACAAATGAAGAAAATTATCTTAAAGAAAACAGAATTTCGCCATTAATATCTCCAAAAGGAGCATCTGAGATAAACAGATTAGATTTAAGAAAAAAGATTTTTGTAATTTTAATGGGTTTAAGACTATAATAAACATAAAACGAGAAAATGATACTGAAGTGTGAAACTCATTCTCCTGTAGCCAAATCAAAAATGGTAGATGGCACATTTTGGTCCAATAATGGTACTTTTTTTATTAATTTAATACCAGTATTTAACTTTTATATCTGATATTAAATGTTTATTATTTTACATAGTGTTAAATAATTATTTTATAATTTTTGCTAGAGACTTGACATTAGCAACTTTGTACTAATTTATTTTTTCCACGAGTTCACTTAAACTTTTAATAAAATAAAGAGATAATCAAATGTTAAAGAATTTTTTGTATTATAATTTAATAGAATTTAATATTATAAAAATCGATCGTGATCATAGTAGAATAATATTTTAGATAAGTTTTGTAATTTAAAAAATATTCCACTCTATAAATATTAAATGATTTCTGCATTGATGTTTATCATAGATAAAGTTCAAATGATTGTAAATTGTGTTTTATCTCCTGAATAAAGTTGTCCGTATACGGGTCAATAATAAAACTTATTTTATAGATTCTGGCACGGTTTTCTGGCGATAAATTTAAAATGCAAATAGTTTTTGCTGCAGTGGACAACAATTTCATATAAACATGTAGTTGCGGCAACATAGGTGGACTAATATAAAATACCGCTTAATCTTAACTTAATGACACCAGTAAGAAGTTTTGCGACATTTTATAAAAGTTCTCCATCAGACACGCGCCGTTCGTGTAGAACACAGTCTGACCTGACATAACAAATGCCTATTTGAGGCTGCAAAATTGGAGGAAATTTCAAGGCCCGGAGAATGCGAAGCAGTTCCAAATTACATCGCTTACGAACGCTCGAAATTATGTGCCTCAAATTCCTAGTAAACTGAATATGCTTAATTAAAATTCTTTCATTACAGCTAAAACTGAACAGTTTTCTAGAAAAATTGTTACGAATTGATTCAAGCATTGCGTAATAAATAGTCTTTCGAATAAATATCCATCAATGAACGTTGGGGTTGTCAGGAACTGTTCTGGAAAGAATCGCAATAACACGGGGATAAAATTAACGACCCTATAAGGTGTAAAATGCCACATGATTTAATTATATGTCAGGTCTGGCATAAATTTTCCTAACTAATATGTGTTAAGTTATTACGCATATTTTAAAGTGAAGGCGCGGTCCCTTTCAAAGACGAAAGTTTGCTTGAATGACTTTTTACGAAATATCAATTCATTAAGCATTAGGTTTTTTAATTTAGGAACACAACAGCACAAAATTCATTTAATTTAAATATAACACTCTGATATTGAGTATTTTAAAATAGAATATGTTTTATAGGATATATAAACATAACGACGGTACATAAATATTACGACAGCATGAAATCTAACTTTAGACATAAATAAAATTATGGACATAAAACTGTCTCTGCCTATGAAATTTATATTGATGTTTTAAAATCCTGAAGAGATGTGGATAAAAAGAAGTTATAAACAAAATAAAAGAATACATTATAAGAGTGTTGTTTGTATTAAAAATCCAAGAGATTAAAAATAATATGTTAAAAATACAAAAATATACGAAATTGTGCAGACAATTTTACTTAATAACAGTTTAAGATCAAGTTTTATGAATTATAATAATAATAAATTTATATAACATAGTATAATTCAATACAAAAAATTAAAACAGCCGTAACTAATTTACGTAATATTTTTAAATAAAACTACAATTAAAAATATAATTAATTAACGTGATATTAGTATATTTTCAACAAAAGCAGGCAGTGACATAATGGTACTTCCTGTTCTGTCCTAATTAAGCCAAGTTGAGTAGTTATGTCGAAAACACAAAAGAACAATAATAACCAAAAATATTGTCAAATTAAACTCAGTGTGTTGACCTTCAATGATTTTGAATAATTATGTATGTATACAAATACGTAAATACTTATTAAACTCTTATTTTAGCAATATAGAAAGAATTCCTTCGGTTGGCCATGTTTAAAAATGGTGTAAGTATACATTTAAACCAATTTCATGCAAATTTATATACATGAAACCATTATTGTGACCATTATTTTTATGACCAATGTATTTAAACTTTACGATGCATTTATAAACCATAAAAATACCGATTTTCTAGTTTGAATTAATCTGATGTTGGTTGAAGCATATTCGTTGTTAGTTTTACAAACTCTTAAGTAAAATAGTCACTATGAAAAATGTAATTTAAAAGTTTTTTTTATATCAAGATCTAAAAAAGACCATAGCATTTTTAATTAGAAATGACAGTATTTGTTTTGGAACACCTGGAACACTGCCAACTGCTTAACAAATATAAATTGGAGAAAAATTGAAAAATTCTCAAATAGATATTGGAAAACTGAATGCACATTTTTAAAACTATATGCTTACCCCTAAATCTTGAATGCTTGTAATGGAGGGAAATCTTTTCTTCATTAACTGTGACATTGTCTTTACATATAAATATCACACTATCAATAATTGTAAATAAATATAAACATCGAGTAAAAAACGGTTACAAACTACTAAAAATTATTAATCTGAAAAGAAAACAATTTGTGGTAACCGCTTTATAACATAGGTCATCGAGATTATTGACTCATTAATGGCAATTTTAACAAAATTTTTTGAAAAATATTTAATTGTTAATTACTTTCACAAACCACTTAACTACTTTTATTTAATCTAATAATTATGCTTTAGCTAGGTATTAAATTAATTTTAATATATTTATATTCTAATGAATAAACAAAATGAAAATATTTTTATAAATTGTCAAAAAGTTAATACAGTTTAATTTATTTTAATTGGTGGCTTGATTTAGCAGTGTTTAATTATTTATAATAATTTTGTAAATTGTCATAATGAGTCATTGATAATGTTAGACGACCAGCAGCTTACACTGATACGACACTGATACTGACGCGAAACGTCATTTACAAACATAAACACATAAAAAATACAAAACTACTATTCGCGAGTTAACGCACTATCCGTCGGTTTTATTTTATATTTTCTTAATTTTTCTCAAACTCACTAGATACGCACTAAATTTATGTAACAAAACCGACCGATCGTGTTGGTCCGCAGTGCGTTTGGAAACTGGCAAATTCTGTATATATTTTTAGCGGTGGTTCAGATCAGCTATTTTAATACTACATCGTGAAAAGCACACGAACTAGACAATCACTGATATAACAGAATAGGTGAATAGTGATGTTTTCGTAACGGTCAACTGAACGAAAAAAAAAATAATGATGTTTATTTTGATTTTCATGTATGATCGTTTATTAACGAGTTTCTGCGCAAATTTCGATCAGAAATAATAGGTACTCATATTAACGGTACCAACAACACTAGGTTACTGAACTACAGATTTTCTGAGTAAAATTTTCAGTATAATACCGAAACTTTTAATTAAATTAATTGCGACATAGTTATTCTATAATCATTACAAATTGTAAAAATACAATTATTTTTTCGTTGTCTTCCCTTATTTTCCAACTTTCAACAAGAAATATCACTATGTTACTGAAACAAATCTCCTGAGTAAAATTTTTAGAATAATTCCAAAAGTTTTAATTAAATTAATGTTAGACCTAGTTTTTTAAATTCCACCAAAAAGGTAATATTTATGTAAATTGCTATACATGAAGTCATATATTTATCTATAAAGATAATATATTTTTTTTTAATTTATTCTTTTTTCTATTTAAAAAGTAATAAAGGAACATTTTAAACAATTGTGCGACAGCATAATCGTAGTTATTCTTATAACCATTACCAATTGTAATTGTAATACAATTATTTTTTCGTTGTCTTCCTATTCCAATTTTAAACAGGAAATAACACTTGATTAGTAAAACAAAAAGATTTTCTGAGTAAAAATTCCAATAAAATTCCAAAAATTTTAATTAAATTAATGTTAGCCCTCAATTTTTAAATTTATGCAAAAAAAGTAACAATTATGTAAATTGCTATACCTCAAGTCATATATTTGTCTATAAAAATACTATTTTTTTTTTCATTTGCTGTTTTTTTTAAATAAAAAGTAATAAAGGAACATTTTAAACAATTGTGCGACTGCATAATCGCAGTTATTCTTATAAACATTACAAGTTGTAATTGTAATACAATTATTTTTTTGTTCTCCTATATTTTCCAACTTTCCAACATAGATGAACATTTTAAACAATTATTCGACTTCATAGGTATTCTACAACTTGCAAATTGTAAAAATACATTTATATTTTTGTTGTCACATATTTGTCTATAAAAATACTATTTTTTTAAAATTTTTCATTTTTGAATTATTGAGTTAACATAGATGAACATTTTAAACCATTGTGCGACTTAATAATGATAGTTATTCTAATACTATTACAAATTGAAAAAATACAATTATTTTTTCGTTGCATTCCCATATTTAAAATGAAAATGAATAAATATAAATATTATACTACTATTATAATTATATATATTAGAAATTTTTTTACATTTTAACGGTTTTTCAATTTAAAATACTAAAGTATAATATAAAAGCAATTATGGTAACAGCTTGTGATATTTTCTTTGTACTCCTTATATAAGTTCTCGTATAACTGACAATGATCTTAGCAAATTCTCTTCCCAACATTTTTCCTATAGAAAAAAAATTATTTACCTTACTAATCATTCACATAAATTAAACCGGATAATAATGCAGCATAGTTGTTTTAAAATAGTAAATTCTTAACATTTTTTACTAATTATTAATTATATTGTCTCCCAAAAAAAGTATGAAAAAAGCCACAAATTTATCATTTTTGTCTCCATGTACTGAGAGTTTTAACCTTCTTTAAGTTCTAGAAAAACAGTTTCAAAAAAACGACGCAAGGCTTACAACGTTTAATGTCTTCAGTTTTATTGTGTTAACACATAGCACAGTAGTTTTAAAAATAGTATTCTTAACAATTTAATTTATTATTAATTCTATTGTTTCCAAAAACATAAAAGAGTTAACCACCAACAATAGTAGATCATTTTCATTTATATTTGTGCAGAAATTTATTTTTGTTTCCAAGTACTGAGAGCTTTTAAAAGTTCTTTAGATTTTAGAAAAACACGACAATAAGATACTGAAATGCAGAGCTTGCAACATGTAATGTTTTCAGTTTTTTTATTATGGTATATGGAGAGGATTTTACATAAGCCTACTTGCTTAGGTAAGACCTGAATTACCAACATTCACGAACTTACATCGAAGTCTTTTATTACTGATCAAATTGGGGAGGTATAGTATTTAATATAATCTTGCTCATTGATTTATTAAGCTGAATAACAAGAAAAAAAAAAAAGAGAGTTTAGTAAACCTTCTTTGTAAACCAAATTATTGCACGGAAATTTAAAAAAATAAGAAGAAATTAAGAAAGAAAAAAATGTATGTGTGTCAATATTTGTTTTGGTTCCAATTACAGGACAAAATAAAAGAAATACGAAGAGCCAACATTGTTTAATAGGTTTATGGGCTCAAAGTATCCCTAAAAGATGTGTGAATTCAATAAATTCTTAATGCTAGAAATATATAAAACTGGAAAAGAAGATAAAAAATTATATTTAAATTATATTATATTTTCTTTCTTTCATATTCGACCAATCATAATGACAAAATTGACATAGTTATGGAGCCCTAAAATAACATAAAAATATTCGTCTCTAAAGTTAAAAAAATAGATTGACACTCATTGATATAAGATTTGAAATTAATTTTTGGATACTTCTTTATTCAAATTCTACTCACAGTTTAAATATGTCCCCATGAATCATATCAACAAACAATTTGTTTTTAATATCAATAAAGTAGTTTATCATTGGTGTCATCTGCATTTTTTATAAACATTTACAATTAAACCACCATGTAGGTGTCATAATGGTATGTGAAGTATAAATTAGGTTTGATTAATACAGATAAAACGATGACATAATACTACGGCATTACTACATTTGGAATTGCTGTGACATTGATGGGTAATTCACAGAACATGCATTAATTACTCGAGTCTTTCTCAATAAAAACATTGATTACATTAGAACTGCATTCCTTTTGTCTGTTTTGGTACATTTATCTAGTACATCAATTGAATAATTTTACTGAAAGTAATTTTTTTTAAAAATGATATAATTATTAAAATTATCAGTATTTTTATTAGCCTGTTAAATACGCCAATTTAGTTTTCAATAGGATTTAACTACACAATTTAAAAATAAAACCAATAACTCACTGTATTTATTATTAATAAATCTAACGAATAGAAAACTAGTGAAAAATATATAGATATTTATTACTAGTATGAAAAAAATATTAGATGACAATAAAATGTGTTTGAATTATATTGCTCTAAAATTAAATAATATATAATATTTTGCATAACTATGAAGCAAATCCAAAAATAAAAATCAATAGAGCTGCGTCAAACAATTATGGCATAATACTCACAGAATCTGGACTTTTACTCTCATCGGTCGTCATCTCGCCAGTATTTTACTCGTCATATCTACTCGTAAATACACAAACGTAATAACCGAGTGCGCTACTGTGAGAAGAACGAGATGCAAGGCGAGCCGTCCATTAAATTACGCGCAATGCATGAGACTGGCAGCAGGAAACCTGCGAATCTTCCGGCATTCCCTAACCTTAAAATCCGGAACGAATTAGGTGCAATGCGTCTGTTACTATTTGCCCGTTTTCGGCATATCTGAATTTTTGTGCGCGCTCATTGGTTGGCGGTTTGCTAAACCACGCCCGGGCCTCAAGGTCACAGACAGGTCCAAATAATCGATGTCTAAGAAAATTCAACAGTTGATGGTTGTCGTGCTGGAAAAATTTATGTCCACGCCATTGTTCGGAAATTGCCTTCGAAGAAATACAAACTCCTAATGGTATTTGGAGCCTCCACATTGTCCACATTGGAATTGGCCATTGAGAGTAACTAAATTTTATTAAAGTCATTTCTTTGCGTCAATAGAATTATGATCCGATTCACCTGGTTTACTTAAAAAATAAATACGTAAATAAATACATAAAAAATATTAGAGCTTCGCAAAGTTACAACCAACATCGTTGAGAGTATGATCTCCATTTCCGTATCCGGAGAAGTAAGTACCCATTCCCTTGACATGAAAATAAATCAACCGCCGACTCAATTTGAGTTTTAAAGGAAAGGTTTGCCTATACAGTTTTATTTCACTTTCGAAACACGCTTTTAAAGTCTAGGTCTCGCATTAATTTTAGAAAGCCTGAGGCTTCTTGAAGTTTTTAGCGTCTGGGAAAAGTTTTAGAGCATAATTTTCAACTAGACGTACAACGTAATTGCTTCGTTTTGAACTTTAAGATTCAAAGTTTTCTATGAATTTAATATTCAGCACTAAATGGAATTTAATAAAATATTCGAGTGTGATGGTATTTTAAGTAATTTTTTATTTGCCATGATCTAAAAACAGACTACCAGGTTATACAATTTTTCATAAAATTTAATCACTGATTATTCTAAACATGTAAAAGCAAATTATTTTAAAATTTAAAGCTTATTGTTTTCACAGAACTGTCGAAGGAAAAAAAATTAAAACAATATTTTACTTAAATATTACAAATAATTTAATTTATTTTCAATTAAATAATTTCAATTTTAAGTAAAAATAAATAGAATTAATTTAAGAAGACAAAAATTAATATAAAAAATTAGCAATAATAAAATAAAAATAATTGAAAGTTAAAAATTTCTAAAAATAAATAGTATACATTACATGCTAGAAAGCAATTACCCATTGTTAGATAGGTTCAGTTTAAACTTTTTCCTTGGATTTTAATTTACTTAATTCAATTTAAAAATAATTATAAATTTTTTATTATGAAAATATTTGAGTGTTAAATGAAGATTATTTAAAAGAAATATTAAATAAGAATGTCTAAAAATAATCCTGATGTTCAATGAAATTCATATTTATAATATAAAAATAAATGTTTATGTTAGATTCTCTTGTGAAAAAAAAATTAAAAAATGCATGTTAAAATATTTTAACACAAGTTTATAATACAATCAAGATCGATTATAGCAGAAATTATTACTTAGAATATTGGAATTAACAACAAAAAAAATCATAAAGGAAAATTAAAAAATAAGAAACTAAAACGAATATGATTTAATAAGTTTTGTTTTAGCCGGCAATTCTAATCTTAATTCTGGTTATGTTGTATTGAATTGAGCTATTGACATTTTACCCATAGATTTAAATAGAATTCATTCATATTTAATTTAACGATTCAGGAGAGAGTTGATTGAATCCACTAAAAATATTCGATATTTGTATATCTCTGATTTTGTATAAAAACTTCAATTGTCTGGTTGTTCATAAACATTCTTGAATTAAATATTTTTACAATAATCAAGAACGTGATCTCAACTTCAGACAAAATTTTACTTGCTAGTTTACTGTAGTAATTGTTATTAAAATTTTACTTCAAAATAGAAGTACATTGTAAAGCAAATTTTTATTTACATGTTCAGACTATTTGGCACCAGTCATATCGATCCACAATGCTGTATATTCCCCAGAAAATAACGAGCCTGGCTCCATCTGTACTGAGACACAACATTGAACAATAAAGTGGAAATGGAAACTGTAGGAACGTTCGAGACTATTTTTTCATATAGTCACAGGAGGACGCAATTTTATTTTTATTTAATGTCATAGGATGAATTAAATCAAGAAGTCTTTTCTTAATTGAATTAACATCATAATAGAAAACTTTTGAAAAACTATTGAATAAATTGTTTTCTCTAAAGACGTACATTTAAAAAATGATTTAAATTTAAAAAATATTAACAAATCAAGAGTAATATTATTACAATTATTTTCTTTACATTTTTAAAATTAAATTAAAAATAAAACACAGCAATGAAATCAATGGTGGATTTAAACCAATATTGACGTTTTTAACGTGCAATCTCTTACTAAATTTGCCTTAATTATGCTGTTCTACAATTTGTTCTGAACACGCACGGTCTTCTACCTTGTAATGGTATTTCAATGTCAGACTTCCATTTTTTTATATCCCGTAATCAATTTAAATATTTTGACGAAAGAATTATATCAAATATACGAAAAATATTTTTAGAATTGTTTGATAAATCGACAAAAATCTTTATGAGTGGATATAAAACTATTCATTTCATCCCCTCTCTTAATTATATTTTTTACATAGATTTTAAACAAAATAAAGATTGCCTGCGACTTCAGAAAATAATTAATTAAAATATAATAAATAATAAAATATAATAATAATATCAAAAATAATAATAATATCAAATAATAATAATATCAATAATAATAATAATATCAAAAATAATATGATTGTTCAATTTAATCAGTCAAAAGTATAATATTTCAAATATAAATCCCCGTAAATCATTAGCTTACGATTTAATTAATGTACATTTTTTAAAAAATTACGTTTCTAGTAAAAACTATTTAAATAGAGATGAGATCTAATAGTGTAGTTTAGCCTTAAAAGAGATTTTAATGTCCATTTTACAGCGAACTTATAATTATGATATAAAAAGCATTTCCGTGTATGGCACGGAAACCTTTGGCACAAAATCAATTTGTCAATAAGGGAAAAATTGAAATGCCCTAACGTATTTCTAAAGTGGCTTAAATATCGGAGTCTAGTTTGAAAGGTCATATTTCTCCATTACGAGAGAAACGTGGAAGTATCCAGCGTCGCCAGGACTACGAGACTATATAAAGGTCATTTATCCATCCATAGCGCCAGACTGGCTGTTTCCAGTTTCACGTCGAATGGTTTTCGTCTGGGAAACAATCTTGGCAATAATATTTCGAGACTAATAAAATTTATCCAAGACATATATTGTTTTCGTAAAGTAAAATAAAATATAGTTATGAGTCATAACTTATGACTATACATTTTTGGTATAAAATATTAAAGCGAGTATTGATGAGTATGATAAAAGTGTAAGGATTATGTTGCTAAATTACTACACCATCTAAATTATCTAATCTGCCAAATCTAATATTAATTAATAGTATTAAGTAAGTTTTATTGTAATATAAAATTTATCGTTACTACCGTCAATCTCTGATCTCTTTCAAACTCGATAAAGTTATCTAAATTTACTTACGTGTAATTTATTCTCAACGTGTACCGGCTGCAAATTGATGAATTGCGGCCTCGTAACTTCCTTATACGGCGACTTTTCCTCATGGTGTTCTTTGTGATCCTTATGGTCCTTTTTATCTTTGTGTTTCTCCTTCTCTTTATCTTTTTCAAGATGCTCCACGTCTATGGCGTGACCGTGGTAGTCTCTGTATATGCCTTGCGAATCGACAAAATGCAATTGAAATGCATGCGACACACCATGGGAATCCACATAGTGGCCGGAATCTCGCTTCTTCTCACCACCGTCGTGAGATTCGTGATAGTGATGTTCCATGGGGGTGTGCGGAAGCACCGGGAACTCCCTGTGGTGGCCGTGGGACCCGTCCAAGTGGTGTTCCGATTTGGAATGCATGTCCTTGGAATGTTCTTTGCCATGATGTTCCTTGTGGTCTTTGTGATGTTCTTTGTGGTGATGGGGATGCGGTACGTGATGGTGGGCAGATTCAACCAATGTTGGTTGAATATGAGTCACGAATTGCGCCATTATTTAAGTCTTGTTATGATTACCATAGTATTATTAATAGATTTTGATTAAATAGTGATTATATATGTGTTATGCATATCTATTATGTAGTCTGAAACATTGTTTAAAAATGAATCTCTCACATATATTATACAAACGTCAAATGTATATGTTAAATAGCATATTATAATCTGTTTTAGATGATTTCATTATTTTAAATTGTCATATCTTTACATATTTTGAAATAAATGGCATCATCAAACAATTTTAAATTAAAGTCAAATTATTTTATTGCTACTAAGTTCAATACATTTTTTTTTAGCTTCACTATAATTTGTAAGTATCTATTGTGAATAAAACCTAAAGTAATTTTTACATGTATATATTTTATAATATATACTTTTACATGTATATATTTTATTAATTCATACTTTGTTTGAGTTGTAACAGATGTTCCATACTATACAAACAATGAATTTAATTTGACGTCGTACATAAATTTTCTAATAAATTAACTGATTTTACTGTATTATCCTTAAAAGTCTACAATATTAGTTATTATAAGACATGCATTATTATTATTCTACCATATTGCTTCTAAAATTTTTGTTTCACAAGAGATGCATTTCTAAACTACATTTTTCAAAAGTTAATATTACTTTACTGAACAATCACTACCCACCAAAAATCTAAAACTACTCCACATTACGAAGATCACGAACAGAAAAACAAAAACACGAACAAAAATAAACAATGCACAGAAGAATGTTTCCCAATAAATATTTTATACACAAATCAGTCTGTCGATTTATTGTCTGGATTAAAGAAGTTTGATTTTGCACGGGATCATCGGTGCGGTTTAAGAGGAAAAACCGTCAACAGATGAATGCTTAAACTGGCGAATGCCGAGAACAAAATTCTGTTCTGGAGCCGGGAAAGCGGAATAAAGTATTGAGATTTCAGCGATGGGTTTCCCGCCCGAGTCTGGTGCAGTGGCGTAGGGTGTGGAAAACTGTTGAAAGCGGCGGAGCCGTTCAGTAATTTTACGTGCCTTGAATCGGATTTATTTTTAGCTGGCTTTTATTGTGTCACATGTATGCATAAGGATCCAATATTGGCTTAATTAAAATCTATTATTAGATTGACGAGCTTGTAATATATGTAATTAATTTAATCAAGTTGTGAAAGACATTCTTTTAAATGGTGAACTACAACAAGAAGTTATAAATAAATTTGATTATATGTCCCTTATTTTATTATATGAAGTGATTAAATGTCTTTATCCGTTAATTATTTTCATCCTAATTGTTTCTTTTGCTAAGAAATATCTTTGCACACGTTACTTTTAACTGTAGAAGAAAAATATGGTTAATTAATAATTAATTGGAAATGGAAATTAATTAAAGAGGTCGTCTTTTCTAATTGATTGTCTAGAAACAATCTATTTTTTTCTTTAATTAATATTTTTCTTAAAAAATATTTTATTTAGTTGAGTTACTTTAGTTTTCTGGAGAGTGGAATTTTATCTAATAAAATTAATATTTGGAGATGAATATCAACATTCATTTGAATTAAATAATTATTTTTAACCTTTTCAATACGTCAAAATAATTAATTTAATAAATATTTAAGGGTTATGTTAAATAAATCACTTTTTCATGTTCATCAAGTTTATTCATATATTTTGTTTAACGTTTTATGTTAAATAAAATTATTTAAAATAAATATTAGAGGTGCATCTTTACTGCATCCCTGTAGTGAAAACTAGTACCCTGTTGTTCACCAACAGTTACGCCACTGCTTGTAATCAATACTAAACATGTGGACGGTCAAAACTTCAGGAAAGTAATTTTGAACTGACGCACGGAGTTTCCAATGGGAGCAACACACTTCGTACTACCACCGGACTCGAAATTTCCTTCTCCGCCCATTCTCGACCCTGGATTCGCATGCGTTGGGTTCCCAGAGCCCGGAGTTTGCCTACAATCTTGATAATTCAAATTTGTTTACACCCCCACTTGGTCCGATGTTTTGTAGCTTAATTGTGAGGGATTTCCTCTGGACCGTAAAAACTGTGAATCACCGGATAAAAACTTGGTTAATTTTTTAATCAATGTTTATCACCCACGTAGAGATAATTCCTTCTATTCTCTTACATATTAAATTAACTTAGTTAGACTGAAATTAATATAAGTGTATTATTCATCAATCGATACAATTATCTATCCTTAAAAGATAATTCTATTAATTATACTGACTGTTTTTTTAATATTTATTGAATATTATATCTGATGATTTTTATGAATTGTATGTTACCACTTGAGCAGAATTATCGGGTAATATAAATTTCCTTGCTCAAATATTAATGAACACAAATATTTTATAGGAAAATTATTTATTATCGTTTACTTTTTTACTACACAATAGGATGTTACGTGTAACACAGGTTGTAAACAAATAAATTTGTCGAGACGTGTTATTTGTCATATAATTCTATTTAACTTTTCGTGGCAACAAATTATATTTGACCATACTAGATAAAGGTTCCACAGAACTTTTATTTATAATTCGCGTGTTGCAACACGTGTCTTAACCAAAATTGTCTTTATTGATGTATTAAATGTCTCATAAACTTTAGAACTCGATCGAATTGTGTTATTTCACATGAATTCTTTTCGCTATCGTTTTTTCGTTTATCGACCCATCATTTTTGTCCAGTTATGCGATTTAAATTATTCATATTAATGAAAAATCTATTTACCAGTTTGTTTTCTTCGCAAACTAAATAATTTATGGGAAAGAAATCAATAAATCAACAGGCAAAATATTCGACTTGAACTAACTGTTCAGTGTTTTTGATTTGTTGATATCTACTATCTAATCTTGAATGTGTCGTAAAATTATAATACTGGAAGATGAGTTACAGCAATGTTTTGTAATATTTGTATTGCCTACGAACACCTGTGCGTTGAGTGAAATCTATGTGTAGTTTAAATTATATGAAATAAGGAAGGATTAATTGAGGTAATTTTGTGTTTATTACAAAAAATAATGTTGTTTATCCAGATTTTCTTTGTTGCTATTTTATCATTTGGAATGTATCTAATGTCATGCTACGCACAATAAATAAATGTTGTTGATGAATTATTGCAATTTTGTATATGTAATTTAATTTAAAACTAAAATTTATTAATACTTCTTATTATAAACATTGAGCTATTTAATTAATATAATTGTATTCCCTTCCCTAGTTACAATGTATCATAATCGAGTATGATATGTATAAAATATAATACAAAAAACAGTAAATCTCAATATTTAGAATTATATTTAATCTGCAGATATAGCAATATTCACATACAGGTGTTTATTATAAACATATTATTGAAAAATAAATATTTATAAAAAGCATAAATTTTCTTAGAAGGAACATTTTTCTAACTTTGCAGGAATTCATTACAAATGCATTATTTTTTATTAAATTATCTAATCTAACCATTTGTAAGTATTTTGATGATTAATTTCCGATATTCTCATGATTTAACAAAACACGTGTGTTAAATTAAAATTTGATTTTGTTAATAAATTATCAAAAAGCTTTACAGGTTTAATGAAAATACATCTTTTAAGAGTTTCATTAATTTATTATTAAAATTATTATAAAATGATATTGATATTATAAAGTAATAATAAGTGTTTAATAATTTAATAATAAATAATATTTAATATTCAAATTTAATTAAAATTGTAATTTAGTTGACAAATTAAATTTATTATTTTAAATTTTCCACTATTATTAAATCCAATTTATTATATGATAATTTATTAGGATAATTATTACATAAATACGTCTATTTTTTTATCATTAAAATATGGACCATATGTAATACATATAATAATATAATATACATAATTAATTAATATTAAGATAAAATTTGTTTAAATGTTTAATTTTTAAAATGCAAAATATTTCAAAATCTTCTATTTTTACTCAATGTTATCACAATGTATTGTTTGGTTTATCTTTTACTTATCATTTGATGTAGTCTACACGAAGTTTAAATTATTAGTTTAAATAGAAAATAAATGATTTCAATAATGAATCATTTATTGTGTATAATGGGTTGCATATGGTCAGACAACAAAAATTTCTATGTATCAAAATATTAATAAAAAATCATGCTTATTTTTAAAATTATAAATTTAATAAATATTAATAGCTACAACAATTATTTAATTTAATTATGTAATTTATTAATTAATACGATTGTTAACTTTAGGTTTTTTGAACGGCAAAAATGGCCGAAGGAAAATCTCGACCTAGTCTTCCTATAAACAAACCGGAAAATAGAGATGCACCTTTGAGGCACGCTCACTCACAAGGCTCCATTGATAGGGTTGGACAAAAGAAGAAATTAAAAAAAGAGATAACACCAATACCAGAGGCAGAGGAAGAGGACTCGGATAACAATGTCAAAAGAAAGGACAATAGAAAAATGAGCAATGTAAGTAGAACAAGTCGGGCACCGAGCATAGGAAAACGCGACGAACACAGATCCAGCAAAATAAGTCGAAGTGGTAAACTCAGCAGAACACCAAGTGCGGCAGGTTCGACCGCCAGTTACGTAAATGGAGGATTTGAAGTCGATCCGGAGGACTTATCCAGAGGGACGTCAGCAAGATCTTCAATGAATCATAGCATAGTAACGTAGGTGTTTTTGTTTTCGAATGAGTGAATTAACAAAATTTAGTAAATATTATTACAGTATTAATATGTAAATAATTTTATAATGAATAACAGAAGTTTGCAAATTAGAAATAATTTTCTGCTTTTTATGTCTCACTACGACATTCTTATAAATTTTGGCACATCAAACTTGAAAGTCTAATTTTAAAAAAAAAAATTTCAATTTTGGTAGTTGCTTCAACATTTTTGACTCTATTTGAAATCTATGTGGCTAAACAACCTTTAAAATTAAGGGTAAATGAACAATTTTTATTTGTATAGTTTTGAAATTGGTTCATTATTTCAGATTCCAACGATTTTATTAAATTGTTTAAGTCAGTTTTTCGGGAAAAAATCGATGGCATAAATTTACATAATAAGCTGGTAGACCACAAAGTTAAGTCCGGTATTTTTTATAATGGGAGAAATAGGTTTAAGGAGCAATAATAGTCACAAAAGAATTCAAATTTTTCTATAATACAATTATATTTTAAATGTGATATACATGTTTCATGGGTCAAAATTTATAAAAAAAAAATATTAAATAATGACATTATTTATTTATATCGTGTATTAATATTTAATATAATATTTTTTTCAGGGTAAAAGAACAGTATTGTTTTTGTAGCAAATGGAGTACTTGTCAAAAAGCATCGGCAGTAACAATTTCTGTATTAGTTATAATAATTATAGTGTTAATAGTAGTAATTATAGTAATTTCCCAAAATCCTGATATTTCTAATACAGTGAGGGGTTTCGTCCAATTTCGTTAGATTTAAATGTTATGTTCAATTAAATGAACTATAATTTTAATTTGTAACACACAATCAAGTACCTATTGTTTTAAGCTTTAGTAATGAATAACTAAGTCAAGCAATATTTATCCTTGTTGTTGGTTTTTCATTAAAAATTAAAAATAATTTATAAATTGATATAAATGTTTCCTAATTACATTAATCATCATGTTAAGCATGTACCTTCCTCTTGTTTCCATGTCATAAATGTTCAAAGTATTTAACAATAACCTATTTATTATACCTATGCAATATCAATGTGTATATGATTGTATTGTGATATAATATAATTAGTTATAAGATCTCCAAATTTTAAAATAATATTTTAAATAAACTTTGACACACTTTTGTTTTATTTGACGCCTAACATTATTTTACTTTAAATATCGTTCAATATATAATGAGCAACTGATTGATTATTATTTTAACAATTTGATATTTAATTGTCAAAATTATCTTTGTTGTAATTATCGTCTTATTAAATTAAAAGTTGATATGGAAAAATGGGAAAAAAACACTTAAATACCAAACTTCCTAATAGTAAACTGTACTACATAAAAAAAATAAAAAAGAATTGATTTTTAATTAATTATAAGTGACACACATGTCTGCCAATATTACTCAATATTCCAAAAAAGAGTATATTTTTGTGTTAAAAATATATTCATGTATAATATCAATAAATACTTTAGGAATGCATATATATAATATTAATCTATATAACATATGGAGTGGATTTTATAGATAAAATTGGCACAGTAACATAACAGTCTGAATGACCGAAATCCACAATCAATAAAATAATTCCACATCGTATCGGATTCGCTGTATTTTGTATAAAAATAAACGCAGAGCCTGTCGATAACTGTATTTATCAATTGTATGTATTTAGTAAAGAGACCCGGCATTTATTCCTATACGGCATTAAACACTTAAGAGCTGTATATCAGTTAAGTGACTTACTGACTCGAATAACAAAGCGATTGGTCAGTTCAAGTTCCTAATCGAGTCGCATCAGATCGGTCTGCACGAATATAACAAATAATTGCACAATCGAAGGTAAAATATTTTATTAAAACTGGATTTTATTTGTATGAATTGTTGTATGCATGTTGTTGTTTTTAAACTAGTTGCATCTCATCGGTTTGTGTGATTATAATAAATAATTGATCATTTGAAGGTAAAATATTTTAATAAAATTTGTTTGTGTCAGATGGTTTTAAATTTGTTATTAATTTATTAAAAGTTGCTAATTTAATTATCTTCCATTTTATATATGTATACCCGGAATGTTTAATCTGTTGGGTTATCAATGTTTACAGAATTAACACAATGCTAGTAGCCTAATATAATGTTTACGAATATATTACTTATTAATCTCTATTTATGTAATAAAATATAATAAATAACGAACTTATTTTAATACGTGGCACAAAATAATAAGGAAATTATATATTGATTATGTTTCTTGAATTTCAGGATATGATCCCATAAAGATGTTTTTTCAAATAATTTTTTCCTGTGTTGTTTTGGGTATTGTTTCAAGTGCTCCTTCCACCCGTGATTCTTCAACATGTGGATATCAAGTGAGTAAATAGATTAATTTTATGGGAGGCCCTAATTATTATATTCAAATACTCATAATCTAATAAGTTTATATATAATAGATTATTGGTACACATATTTACAGCATAAGATAAAATTAAGAATTATCTTTGTCATGTTTTCTTAGTTAATAAATATTTATTTTTTCATACACTACGTAGATAATTGTAATACATTAAATCGTATACTGATAATAATTTTTGTACGTATATTTATTAAATCTAACAACGTAATTTTAGTCATGCCACCCACTAAAAGAAGGATATATTAACGTACACATTGTACCTCACACACATGATGACGTTGGTTGGTTAAAAACAGTTGATCAATATTATTACGGAAGTAAGTATCATTTACAATAACAAAACACAAAATATGCCATTTATTTGTAATTTTAGGCCGAACCAACATTCAAAATGCTGGTGTCCAATATATTTTAGACTCAGTTGTACAGGCTCTAAAAAAAGATACCAATAGAAGGTTTGATTATTTTGATGTACTACTAAAATTTACAATTAATTTATTATTAATTTTAGATTTATTTATGTTGAAACAGCATTCTTCTGGAAATGGTGGATTCATCAACATGACACCGTAAAATCTTTAGTTAGAAAACTTGTTAAAAATGGACAACTTGAGTTTATCGGTGGTGCTTGGAGTATGAATGATGAGGCGGCAACACATTATCATTCTATTGTTGATCAGTTTACCTGGGGACTAAGGTAACGTTAACTCAAGAAAAAATACATTTTGTTTAAAAATAACTTATATTTTCAGAAAATTAAATGAAACCTTTGGAGAATGTGGAAGACCAAAAGTTGGATGGCAAATCGATCCCTTTGGTCACAGCAGGGAAATGGCTTCCATATTTTCACAGTTAGGGTTTGATGGAGTGCTACTTGGAAGAATTGATTACCAAGAAAAAACAGAAAGACTTACTACAAAGACGCCAGAGATGATTTGGAGAGGAAGCGACAATTTAGGTAAAACCATGAGTAATTTCATTATCATCAAGTGAAAATTAATCTTTCAGGTGATAAGAGTAATATATTTACCAGCGTTTTGTACAACGTTTACGCTCCCCCAAAAGGATTTTGTTTTGATATACTTTGCACTGATGATCCAATTATTGACGATAAGAAGAGTCCCGATTATAATGTCGATGAAAAAGTAATATTAATAACAATATTAAATATAAATAAAACCAAAATTATGTTTTAGATTGATAACTTCTTTAGTTACATTAAAAATATGACTGATGGATATACTACTTCTAACGTGCTTGTAACTATGGGCGAAGACTTCCACTATCAAGAAGCTAATGTTTGGTTTAAAAATCTGGATCTCCTAATTAAGTAAGAATAATTTTAAGTTTTACATGATTAATTAAAATCTGTCAATTTAATATAAATTTATATTTGTAATTAAAATTGCAGATATGCAAATGCAAGACAGGCATCAGGTTCAAAATACAACCTAATTTATTCAACACCCTCTTGTTACGTTAAAGCAATCAACGATGAAACAAAAGGAAAGAAAAATTGGTTGGTCAAAACAGACGACTTTTTCCCATATGCATCAGATCCACATGCATTTTGGACAGGATATTTTACTTCAAGACCAACCATTAAGCGTTTTGAAAGAGAAGGAAATAACTTTTTACAAGTAAGAAAAGTTTTAAGTTGCTTCAGTTTTTTTTTTTTTTAATTTTGAAATTGTGTAGGTTTGCAAACAACTTTATGCCTTGGCCAACTTGGGTCCAGAAGATTGGGTTGACTTGAATGCTTTAAGGGAAGCTATGGGTGTGATGCAGCATCACGACGCTGTTACTGGCACCGAAAAGGAACACGTCGCACATGATTACGAAAGAATTTTGGCTAAAGGAATCGAGGAATGTGAAATAATTACAGCAACTGCGTTAAGGTAATTTAATACCTACTCGTTTAATAAAACTGTAACAAATTGAATAATTTTCAGTCAACTGATGACAAGCTCCAGCAAAAAACGTCTAAATGATGATCCTAAACCAGAAATTCCTTTTAAATCTTGCTTATTGACAAATGTCAGTTCTTGCCCCATTTCTGAAGTAGAAAAAAATTTCATCGTAAATGTGTATAATCCTTTGAGTAGAAATGTCAGAAAATTTGTAAGGTTGCCTGTCTTGGGAACCGGCTATAAAGTTGTGGATTCATCAGGTTGGTTTTAATTTGAAAACGAAATGAAAGAAATTAATTAAATTGACAATTTCAGGTACCCAACTTCGAGTACAACTGATTCCCATTGCGTCACCAATATTGACCATCCCGGGCAGAAGAAGTGAAGCTACTGTCGAATTAGTGTTTTTAGCCGAGGACATACCGCCTTTAGGTTTCAAATCATTCCACATTTCCAGAATTGAGGAAAACAACATTATCCAGAAGTCACCTGTACAAAGCCAATATAAATTAGGAGTATGCATAAATATTTCATATATTAATATAATTTTTAATTAACCTTTCTCTAGAATGCTATTTTTGACATAAACAAAGACACTGGCCTAATTATTTCCGCAACTATCAACGGAATTAACCTTCCACTGTCTCAAGAGTTTCTGTACTACGAAGGATTTGTGGGCAATAATGCTGTATTCGACAACCGATCATCAGGAGCTTACATATTTAGACCGCTAGAACAAACTGCGACTAAAGTTAGTGAGAAAGCTAAAATTGAAGTTTATCAAGGACCACTTGTTGCCGAAGTACATCAAATATTCAATGAATGGGTTAGTCAAATTATTCGTATATACGCAGATGAGGACTTTGTGGAATTCGACTGGCTTGTAGGACCCATCCCTATCGAGTATATATTTTAAAGGTCACCAGTTGATAAATACTTACAATCTCAATTTTAATTTTAGTCAACCACACGGAAAGGAAATAATAACCAGATTTAAAACAAATTTAGCAAATAATGGAGTATTTTATACAGACTCAAACGGAAGAGAAATGTTGAAGAGGGTACTAAACTTTAGGCCGACGTGGAATTTAGAATTAGAAGAGCCAGTCTCAGGAAATTATTATCCAATAACATCAAAGATCTTAATTAGAGACGCTGATAAAGATGTGGAAGTAGCAGTTTTGACGGACAGAGCTCAAGGGGGGTCAAGTTTGAAAGATGGGCAATTGGAATTAATGGTAATACGTTTAAGCAACTTTTATATTTGTATTTAGTTATTTTATATTTCAGATCCACAGAAATTGCATGCATGACGATGCATTTGGTGTGGGCGAAGCTTTAATTGAAGAAGCCTTTGATAGGGGACTAGTTGCAAGAGGAACCCACTGGCTAGTTTTTGGAAGTTTGTCTAACAGCACTAGTGGTAAGCTGTTTTTTACTTTTTTATTAGACATTCATGTTTATCTTATATATTTCTACTTCAGGAAAAAGTGTAGCTGCTCTTGAAAGAGATATTGCCCAAAGAAAATTGTTGAATGCGTGGACGTTCTTAGCTCCAACAACTAAAACATTTGAGGAAGCTCAAAATAGCTATAAATTTGACGTAAGTATATATTATTATTTTTAAAATACGTGCCTATTTTAAATTTTGTTGTAGTTCGCCGGTTTGCAACGTTCTCTTCCTGATAATGTTCAAATTTTAACTTTAGAACCATGGAAAGGATTTAGTTTCCTTTTACGTTTGGAACATGTTTTAGAAAAAGGCGAAGATCCTACATTGTCTCAAACAACTACAGTTGACTTAAAGGTAAATTCGAAATAAATAATCTATATTCATTATGCTATTTAAACTTACCTACATTTCTACTTTATGTTTGTATTATATTTTTTAGGAACTTTTTACCCCTTTTACAATTAATTCATTGAAAGAAACCACTTTAGGAGCCAACCAATGGCTTAGTGACAGTGAAAGGCTTACATTCGATGCATCATCAGATACTTTGCATTCATTGGTAAAGGCTAAAAAATTAAACACTGTTGAACTGGAAAAAAGAAGGATATATGAGGACAGCGAATCAGAGGCACCTAATAACGTTAAGAGGGATACCATCACTGATGACCTGGATAATTTGAAAATTTCATTGTCACCTATGCAAATTCGTACATTTGTTGTAGAAATTAAGGAAATATAAATTTTAATTAAGGAATAAATAATTTTAAATAATTGCATGTTTTATTTTTATCATATATCTTCAAAAATATTTCTGTGACTGTGTCATTCAAATAATTTAAAAATATTTCTGGAATATTGTATTAACTATATCTTCTGACTATCTAAGTTACACACAATAGAAGTAACTTCTCTTATTCTTCGTTATGTGGAATGAATGTTTTCTAAAATAAATTCGAGAGTGGTCCTTCAAATTTAATTAGTTAATTTTTAACTTAATTTTTATTTTGGCACAAGCCAATTAATATTTAACAAAATTATTAATTATAAGAATAAGATAATCTATATTTTATAAGTTAAAAATCAATAATACATATTAAATAAACTTTTATTAAGGGATTTAATAATTTAATATTAAATATAATAACCTTCAGAATAACATTAAGATTAAACCTCAATCTACCTTATAAATCATAAATTTAAAAAAGCCTCTCCAATTAATATTTATATCTTTAAGTATTCAATAAAATTATGTTATTAATCAAAACATTTCAAAATATAAGTGGAAAATTACAGAGCTCCCAACATGAATGATATCAATGAACAAGTTGCATTAAGTGTACTTTTTATTCAATGAAACAATGACTTTCCAAAAAAAAAAACTATAAATAACTTTATACAAATCTTAAATAAAAAAGTCAATTAATTGAACAATTACCTTATAAAAAGAAGAAATATTTTAAAATTATGATTTTATACATACCTTACACAAAAAGTAAACCCTTTATCTTATTCATCTTGACACAAGCCAATTATAATTGATTTGTTTTTATTATAAAAATTTATTAAAAACAATACTCAAATCCTAGATAAGACATTTAGTCCATAGTAACACGAAAACCATTACTAGCAAGTTCTAAGTTAATTATAAATAGAAAAGATTTTAAAAATATTATTCAGTTAGATCAAAATGTTATCAACAACACTCACCCTTTTTATTTTGTTGGGTGCAAGTAACATTTCTGCTAAACCTTTAGCAGAAAATAAAACATGTGGATACGATGTAAGTATTTATTAATAGTTATAGATTAATAATAAAACAGTATCATTGAAACCAAATTATAGACGAAATTTACGATATTTTTTAAATTTTACAGGCTTGTCCAAAGACGGACCCAAATAAATTTAATGTGCATTTAGTTTGTCATTCACATGATGATTTAGGGTGGTTAAACACTGTTGATGGTTACTTAAATCAATGTAGGCTTAGATCGTTTAACTATTAATTTAATCAATTTAACATTTCCATATTTTTTTAGATATGGTGGATATATTCAAAACAGTTGTTGAAGAACTTTTAAAAAACCCTAATAGAAAGTAAATTCTTCCTTAATCATATAATCATTTCATATTAATTGTCAAAAAATGTTTCAGATTTGTCCAAACAGAAAGTGCATATCTTTCTTATTGGTGGAAACAACAGACAGAAGAAGAAAAAGATAAATTCAGGCACTTGGTGAATAATGGACAAATAGAAATTGTAAACGGAGCTTGGTGTTCAAACGACGAAGCTGCAACTCATTACCAATCAATCATCGATCAGTTTACCTTAGGACACAGGTATAATTAGCAAAAATTAAGCAAAAGTTAACGTATTTTATGGTTGGAAATGTAATTTTTCAGGTTTCTAGAGGATGAGTTTGGAGAATGTGCCAGAACAAACATTGGTTGGCAGGTTGATACTTTCGGACACAGCAGGGAACAGGCCTCGCTCTATGCCCAAATGGGAATTGATGGATTTTTGTTTGCAAGATTCCACTTCGAAGATCTCGCTAAGAGGAAAGAAAACAGAACTATGGATCTTCTTTGGATTGGTAGTGAAAATTTAGGTAACAAAACAACTATTGCTACTATTATTTGAAATAAATTAAATTTTAATTATCATCTTTAGGTGTACAAGAGAGTAATATTTTCACTTCGATGATATATAATCACTACAGTCATCCTGCAGGATTCTGTTTCGATGCTAATTGCGGTGACCCAGAAATTATTGATGACGAGAATGACGAAGGCTACAATGTAGAAGAGAGAGTACGTTTTTATATTTTACTTTAATATTTTTATGAATTGTGATGTACTTAGGTAAACGCCTTCGCTGACTATGTAAGAGAACAAGCTACCCATTACACATCAAACAACATTTTGGTCACCATGGGAGATGATTTCCAATATACCGTAGCTAGTAAGAATTTTGGAAACATCGACAAGTTAATAGCGTATGTTACAACAACGATATTGATTGTTTGTAATTAATATCTTTCCGCATCTTTAGAGGATTTGAAAAGTTTCAACCCACCATGGATGATGGCACACCAATCAGCATTTTGTATTCGTCACCTTCATGTTACGCAAAATCTGTAAATGATTATATGATAAGAACGAATGGAAAGCTTGATGTAAAGTATGATGACTTCTTCCCACATGCTCATTCTGTTCATGAGTATTGGGCTGGCTTTTTCACATCTCGCCCAACGTCAAAGAGATTTGAACGTATCGGCAACAATGTGCTGCAGATAGCAAGACAACTTTCTGGTTTTGCCAATCTGGCATATAACGTTAATTACGATCTCGAAGATGCTATTGGTGTAATGCAGCATCATGATGCTATAACTGGAACGGAAAGAGAAGCAGTGGAACAAGATTACCACAGATTAATTGCAAATGGTATTAGCAAATCTGTCGATAACATTGAAGAATCCTTGAGGTAAGAAAATTGTAATTTAAATTCTGGTATACAAAAATAAATGTATTTTTTTTTTTAGAAAAATTTTAAATGATGATTCACTACAGTTGGCTTATTGCCCTTTGGCTAACATTAGTATTTGTGCTGAAACCAAAAAAGATGAATTTAATATAGTTTTATACAATCCTCTTGGTAGAACTGTAAAACAACACGTGCAAGTTCCCGTGGAGGGAAATTCTTGGACTATTACCGACCCAGAAGGTAACTTGGAAGCAGTGTTTATATTATGTACTAATAAAATATGTATTTAGGTAATGTTGTTCAACATTTTATGACTAAACCAATTCGTGAGTTTAATGAAGCAGCAGAAGATTTAAATGCTGCATTAAACAGCGACCTCGTCATATTTGATGCCGAAATTCCACCACTGGGTCTAAGTGTGTATAACTTTAAAAAGCAGCAATCAGCACGTTTTAGTGAGGTGGATCATTTTATTAAACAACGTGGCAATAAACTTCGAATTGGATTTGATGTAAATAACTTAAAAATGCTCGTGACATTTAATAAAACTAATAATTTTGTACATGTAGGATAACAACGTTATAATTGGAGAAGACAATTTAATCAACCAAATAACTGTACAAGGAAACACTGTTAATGTGAAACAAGAATTTTTATATTACATCAGTAACTATGAAGTAAGCAATCCGTACCTCTTTAGACCTGATGAAGAAATTCGTACAGCCCAGGTACTATCTGATGACGTAAAAGTCACATACAGAAAACCCCAAAATGGTGTAATGGAAATTAAACAAGTGGTTAATGATTGGGTAACACAAATAATTCGTATTTTCGAAGGCGATAACCACATAGAACTAGACTGGGCCGTTGGTCCCATCGATGTAAGGTAATTAAAAACATAAATCTAAAGTATCATTATTTTTACACGAGAAACACATTTTAGTAATGGTAAAGGTAGAGAAGTAATTTCAAGATTCACCACTGATTGGGACACAAAGGGCGTGTTTTATACCGATTCCAACAGTAGAGAAATTTTAAGAAGAGAAAACCAAAAGAGGCCTACCTACGAATACACCAATGAGGAACCGCAATCCGGAAATTATTTCCCCGTAACTTCGAGAGTCTATTTGGAAAATGAAACTGAAAGTACTCAGTTCGCTATTATAACTGATAGAGCTGAGGGTGCTGCTAGTTTGGAAAGTGGTCAATTAGAATTGATGGTAACTAGTGATGAAATTAGTCAATAGGAAAACTAAAAAATCTCAAATAAATTTATAGATCCATCGTGTGACATTGAATGCATATTCATCATCAGTTAATGAGCCTCTAAATGAAATTGAATATGGTATTGGAGTGATTGCGAGAGGCACTCACTATATAACCATTGGAAAATCTAGTTCTAGTGGAGATAAATCAGGTGGGTTACTAACTTACTAATATTTCATTTTTTGTCTTAATATGATTCTTTTAGTTGCTGAATTTGCACAAGTCACTCAAAGAAAATTAGCCCAACAAGTCCATTTAAGTCCTATCACTCTCATATCTTCCGGACATTTGAAAACTACAACGACCTCACTCCTTAATGGACAACTTCCGGAAAATGTTCATATTTTGACCTTCGGAAAGTGGAATGATATACAAAATACATACATACTTCGTTTGGAACATTTCTACGAGGTAGATGACGATCCTGTTTTGTCTCAAGAAGTTATTGTGGATCTGGAAGTAAGTAATGTCTGTAATAACCATAATTTATGCTTTTAATTCTCTTTTTCTCGTTGCAGAATTTGCTTTCTTCATTAAAAGTTGAGTCGATTGAGGAAAAAGTTTTGACTGGTATTAAGCCAATTGAAAAAAGCGTACGTCTTAGCTGGCCACAGCTTTCAGAAGTTAACAAACTTAAAAAGAAAATAGGGGATGATGGTCTTAAAATTTCTTTAGCACCTATGCAAATTAGAACGTTTATTTTAACTGTTAATAAAGAATAGTAAGGTTTTCTTATTTAAAAATATATTGTCATTGTGGAATTTAGTAAGGATAATAATAAACTTAGCCTTTTCATAAATATAAATTTGTTGAATGTCATTAAAACTTAAGGCTTAAATTATTAGAATAACACAACATATTTATAATCAATAAAAACATTTTAGAAAAGTAAGTAAATATTACTAAACGAAATTAAAATTTTATTGATACTAGTTTTTTTTTTTAATAGATATCCACATAACAATTTAAATTTAATGTTTTTGTTTTTTAATTTTATATTACCTTATCATGCAATAAAAAATAAACAACATACCTAGTATACTATTAAATCATATCGATAATTAAACTCATGAAAATAATCTTGATCTGCTTATAATCAATAGTTTCATTAAAATAACAGAACAAAAGTTGTCAGATAAACATTTACTGATCAATTTTGATGTGTACAAATTTTAATTCCTATAAATTATTGAACTGTAAATTCAAACAACAACCTGTCAATATCAACAGTATTACATACCAGCTAGTACTCTTTTAATTTTTTTATTTTATTGGCTTAATAAATATTTAATTTCAATGACTAATTTTTTAAAAATATTTGATTAAATATTAATTAATAAAGAAATAAATTAAAAATATGACTCTTCTGTTGCCAATGCTATTTTTATTATTGACATATCAACAATAACAATGATTTTAATCTCATTGTTAATTATTTTTAGAAGTAGATTTCGGATTAAGTGGTTTTTGATATACCAATTAAACTTTATTAATAACAATCAAAACAAATAAACACGAACATGTTGCTAAGGAATTTTATATTGTTAAGTTTTTTTTAATTGAAGTGTTTATAAAATATAAAAAATTGTTGCCATATCACTTGAAAGCATTTAGAACTCAATATGAAAACAATTAAAAATTATATTTTTTAATTAAAATAATGAAAATTCCAAATATACAAGAATTTCTGTATTAATATTAAACGAGATAATTTTTCTTATAAAACTACAAAATTATGGAACACAATATTTTTCCATACTTTTGTAATTTTATATTTTTATATGTTTATATTTTCATACACTTTTTATTTAGTATAAATCTATGCCATTCTTATCTAAATGAACTTTAGAGTGGAGTAGGTCATTATTTGATAAAAAGCAATTCAATTTAAAATATTGTTTCTCACAGTCTGCATATTGTTACTGAATCCTATATTAGTAATAAATATTATATATATATATATATATATATATATATATATATATATATATTTGACATCATACATGCCAAACCTTTAAATTTATACCATGGAGAATGTGCGGGATATAATGTAAGATTCTTTTTTAATTTTATTTAATTATACGGCGTATTTATGTATTTTAATACAATTTAGGCCTGTCAACATGATATTAATAAAATTAATGTGCATATAGTTCCACATTCTCAGGATGATGTAGGTTGGCTTAGCACAGTAGAACAATATTTCTATGTCAGTAAGTGTTTAAAATGTATTTTTTCTCTAAAGTGATTGAATTATTTATGTTCCATCAGAAGTCGACACTACCATCAGCTCAGTCATAGGGGGACTTCTTCAAAAATACAACAGAAGGTTCAATAATAATTTTATTTTATATTATTAAGTCAAATTTGTTCCCTTTCAAGATTTATTCAAGTTGAAACCGCTTATTTCAAAAAATGGTGGACCGATCAGTCGGACAACGTTAAAAATCTGGTAAGACAACTTGTGAACGAAGGAAGACTGGAAGTGACTGGCGGTGCTTGGAGTATGAACGATGAAGCGGCCACTCATTACCAGTCCATAATTGATCAGTTTACATTGGGCCTAAGATATATTAGTGACAATCTGGGAAAATGCGGGGCACCAAGGGCCGGATGGCAAATCGATCCCTTCGGTAACAGTAGCAAATGGGCATGGGAAGTGTTAAGGTTTTAATGTCATACATTTTTAAATTATTAATTTTGATATTAGGTGCGTTATGGATGGAAACTGTTTAAATAGTAACCCCCAAATAGTTACGGGTTCCAAGAGTCCAATGTACAATTGGGAAGAAAGAGTAAGTTAAAATGTTTTTCATATTTCTATCCAATTGTAACACAAGTATTGCATATATTAAACTTACAAAATATATCTTTTTAGGTCAATAAATTTAAAATACTACTATTAAGTTCTTCTCAAGCAACAATTTACTACTGACCTTTGGCGACGATTTTAGATGGGAAGCAGCCGAAAGATATTACAATAATCTAGATAAACTAATTGCGTGATGATGGATATGGGGTGGCTGAAGCTCTAAACGAACAAGAATTCAATCAAGGTCTTGTTTCTAGAGGAAGTCACTTCATAACATTAGCTATAAGTAATCTATCTTTGAAATTAACTTTAATTTAAGAAGAACATCTAAAGACAAATTTAAATATTAATTTTTTAAATTTTAAAGAAACCTCAACTATACAGGTGCGTATTTTGGTTCAAAGAAAACATTTAACACCACTGTTGTTCTTTACCACAAAACCAATTTCTACGAAATCTAAATTATTTATACAAAAAGAACTTCCTGAAAATGTGCACTTGTTGACGTTAGATAAGTGGAATGACTGGGACAATCTTCTCATAAGATTGGAAAACATTTTGGATAAAAATGAAGGCAAAGAAGTTACAGTCGATTTGACCGTAAGTGTACATGTACTTATAGATAACAATTATATTTTAAAATTTATATATTTTAGGACTTCTTTGTACCATTCAAAATTAAATCCTTAGATGAAACTTTGCTTGCCGCTAATATTATGTTGGGAGATGCATCAAGACTTACTTGGCCTCAATTGAGTAAACCGAATCCAAACAGCATATTGAGCAGAGAAAAAAGGATGGAAAGGGAGGCCAGCGATTTGAAAATCAGTTTAGCTCCAATGCAAATTAGAACATTCATTGCCACCATTGAACGTAAATAGAGAAAAAAGGTCTAGCAAATGTAACTTATTTATAAATATTAAATAAATATCAAATATTTTAATAGATATTTTTATTTTGTATGCGTTTTATTATTAATATAGAATTTTCGTTTATTTCAAATAATCAAATAGTCAAAGTTTATACAAATATCTAAGAATTAATACAATTGATTTTTACATGTATTAAATTTGTTATATAAATATATTCATTTGTATTTCTTTATAAACTTGCTAATTATTTCAAGTTTTGGCAGTAATTTCGAAAAATTTTCTGTTACTTTGACTTAATATTGTCGTGCATGCATAATGCAATATTGTATCTTCAGAATTGCTTTAAAAAATATTTTATAAATTCGTGAATTTTTTTATTTTTCGATTTCAAAATTGGACTAATTAGTAATACATCGATTCTCTGATAATTTTAATATTAAAAATACACGATATAATATTTCAAATTCATTTTATTAATTTTTATTTTTTTTTTCTACAGTTGCAATAAAAGTTCTGATTTGCATTGGTGCTAGAGTGATTTTTAAGTCTTCATCTGCCCGAAGCATGCGTTTCTTTATGCTGAGAACGTTGGATTCTGCGGTCTCCTGTATTTGCGGCCATTTAAGTCTTGAAACTTCTGACAACGGAATGTTGCCAGCCAAAAGGGTTTCCTTCAATGATGTAATGGTGAATGTGTCAAATATTTTCTAAAATAAAAAAATATTAATTATTGTAACGCATGTGACAATTTGTTGATTACCGATAAGTCAATTGTTACTTCCTGAGACAAGTTTGGATCTTCATCTTTTTCTAAAATGTGTTCAAGTCTAATCAAAAATGTGCTGTCAGTATCATTCCAATTGTCTAAAGTTAACAGGTGAACATTTTTAGGTAATTCAGTGTTCAAGAACGTATGTTCCTTTTGTAAAATTTTTCCAGAGGGGAAGAACATTAATGGTTGAAGAAGTTTTCGTTGAGCAATATCACGTTCTATAGCTGACATGGATCTTTTACCTGCATAAATAATTAATAAAGTTAATTAATATTCGCATATTCATACAATAAGGTTACCATCTCCTAAAGTTTTATAACCCAGTGTTACAAAATGTGAAACACGAGCGATTAATCCTTGTCCATGTTCTTGTTCATTTAAAGCTTCTCCTACTCCCTTTCCATCATCATTAAGTAAAGCTCTATGAATCTAAATTCAATCAAATTATTATTTATGATTATTGAGGTTTTTGGCCAATTTACCATAAGTTCCACTTCGCCGTCATGTAAACTAGAACCTCCTTCGGAACGGTCGGTAAGTACAGCAAATTGTTTTTTATCATCTCGTATCATAATTTTTGCATTAATAGGATAATAATTTCCGGCTTGAGGTTCGTCATTAGTATAATTGTAAGTAGCCCTCCAGTTCTTTTTTCTGTATATCATCTCCCTTCCATTGGAATCAGTGTAAAATTCACCTTTAGAGTCAATATTGGTAGAATATCTTATAACCATTTCTTTTCCAAATCCATCACTACAATATTAACAATATAAAATAACTATCCACCTTTTAATTACACAAAATTTTACTCAGTATTAATGGGTCCAGCTATAAAATCGAACTCAATAAAGTCTTCATCTTTGTAAATCCTGATTATTTGACTAGCCCAGTCATTCCAAACCTGTTTAATTTCACGAACAACATTTCCTTTTTCAGTCAATATAGTATTGCTGCACTTATCTGCAAATTTTTTAATATCTTGATCATCAGATTTGGTTTTAAATATATAGGCGCCAGAGTAATGCGAACTCTTGTAATACATCATTTGCTGAGTCACGTCCATTGTAATACCGTGCAAAGTAATTTTCTTAACGAATCCAGTATCTGCATCTAAAGTAACATATTTATCCTGAAATCGTGAAATTGTGAACATGTAATATTCTAAAAGCTTGATTCAAGTTACCTCAAATCCAAACTCTTTATCTTCTTTTAGTTCAAGTGGAACTTTAGCATGGACCGTTTTCTTTGATGATGATTTTTTAATATTATAAATTTTATAACCCAATCCAGGTAAGTTTTCAGCTTTAAAAATTATTACTTTGTCATGCAGGGTTCCCCCAATATCATCAGTTATGTATTTAAAAGATCTGACGGGTTCAGTGACTGCTATTTCAACTTCATCACCTAAAGAGACACAAGTAATTAATTCTTGACATAACTTAACTGTAGTACCGTACCATCAGGATCTGAGACAGACCAGTTGTCACCACTCACTGGGATTTGCACGTAATGGGAAACGGTTCTAGCAAGTGGATTATACAAGAGAACATTGAACTCATCTTTGTTCGACTCTTCGCAAATACTAACGTTGGCTAGAGGGCAGATTTTTAAATCAATTTTATTTTCTAGCCCCAATAAATTTCTAAAACAAGAAAATTGGAACCACAGTTACCATGTATTATTTTGACTTCAACTTACGACAAAGCAGTGCCAACTTTTTCTAAAGATTCACTGATACCTTTCGTAAGTAATCTGTGATAATCTTTTTCCACTGCAGTTTTTTCAGTGCCTGTAATAGCGTCGTGATGTTGGAATATTCCCATAGCTTCCTCCAATCGCTTATTACTTCCCATTGGTAAACCTCCTAGTGCACTCAATTGTTTAAAAGCCTAATTGTCATTGCGAATTAATTAAGTTGAACCCTTTCGATTGAAAATTTAACAAACCTGTAAATAATTGTTTCCTACTCTTTCGTAACGTTTAGATGTAGGCCTTGAGGTGAAATATCCTGCCCACACTTTGTTAGCACTGTCTGCATAGGGGAAGAAATCATCAGTTTTCACTTGTAAAGTTTGTTCATTAGCTATGACAAATTCGTTTACAGCTTTTGCATAACAAGATGGTGTAGAGTAAATCAAATTTATTTCTTTGTCGTTAATTTTTGGATTATATTTTTTAAAGCCACTGAAATTTAAAAAAGTTAGCTTAGGATTTTTATATGTTTAATATTATATTTACGCAATTAATTGATCTACGTTATTAAATGTTCTCTCTGCAGATTCATATTTGAAATCATCACCAACCGTTAACAAAAGATTGTTGGTAGGGCGATGTTTAATTGCATCTTCAATAATTTTAGTGAAATCAGTTACCTATAACATAAATAGGTGTTATTTTATGTTAGTATAATATTATTATAGTTATTTACTCTTTTTTCGACATTGTATTCAGGACTAGCTTCATTGGGAACTAGCAACTCATCGCTACACCTTATGTCAAAGCAAAATCCACTTGGTGCGCTGTAGTGACTTTCGAAAACGGACGTGAATATATTTGAATCGCTGCCTGAAACCAAAATGAGTGTTGTTCGTTATGATCCATGGTTTGGATGAATAATGACATACCTAAATTTTCACTTCCAGTCCAGAGCAAATCCATAGTTTTATCGGCTTTTCTTTGATCTCGGTCTCTGTAGTCCAGTCTGGCGAAATAAAATCCATCAAATCCTAACTGAGCGAATATGGAGGCTTGTTCTCTACTGTGACCGAACGGATCAATCTGCCAACCGATTTTCGGACGGGCACATTTACCCAAATTGTCCTCCAAATATCGGAGGCCTAAAGTAAATTGGTCCACCGTCGATTGATAGTGCGCTGCGCCTTCGTCGTTCATACTCCAGCCACCACCAATTATTTCTAAACGGCCCTCATTAATTAGTTTTTTTACCCACTTCTTTGTCAGCTCTGGCTGTTGAGTCCACCACTTCTTGAAGAAAGCTGTTTCGACTTGAATAAATCTATAATAAAAATTTGTTAATAAACTTAATACATTTCAAACATAAATGTTTCTACTTTCTGTCTTCGTTTTGCAATAGTGCTCCGACGACCGAACTAATTATTATTTCCACCTCTACAAATAAAAGATAAATTATTTTAAAAAAACTTTAAACTAAAGTCGGTTAGTTTACTTTGATAATAATATTGATCAACAGTATTCACCCAACCGACGTCATCGTGAGAATGCATAACCAAATGTACATTGATTTTATTTAAATCAATCGGGGCACATGCCTGAAATCACAAAAAAGAAATTGAAATTAAAAAAATTGTAAAAATATTTTTATAAAATTCTTACATTATATCCTCGGCAGATTCCATCATCTTCAACTGTAAGAGGTTTTGAGTAACAAGCTCCGATTACGGAGAAAAGCAAAAATAATAATTTCATTTAAAATTAAACTTATGACTGAAAATCTTAAGTCTTAGGTAACCTCCTGTCGCTTGCTCGAAAGATAATGGCTGTTGTTTTATTTCCAATTTACACAACTATTTTTATCTGAATTCAATCTATTTAGATAATCTTGAATAATGTGTTCAAACTCAACGATAAAATTAATTAATCTGGTGTTGACATATTTATTTTTTTGAAGTATAAAACTCTTGGATATATAAAGCAAATTTATTTGATTGTTCTGAAGTAAAGTTCAAATAGATTTGAATCATTATCGATGATATAAATTTTAAAACTCTAAAATTCATTCGAAATTAAATGGATAAGGCTATAACAGAAATGTTGTTTATTTTTTAAACAGCTCTAAAGATTAGAAATAAATTATTATGGCTAATTATGTGTAATTTCATTATATAAATAATATATATTCAGTGTGACCCATTTGAAAGTGGAAAGGTCGTTCATAAAATTTATATTTTTGTCCAATTTTAAAAAAATTGTTTCCAATTGTAATTTTCTAGACTTGAAAATCTTTTATAGAAAATCTGCACTTCTCGTTTACCAAATTTCATAAAAAAAGTATGCAAATTCATAATTCTGTGGAAAAATTAAAAATAATATTTTGCTTAGACTTTGGAATAAACTGCCAAAAATAACATATGTTAACTAATTGTTCAACAATATAATATTATAATAATAATAGAATACTTATTATATTATACTCATTCTTAAAATTCAAATTTTAGTAAGTTCGTCGTAAAATTAATGAATCATGTTCGTAAATTATCCCAAAACAATTGAGAAAGATAACCACGAACTTGCGAGAAAATATGAAAAATGAATTAAATTGGATAAATGAACAGTGGATTAATGAAAGTAAACCAAATTTGGGTATTAAAATCATTAGTCATAAATATGGTATTATTAGAACAATATTCCAATATTCTTGAAAAATTAGATAATTTGTGCTATTTTTGACAATTTGTTATATAGAATACTTACTTTAAAAAAATAAACTCATAGAAAGAATGTGATTTTTAATATGTCCACAAATTTATGAATAGGCATATTTTATTATAAAATTTGGTATATACTCATTTTGGGAGGTACTTAATCCAGTGACGAAATTAAAATTAATAATCATACTGTACGTTTTGGTTTTGGGCCAAAAAGGAGATATTTTGTATATAGTTTGTATATAGAAATTTTATGGGGTTCGCAAATGGGCCGCACTGTACAGTGTACATATATACGTGATCATTTGTTCTGATACAATTAATGAAGTTACTGTTGCCAATTGCCACTTCAGCTAAGATTAAATCCTTAATTAAATCATAAAAAATCCTTTTTATTATCTTTAATCACGTTTTTTTTAAATAACATACAAATAATTACATTCCAACTATTATTAGAAAATGTTGCCAAGTAAAATATTTTTCTCCAGCTTGCTTACAGTTAATCAATCAATTTTGATAATGATCTTAACAAAACGCTTTTTAATATCTCTAAAAAACAATTATAAATTACATTATTATTTGATTGAAGTTTGTTTTTAAATTACAATGGAAAAGTTATATATTAAATAAAGTTCCATAACAATATAACAAATGTAAAATATATTTATATAATGTATTTAAGATTTAATTTCATTGAAAGTAAAAAAATTATAGATAATATTAATTAAAATATTCGTACACTCAACTGCAACAGCGGTTTCCGCCTGTTGATAAAAATGTATATTCTAATCAGTTCTGATTCTTAACCACACACCAAAAAGAACAGAATATTATACACAAAAAAAGGTAATAAATAAAATTTAATAATAACAACACCCCTTTTTATTTCATAACCGTTTTTGTATGGTAAAAACTAAAATCATATTTGTGGAATAATTATTGTCGAGTAATGCCTTATTAATCACTTATTAGTGATAATAAAATAATTTAAATCTAATTTCTTATCATAGATACATAAGTAATGAGATTTTTCAAATGTGGGTATATAAAGTGTGGGAAAGTACATTAGACGTGGAAAAAGTAGGGTTCCAAAATAAACACAAACGTTGTATGTTCTCAATGAAGTGCCTTATATTATTAACTGCGCTTATAAGCGCAATATCAGCCAAACCATTTTTTATAGTGGATGAAGAATGCAAAGGGTATAACGTAAGTTATTTTTACTGTCAATTAATGTATATAAAATAAATTACAAATTATAGGCGTGCGTTCCAATTGATCTAAACAAAATCAATGTACACTTAATCCCACATTCCCATGACGATGTAGGTTGGTTAAGTACTGTGGATCAATATTTCTTTAATCGTGAGTAAAAAACTTATTCATATTTTATATGTTTTTATTTCATTATTTATTATAGAGGTTGAAACTATCATAAGTTCCGTTATTGGTGGTCTCCTACAAAATGAGGAAAGAAGGTACATTTTACACATAAAATATTGAATATAATTTTTAATAATTAATAAATTTTAAGATTCATTCAAGTCGAAACCGCTTACTTCAAAAAGTGGTGGGTAGAACAACCTCAACTCACCAAAGACCTCGTAAGACAACTTACCAATGAAGGAAGGTTGGAATTCATTGGAGGCGGTTGGAGTATGAACGATGAAGCAGCTGCCCACTACATGTCTACCATCGATCAGTTCACTCTTGGTCTCAGATATTTGGTTGACAATGTGGGAAAATGTGCAAAACCCAAAATCGGTTGGCAAATTGATCCTTTCGGTCACAGTCGAGAACAAGCGTCCATATTCTCTCAGTTGGGGTATGACGGGTTTTACTTTGCAAGGTTGGACTACAGGGATAGAGATAAAAGGAAGAGAGAAGGAAATATGGATTTGCTGTGGACTGGAAGTGCCAACTTGGGTATGATAAAAATTTAATTTTCTCTGCCTTAATTTGTTATTAAAACATTAAATTGTAGGAAGTGACTCAAATATCTTTACATCTGCATTCGAGAACCATTATAGTGCTCCCAATGGTTTTTGCTTTGACATTCGTTGCGGCGATGAAATGATCGTCAATGATGAAGAAAGTCCAGAGTACAACTTGGAAGAAAAAGTCAATAAATTTGTAGAAACTATTAAAGGAGTCAAAGACCATTACCCTACTGATAACGTTCTGTTTACTCTTGGAGATGATTTCAGATGGGAAGCTGCAGAAAGATCCTTCAATCAGCTTGACAAACTGATTGCGTAAGTAATATTTTTGTTTTTTACTGAAATAATTATTAATATAAAAACTTAGTGGTTTCAAAAAATTCAACCCCAAACTGGATGATAAGGAAATTAATATCTTCTACTCAACCCCATCTTGCTACGCTAAGGCGGTGAATGAGTTTGCTACTAAAAAAGACATCAAGCTCGATGTAAAAACTGATGACTTCTTGCCGTATGCCAGTAGTGCCAATAGAGTATGGTCCGGTTACTATACTTCAAGACCAACATCTAAGCATTATGAAAGACTTTCTAACAATTTGCTTCAAGTAAGTCTATAATAACACGTTTGTTTAACTTAAAATTTATATATTTTTAAAGATCTCTAGACAATTGAGTGTTCTTGGTGGACTACCTCACGGTACACTGTTTAATTTGGAATCAGCAATGGGTTACATGCAACATCATGATGCTATCACAGGTACTGAAAAGACTCATGTAGAAAAGGATTACCACAGAACTCTGACTAAAAGTGTCGACGAAGCTATTGACGCCAACAGTCAGGCACTTACGTAAGTTTTACCTTTTATAAAACATTATAATAATATTATTTATTAGCAGTCGATTTATAAAAAGACAATTCTTTTAGCAACATTTTGGGATTAAGTAATAACATTGGTTTGAAAACTTGTCCCTTGGCTAACGTTAGTATATGTGCGGAATCAAACAAAGATGAGTTTCAAGTTTTACTTTACAACCCCCTCGCTAAAACTACCACGCAGTATGTACAAATTCCTGTTACTGGAAACAATTGGGAAGTCACAGATCCAGAGGGTAACAGCGTTGAAGTTGTTGTGTCAGAACCGATACGCAATTTCGATTATATTGCCCAAGCAACTAGAAATGAAATTCATGAAAATATTCTCATTTTCAAAGTTGATTTGCCTGCTGTTGGTTACAATGTATATAACATCAAAAGAGGAAATTCCATTCATAAAACTTCGATTAAAAAGGTTACCCTAAAGGAGGACGCAAAAGTTGGATTTGACGTAAGTGTAATTTTTATAAAGATTTGATTACATTTTAATATTTTTTGTGACAGGACAAATACGTTGTATTGGATGGGGAAACTGGCCACGTTAAACAAATTACCATTAATGGAGTCACCGCAGATATTGAACAAGAAATTAAGTATTACAAAGGTTCTGATGCCTCTGGTGCCTATATATTTAGACCAGATTCTTACGATCGTGATCATCATTCTTTTGGTAAAGCTGATGTCACTATTCTATCAAATGATGGAAACGTAGTGAGAGAAATCAAACAAGTTTGGAATGATTGGATTACACAAATTGTCAGAATTTACAAGGACGAAAACTTTGTTGAATTCGATTATGCTGTGGGACCCATCAACCTTGAGTAAGATTTTCCTGTACATTAACTTTTTTTTAATTAATACTATTAAAATAATTATAGTGCGGGTGATAATGGAACTGAAGTTGTTTTGACTTACACTTCTAATATTGCAAACGATGGAGTTTTCTACACTGATTCCAACGGAAGAGAAATGATATACAGAAAGAAGGACTTCAGACCAACTTATGATTACTCTAATGAAGAACCTCAAGCAGGAAATTATTATCCCATTAACACGCGCATTGCAATTGAAGATGACCAAACTAGATTAGCAGTTATTACTGATAGATCTCATGGTGGAGCCAGTCTAAATGAAGGACAAATTGAAATTATGGTAAGCAGTCAGTTAAGAGTTTTAGAGAATTATGACTAAAAATTTTTAATGGCTTTCCAGGTTAACAGAGCACTTTCCCATGATGATGGATTTGGAGTGGGTGAAGCATTAAATGAACAAGAATTCGACAGAGGTCTAGTGTCAAGAGGGTCCAATTATTTAACCATTGGTGCATCTAAATCTAGTGACGGTAAGATATTGAAAACTCATATAATCTTATCATCACGTAATAATATATTTGTAATTCATACATCAGCTAAATATGTTGTTTCTTCCAGATAATAAATCACTTCCAGCAATTGAAAGAGACATTGCTCTGAAGAAAACTCTACAGCCGTGGATTTTCTTCCCATCTCAAAGTGTTGACACGAAGTCACAAAGCTTTATTACATCAGAATTGCCAGAAAACGTTCATCTTCTGACGCTTGATACTTGGGATGATAGCAAATCTCAAATTCTTATTCGTTTGGAACATATATTGGAATGGAATGAAGACAACAATCTCTCCAAGGAAGTTACTGTTGACCTTAATGTACGTAATTTCATGTTGTAAGGCACAAAATATTATGATTTATACATGTGTTTTTTAGGGCTTGTTCAAACAATTCACCATTACATCTTTGGAAGAAACACTACTAGCTGGTACTGTGTCTTTGTCAGAGTCGGAACGTCTGAAATGGCCACAAGTTGAAGAATCTTTCAAATCTGAAATTTACAAAAAAGAAACAAGACTTCAAAGAAGAGCTGCCGATTTAAATATTACTCTTGCTCCCATGCAAATTAGAACGTTCATTGCAACGATTGAAAGGAATTAATTTATAATTGTAGTATGTTATATTTTTATTAATTTATTATAAATGAAAAATAAAATTATTATATTTAATATAACACTGTATTATTATATCATTATTATAAATAAAATTATTAAATTTTAAATTAAAATTAAAGTTAAAATAAATTAAACTTTCTAGAATAGGTATAGTACAGTAATAAACTGATCAAAAAAAGTTAAGCATATTATCATATTTAGACGAAAATATAAATTTAACGTAAAAATGAAAACAATAAAACAAAACAAAAACGAGGTTCGAGAAAACGCATCATGGGTCCATATTTAAATATTTAGTTTGATTTTAACTTCATTCAAGAATTAACAGCAAATTTTTACTGCCTTTTCTTAAAATCATGCATCATTTATGAAAAGAATACCGACATAGTGGTATAAGAATGTTTCACATTGGCTCAAAACAAGTTGATGTGGCCGCTACATTTAATGTTGACCAATCCGTGGTGTGCAGACTCTATCAACCGTCTCTAGAAATTGGACGTTTACGAGATCGATCTAGAGAAGGTCGACCAAGAGTTACATCTGACCAAGAAGAGGAGCACGAGCTGTCCAAACTGAAAACTTCTCATACAAGACCTGATTTTGGCTACTGGACATCATATAAGCCCAAGGAGATATTTAAATCGGTTAAATGATGCAGGACTCCGGTGCAGAAGACCCATAAGGCGACTACTTCTCCAGTCAGGAAAGAGAATTCAAGAATAAATCCCATAATTTTGTAGGAGGTAAAACAGAAATTATAGATAACATTATTGATCTCTATCGATGGAATTTGGAATCAAATTTTCGATTTTTAGACGACAACGCTTGACCCAAATTGTCTTCCCTTCCACCCTGGTCGCCTGATCTGAACTACATAGAAAATTCCTGGGATATGCTTGGAAGATTATTAATTGCTCACCACCCTGTGCTCATATTGTCAGAGAATTAAGACAACTTCTTCTAGAATTATGAATCACTTTGTTTCAAAATCAGGGTAGGGTAGAAGTTATGAAAAGATGCAGAGGTGAAATTAATCGATATTAAATAAAATGATTTCTTATTTATCATCATTACAATTTTAATTTTTAAATAATCATTTAATTCTAAAATAAGGCCATATACCTAACTTTTTGCGAACAGTTGATATTAACAATGCTTCCACCGATGAAAAAATGCATTAGTATACATATATCATTACTTATTAATAAAATGTTACACAACTTTTCGTATGTTACCATTTTTTATCATTTCAATCTATCAAACTTTATTTTAATATAAAATGAAGTGTCATTATAAAATCACAAACAAAAACATTTTCATAAGAGGCACGTGGTAACAGTAGGTATATTGATCAACAAATCAAATATTTTTATTGCGTATTGATTGATTATAAAGGATTACCGCTGAGTACTTTAATTCAATTTCATTTGTCGCTAAGGTAACATTATTAATAATTAAAAATAACAAAATAAATACAAAAATTTGCTCCTATGATAAAAACAAATATTATTATTTGAATTGATAAAATCAAATATTAATATTTGAATTTTTTATCTATGTATTCTGAAAAATTCTTCAAATTTTATTGTAAAATTATTTATTAATGTGATCACCTTGATCAACATCAAAGTTTTTACTATAATTTTATAATTGTTAAAGAATCATATATTGAACAAATATATATAAAATACTTAAACACAAAACAAACAATATTATTTTAAACATTTTGAAACAAAATACTCAAATATTTTGATTCACAACTAGAATTGATTACACCAGATTTAAATAAATATTACTAAATTTATTTAAATCTGGAGCAATCAATTGTAGTAAAATGAATTTATTAGTAATTTAAATTTATTTTTAAAATTATAAATCAATTATTAAAAAGTTAATAAGCTCATGTTTCTGTTAGCAACAACATGATAAAGATAAACATCTTATTTTTAATGTAATCAGTGTTTTAGTCCACTTCACAACACACGTCAATAATAATTAATTGATAAAATGGATTAAAAAAGATAATTTTGAGAACAAAATAATATGAACAATTATTAGTTCATCTAGGATTCAACAGAACTTTCTACTGGTTCGATAGAATCGTCTTAAGATGAAGAATTTACTTATTTTATTTTTAACTATATCAATAGTTTGCGGAAAACCTTTGAGTTTTGGAGACGATGGTGACGATGACGAATGTTTGGGATACGATGTAAGTACTACACAAAACAAAAATTTAATATTAAATCAATAACTGCAATTAAATTTCAGTCTTGTCATCCAATAGACTTAAATAAAATCAACGTCCATGTTGTACCACATTCTCACGATGATGTTGGTTGGCTAAAAACGGTAGATCAATATTTTTATAATAGTAAGTTTTTATTGTACAAATATTTGTCTTTTATTTATTGCGAAATTTATCTTAGCGGTGGAAACTATTATTAGTTCAGCCATTGGAGGACTTCTTCAAAATGAAAAGAGGAGGTACGTAGTCCTAATTAACATAATTAAATTAATAATTATTACGAAAAATTATTATTCAGATTTATACAAGTAGAAACAGCATATTTCAAGCGTTGGTGGACCCTACAAACCAACACAACAAAATCGTTTGTCAGAGAATTACTTAGAGAGGGTCGCCTGGAGATAATTGGAGGAGCATGGAGTATGGGTGATGAAGCCACTGCTCATTACCAATCTGTTATTGATGGATTTAGCACAGCATTTAAATATTTAGAAGACAACTTAGGTAAATGTTCACGACCGAAAATCGGTTGGCAAATCGATCCATTCGGTCACAGTAGAGAACATGCTTCGTTGTTTGCACAAATGGGATTTGACGGATTCTATTTCTCCAGACTCGATTATCGTGACAGAGCTAAGAGGAAAGCGGAAAAAACAATGGATCTTTTATGGACAGGAAGCGCAAATTTAGGTAAACATTGTTAACCCAATAATTAATCAATATATATACTAAGTGTAAGGTTACATTATACATAAATATATTTTTTTCTATAGGAAGTGACTCAAATATTTTCACTTCTTCATTGTACGACCATTACAATGCCCCTGATGATTTTTGTTTTGACATTTGGTGTGATGCTAAATTTATTGTTCCCGATGAAGAAAGCCCTGAGTATAATTTGGAAGAAAGGGTAAGAATTTGTTAAAAATTAATATATAATTTTATTTATCAAAGTAACACAATTACAGGTAAACAAATTTGCAAGTCTCGTAAAGGAAGTATCAGAATGGTACCCGACCAATAATATACTACTTACCTTTGGAGGTGACAATAGATGGGAATCTGCAGAAAGATATTATAATAATCTTGATAAATTGATGGCGTAAGTGTTACAATTTATTAAATTAAATATAATACAAGCCAATTTTTAATATTTTAGTGGTATCGAAAAATTAAATCCAAAAGTTGGAGATAAAGAAATGAACATTATATACTCCACCCCTTCATGTTACGCTAAGGCGGTAAATGATATCGTTATAGCCAAAAATATAACCCTAGATTTAAAAACTGATGACTTTTTGCCTTATGCAGACACTGCTAATAAAGTGTGGAGTGGTTTCTTTACTTCAAGAGCTTCATCAAAAAGATACGAAAGACTGGCAAATAATATATTACAGGTATATATAGAAGTATTTCTTATTAATATTTGTTCACTTAAATTAATTATAGGCAGTAAGGCAATTATCCGTATTTGCTGGTCTTCCTTATGGTCTAAATTTAGAATTAGAAGAAGGTCTTGGTGTAATGCAACATCACGACGCTCTAACTGGTACAGAAAAACAAGCAGTTGAAAAAGACTACCACAGATCGCTTTCTATGGGCATTGAAAATACCATTAAAGTTGGAAATGATGCAATAACGTAAGCATCTTTATATACTTGAAATACGTTATCTAATTTAACAAATTATAGAAACCTCTTGGGACAAGATGACATCAAGCTCAAACATTGTCCTCTAGCCAATGTTAGTATTTGTACAGAAACAGAAAAAGATGAATTCAATGTATTTCTATACAACCCCCTAGCTAGATCTGTTTCCCACTACATTCAAGTGCCAGTTAGTGGTGATGATTGGAAGGTAACAAATCCTGAAGGTGAGGAGGTGGAAGTGGCTGTAACTAAGCCAATTCGCACATTTGATTATGTTACAAAGGACATTGGAGGCAATTTGCATGAAAATGTGCTGATCTTCAAAGCAACATTGCCGGCACTGGGTTATAGTATTTACAACATTAAAAAGACTAACTTAAAAAATAATACTAAAGCTCTGAATGAAGAAATGAAATTAGGTGAAGATAAAATAGTTGGATTTGAGGTTCGTGATTGTTTTTTAATTCTAAAATCATAATAAGTTTTTAATTAATTTTTAGGATAAATATGTCACAATAGATGGGGATACAAAATTAGTAAAATCGATTACTTTGAACGGCGTTACAATGAATGTGAAACAAAAAATGATGTACTACAAAGCTTCCGCTCAATCAGGAGCATACATATTTAGAACAGATCAGAATGATAGAAACGCAAAGGATTTTGATGGTTCTGTGCAAAATACCATTCTGATAGATGATGGTGACGTCGTTAGAGAAATTAAACAAGTATGGAGAGATTGGGCAACACAAATTATTCGTGTTTACAAAGATGAAGATTTTATTGAATTTGATTTTATTGCAGGACCAATTGATGTAGGGTAAGTATGCCTGAATTTATTCTAGATTTTCGATTCTATATTACTTTATTTTAGTGATGAAATCGGTAAAGAAATGATAATGCGATATACAACAGACATGGCGACTGATGGTGTTTTCTTCACCGACTCAAATGGTAGAGAACTCATTTATCGCAGAAAAGATTGGAGGCCCACTTACGATTATACAACAGAAGAACCACAAGCTAACAACTATTATCCAGTTAATTCTAGAATCGTTATCACTGATGACACTAATGAATTCGCTGTATTAACAGATAGATCTGAAGGTGGTTCTAGTTTAAATAATGGCGAAGTAGAACTTATGGTAAATTTAATACTTTAAACTTCTTGAAATTTATTTAACTAAATAAAATATTTATCTAGATTAATAGAGGATTGCTACATGATGATGGAAAAGGAGTTGGCGAACATTTGTATGAAATAGAATATAACACTGGACTAGTAATAAGAGCTTCACATTTTGTGACTCTAGGTCCAAAGAAGAAGGGTGATGGTTAGTTAAACTATTAAACATTTAAAACTATTATTTTTATAATTTATTCTAACGTAGGAACAAAATCAATGGCAGCTATTGAACGGCAAATAGCACAAAGGAAGCACTTAGCACCCTGGTTATTCTTTGTTAACAATAAGGATATTCCAAAAACTAAGTCTTTTATATCTAGAGAGCTGCCTGAAAATGTACACCTTCTTACTTTGGATAGTTGGAGCGAAGATGGAAACACTATTCTGATCAGGTTGGAACATATTCTAGAAAAGGAAGACGATGAAACGTTGTCTAAGGATGTTACTGTAGATTTAACTGTAAGAATATTATTTATTTCTCTTTCATATATTACTTATGTATGTATATTTGCAGGATTTGTTTACAACATTCGACATCATTTCGTTGAAAGAAACTCTTCTGGCTGGAAATACACCATTATCAGAAGCGAATAGATTGAAATGGCCTCAAGTTCAACAGGATCAAACTTCATCGCCAGTGTTAAAAATAAAACAACGAATGATGAGGGATGATTCCGATTTGAAGATCACCCTAGCTCCTATGCAAATAAGAACGTTTGTAGCAACAATTACAAGAAAATAATGTGTATACTACTTTTTGTGAAATAAAAAATATAAATAAGTCTAATATTACCTTTTTTACTATATTTAAATATAATGAATACCTTAACCAAATTATCCAATGTTTTATGTATAGAGAAGTTAATAAAAAATATAAATTTAGAATACCTTATAATTCTAAATAACAAATAACTAATAAACTATAACTAATAACTAATTACTAATAAAAAAATATTATTTTTTCAATAACTAAATATTTGCAGTTTACTTCAAATGTAGGATCTCACGTTCAAATAAATACATTGTTTTACAGCCTTTTATATCCCACTATGGTTTTCCTATAAACACGGAAATTGTTTTGTGGAAGCATTTTCGAAAAATGTATTTTTGACTTTTTTGCAGTTTTAATTACGTTTTTGAGTATAACTCGTGACCTAATTGATCGCTTTGACTAAATAAGCAGTTTTATTAAATATAAATGAACTTTCTACAACTTTCATTTATATAGTTCTGAGACTGGTTCAGTATTTCATGATAGAAAAACATAAATGAAGTCATGTACCTAATATACACGAAGATTTATTTTGTTGAACTGACCAACTATCTTATCAATATGCTAAAACATTTCAAAAATAGTTATCTTTTCATCAAATTGTTGCCATGCAACTTCAAAGCACTTCACATATACTGATTATTTTAAAGATTTATTGTTACATATTTACATCAGTTTATTAAGTTTCATCGAAAGATACACAACAAACATGAAATACATGTGGTTTATATTACTATTACCAGTTGTGTTTACGAAACCATTTAATTTTACCATAAATGATGACATCGTATGCAAAACTTATGATGTAAGTATAATTAATTTCTTAGGTTTTATATCTCAGATTACAGCGAATCTATCATTCGTAATAATGGATGAAATCTGTAATACAGTAATACAGATTAATTTTTAGAATATATATATATATATATATATATATATATATATATATATATATATATATATAATCATTAATAAATAAATCAGTTACCATCAAACAATATATATTTATAAATAAAATATTATTTTTTATATTACAGATTATCAAGATAAACTAATTATTAATATAAACACTTTAAAACTTGATTATGCTGTTGCCATAAATACTAATATTAATTATATTTTTATTTCAACCTGTAAAATTTCTAAAATCAATCTTAGTAAATAGGCAGTTAAACTTCTATTAGAAATGCCTAAAATGTACGAAAAATTTAAAAGAAAAACAATTATGAAACATTTATAACAAATACTTATACTTTAAGTCTATATTAAAAAATAAATTATAATACACAAATTTTTCTATGAAATTGAATATAAATATTTTAAGGCTTGCCATCCAATTGATCCGAACAAACTGAATGTGCATCTTGTACCGCATTCCCACGATGATGTAGGGTGGTTAAACACTGTCAATGGATACTACAGTGGAAGTAAGTAATATAAAATTAAAAACAATTGATTATTTCATTACCACATTTTCTTGATAGCTGTAGAAAACATTATTGGATCTACAATTGCTGGATTATCCCAAAACTCTAAAAGAAGGTTAGTTTTTACTATAGTCTTATACTTTAAATATATTAACGCATTGTTTAAGGTTTATTCAAGTAGAAACAGCATTTTTTAAAATGTGGTTATCGAAACAGTCACAAGAAACAATTGATATTGTCAAGGATCTTGTGAACGAGGGTAGACTAGAGATCATCGGGGGAGCTTGGAGTATGAATGACGAAGCCGCATCTCACTATCAGAGTACCATTGATCAATTTACTTTGGGTCTTAAATATTTGAAAGACACCTTGGGAAAATGTGCTCGTCCAAGAGTTGGTTGGCAAATCGATCCCTTCGGACATTCAAGGGAACAAGCTTCGTTATTCACTCAAATGGGCTTTGATTCATTTTTCACAGCGAGAATTGACTATAGAGATAAAGCAAGAAGGGAAAAAGATAAAGCAATGGACACCCTTTGGACCTCTAGTGCCAATCTAGGTAATTTAACTTGATTAATTAAATTAAAATTAATAGATAAACTGAAATGTACTAAAAATTACTTTTTGTTATTTTTAAGGAAGCGAATCTAACATTTTATTTTCAACTTTAAACCATCATTATAATTACCCAGGTGGATTTTGCTGGGACAAAGGTTGTGGTGATCCCATTCTGATTCCTGATGAGGAGTCAGACAGATATAATTTAAAAGAAAGAGTAAGTAAAATTATCCTACTTAATGGTTAAATTGATTAATTATATTTTAGATTGATCTGTTTGTTGAACGTATTAAAGATTATAAGGACCATTATCCAACAAATAACATTTTGATCACATTTGGTGATGACTTCCAATGGACCTGGGCTGAAAAATATTTCATTAACATTGACAGATTAATTGCGTAAGTCACCATTGTTTTTTATTTATATTAAATGAAAAGAGAACATATTTTTAATTTTTTTCAAACTGCTTTATTATAATAAAAAATAAACACATTTTAATTTTAGAGGTTTTAAAAAATTTAATCCAACAATTGACGGACAAGAAATAAATATGATATACTCAACACCTTCATGTTATGCAAAGGCTGTTAACGAATTTATTAAATCAAACAATCGAAAATTAGAAGTTAAAACAGATGACTTTATGCCTTACGCTGATAATTCTCATGATTATTGGACTGGATACTACACATCCAGGGCTTCATCAAAACGTTTCGAAAGAATAGGAAACAGTATTAATCAAGTAACCAAACAACTTTCTGCTCTCACAGGCTTGTCATCCGACAAAAATAGGGCACTAGAAGAAGCTATGGGAGTTATGCAACATCATGATGCCATAACTGGAACAGAAAAACAAGCTGTCGAAAAAGACTATCACAAACATTTATCAGCTGGAATTAGTAACGCAATTGAAATAACTAGTGAAGCATTAAGGTATTTTCAATAGAAAATAATTAAATTGATTATTTAAAATATTCATATTTTAGTCAACTTTTGGGATTTGAAGAAAATGTTTTAAATCTTCAATATTGCCCACTTGCTAATGTCAGTATTTGTTTAGAAACTGAAAGTGTTGAAAGTGTAAATGTTCTTTTATATAATCCTATAGCACGACAAGTAACTCAATTCATCCAAGTTCCTGTAAGTGGAACCGATTGGAAAGTGAAAAATCAAGAAGGTACTTTGATTTAACGTTACATTTTGTTTTTCATTACCGTACAATTTTTAGGGGACGAAATAAGTTTCTCACATATTACAAAGCCAATGCGATCATATGATTATGTTATTGATGATATTGGAGGAAATTTGCATGATAATATTTTAATATTTAAAGCTGATTTACCAGCACTCAGTTCGAACGTTTTTACAATTTATAAAGACCTGAAAGTTAAACGACCTCAGCCTACATTCAAACCTTTAATTAATCTAAAAGAAGATGCTAAAATAGGATTTGAAGTAAGTTAATAACTAGAAGTTAGTAAATGTAAAAAAATATTACTCTTTTTTAGAATCAGTATATTATTATTAATAAGGACAATAACTTAGTGAGTCACATTAAACTTAATGGTGCTGAAATTGAAGTAAAAATTGAGTTATTATATTATAACGCTCCACACTCGGGCGCATACATTTTCAGACCTGATGAAAACCAGCAACCAGCTCAACAATTGACTCACAATATTATAACTGAAGTTCTTAATACTGATGGAGATATAATTGAAGTTAGACAAACTTTCAGAGATTGGGCTCAGTATATAATTCGTATATACAAAGACGCAGAATTTATGGAAATTGACTGGGTAGTTGGTCCAATCGATGTTGGGTGTGTTTTACTATTCTTCTTTGTTTGTTATATTATTAAAGACTCAATGTTATTAATAATTTGATTAGATTATGTAAATAAAAATGGACTTTTCCAGAGACAATATACCAAAGGATATTATTCTGAGGTACTCATCAACAATGGCGTCTGAAAGTATTTTCTACACGGACTCGAATGGTAGGGAAATGATGAAAAGGCAGAGGGACCATAGACCCGATTATGATTACACTGGAGAAGAACCTCAGGCCGGGAACTACTACCCCGTTAATACAAGAATGAACATTAAAAATAGCGATACTCAATTTGGCGTAATAGTAGATAGGTCTGAAGGTGGTGCAAGTCTGAGAGATGGTTGGATTGAGTTGATGGTAAGTTATTACTAAAATACAAGGTTTTAATTTAAAATTAATAAAAAAATATATTTATTTATACTTTTCTTTAAATTTATTATTTCTTCAGCTTCACAGGGGATTGTTAAATGATGACAACAGAGGTGTAGGTGAACATTTATATGAAATTGAATACGGTACTGGTCTAGTAGTCAGAGGATCGCATTATATAACCATTGCACCAAAGGAAGGATATGGTAAATGTTTATGCATTATATACAATTACTTTAAAATTCATTAATACAATTCTTGTACTTACCTTGAAAACTTACCGTTGGTAGATTAAGAATACCTGTCAAGAGTTGCAATTGTGTACGCCATTTAATTGATATTTTTAGGTGACTTTAAGTCTGCAAATGCCATTGAACGCCTTGTTGCACAGAAGGTAACACTGTCTCCAGTTCCGTTTTATCCTAAACAAAATATTTTGGAAAAATCTAAATCATTCATAAACAAAGACCTTCCTAGAAACGTGCACCTCTTAACTTTAGCACCATGGAATGAAAGTGAGAATCAACTAATCATCCGCCTGGAACATCTATTTGAGAAAGATGAAGATCCAGAACTATCCAAGGAAGTCACAGTGGACCTAACAGTAAGAATTATAATTTAAAACTGGCCAAATTTTTCCGAATATAATTTTAGGACTTATTTACAACATTTTCCATAAAATCACTTGAAGAGAGATCTTTAGATGGAAATGCCCAATTATCTGAAATTACAAGGCTTGAGTGGCCACAAATTGAAGAAACAGAAGCCTCAAACATTTTGAACAGAAAGAAGAGAATGTTAAGAGCTGATACAGATTTATCCATCACTCTGGCTCCTATGCAAATAAGGACGTTTATTGCAACAATTGAGAGATACTAATTTTTTAATTAAATAAAAGCATGTGAAATTAAGGCATTTTATTTATAAATATATCAACAACTCCCTGAATATTTAATTTACAATGTACTATAGGTATTTACTGTTAAAATGTATGCTATCTCAAAATTTTATGCATTATTGAGTTTCATTTTTTATTTAGGAAAGGCAATTGCCTGTTAATATTCTTATGTAAGACAAATAGCGTAACAAAGTCTATAAATAGTTCCAAAGCTGCCTAAACAATGGAGAGAATTGATTGAGTGATTAATAATGAGGATTTTTATGAAACACATGCAATTTGATTATTTAAATTTCAATAATTCTTCTTACAAATATAGGATTAAAATCAATAGCAATCATAAATTAATTTAAAATCGTGAACATCACTAAATGCACAATAATATGACTAGAAACTGACATCTCAAAACATACAGGAATGCAAAACACAGTATGTGCCCAACACCTAATTTAATTATAACGCAAATAACGCTTTTATACAAACTCACGCATTTACGCCTAATTACATAATTACACGAGATGCAATACAAATTTGTGAAAAATTTATAATATGCATATTACAGCTCAAATATTTTCAAAATCTTTTAATTGCTTATAGAAAAACCTAAAACTATTTTATTGTAATATTTAACAACATTTATAACTGTTATCGTTATATAAAACTTTAATTTAAAAATTCCATTGCTGTTTCAATAAAAACAATCCTTTCAAATACTGACGAAAATCATCTACTTCACCTATCATTGATAAAATAAATAACTTCTAGATAATTTAAACAATTTAAACTAGTTATACACTTCCATGTTTATCCATGACTTCTCAGGGCATTAAGTTGATCACATGAGGGCATTTTTATGTTTTGCGCATTATGGAATAACTCTCGGTCGCCAAAGTTTTTCGCTTTCCAAATCATTGAATCCTCTGAAAAATGATAAATATTTTAGTCAACTGAATAATACTGACATAAATATATTACAAAGAAAACATTATCTTTATCTCCATTGTGATATGACAAAGTTTTGAATAAACATTATATAAAAAATACGAAAAACATTTACTGTAATTTTTCTCCCTATAACAGGCGTGTCGAAGATTGGTGATGTATTCTTCCTCAACAGACATTTCCAATCTCTTCACAGATCCTTGGTACTCAGAATGGAAATTATCCTTTACAAAATATGGAACATGCAAATTTTGTGTAACTCGAGCAACAGGGTACTTTCTGAAATATAAATATTTTATTATATATACTGAAACAATTTTAAAAGGAAATCAATACTTACGCACTAACTTGTAGGCTATATGCTGGATCAGATATAAAGAAGCTTGATGCCATTGACAATACAATAGCCAGTAAAATTGGTAACATCTGTATAAACCCACTGAATTGATGATTCTGAAATAAATTTTTAAAAATTATATTTCCAATAAAAAATATAAAATTTTATTTAATTAAATTATAAATTCAATGACAAAGCACTTCATCATATGGAAGAAAGTTGAATCATTATAGGAGCATTGCATTTGAAATGAAAATATTACCATACAAAAGACCACAAAGTAATTTGGAATATTGCATACATAAACACAGTTAATTATGATAAATGAATAATTATGTCCCTTTTAAAATGTCTATTAAAATAAGAGTTAACTTACATCTCTATTATGTGCATGATTGTTTTCTTGTTGGCTAGAAGCTGTCTGACGTTGCCAACGTCCTCCTCTTCTGACATAAACATTGGAATCTGTAAAACCACCACCGAAGAACATATTGAAAATTTCTTCAGGGGATTCAGTGTCAAAAGTATATCTTTGTTGATGCTGAGCTCTTGAAGCTGACAATCGATCTTCTTCTCCAAACATATCATACTGTTTCCTCTTGACCGGATCAGTCAATACAGACACAGCATTTCCTAAAAATGTATGTAAATATTTCATATTACAAATATAATGGTATCATTTTACCAACAGACTTAAAGGCTTCGGCAGCACCTGGATATTTATTCTTATCAGGGTGCAAATTTAAGGCCAATTTCTTGTAAGCTTTCTTAATGTCAGAGTCAGTAGCATCTTTGCTAACACCAAGTATTTCATAATAATCTTTACATGATTTAACTCTTTTTACTTCACTTTCTTGTTGTGGAGTATACTCTGGTGTTTTTGGTGGCTCGTCAACTTTGTTTGCAACATGTCTCTTTCTAGGTTGTTCGGTCTCTGGTGGGGCAGGGGCAATCAACTTTATTTGTTCCAATAGATCTACAAATTTACACAATAAAATATATCCAATTAATCACTTGTTTACAAACCTTTTGCCCTTTGTGTAGGATACAATTTTTCTGCCTTATGTAAAAATTTTTCCGCCTTCTCTCGGTTTCGTTCGCTTATGTATTTCTCCGCAATGGAAATACATTTTTCTGCCTCATCTTTGTTCCCGTCCATTATTGCTTCACAAGAAAATTATAAAATATGTCAATATGAAATGGAAAACGAAATACAACTGTCATTAATTAAACAGCTGACCCACAGAACGCAGAGTACCAACTTAAAATTGTTTGTTGACGTCACAATAATGCGCGGCAAAAGAATTTATTTAAAATATACCCAACAAAATAATAAATGTTTTGTTTAAAGTTATATATAAAATATTTTGATTTTGTTTAATTATAGGTTTGCGTTTCCTAATTAACGTTAAGATTGTAATGTGTGTTATTGGCCACTCCTGTATTGTGGAAATAAAAAATGGGAATTATAAAAATATTTTAAAACAATTTTTTATTACCAAGAAATGACAAATAATTTATTTCACTAAATATACACTTATTTAATTACAATATAATACAGAAAGTATTTTAATAACTGTCTTAATTCCTAGCATATAATTTGCTTCAACCCGTTTTTCCACGCTTTTAACGGATTCCTGATCTTCCTCATTGAAATTGTCCTTCACAAAATATAATATATTTAAGTTTTGGGTTACTCGTGAAATAACATATTCTCTGAAATATAAATAAGTTGTTCACAAACAATATAACAGTAGTAGAAAGTTCGAAAAAAATTAAGAATATATACATACGAACTAAGTCGAAATCTGTATGCAGGATCAATTTTAATAAGGGGTAGCACAATGGGCATTAATGTGAGAAGCCAATGTGAAAGCTCACTGTATTGGATATTCTGGAATATTATGATTATTGTATGGCATAATAGCAAATTTTTAAAAATATACTTACGTCATTGTTAGTATGTGCTCTGCGTTTTTCTTGTTGCTTTGGAACTGGCCCTCGTTTCGTGCAAATTTCAATTGTATCTTTAATATCAAAATTAGTCAATTTAATTCCCAATTTAATGTCATAGTGCTTTCTCTTTTCAGGATCACTTAACACACACATTGCTTTTACTACAATTATCATTATTGTATATAATTTATAAATACAAATAAATAAATATTACCAGTAGACCTGAAAACTTCGGTAGAATCTGGATGTTTATTTTTATCAGGGTGTAAATTCAATATAAGTTTTTTATAAGCTTTCTTTATATCAGATTGTGTTGCGTCCGTACTCACGTCAAAAATCTGATAATAATTTTGACATGATTTTACTCTCTCTATTTCTTGTTCTTGCACGGCGGTATGTTCTGGTAGTTTTGCCATTTTATCCATTTTCTTTAGATTAATCATTACCGACTCCGGATTCGAAGAAGCTTCACCATCACATTGGTACTCGAAGATAAGGAGGATTCCTTCCCGTCTCCAGGTGACGGATCCGATTTGCGCAACATCGGTTCATAGCCTACTATGACTTTGTTTTACATAAGTTTATTTATTGCGCAACTACATAGAGGGTGCTTCTATAATAGATGGTCAAAATTTGGCAGCAAGTTCAATAATGAATTACTGTGTGGACTGAAATTATTTTAAGTTTTAAATAAAAAATGGAGAATTTAATGAACTCGTCTTGTTACGAAAGAGATATTTAATGACTAAATATAAATGAATATGCATTAATAATATTTAAATAATTTAATAATAATATATATCTTACAAAAGTCATATAAATATTCTTAATAATATGTAGGTACACATTTAGATAAATATAAAAATATTTAAACATATATTTGGGGTTACATATGGGTATAAAGAAACTTTCTACAATTTAATTTTGCTATTTTGTACAAATAAATAATTACTATAACCATGTTTAAATTTCTAACAATCAGATTTTAGTATTTGAAAATAAAATTTTTAAATACTATACATTATATTTCGAAAAAATATTTGTATATAAACATTCATAAATAACTAATTTGTATTTCCTTAAAAATAAAGTAATGTATATCTCATACTTGAATATTTATTTTCATGGTTGTTTGTTTTAAAATTAAATGATATGTTACTATTCTTGATTGCTGTTTCTTCTTGTGGAAATTAGACCTTTTTCGGTCGCATTTGATTCTTCCGCAGTGGATAAGTTGTCGCTCTCACGCTGCAATCCAATGTTTCCTGACACAAGAGAGTCCTCTGTAATGGGAGGCAATGTCTGATTAGAGCTGTTTACAGATGCATCACCATAAACTTCATGTAATTCATCTAATTTATTACTTATATCAACACTTCTCTCATTGGTGGTGGTAACCTTGTTTACAAGTTTAGTGGCTTCAGATTCAAGTCTTTTCAGTCTTTCATCACGAGCTGCTAAAACTTCTTCCAATGTCCGTTTAGGAACAACCGGCGTATCTGAAGTACTAGGAACATCACTTAGTGGGGTTGAAGTACTAGGTACAGCATCAGTGGTTTCAACATTATTTAATATTGGACTAGAGTCGATGTCCAAATAATTTTTATTCGGCACTGCACTATCTGTCTTTTCAATGTTTGTCTTTGGTACTAAATCAGTCTTTAATTCAGTTTTAACTACTTCATTAGTACTATTAGAACATAGGCTAAAATCTAAATTATTTTCATTAGTTTTTACTTCTTTTACCGATTCGGCTGCCTCAGTTGAGTCCAAGGCGTTCGTTTCAATTGGATTCTGAATATTTTCAGATAAATCTATTTCGTCTTGCTCCTCATCACTGGACGAGGACTCTCGATCATCACTGCAACCGCTGTCGCAGCTATTATTTTCAAAGCTTAATGTGTTACGTCTTGATGCAAATTCTTTTCTCAGTTTTTTCCATTCCTGTTCGGTTGATGAATTCTTTTCCCTTGCTTGCAACCACTTTTCCCTACTGTATTCCAACTGCTCCCTTAATTCGACTAATAATTTCCTTTTCTGGGCCAATTCATATTTTAGGATTTTTTCTTGAGTATGAAGCAATTGATGTTGTTTTTGTAGTTTGCCAACCTAAATTTATACACATATTCAATTATTTAAAAAATTATAACATACTAAAAATACCTACCACATGCCATGTTTTAGTTAATTCGTTAGTGACTGTTTCCAATCTCTTCTCTTGGTCTTGTAATCTACTTTCAAGATGTGTGTTCAATTGTTTTAGTTTATTTGTTTCTTTTTCAAGAGATTTCTTTTCCAAAATTAAATCCTATAAAGTAATATAATTTAGAACATTTTGGTTACGTAAATAAGAAATACTTTACCTTTAATCTTATGAAAGTTTTGCTGACGCTTGCTACTAAATTTGGACCTTTGGAAGTTTCAACAACCTTATAACAAGGATTATTTGTATTATTAGGATCTTCTGAAATTTCATTTGTTGGTGTTTGTTGATGGCTCAACAATTCGATGAGAACTCTCCAGACTTTTGGTAAATTTTCAGCTATTTCATCGACACTATTCAACTGATGAATCGAACTTATATTTGTTTCTAAAAATGAATAAAACAACTAATTTATTTATTTTGTACAAATGAATAATTCTTACCTAATTCATTAGGCTTTTTACTTTCGATTTCATTATATGTGACAAGGGCAGCTTCATCATTGTCAGTTGATTGCTTCTCATTGACTTGAGTTACCAAATCCAAAAGCACTTTCGGCAAAGCGGACGAAACTTCTTTGGATATTTCATTTACGACAATATTTTGTAGCAATCCATGATTTTCTTCAAGAATCGTTTTGAGCTTGTCCAAATCAATATCCTGTGTGTTATTAAATCCAAGGAGTATTTCCGAAAACAGTTGATTAATCACAGCAAGTTCGGCTTGATATTCACGACACTCGGCCTTACTTAAACCTAAATTGCTTTCTAATGATTTTATTTCGTCGTATTTATTTGAATTGGCATTTTCCAGCTCCTCTATTCGTTTCCGTGATTCTTCATGTTTAGTTTGTTCTTCTTCCAGATCTTTTTTACATTCTTCCAATTTAGCCATCAATTCGTCCTTTTCCAATTTGTTCACTCGATGTCTTTCTTCGTACAATTGTCTAAGGTTCCTTATATTTTGTAATTGCCTTTCATATTCTTCTCTTAGATCTTGAGAGAGTAGTTTCATTTCTCTTCCAGCCAATGTTTTTTCTATGCTTTCCACTTTTTCTTTAAGCTGAAGACGTAAAATGTTAAGTATAATGTTATTATGGCAACTGTTAATAAATTATGACTTACCTCTTTTAATTGCGCCTCACGTATCTGCAACATATGTTTGGAAACGTGTATTACATCTTTTAAAGCCACAACATGTGTTTTGTAGTCTTCCCGTTCCTGTTCGAAATTCAGTGCTTCCGTATTTAGTTCCTGAAGTTCTTTTTGCATTTCGGCAATTTGCATCCTCATTTCGTTGTTCCTTTGTGTCAAACAACCAATGGTCTCCAACCTTTTGTTGTTCTCTTCAATTGTCATCTTTAATTCCTCGTTTTCCCTTTGAAGTCGTTGAATTTCGATGTTCCCATCATTCTCAGGTTTGCATTCGCCACGTTCGTTTTTCAGTTTCTCGTTTTCTTCCCTCAACAGCAACACTTCCTGTCTGAGGGCGTCCATTTCTTTTCGTTTCTCCGCAAGAATTTGTCTTCGTTTTTCGTGTTTCCTCGCAATCTCCAACTTAAACTCGTTCAATTTTTCTCTGTTCTCATGGCTAAGTTGATTCAAACTGCGTTCTTCTTTATGTTCGGCTTGAATTTTATCGATTGATGTTTCGTCGGGGGTAAAGGAATTTTGAGTGCTTAAACTGTCATAACAAATTTGTTTGTGCTGCTCGGAAAAGCCCAACGTACTGAAATAACCTCCCATTTTTCGAATTTTTGCGCCTCTAAAACCAAGTTTAAATTTATACGATGATGCATATTGTCGTGAAGAATTTCGGGTAATTGGACAGGCCATTGCCAAAAGGTAAAGTTTATATTGTGGATGAGTAATCAAAACTTATTTCTCCGCATTAAAAATAGTTATTTTTCAGAAAGAAACAGACATGTTTATTTGCCAATTTTTTTTATACCGGTGTTTTAAAAGGAGAGACAAAGGATATTAAAATAGGTATTAAATCAACGCAGTTTCCTTGTCTGGAATATTCTCTAAAATTAGACCATAACAATCACGAGTTCGTCTTGTGTACAAATCAAAAAACATTAAAATTTATATATTTCTACAAATAATATTATTTATAAGAAAATGTTATACCATATATTATTATTAATAAATTTTTTTCCCGAAAAATGTAAACATGAAGACACGATAAAACCTCAATTATCATGGAGAAGGAATAATTTTAATTTTATAATTGATGATTTAAAAAAGATAAATACATAAGTTAGTAAGTAATTATACTTCTGAGAATTGCTCATTATAATATTAAACAATGAAATAAATACAAATAATTTTAATATACATTTGTACTATTATATATAATAATATAATTTTCAGTGTTTCAGGAAATTATCGAATAAACAGGTAAATAAACATAGGATTTGATATAATAGTATAATGAAAGCTTTTTCAAAATGTCATTTTAATTGAAATAATTTTATAATATATTTACTTTACCTCCAGTTTATCTACATTGAATGAATTCAAAATCACTAAAATAAACTAAAACTTCAATTGAAATATCTAACACCAATAAATTACGCTCGTTAAATTAGTACACTATCACAATTAATATTGCTTACTATTTTCTGAATTAGTCCACTAGAATTGGGGAAAAAAGGGAGATTTTTTTGCTACGACTAACACAACGTTTACAACAATACGAACTTACAATTTTCTGAATTAAACCTTAAACTTAGACTACTAGCTAAAACTACAAATTTAACTTGGTCTCGTACGTATTGGTCTTTATTAATAGAAAGCATTTATCCCATACGTCAGCTACGTGAAGAGAACCGATGCCAGTTTTAAAAATATATCGACTACAGGGGCGTTTCGTCTTTATTACTTCGTTGTGGGTAATATTTGCACATGTAAATTAATAATTTTAACAATTAAACTCAACATAACGATTAAATAAAAAGACAGACGTAAATTACTGAATATGTTGCCAAATTTATTTTACAGCAAATTAATCAGTTACAAAGAAATTTATTTTTAGAAATGTTGCAATAAGGCTTTGCTCCAAATACGATAAACGATTTTAGTTTTCTATTGTTGGTAATTAATTGTTAAAAGTAACAAACAGGTATTAAAATTACCTCTTGTATTTTTAATTAACTGAAATATCACTAATATCATAACGTGATGCAATAATTATGAATTGTTGTTTGAAAAATATATTTAAATAAATCTATATTATTTAACCCGGCGCATTCACCACACCACAAGTTACAAAAAAGTTTATTAAAACTAAGCACTGAAATATAAAAAATTATAATGTTAAACAAATGAGTGAAGAACTATTATCAATTTTTTATAACATATAATGTAAGTAAGTTCATATTAATCAAGTTTAAATTTAAATTAATAAAATCTAGTTTTTAAAAAATATATTCAATTATAGAGATTAAAATTGTTACATAAGAACAAACATATTATATAACAAATAATATTTAATGTATAAATAATTCTTTAAAATTTGTTAGAATAATTCAAAATTTAGATGTTTCTCAGCATTTTTGTCAATGTAAACAAGGTGTCATTAATTTTATCCGTAATAATGTCGATTGAATTGAACGAGTCTGCTAATATGAAACCGTAAACTTAAAAATAAACACATCGGTTTTATTTTCAGTATAAGCAGTATATTTATTCCGTAGCCTATAATATGTTAGTCGTGCTACTGACATTCACCAATTTCAACTGTCCCGTTCCAAAATCATAAAAAAGAAGGCTGAAAATTATTTATTACATTTCGGTATATTTTCGTAGATTAGGAAAAACGGTTTTTCAATGAAAATGTTTAAAAGTGTTGAACTGTCTAAAATATAGTTATTATTTAAAAACTAAATTGATAGTACTTTATGTAACTGTATTACGAAATATTTTTTTTTTGTTCAAATAAAACGCTGTGAGTGAATTTTTAAAACACGTCCTATTTAACTATGAGGTAAGATTGATTTTCGATAAATTTATTCTTTATTATACATCACATAGTATTAAACAAGTCTGTATTAAAAATAAATTTTAGTACTTTGCCAGCTAAAAATATTTTAACGTGGATTTAATCGCACCTGTTTATTCCTCTTAATCTACTTACTTAATTATGTTTGTACATGTGTTAGATGCGTCACTTAACCTAAAATGTGACTAATATATGTAATTTGTTTTATATATATATATATATATATATATATAATTCAAATTGTTAAATTAATAACAATGTTTATAACAAACAAACAAATATTGCTTGTTTCAGAAATATATATCTGCATTTATTTCTGTGCATCATATTACTACAAGTAGCGTATTCTGATAGAGCAAACGGCAAACTAAAAAAGACTAATGATGAAGATAATGAAAGCAATGAAAAAACTATTAAACTAAGTAGTTTCAAAGCAAAATCTGAAAAAAAGTTGGAATTTAAACCATCGGATAAACAGAATGAAGATATTTGTAAGAAAGGTCAATGTGGAAAAACAAGAAATAAAGATCTGGAACCGTTTAGGAAAAATAAATGGACTGATGACGATTCAAATGAAGAGGTGAATAAAAATGGTAAACAAAATAAATATATAAGTCTTAAAAAACCCTTAATTAATAACAATAAGCTCGAAAAAACTAAATACAAAGCAAATGGTGCAGAAGATAGCGATGAAGATAATTTTCAAAAGAAAAGCAACAAAATTAGTAGAGCGAAGTTTCAAGAAAAGTTTCAACAACTTAAACTTAAAGGAGATAAAAAATCAACTAAAAAATTTGCAAATGATGATGACGACGATAGCGACGAAAATGACTCAAAAGGTATGGATAATTAAAAATTAATCAAAATTATCAATAATTAAATTGAGAGTTGTAAATAAAAATAATTACAAAGAAGTGTTATTTAAAGTTAACAAATTCTTTTTAAAAATACAGTTTTTGCAAGTATGTGTATATAATTTTATTTTAGAAATTGCCAAAGCCTCTAAAAAGGGCATCAAGACTGGAATTATAGCAAAATTGGAAAATAATCCCAAAAATAAAAATATAAAATTGTTACAAACTAAAAAATATTTAAAGAAAAATGACGACTCAAATGAAAGTAACGGGGAAAGTGAGAATAATGATACAGATGATGATGATGATGATGATGACGATGATGATGACAATGATGATGACGATGATGATGACGATGATAGTGACGATGATGATGATAATGATGATGATACTGATGATGATGATGATGATGATGATAATGATGACGATAGTGATGAAAATAAATTAAAAAGAAAAATTAAAAATTCGAAGAGTAACAAAAAAAACAAAATAACTAAAGATGATGATGATGATGATGATGATGATGATGATGATGATGATGATGATGATGATGATGATGATGATGATGACGATAATGATAGTGATGAAAATAAGTTTAAAAGAAAAATTAAAAATTCGAAGAGTAATAAAAAAAATAAAATAAATAAAGAGAATAATGATGAAGATGACGATGATAGTGATGAAGATAACAACGATGATAAAAGTGAGGAAGATGATGACGAGGACGAAAGTGATGAAGAAGATAAAACATTAGAAAAACGGATAAATAAGAAGAACGATAATAAAAATACGAAATCAAAGAAAGGTGACATTAAAAGCAGTATAAAAAATGGAAAAAATAGAAAGGATTTGAGTGACAATGATAGTGAAAGTAATGAAGATGAAATAAATGTGAAACCAGCAAAAACTACTAAATATAGTATTAAATTTTCCCATGAAAAACAAAAAAACAACAATAAAGTAGATGGTAGTATTATGAAACTACACAAAGCTGATAGACGACGTAATAAGTAAATACCCCTGTTGTTTATATGAAAAATTATAACTGAGTATTGTGTTTAATTACAGAAATAACGATGACGATTCTAGTGAAGAAGAAGATCCACATCCCAAACGTTTCCATTTCAGATTAGATGACGATGAATATTAGTTTGTAAAAATATTTATTTCCAAAATATTTTCCTTGAAGTCTGAAATGCATACAGCAAAATACATGTTTAATAATTATGTACTCATAACTCATAATTTTCCAAAACTTCATTCCAATTGCAAAATATTTATTTTTTGAATAGAATTATTAAGTTCGGAAAGTTTATATTTGCTCGTTTTAAATGAAAAAAAATATCAAATTGTTCTGTAATACGATCAATCAGTTATTTGTAAATTACAATAAATACTAGGATCATATTTAATAAATTTCTAACTATTGAGAATTTTAAGAAGAGTATACTAACTAATAGTAATTATTAAGCGTGTGTTATAAGCAATATCCAATTTCCAATATGTAAAAATACATTGATTGTTATTATTATCTTATTAGTTTGTAAGTTGTTATACTTATAGTAGAAATAAAATTCCCATAGTTTTATATTTTATTTAATAAAAATAAATAACCAATTAAGAATTATATATTTTATTTATTTCTAATCAAGTAATGGTAAATAATTTCCTTTTGTATAAAAATTCACAGTAACATTCAATAAAATACTTAACAACAGAATTATTTATATTTTTTTATTAAGTGTTCACCAAGATTATATTTTTCCCTCGTTTACCCATTTCTTCACTTCCATTCTCTTGATTTTATCTGATGGTGTTTTAGGTAATTCATTTACAAATTTGACTCCACCCCTTAACCTTTTTCTGTCGTCCACTTTTTGGTCAACATAATTTATTAGTTCCTCTGGGGTAAGTGAAGAATTTTCGTCTATAACTACAATTGCTAAAGGATGTTCACCATCTTCGGGATGAGGTACACCTATAACAATTGCCTCTCGCACATCCGGATGCGTAAGGATTTCTTGCTCAATAATAAGTGGCTGAACGTGCCAGTCTCTATATTTAAGAACCTCTTTCAGTCTATCTTCTATATAGAAACACCGTTCCTCATCGTAATAACCGCTGTCGCCAGTTTTCAGGAAACCGTCTTTATCAAAACAAAACGACGAATCCAATTTGTAATAACCATTCATTACAGTGTCGGATTTTATTCTAATTTCACCCACTTCATTAGCACCAAGTATCTCTTCCGTTTCTATATCTACAATCTACCAACGCTAAATAAATATGACACCAGTTTATCGATTTCAAAAACTTCACTTACTTTAAATGTAAAACCATTAACAGGATATCCCACGGAATTTGGTTTATTTCTAATACTTATCATGTGGGACTTAATTGGCGGCAAAAATATTGTGCACACACCAGCTTCAGTTAGACCATACATTTGAAATACAGTAGTGTTAGGTAACATATTTCGCAGACCCAAGACGAATTCTTCATGAGTTTTATTGCCACCAATCACAAGCCTCATTAAACGACTTACATCTACATTTTGTGGTTTCTCAGATTTGCACATTTGTATTGCTTTAGTGGAAGATAGCATGAGCGTATGAACCTAAAATCAATCACTCCGTTTGTAAATAGAAATATGTAAGTACTTTACTTACATTGTATTTGTCTATGAAAGTCCATAACTGTGTAGTGTTAAATTTATCACATATTATCGAAATTCCTTCAAATAAAATAGCATGAAACAAAACCGACACTGCTGACAACCAATAATAAGTGGTGTACCACATATTTACTTCCGGCATATTCCCCCTTAGCTTCGCTTCGAATGCAACACGTTCATAATCAAGAGTCTGCTTCAGAATACTGTTCAAGTCCAAGAGAGTCATAAAATTTGAATGTTTCGAACAAATTGCTTTCGGATATCCGGTGGTGCCACTGCTGAAAAACATGAAGGCTGTGGTCGTTATATCAATTTCAACCGGATTAAAATCACTTTCTTCGGGCTGTTGGCCAAGAAACTGAGCAAATTCTGTGTACTCATCACTTTCTCCGAACACGACTATTTCACAATCGGTACCCTCGGACCGCAAAATCTCTTCTAAAATAGGTGCACTTTCCAAATTAGAGAATATAATCTTGGGTCTCACTTGGGTCAGTAAAAGTCTCATGTCGAATTCTGACAAACTCGGATCCAGAGATGCATACACTCCTCCAATAAATTGTGTTGCAATTAATGGGACGCAACTGTTTAAATGGTTGTTTGTACACGAACATATTATATCGCCCTGCTCAATGCCTTTCTTCTTTAAAGTTATGGCCGTTCTTATGCATCTTTCGAGTAATGAGGCGTAAGAATCGGTTTCTCCAGTTTCCGCAAGGATCTGCATCAAAATTTATAATATATTCAGTTATTACTCTCCTACTTTATAAATTACTCTAATACTTACTTGAGCTATCTTATTTTTACTTGCAGCCTTTTGTAGTTGATCGAATAACCATTTTCCTAATCCAAGAATATTGGGAAAATTAACTTTATTTGTTGTGATAATACGTTCGTCCATTTTTCTGGTTTATCTTAAGCACTAGTCTTAAAGAGTATCATTTATGTACAGTGAGGTATTGAAAATACTAAATCCTATACGTTCAGGTCATAATGATTATCAGTTATAACGTTATCAGATAATTTTATATATAAGTATCTATTCACCTAAATTGAACACTTCCCATTTTTATATTAAAGTAAGCGGTTACTTGGCAACAAAATGTCTGTAAATTTATGTTTAAATAAAATGAAACTCGGAAATACATTTGTCTGTATCTTTTGTTGGACTACATCTGAACTGTTAACCGGTTATGGGTCCAGTTCCAACGAAATAATTGAGTTCACATGAATTCAGATCTCAAAACTATATAAATTGGGTAACATGGAAGTAAGGAATGCAAGGTTTACTCATGGATGTGGAGGCAAAATAAAAAGGCCCCCAAAAACTTAAGCTAAAAGTATTGATACTGATTATGATTATGATAAAAGGTTTCAAGAATTTTTGAGGTTGAAAAGTACTGCTCTACTTTTAATAACGATTTTTGGCTAATAATGAAACACTTGACACGATAATAAGATTATCTAGTCCAAAGGTATTGTGAAATGAACTCCATAAACCAATGAAGACCGACTCTAAAAGCTGTGTTTGGGTTTCTTTAAGCTTAAGGGGGATCCATCACAAGATATGTCAACACAAGTGTCAAAGTTAAAGAATTTAACGTAGCGTACTCTAAAGAAAAATATACTTAAAGAAGAGAATAGAGAATTAGAGAGTTGAGAAAAAATGAGCAAGTTTTGGAAACTATAATCTAGTTTTGAAGTCATCTGTTTTAATAAAATGAAAAATAGATCTAAATAAAATAAAATAAAGTATCTTCTAAATTAAATGATCAATTTGCAATGAAAAATTTAGTAAACATAAAACAATTCGACTGACCAGTCACATGAGTATGAGGGGAGTGATTAAAAGATCATTCATTACTTTATTGTACTCATACATTCAAGGACTTCACGAATGCTGTAACGGGCTACAATGAGTATTGAAAACCAATCTCTTATTGTGAAGTTCTTAAAGGTTCAACTTGAACTTTGAGAAGCTGCAATGAAAAAAGAAAGGCATTCTTTAAAAGAAAATAAAACTTTAGAAATCAAAAGGAGCACATTCCTTTGTAAGAGGGTGTTTCGAGTTATAATGAATATCCATTATGAACAAATGTTTGGTGAATTATTCGCTCTTTGCTAATTTTATCTACTAACAAAGAAATGGTGATGTAAAAGTTTGATGTATCGACATCTTGGATTAAAAAATCATCACGGTGCTCGAACTGATGCATTTTAATTTTTTTAAAAGCATTAACTCTACGACGTGTAAAGCAGATCAATGTCTTCTAATAAGAGACAAAGTATGTGAGAAAATTTTAGTAAGTTTGTTTTTAGATGATGATTTATGTTAGATGATGGACCTAGTAAAGATTTATTAGAAGAGTTTATTCAGGGACTTAAAGGTCTTTTTAAAATAAGATCAAATTTCCTTGTTTCTTGAGAATAGAAATTGAAAGTAAAAAAGGTGGAATTAAAATTTCTCAAACTTCATAGAATTTTGTGAAGATATGAGATGGATTTGTAAACAAAATAAAAAGATCGATATGACAGAAAGTTTCCAAATATTTAAATATATAAAATACATATGAAATATGATACCATTTGTATACTTAACCTTAATCAATTATCATATTTTTAACAATTAAGCATTTTAGAGTGTAAACATGCTTGTATTCTGATAAAAATTGAACTATAAATTGTTGCTACTTTGGATTCTTACTTAGTGTACCATTGTAACCTTCCATTAGTTCCAAAGTCCTAACATATTAAACCCTTATTGAAAACTTTATATTTACACCATTTAGATGTATTGAAAGTAGTTGTAGTTGATAAATTAAATATGAATATCATAAATAATGAAACACGATATTTTTTGAAAATTAATTATCTGATTGTATACTTATAAAAATAGTAAAATGAAATAAAGTTTAGTGAATAACCATTACAACTTTAAAACAAAGGTAAGCTTTAATCATTAGAAAAATATATAATTGTCCTGATATTAAAAATTAAATTTCTTGGAGTTAATATTAAGAGCTCAAATTTATATTTGTATTGTAATATTTTTTTTACTAATTTAAAACCATTTGAGCCCCTTCGGAATCATAGGATCACCCTAAATGCATAAACACAAGGAACCCCTTGTGTTTATTCACTTTTACGGAATACACTGACCATGAATTTAATTAAGTAAAAATAATATCTAATCTCTATTGAATTATAAATCACTTCAATAATTACAATTATAATTGCTACATTGATATACTTATCTAAAGCATGTGTTTCTGTTACATAACGTTTATTCTAAAATTAATAGTATTACGTAAATTTTCCATTATTTTTACTGATACTGATAATTATGGACGCTTAAATATATTTGTTCACGTAGGACACTTTAGAATGTTTACAATGACTTACATGATATATGATTATAACAAATTTCGCTGGAGGCATATTGTTGTTAAATATTTCAAAGTAGCTTAGTCATGTCACCTGTACATATTTCTAGTTTATTTCCGTTAATGATTATATAAAAAATGAAAATTTAATTTTAATTTAAAATTAAGAAGTCGCGTAACATAGAAAAATAATATTATGTTTAGATTAGCTGTTTGAATATTAAATTATTGCATTAAAAAAAACTAATTATTACATTCCTAACAACTACTGATTGTTCAACAACTATTGACTACGTACTATAATTTTATAATACACATTCAGTATACATTATAAAATAAAAATAGAACAAGTTTACAATTAAATTAACTCACATTTTATTTTGTGTTTTATTATAACATAGATATTTCTTAAGAATTCTGATAAAATTGCAGGGCAACCAAAACGTAAGTTATAATGGTACCAGAAATCTGAAAAATCAATGTTTATCAAATTTAATTATATTTTAAGGCTTATACATACCGAAGATAGTAAATTGGTTCCAACTATGAAAGCATTTAGAAAAGTGAGCTTAGGTTTTCTCAAAAATAAACACGACAAAATCGTTTCCAACTACCGGAGAAGATCTAATTTAATGTACATGTACATGATAAATTAAATAAATTATAATTACCTGTAGTACTTCGAAATTTGTAAAGCCATTTAATTTTCTTTTAAAAATATATGATGAAATATCATTGCACTATAAAGAATTAAAATTACATCAAATATTCAAAAGTTTATGTTCCACTTACCACATTTTGAACATTTTGGGCCCTGAACATCAAATACACAATACTGACCATGGTACCGAAGGTTCTGAGTTGCAAAATTATAATATAATTTGTAACTTTATCCCATTGCGTTATAATCATAAAAATGTTAAAGATTAAGTTTAAAATCGACATCCATAGCCAAAAAACACATTTAGCTTGATAGAACTCCGCAATGAGTAAGAAATTCCTCGAAAGTGCCAACACGTATTTGTGCAATTGTCTCAATTTACCTTCCAATGTATCAAATTCTTTACGATGAACTGGCACAATTTTGTTACCATTAGAAGTATATAAAATAATTGTATTATTTAACTCCTGCTTTAAATCTGAGTATATCTTATTAACAAAATTTATAAGCACTGAAAATTTTAATACAATAGTTAGTTGGATGTAGAAACTAAAAATTACTGGGATCTGTCTCAGTATCTTAAAATCCATGTTGTCATCTATAATAAAGTTACCAACAGCAAAACCAGTTAAAACGGATGTGATGATGGCAATATACAGGTAAATATATTTGTGAAATGTTTTCACGAACACTTTCGAAAAATGAATGTTGTTTCCAAATTTGTTCGTATTCTGAAATATACTAATCCATCCATTCAAATCCCTAATTCTGGCGTTTGTCTTAATAATTGCCACCACATGTATTATCATTCCGTTCAAACAAAAAATTGTCTCTTGACAAAGTATAAAACATTGTAGTGTAGCCTTTTGGCATTGCCGAGTGATTTGGTAGCAATAGACTAATGTACACAACACAGACAAGAACAATATCGAATAAGAAACCTGAAACAGTTTAGTATGCGTTCTGTAATGCTGCCTCTTCGACTTGGGCATCTTGTGTGGACATTCAGATTTTATTGGCATTACTATTAGAAAAAAATTAATGCTGGGTTTTACCAGACAAACCAGACAATCATTTTTCATCATTCTTACTAAACAGGATAATTGTTACTGGATGTTTACAATTTTTTTTTTTAATTTGGCCTTTGCATGAACGCATGAAATTACTGTATAAATTGAATTAAAATTTTAATTCTCTTGATAATAACCGCTAATTTAAGATGAAAAGATATGGTTTCATTAATTTATTTTCTCATATATTCAGTTATTATCAATATCGGTATGTGTATTTATTTATAATTACACTATATCAAAACAAAATTAATAGTATCACTTTTGTAGTATCTATAATTTTGTGCTTATAGCTGTAAATAATTACAGGTATTAAATTTAAGTGCATGATGGTAGTACAGTATTTAACAAAAATTACAAATATTTATTTTTATGATCGGTAATCACGTTTTCCATCACGAAAGATGTCGTGCTTCAAACAAGATAATGCACTCCAAATTAAATACTACTTTGTTTGTTTGCTTTGTTCATTTACAATATTAATGATCATTACATATTAAGACATAAGAACTGAACTATTGATTATTAGGCAGATATAATTATATAGACTCTACATATGAAAACACTATTCATTAATAAGTTTTTTAACGTAAATATGTTTTAAAAGTGTCAAAATGTAATATATTATTTACCTATAGTACTTACTTAAGCACTCTGACTTAAGCTTGGTAAGTAGTAATCCCAGAACCTACATACTTATTAGCTAACTTGTAACTAAATTCAACATATCCCATTATCTATTTAATTATTAGGCATTTTAATTCGTTTGTTCTAAATTTCTATGTAATCAAACAATTATTATAAATTATTACGTGAGTTTCAAGTGCATATAATGGTGATCTTGTGCACTCAATAATACAGTCAGGAATGAATCAATATTTCTTAAATTATTGAGACGAAGTGTATCGTACAAATTCACGAGAATACATAACATTTCAACAAGGAATATCTAACCTCGATTTACGTACGCAAGCGCCGTTTAAGGAACAATTTAAATAAATATCGTCAGGATAACTCGATCTCTTAGTTGTGCTTTACACCGATTTAACATGGGTATTAAATCAGGTCAGTAAAAAAATATTTTTTTAATTAATCACAAATTTATTTAAGAATTAAATTTATTTAACAAAAATAAATTAAATGCCACACAAATTAAAGCTATATTTTTGAACTAATCAAAGTGTGACTATGAATTGTGAATTCTATCCCAAATTGAAAAAACATGTAGTAATAAAAAGATCTAATAATAATAAACAATATATTTATTTCTAATAAAATAATTTTTATCTCATAATGCTTATATATAATACATGTATACTGTTAAGATAGGCATATAAAAATCTAGAAAAAGAAATGTGGTTTATTAATTTTAAAAATAATGATTTAAAACTTGGCTACCAATATTTCTTAAATTATTAACAAATTTATCGATTGTTACAATAATATTACCTACTCATTATTAATAAGCATAATAATATTATCGATTATTCAATATTATAAAGAACTCTTTTTTTACTTTAAGTTAAAAATCTTAATTATAAATTTGCTCAATGAATTCATCCCGAAAATTATTTATATCTAATTAATTCATTTTAAATTGCATATAATTTCGTAGTTATCTAAAAATAGTAGAATAATAATATTATCATAAATTTTAATTTATATTTCATATCATTAGATTTATTTATATATTCTATTGAACATAAACAAATATAACATATATGAATGTACATTCATATTTGTAGTTACATAGATAATAACAATAAGTCTGGATGTGAATTTTGGATCGGTATTTTGTTAAATATTCCAAATTAGTTTCCGTAAAGGGCAGCATATGATTTGCAAGATATCTTTATAGATAAAATGGTCTATTGTGTCTTCAGTTCTTACTATGGGACCATCATGTTTAACTGTTGGTTTTTGGTTCTTAAAATCGTATCTCATTCCAATCTCCTTTCATATTCTAACCCAAATAATATGCTAATACTTAATACCACGTGAGTTGGACCCAGTCCATATGATGTTTGGTTCCATTCAGATTTAATGGTTTTCTTTAGATATATAAGGCTTCTTCACAGCTATGCCCTCAAGTAGCATCGACGTTTCTTAGTTCGATTAGAAACAATCTTGGGATATTTCCTGATTATTTTGCCTTGATAATTTGGCTGGATTATTTGTTATATGTTTTTCTACATTTGGATTTGTTTTTGTACGTGTTTTCGCATTATTCTGAATATGGAATTCATTAAAATTTTTGAAAAATACCATGTCTAAGTCTTAAATTTGGTGAAATCTACCGTTGATGCAGTCCCTCATAATTAAACGGTGCGACTCCCCTTTTCAAGGGGACAAATTCCGACAAATTTTTGTTTTTATGGATATGTTAACTTAAACTTAAAATATTCAATTTGTTTATCCATCGCCAAAAATAATCAATTTCATAAAATTATTTTATATTTTTAACCACCATTGTATAACATGGTTTATAAAAATAATAATAAAAGTATAAAATATCTATGTCTCCAAATTTTTCGAAATTGTTAATGAAACGCTTAATTTTAGATGACTCAAGGAGATTTGAAATTAAAGATGAGAAAATTATTTGTTCCCCCTTAGAATTTGTGCCAGAACCAGGTGGCTTAGGATATGAATATTTCATGGCAATGAAAAAACATAAAAACAAAGTAGCTCAGGTAATCTCTATTTATTCAATTATAATAATTTGATTTTTTACTTTTTATTAAATTGTACTTCCTCCATAAAATAAAATGAGATTACTTCTAAGGAATTTCGTAAGTTCATTAAAATTTTTCGTTGCAGTATATCCTAGAAAGTGGTGAAGAAGACACCTACGGATCCTTGTTGCAACGGTCAGTCAGAACTGCCTTAAAGTTAAAATCCAAAGGCTACGATAAAGACGACATAATGTGCTTATGTTCCAACAACCACATCAACAGCGTCGTGCCATTTTTGGCTGCATCTTATTTAACCATGAAAGTGTGTTCTTTGGATCCTTCGTTATCACAAGCTGACGTCACACATTTGATACGTCTAGTAAAACCCTCAATATTTTTCGTTATTGAAAAATCAAAACAAATGATACAAAATGCATTAACTGAAATTGGGATAGATGCTGAGATTGTTGTGTACAACGACGCTACTTTTGATGAATATCTTGAAGAGAGCGAGGAAGAAGAATCGTTTGAACCATCTCTTGCTTCAAGCCTTCATGATACAGCAGTTATCATATTCAGCAGTGGAACAACCGGAATGCCCAAAGGCATCTGTCAAAGTCATTATGCTATTATAGCACAGTCCGTTAATATGCTGTACTTATTCAATGATATTAAGGATACAGACGGAATACAAGATTTTTATTTCAGCAACAATAACACTGTGACTTCAGTGACGTTGTTGTATTCTTCTTTATACTGGATATCAGCAATATTGTTTTTCACTGCAGCAGTACTGTCAGGAACATCTAGAGTTGTATGTTCAGCATTTGATCCAAAACAGTTTTGGCAAATTCTTGACAAATATAAAGTAAGTATGAAAATCATCGTTCTTCTGTTTTAAATTACTAACCGAACAAGGCTACTAAAAAACTGTGAAATGTGCCTTACTAACCGGATTTCAGGTAAATAATCAGCTTTTATTAACTAATTAATCAAGTGTGTGTTAAATGTTTTAATAATAAATATATTAAATATTAATAATATTAAAATAATCATTGGGTTTTTATCTAGGTATCATTAACATTTTTGGCCCCAAACCAAGGAATTGATATCTTAAAAGTTGGCAGACCGGACAATATCGACACTAGTCAACTGAATATATTAGTGATCGGAGGAGCAACAATAAGCCAACATTTCTTAAAAGAGCTCCGTGAAGTTTTGCCAGGAACATTTGTGTGTCAAGGATATGGTCAAACCGAAGTCGCAGGAGTGTTGACCTGTTTCCGGAGTAACAGTGTACAAGACACTTTGGGATTGCATTATAAGCCTGACTCGTGTGGAAGACCAGTACCCGGAGTAGCATATAAGGTACTTCAAAACTCTATTAATTATCAGTTACATTACATTATTGTAATGTAATGTAACTGATGATAAGTGACGTAAGATGTACAACAAATTTAAAGTGTATTGTTAGTTGCATAACTTCAATTAGAAAAACTCATAAATATTAAGTTCTTGTATTCTATCACAATGATATTAAATTTAATATTACAGATTGTTGATCCGGAAACTGAACAACTATGTGGACCAAACGAACGAGGTGAGCTAAGAGTGAAAACCAAATTCGTGATGAACGGTTACTACAACATGGACTCCTCGGAAAGTTTCGACAGCGAGGGCTGGCTAAAAACCGGCGATGTGGTCTATTTTGACGAAGAACTATTTTTCTACATAGTCGACAGGATAAAGGATATGCTGAAGTACAGATCGTGGCATGTGCCTCCTGCAGTATTGGAAAAAGTTTTGACGCAGCATCCCGCAGTACATCGTGCCGTTGTCATTGGACTACCCCATGAAGAAGACGGAGATCATCCGATGGGGGTCGTGGTGAAAAACGCTGATTTTCCAGACGTTTCAGCGAAAGATATTGAAGATTTTGTCAACGAAAGGGTTGATGACAGACACCAACTGAGGGGTGGAGTGAAATTGGTGGATGAAATACCCTTAACACCCAGTGGAAAAATTCGAAGGAGTTACATTAAGAAATTAGTTCTAGACGGCAAAATATAAATAATGCAGTAGTTTTCTTAGCTACGGTTAGAAGATGAATTATCGAATTTAATAGTATTTTAATTAGAATATCAGGAATTATTCTGTGATGTAAAATTAGTATATAAATGTTTCTTTTTACATTAAAAATATATAACATTAGATTATATTTATTTAAGTTTATTAGTTGTTACAACTAATTAATTATTAAATTAATAACACAGTAATAAAATCTTACATAGCAAAATTAAGTTAACTTTCTATGATAATAATTATAATATTATTATTACAATGCATTAATTTCGCAAGCATGTAAAACGAGATTCCTAGTTATAGTTTTAAAAAGTTCACTCTTTGGTACGGTAATATTTTTCTTATCTTTGACAAAATCATTAAAATCTATCATTTCTTCAGGTGTTCTTGTTCTTACTTTCCAAATAACAAACGAGAAAATAAGATCTGAAAAAATAAAAATTAGTATTAATATTATTAAATAAAAATAATGTATTATTTTTATATTAGAATTTAATAATTTATCATTTGTCTTTATATGTTTGTTTATCTAAAATTAGTTTTCCTACAACATAAATAGAAGCTTTATTTATTTAGACTAAAATTATGTACTATATTATCAAAAAGAAAGAGATTAAATTTAAAAAATCTATATTTCTATTCTATATTATGTAATTAATTAATAATTATTTTACTTTATACTTACTTGCTTTAGAATATCGTCTCCATTCATCTTTGAAAACAGTGTAAGGATAGATGTCATCAACATTTTCCCCAAACAATAATAGCATCTGTTTTAAACTATTAAAATACTCATCCAACAATTCATCTAATTTATCTAGAATATCTTTTGTTGCCGCTGCATATAAACAATACGATAAGTCATAAACAGGAGAACCAACTCTAGAAATTTGGAAGTCCACTAAAGCCATATCAGAAAATGTGTCGTTATCCTTAAATGCAAGAAGAGAAATAATTATTAGGGTATTCAATGTGTCCCCACATTAAATGCACGAAAATTAATCACATATTCATGACCTCAAAATAGATTGATTCGACCCAATTTACGTGTAGGTATATCAACATGCTTTCTTCGAGAGATACAGTCCTTCAATGATTACTGAATGTAATTATCATCATATATCTCGAAAATTAACAAAGGTAGAATAAAGTAATTTTATACAGTTACATAACTTTTAAGTCTAACAAAATAACAGGGATGTTGGAGGGGATGACCATGAGCTTAAAATACCTCTAACTTTTTTGAATGTAAGTTTATTGTAATCTTGACATCACAACATAAAATTTTTGAAAGTTTTTGTCTAAAAATGACCCTCTTGTTGAAAATATGTTCAAACACCCTGTATACAAATATTAAAAAATCAAAATTCGTTTAGAATTTTGTGATATCAGTTACTAAGAACATTACAGCAACTGAAACTACCTCTGAAGGTCTGTATCTCTCTTAGGAAACATATTGGTATATAGGCAAATCGGGTCAAATAAGCCTATTTTAAGTTTAAGAATACGTTAATTATTGTGCACCCATTTTACAGACACCCTGTATAATAAAATAGAATTTTGACTTACGAATTTAAACATCATGTTATTATTCCAACAATCACCGTGAAGAATAACTCCATTTGGCCCATTGTATTTGAGAGCTTCCACAAAAACTTTCCAACCATCATCTTCATATTTTTTAAAAACTGTTTTAGCATCAGTATCTTCGGGTCGTAAGTAACTGTAAACCACTTTACACACATTATCAATCGACTGTTGGAACCCAGACATTGGATTGTCGAACATCGACCGATATCCACCAACAGCATCAGCAAACAAATTCGGTTCCTGCTTTCTGAAGGCGAAACTCAACGCGTGAAACTTGCCGTACTGCCGCAAAATATACTTAAACTGGTTCAAATTCATAAATTCATTTTTGTCGAACATTTTAAATCCCTGCGATTTTAAATTTTCTAATAAAACATACTCATCCATCTCCTTGGTGCTTGTTCCGTAGCATCTTGCTACATTCATAATCGGTTCGACTTTGTACTGTTGACGAAAATTATCTAACTGAGGCCACACGTTCTCATAAAAATTAATTTCATTCAAGAATGCCAGTCTCACACTGAACGCATTTCTTACGGCCACCGATTTTAATGAATTCTTTAAAACCAAATCCAAAACTACTTTTTTAGTGTCGCTATCAACGACGGAGAAAAACACGATTTCTCCCATGAAACCTTCGCCTTTCTTGTTCGATTCGTGCAAAACTATGTCGTAATTCGTTGTGTTATCACTTTTCACAATTTCCTTGACCAAATTCTTTATACTTTCCGGCACGTCCATATTGTAAAAGAGCTATACAACGACAGACAACAAGCAAGTACTAGCTGGAGTTGTGGTAAAGGCTGATGGTTGTGTACTGTTAATAATTGGTGCTTGCGAGACCAACTTATGTGCGCGACTACTGGTTTTTATGCGCGAAATTGTTTTCTAAATGCTCGAGGCTCATAAAATGAGAAATTTCTCTCAAGGTGATACGTTTACATGACACAAAAATTATCTTATAAACAGAAATATCAGATAATAATAATCAGCTTTTACTGAGTACCATTATATTGCAAAGACATTTTGTAAGGCACTGTAATCACACTTTACAAATAGTAGACATTCCGACAATTAACTTAATTGTCAGAGCAAACAGACATGGCTGTTATCAATGGGGTCATTATATTATTAATAAAAACATTAATTAAGTTTTTTAAGGAAATTAAATTTTTGATATGTGTTGAGATTATTAAATAATATATATTTTAGATTGGGCAAAAAAAATCGAATTCCGACACTGAAAAATTGATTCCTGATGCCTTTCAAAGATGAGCTCTTTATTTTAATAGGAAGATCCTCCTCATCTCAGTTTTCCCTTTTTTCTTTAGTCTCGTATTTCAAAATTCATATTTCGTTATTACTTAATCGTATAGAAAAAATTCTATTTACATTTCTTGTTGGACATTAAACACTCTATAAAAAAGGTAACTTACAATCAGTTTATAACTCTTAAAGGTTAAAAGATATCGGAGGTTAATGTTTAAAGAATTTAATAAAAATTTCTTTTTTAATTCTAATTTATGAGTAAATCTAATAATTAATAATAATATAATCGAATCTAAATAAACCATATCCATAATTCATAAAATCCCTTGTTGAAATTTTAGAATATGAAATTACATTTAAGTTCATTAATTAGTCTAATTGACTAATTTATGCCAAAATTGTCACTGCAAACCTTATTGAAATGATTTTAAAACAACAAAAATTGAAAATTTTTCCCTTCTCCTCTGATTCTTAAAAATATCACTCTTACGGAGACAAATACAAAATTCGAATTTTGATTGGAACAGAAAATTCCTTCTTCGTACATGATTAAAAATATAATATATAATATAATAATATAATTATAATATAAAAACCATAAGATGTGTATTTCCATTTTTGTTTTATTTATTTTAGTCATATTTAGATGTATTTAAATGATTAAAAATAAAAATATAATTAAAACAAATGTAATTATATCGATATGTCCCCAAAGGAAATTAATTTCAATTCTAATCTAAAAGGTCTATAAAATCTATAAAACGTACCCAACAGACAAGATTTCTTCTAAATTTTATAAAATCCTTCGTTATTCTGAGGATGCGTCTGATTCTTACCAAAATCAAAAACTGTTTAAACCGCTGTTTTCTACACTGATGACCAAGAGAAAATCAGAAAAAACTAATTCTTGCGATTCCTGTAAAATATGCATGCGTGACCTATTTAATTTGTTTGCTATTATTTTAAACTATATTAGTAAAAATTAAATTTAAGTGGATTTTCTTTAGACCAAATTATCTGCAATACAAATTTGTAGTCAAATTTTAAAAATTGAGTTTAAAAAGTAAATTTAAATTTTATTTAATGCCTTTAAATAATATGTTTAAAGAATAATACAGTATGTGTTGTTTTGTACTACAATATTATATTAATATTGATAAGTTTCAAACTAAGACTAATTCCTAATCAAATATAATAAACAATCTCAGTGTAACATACCCAAAATTTCTTCAAATTTTCATAATTCTGATGTTAAAATCACACAATTTGGACAGAGGAATCCTGAAACAATGAAAGACAAATTCGAACAATATTAATAAAAACTATATTTTATATTTTAATTGGTTTTTGTTTAAATTTATTTTTATTATAAATGATACATACTACAAATACATACTTTAATATTTAATGGAACTAAAAGAAAAAATAATAATTATTGTCACAGCAAACTTCGCACCTGTAAATGTTTCTAAAAAATCAAAATACGTAACTATTTCCCTTCTCATGTCTGAAACTGCGATTTCGAGAAATAACAATTGAATACGCCGACCACACAAATATGCACAGCTTACTTAGGTGGCGGATCCGCCGATTACTACTTTCGTCCTTGTCGAACACTCAAGAACATGTATTTCTTCCTCTTTCGCTCTTGCGGGGACAAATGCAAATTAGAAAAATGTCGAAAATCCAAATGTACCAAAATTAAAAATTCATTCATTCACCGCCCAGCATTATAAAAGCTGATTACATCGGTTCTTGCGATTCCTCATCATTCATATTTTAATTTATTTGCATTATAAAAAATTATATTTTAAAATAAATACATTCATAGTTCATAAATAGTTATCTATATATTATAGAAGAACGAAATTTTTTTAGATATATTTTTGCCTGTTAAAAGTGAATACAAGGATTTTTGGTACAGAATTAATTTAATTTGGGCATACACGGATATTAAAAATTTGTAATGTTATAAGAAATGAAAAAAATTATTTAACCCATACGTTTCAATTAATTTTAATCAAATTGTCTTTTATAAAACAATCTTATATACAATGTGGCCCATTCGAAAGCGTCCGACTGACAAAACAAGAATATATGTACTTTTTACATGAAAATTGAAAAAATAATACTAATCATGAATTATAAGATAATTTCAGAAAAAATAAAGTTTTTTATTTAAAAAATGTCATTAAACATCAAGTATTATTATTATTATTAAGACTCAGCAATTATTTTGTTATAATTATTTATATACAAGAAGACACAATTCAGGAGCTCCAAAAACCATGGATGCAATATAGAATTATAAGGAGGAAACATAGTCATGAAAAAAGCATAGCAGATAGCGATAGTATGACAAGTTATGAACAAGAGAACTTCCAACATTTGAAACTAAATTCTCAAAACCCCAGCCAAAAAATATTCAATTATAAGTTTATTGAAAAAAAATTGAGTTACATACACATATAAATAAATTCGTGGAAAAATATTAAATCTCTATACTAAATTGATTAGAGTAAGATCTTATTATTAAGAGTAAAATAATAATATTTGGAACTTTAAGTACTACTTTTTACTAAAAGTTTATTTACATTTTCTCGCGAATTGATCTCTCTTTAGGCTCTAATCTGTACATATACATTTAAGAACTCTTCAATATCAAATCATCTTTGGACCTGGACAGTAATGTTTGCACTATTTGCACCCTGATTGATTCAATTTAATTGAATTCAATTTAAAGCAATTGGTTAACTATTTGAAATTATTTTAACTACTTATGGTACTTGATAGTCGGGATAACAAGCTGATACTGCACAATTTGAATCGAATAATTTGGAAGCAGCTTAAAATGATGCCATATCTAATCCTCCTTGGTGACTCGACATCATGTGTATTGGGATACGAATGCGGATATCTTCTAAATGGTTAGAGTAATCGATTAATCACAAGATACCTTTTTCATAGAGCGGTCAATTTCCTCCAAGAAACATAAATAGAATTTCTTTTGTACGATCAAGTAATAAGGAGATATTGACTTTGCCATATGGAACAGAAGAAAAAATGGAAAACAAAGATGAGAAGAACCTTCCTATTAAAATTAATACATACACCGAAAAATTTTTACCACATTCTGTTACAAAAGAAGTTATGAAACACCTTGTACATATATATTGACGTTTTATGTCATTTGGCAAGATCGCGAATATTAAAATTTTGAATGTATGTATCTTAAATTGTTTTAAATGAAACAACAAAATATAATTTATTAACTGAAGTACACAGTTGATTTATGGAGTGATAGACATCATTACCAATTAGGTAATATTGGGTTTATAAATATAATTGTATAATTAACATTTACAAGTTCTAACAATGACTACCAAAAGGAAAAAATCCCTTAAAACTGATTCCCAAGAAATCGAGAAGCCAACAGAAAAAAGACAATATCCAAGAGCCTCAGTAGAAGCAGAAAGGAAAAAACATCATAAAACGAACAAAGAAGCAACTGCTGCGCCACAAGGCAAAAAAACCTCAATTAGAAAAGAAGCTGAACTAGAAGCGGCAGCAGCTTCTTTAAAGGCAACGGAAAACGAAGCGAGAGCTTCAACCGCGAAACCCAAATCAGAAAAACCGAAGAAAGATGAACCAATAAAAGAACCGTCCAAGAAAACACATACAACCAAACGTAATACAAATGCCAGTCTACAATTAGCTAAAGAATATGACGTTAAATAGAAATCATTCTTGACAAAAATACAAAAATCTTAATATTTATTATGAAACTGAATATTGTCATTTTGACATTTTCAAGTTTATCTTGAAATATTTATAATCACGAAAGTAACTGTCCATCTAATATTTATTAATGGCTTCCGTCTATTATTTGTTTGAAAATGCCTTCCAATTAGACCAAGAACTCATTAGTCTCTACATGTAGGTAATTATTTATATGATACTTTCATTAAATTTAATAATAAAGCTGTTTCCCTTAACTTTGTGTCTGATGTTTTAGTAAGGTCGGAAATTTGAAATATCTAAGAGTTCTAGCAGCAATAAAAATACAAAAGGTGATAAGAGGATTTTTGACACGGAAATGGTTTGATAAGCAACTTGCTGCAATTACCACCGTTCAAAGATTTATCAGAGGTTGGGACTTAAGATTCCATCTTGCTGAAACTTTACCATCGCATTATGATAACTTAAATTTGAGGTACTACAATACCTGCGCTACCAAATTACAAGCTTTATATAAAGGTTACATGGTAAGGCATTTTCTTAGTACTATCGATTAGCAACAAAACGGGTAATAATATTGCAGACAAGAAAAATTGTTAATGTTAAAAAAATGGTTAATAAAAATGAAGAGGTAGCTAAAATTAATAAAGAAACTCAAGAAGTTTTCAGCAAGAAGCTACAAGCCATTAATGACCTTCATTCACTTGAGAATCAAGAAGTTTATATCAATTTTATTGTGGAAACCCTGTTTCACAGACATCATTTATTAAGAACAACTTTGGTAAAAGGAGTGTTGTCAGAGAAAGACAGCGAGTAAGGAACACAACATTAATTAATAATTTAGTACCTACCAGTTGAGGTTGTGATAATTTTAATTTTTTTATATTTGTAGAGAATATTCAATAATTGAAAAAATGCTGAAATCTATCTCTTGGAAGGAATTTATATTGAAACAAAGACGGTTGTACAAAAAGTGTTATTCTAAACAGGAAATAGTATCGTCAAATTATACGACTAGGGAACTAAGAAAATTAGAAAAGTTGAAAAGAGAATCGAAATATCTGGCAGACCAGCCACGTATATGTCAAGCTAAAAAGCCAACATATAATTCAAAAGAGTGAGAGTGACATAATTTCCATTTTTTCCCACCAATAAATTCATAACTTCATTAGATTTTATAGTAAACCACTTCCAAGTAAACATCCAAAAAGTATATTCGCATCAGAAAAATGGAAACGACCAGAAGTAGGTTTGAGAGTGACTGATAAATCGAAGAACATTTCAGATAAAGATTTTGTTCTAAGCAGTTTGGTGAGAACGATGCAGGATAATGAGATTCCTCCCTACTACATAGAGTTCTGGTTTGGTAAAGAATGTCCTTTACACAATATTTTGGAGTAATATTTTATTTATATAGCTATACACATATGTACAAAAATTTACAATACAACATTTACAAAAAGTTCTATACAAGGACTACACTAATACAAAGTGAGATTTAAAGTAGAAAATGCGTACCTATTTTGCTGTCGTGCTTCACACAAGATTTATTAACTTAGATTAGAGTAAGATATTATTGTTACGAGTTAAATAATAATATTTGGTACTTTAAGTACTACTTTTTACTAAAAGTTTATTTACATTTTCTCGCGAATTGATCTCTCTTTAGGCTCTAATCTGTACATATAACTACATTTAAGAATTCTTCAATAACAATTCATCTTTGGACCTGGACAGTAATATTTGCACTATTTGCACCTTGACTGATTCAATTTAATTGAATTCAACTTAAAGCAATTGGTTAACTATTTGAAATTATTTTAACTACTTATGGTACTTGATAGTCGGGATAACAAGCTGATACTGCACAATTTGAATCGAATAATTTGGAAGCAGCTTGAAATGCTGCCATGTCCAATCCTCCTTGGTGGCCCGACATCATGTTGTTTTGGCCCAGTGACATGTTGCCAATCAATAACTCCCTAAAAAAAATAATATTAACATTAAATAAACATTGTAAATTACAAATGGTTTCATTTTAAGTTCAGTTATTCTACAGTCTCGAATAAGATTAGATGGTTAAAAATAGTTTCGTCATAGGCAATGAGAATACGTGCCTGAGGAACACTCTTTCATTTATACATGGTACATTTTAGAAAAAAATCTCCTAATTACTTTCTTGAAGTTCACATTCCCCGAACGAAAACTGTTAAGCGTTCACCGTCATAACACATTTTAATGTGCATAAAAAAACTCGTAAAGGCCGAGAATTAGTCTGTGCATTCGAAGTAATAAAACAATGATTTACTGTTTTTCATTTATAAACCTTATATGTGACAAAGTTAATTAAAATAAGACTGACGGAACTTTATGTACCCTAAAATATGAGTGTGGTCCGATCTCGATGGATCAATGGGTTTCTTTATTTCAAACGGCAATAAAATCGATTTGAACGTTGTTCCACTGTAAAGAAATATCTTTTTTTAATTTTCTTTAAAGAAGTGTTTTTTAATATATATTGTATATACAAGTAAGTTAATCAATTAGTTGTATTAGTATATACCAATTTATATTCCTACTAGCTTAAATGAAAACTAAAAGTTGGGTAAAAAAAATATATAACAAATTTCGAAATTTAACAGAAAACATTACCTTCTTACTGCCCCATTTGTTGTTTGAAAAGATTTGGGAATATTTTTGTCCACGTTTTCTCCACCAATTTGTTTAAGAGTGAGGCGTTTTTTAGACCTATTTCATTTATTAGAATATTATTTGTTTTATTTAACCCTTCAACAAACGAATTAAATTGATAATGTAATATTGTTTTACTTCAATTTTTGTAAAACAGTTGGACATTTTTTATCCACTTTTTCTTCAGTAATTTTTTCCAGAGTGAGATATTTTTCTACAATAGACTTACTTCATCTATTAAAATATTATTTGTTTTATCTCATACTTCCACAAACAAATAAATCTGTTAATTTTTTTGTTGTATTTAGTTCAATTTTTTGTGTAAACTGTTTGAAAACATTTGGAAATTTTTTGGAAATTTTTTCTTCACCAATTTGTTTAAGTTAAATTTTCTTCTACAGTAAACCTATTTTATTTGTTAGGTTATTATTTAATTCCACAAACAATTCAAGATCATATAATCTGGTGATTTTTTTGAATTTACTTAATTTTTGGAATAAACAATCGGAAATTTTTTTATCCACTATTTTTTTCATCAATTTTTTCTAAAGTAAAATATTCTTATACAATGAACCTATTTCATTTGTTAAAATATTATTTGTTTTTTTGTGTTTAGTTCACTTTTTTGTGTAAACTATTTGAAAACATTTGGAAACCTTTTTGTCAACTTTTTCTTGGCCTATTTATTTAAGTGACATTTTCTTCTACAATAAACCTATTTAATATGTCAGGTTATTACTTATTTCATTTAACCCTTCTACAAACGATTCAAGATCTTACAAATTGTATTTTTTTTGTATTTACCTAAATTTTTGGTATAAACTGTTTGAAAACAGTTGTAAATTTTTTTAACCACTATATTTTTCATCAATTTGTTCTAGAGTAAAATATTTTTATTCAACAGACCTATTTCATTTATTAAAATATTATTTCACCCTTCCACAAACAAATGAAGGCCATAATTTGATCATTTTTTTGTTGTTTTTGGTTCAATTTTTTGTACAAACTGTTTCAAAACATTTGGAAACTTTTTTGTCAACTTTTTCTTCACCAATTTGTTTAAGTAAGATTTTCTTCTACAATAAACTTATTTTATTATGTTATTATTTATTATATAATCTAGTATTTTTTTTGTTTACTTCAATTTTTGGTACAAATTGTTTGAAAACAATTAATAATTTTTTTATCCATTGTTGAGTAAAATATTTTTCTACAAAAACATATTGTTAGAATATTATCTATTATAATAGATGTATTTAAAAACTGCATAATTATAATATAAATTGAATAGAATAGTTTTCTTTTTATTTTATTTTTCACAATATTAATGTTTTTGTTTTTATTGCAATAATTAAATTAAATTTGCTGATTTTACCAAAATTTAGTAAAAGTTTTAGGCGAATTTTAAAACAATTCAGTTTAAATAGTAATTTATTATTTACCTTACAATCGAATGAACACTAGAAATAAAAATTCTTAATAGTATTAAATTAAAATTCCCTAAAGTCAATTTAAATTGCACAAAAAAATTAAGACACTCACGGTCTAGACTGCGGTGTCCGATCCCTTTGCCGCCTGTTCTTGAACCAGTTGGAGACCTGCGTGAGCGTCAGCCCCGTCCGTTTCGCTAACGCCCGTTTCTCGTCCGGGGTGGGATACCTGTTCCGCGAGTAGCACTCCTTTAGGGCGTTCCTGCTGCGCTCCTTGAAGCAATACACCGTCTCCTCCCCGTCCCAAATCGTCTTCGGCAACGGATACTTCTTGCGCAAACGATATTTGTCGACGGCGCCTGAAAAATTCATTCCCAATTCTAGTCGAGTTTGCTAAAATTACGGTTTTGATCACTTACCCAGGGGACGTCCTCGAACTTTTTCGGCCTCCTTGTAATGCGCCTTGAACCACAGGGTTTGGAGTTCGCCGTGCCAACGCGGATGGAACGAGTGCGATTCCAGTATTGAGTAGAGCTCGTGGTAGGATGCCCTGTGGAAGGCTACCGCCGCCCTGGCCCTCAGTATGCTCTCGTTGCCGCGCAGAAGTTCCGACGGCGGAAGCGACCATAAGAAGGTGGCCAGACGCTCCACGTCGCCTCTTTGGTACAGGGCCTCACACATGCATTGAACCTAACATAAATAAGTTTATTTTTTTAGTTATTTATATGTTGTAATTACAAATCCAATATATCAATGTTTCGTTCTAATTTACCAAATAAAGGTGCAATTAAGACATTTTATTATTATTTCAAGAAACACATGGCACTAACACATTAATCATTTGAAAAAGACAAAACTCTTTAACGAACAAAAGTCGAAAAATACTAGAATATTTAAAGAATGAAATAGACAAATGTTGTGATATTATTTTTCTTTCTCGAAGGCATCTCCAAGATTTTTTTAAAAATATATAAGAAAGTTAATGAAATATATTTAAAAATGAAGATTAAAGATTCATAGTATTGTTATTCATATTATTATTTATTCTAAATTATATTAATTTCTTACAAACATGATGTATTCAATTATTTTATCTTCACTTCACTGAAGACAGAAGAGCATTTTGAAGACAAGAATATACAAAAAGGTAAAAACATTTTTCTTAAGAAATAGGTGTAGAATAAAAATTCTTTCACAAATAATGTTAAAATTTAATACGATAATCTATGTTTTTATATGAATTGTTATATATTTATATTTTTATGAACTTATAGAAAATTCTAATTTTAAAAAGGAACTTCATAACTGGAACTAGTATATTAGAAAAAAATGAAACCAAATATAATTAATTAAATTTTAATATTTACCCTCATAAAATTTGTATTTTTGGTCCGATTGTGTTTATGGACAAACTGTCACTTTTTTTGGAATAAAATCAAAATCAATAGAGTAATTTTTTAAATAGTGAATTGATATTGATGAAATCATATTAGCATTTTTTTATAACAAATTTTAGGTTTTTTTATTACGAATTTAAATATTAATCAACAAATTTTTGTATAAACGTTATTTGACATATGTGATATTTATTATATTACTAGATAGCATTTTTGTTTTAATAAACATAATATTGTTTACAATTTTTCGTACGCATTCATTTATTAAGATATTATATTGCAAAGCCAGTTTTAATTAATAATGTCAAATATTATTAATTTGCTACCATATTCGCTGAATAAAATTGTATAAAAATAAAACATATACATAAACTGAAATGGTATTATTAATATTATTATTATTAATTATATCTACTATTAGTAATCTCCTATAAAAATTTTTTTCAAATAAAACAAAAATTTTATTGATATTAATAATTACAGATATATATTTATCTAGAAAATTATAGATAATTTTAATTAATAATGTTAATTATTATCAATTTCTTTCAATAATAAATTAAAAATTTGTAAAAATGAAAGAAATAAATTCTATTTATTAAAATTACTTACGTACATTTTTCTACGTACAGACAATAATAATATTAACTAATATAACATATATTTTAACATTTTTTTCTATATATGATATTCGTAATTATACAACGTTCATACTTTTCTTCATTCAAAAATGTTTCAACAATTTTTTTATTATAAATTATTAAATATTAATAAAAAATTAATAAAAGTCTTTTGTTAAAATAGTAAATATTTAGAACGCATTAATAATTAATCAAACAATTAATTATTAAAAAAATAACAAGTAATATTATAAACAATTAGAAGACACTACAGAATTTGATTAGAATCGCGACTCCACCTATAAAAAATCTAAAAAACAACATTTTTTCATATTTTCAAAATATTCTGCTCTTGAGCATACTATTGATTAAGTAAAAAATAAGATTTCTGAGAGAAAAATTAATTTTAAATTTGCGTTTTTTGTTTGAAATTTTTATGAAAAATTTGTTTAAACTATATGCCTATTTTTTTCAAAAAGTTTATTAGAAATAGCACATTTTTGAAAAAAAATATTGCCCATAACGTAATCTTTCAATTTTTTTGAAGATTTAACAATTTTTATATTGTAAAAAATCAAAAAATGAATATTTTTTCATGTTCTATTTTAAGACGTCGAGAAGAACTTATCAAAATTTCTTAGAGAAAAGTTAATTTTAAATAATTTGAACAATATTTTTGAGATTTGTCCTTGAAATTTTTATGAAAAAAATTTTTAATGCTTTTAATGCTTAAGTTTTTCAGAAAGATTATCGAAAATAGAATATTTTCAAAAAAAAAATTGACAATAACGTGATACTTTAATTTTTTATGAAATTAATTCTTAGAGAAAAAATAATTTTGAATTTAAAAAATACCGATTTGTTGAGATTTTTTCTTGAAATTTTTATAAACACATTTATTAATTCAAATTTTTTGTTTTTTTTTTTCAAATTTGATATTTTAACAATAAAAGCAGCTTTTGTAATAAACGATATTTTGTAAATAAACAATATCATTCAAGTTTTATTTTTAATAACAAAACTTAAATAATACATTCTATTTTTTTTACTGAACAATATACAATTAATAAAATAATAATAGATTCAGTCGATAATAAACATAACTTTATCTGTTGAAGGTAACATAAAAATTGTTTAAAACGGCAGATTAAAAATTTGAATTTTTTTTTTTCAATAAATTATTGTAAAGAAAACATGAGAAATCAAGAAAAAAATTAAATATTTTTTTATTAAATTTAATAAAAATTACATTTTCAGAAATTCATAAAAAATTGACAAATTACGTTATTCACAATTTTTTAATATTTTATTTTAGATGAACTTTCTGAAAAAAAAAATAAATTAGGTTAGGTTAGATTTCTATTTCTTTTATTTACTTATTTTTATTTTTTTTTTTGCTGATCCATTTTTGATGAGCTTTCTGAAAAACACATAAGGTATAAAATATTTTTTCCATAAAAACCTCAAAAATTAGTACTATTTAAATTTAAAATTAATTTTCCTCTAAGGAATTTTGATATTTTTCAAGTGACCAAGACAAGTTTTTTATTAGGAATAAATATTGAACATTAATTTATATATTGATAGATATTGATTTTAGAACCTTAATTAAAATTTTCAAAAATTGAAAAATTACGTTATCGAGAATTTTTTTTGAAAAAAATAGGTATATAGTATAAAAAAAATTTCAAGCAAAAACTGTAATAATCGGCATTTTTACAAAACTTGTTTCCGTAGTAATAAATAAGATAATAAAGCACTAATATTTTTTCAAAGACTTACTTGATCAGGAGAAAAACTGACAGACTTCTTCCCAAAGCTCTCTATGTTGTGAAGGTGAATGTTGTTGTCTAAGTTCTTCTTATTATAATAGTCCATTTGATTTTTACGCACATCCAAAGTGTCGTCACATTTTTTCCCGTAACCATCTTGAAACATCAGCGGCCTCTTGCCCAAATCATTCCGCACCTTGTTGTTCATGCAATAATCGTCCTTTTTGTTGTAATAATCCACCTTTTTGTTGTCCCTTTTCACTAATTTATCACTGGCAAAATAATTGTCCAATTTACCGTTGGTGGCGAAAAATAAATTGTCGGAGTAATAGTTCACGCCGGAATTAATGCTGTGATAGCTCCCGTTGTTCGAATCGTTCGAGGCGCTCGAACCGCCGTCGATTTCCATTTCGCACCTACCCGATGATCACCGGCCGCATCCACGTTATCACCGAGCGTAAACACAACTCCTCGGCCACCAGATTCAATTTACACGGTCCCACACGATCCCTCCGGCCTGGCACGGTCCGGGCGCTCGCCCTTAAAACGGGGCGGAGCTGACGGGATCTGGCGGCCAATCGAACTGAACGGTCTCCGGATCGTCGTGCCAACTTCACGAGGATGCCATCCAATAGGAGTGGGCTCGTTTTCAATAACTTTTTGGGGATCCGGTCGTCTCTTTTTTTTTATTACTTACAATTCGTCGTTGGCTTTGAGTTCAGCTACGCTGTCTGTGAGGAAAACTTTTATGTGTATGCGTTGTCAGGCTACCACGTAAACGTCTAGTACGAAATAGTGAAATGGGATTCATCAAATTATTTATTTTATTTTTTGTAATATGGATAGTACAAGTTTTACTACATATTCTTATAAAAAATGAAATGAAATCTAAACATGCAGCTAAATATAGAATTTCAAATAAAAATTGCACAAGAATAAATTTAATATTATAACTCTGATGTATTCATTTATTATTCTAACATAATTGTATAGCATGAAAATATGTACAAAATATCTAACTATTTTTGTCACAAAAACGAAGCTACTGGTTATTTTTTTATATATGAAAATTGAGGAAATCATACTAGCAAACTTTTTATAGCAAATCTGTCTATACCACCGGATTAAACACCCCCTTAAATGGATATATACCAAATTTCATAAAAAATATTCACATTTATAATTCTGAGGAAACAATTAAAATCGTATTCTTCTTATAAATTTATTTTTTTAATTGTGTATATATAGTATTGGCAAAAAGTAGAGCAACTTTTTTAAAATTTAAATAATTTTTGTCCTGGTTATTATGTTCAAAAAAATATATATTAAAAAATAACTTCCCTTTATAAATTTAAGAATTTAGTTAAACAATAAAAAAATTAAAGTGTTTAATTTTGAGGAAATCATACTAGCAAACTTTTTATAGCAAATCTGTCTATACCACCGGATTAAACACCCCCTTAAATGGATGTATACCAAATTTCATAAAAAATATTCATATTTATAATTCTGTGGAAAAAATTAAAATCGTATTCTTCTTATAAATTTATTTTTTTATTTGAGTATATATAGTATTGGCAAAAAGTAGAGTAACTTTTTTAAAATTTAAATAATTTTTGTCCTGGTTATTATGTTCAAAAAAATATATATTAAAAAATAACTTCCCTTTATAAATTTAAGAATTTAGTTAAACAATAAAAAAATTAAAGTGTTTAATTTAATTGATGATTATTTGTTTTGGGCTGGCAAAAAGTAAAGCAACCTATGCTATTTAAAGTATTATTACTATAAATAATTTGTAATTAGTATTTTAATTAATTCTACACTAATATTGTAAAATTCACATTATTATGAACTTGGAAAGCAACAAATGATCAAAAATATTTGGATCCATATTTGCCAATCCTCCTGCAGGACTGTGAATAAATCTTACTGATTACTATGGTCTTTGTGTTTTATTTTGTTGTTCATTATCTCTCATAAGTTTTCAATAGAGTTTAGATCCCTTAAAAGCCACTGCTTCACATATTTTGAAGTGTGCTTCAAATCATTATCTTGTTGAAAATAATGTTTTAGTGGCATATTTTTATATGAATACGGTACCACGTTATTCCTCAATATATCTTTATAAATAAAATGATTCATGATACCCCCCGATCCGTCGCCGTGTTTAACAACGAGTATGGTAAACTTTGAGTTAAACCTTTCATGAATAGGTCGCCTAACATATAAAATCCCATCACTGCTAACCAGATTAAACTTGATTTCATCACTCCAGATCGCTGGTTTCCAATCATTTAATGTCTAGTCTAAAAGGGACCTGGCAAACTCAACTCTGTCTCGGACAGGAAAGGATCTTTTTTGAAATAGGGTGAAATTTGTTTGTCCTGAAACTTATTGATTTTTGTTGGTCTTACAGCCTTATTTTTTCCTTCCACATTACCAAATCCTGAAAATTTGATGAAAATGATTTTTCTCTCATCGAATTGAAAGAACGATACAATCCATGATTTTAATTCCTTCCACGAGGCATTAATATATATTAACTCAGTTTACTTTGGTGTACACTGTAAAACAGAGGGTTAATTTTAAACATTTTTTAATGCAAATTTTATCGTTTTCAACAACTTCAACATTTTTTAAAACACATATGGTCCAAACACGAAATGTTATATAAATATTGAAGTGTCTTTAAGATTATAACTTCTCATTTTTCATACAAATGTAAAGTTTAAAAAAAGTACACTTTTCAAAACATTTCTCATCTTCTACTCTCTACAAAAGACGAAGTTAAGAAGAAAAGCTTTAAGTTTCGTCAAAATAAAGTAGTACCAAAATGTACTGTTAGTTTTTAACAGTTTTAACTGTTTTTAAAGTTCATAACAGTTATAAAATTATTCAAAAAATATAAATTTTTCTATCAATTTTTAATAACGATTTATTTTTAAATAATTTTTTCCAGTCATTATTTTCTTCTCTCTAAATTAATAAAAAAATTTGATTTAAAATAAATTTCTAAATATAAATTTTATATTTTTATCATGTATTACAAATATTTCTAATTTTATACGTAAATTTTCTGTTTATCATTTATTCTTAGTAGGCATTAATTTAAAACAAAAATAACTAGTGACACGAGCACGACATTTCTAACAATTATTAAAAATTATATTTTAAAATAAATGTATAAAATGACTGTAAAATTAATATAAATTATATAGATTTTTTTTTAAATATTATTTTAGCTGCCTTTATAATGAATGTAATATTTATTATTGTGTTATTTTTTATCACGTAGAATAAAACTAAAATTGTTTTTCTATTATACACATACATACTAATAAAAATAATAATTTATACAATTTGGCTTTATCAATATTTTATCAAAATCTAGAAAATTTTAAAATTAATGTAAACGTATTTTCAAATTCTTGTCATGTAATAATAAATTAATTATTAATTTTTAAATTAGATATAAAATGTTTATTGTAATTTTTATGTATAGGAAAAAATAATTTTTTTACTAATTGATATTCAAAGTTATAAAATAAGTATTTTACCATTTATTCATTTAGTATTAATGTCGTCCAATAATCTCAATTTTCCATATACTTGCGGTCCAATATAATTAATAATTTGAGAGTGTAAAAAGTCACCCCTAACATCGGTACTGAACGTCGAGCTTAATTGGCTGTCCGTAAATCACACGTTATTTACGACCTCTGTCACGACGGGCGGTTTATTTGTAAATCTGACCCCAAAACGACACATAAAAATATTAAAACAATATTGGAATTTGTGGAATTTGACTCTGAAGACTTTTAAGCGGGTTACTTTTTTTTCTAATTGATTTATCGCCACGATTTATCACAATCAATTAAAGCATTTTTTTGCGGATTTCTGTTAAACATGTTGAAATCAATGACACATGGCGAAATATATGAATAATTTGTAAGTGTTTTGGATGATAATGAACCGGAAAGATGCACATGTGGGTGACAATTTCTCGAACGCCTTTTGGTTGTCTCATTAATTAATTAATTAATTATTGAAATTTTTTTGTATTTCTTACTTTATTCAATATGTAAGTATAACTTCCAGTCAAGTTCTTTGTTCCATAGTATTGGACTATATATTTAGTTTAAATAGTTTTTTCTAATTTAATATTCCAAATTTATCTTTTAAAATAAATAAATAAATTTTATTCCACTATATACATCATTCGTTTATTGAATGTAGTATATATAATACACAAGTTTTGGATTTTTTTATATTTTCAGAAAAGCAAATAATTCAGAAATTCTTACCTATTTGATGATTCACAAAATTGTTACCTCCGACTTCAATTCACTTATTAATGCTTATTTCAAATGACTGTTTACAGCTGAGTCTAGTTAAATTTCTTAGAGGGAAAAATAAAAAAAAATCCTTATATACAACGGTATTTATCAATAGCTGCAAAACCAAAATTTACAATAAAAGGGGGGTTTCTATTTAAGTTTTCAAAGTTACCCCCTGTCCCACCTGAGGCATGAGGGAGGAGTACTAATTTTAACACTACTATATTTTCTCCAGCGAATGATTAAATTTTGATTATGGATATTTTATTTCGTAGAGTGCTTTTTTCACCAGATAATTAAAGAATCAGGTTAAAATATTCACCCTTTATATATAATATATATATATATATATATATATATATATATATATATATATATATATATATATAAATTGAAAATAAAATAGGCCTAATTATATGGAATAATAATTTAATTGCATATGAAAATAATGAAGTAAATATTAAATCATCTACGTTTGCATAAATATATTGAAATATCAAATAAAATTACTTAATTCAATAATTTATATTTTCAACTTAATAAGATTAATAAATCCAACATTACTAGATATTCAAATTTCTTAATACATAGTACTTAATAAATATACTAATAATATTATTATACTTGGCCAATTATGCATAATTTAAATGAATTAATTAAGAACAAAACAAATTAGTCCTAAATCCAATATCAAAAGTTTTGATTAAATAGAGTTGAAGATTAATTAATATTAAAATAATTTTAAATAAAATTAAATTAAATTAAATTATTAAATATTTTAATAAACAACATTATTATATCTATTTAAATATATTGAAAATAAAAATTGGGACGAATATTATTTTACTGAAAATATAAAAAAGCGAATTACTAACATTTCAACCTTAATTATATAAGGAATAAAAAATAAATAAATGACATTTTTAAATGAAAATCTATTTTAATAATAGTTATAAGAAATTTACACAAAAAAAAATAAATTTATTTGAAGTACATATGGAAACTCACAAATTTAAAAGTATTAATTTTATTCAATACAAATAATTAATACGTATGTATAAATATATTGAAAATAATAATCAGACCTATTTAGATTAATTAATATAATTAGTTACACACAAATAGAAAATATTTTATACATACCGATTGCAAAGCATTTGATCCGAATTTTGAGGAGACACCATACATGAGAGAAACGGTAAAAGTATCCCACTAAAGTGGCAAACTTTCAGACTTTTACTGTAATATTTTAAAGATGCGAAATATTTAATTATATGTACTTTTATTACATATAATATATAAATCAGGCTTTAATACGTATCAACCTTTTTGTAAATTTGAAAATACTTATTAACTATAGTAACAAATTAACTATACACTTGGCCAATTGGATCCAATTTAATTGAATAATTTAATTATACACAACACAAACAGGTCCCAAATCCAATATCAAAATTTCTAACCGTAAGCACCTGTAAGTATCTTAGCAACAGAAAGGGGAATTTATCGATGAACACGATAATAGAAAATTGCTCGTGCCTCTTAATCCCAAAATGTGAATACGTTTAAATAATAAATTTAGGTTTATAAAAAATTCATTCAAAGTTGCTTTGTAATATGATGTTTCTGAATCGAAAATATTAAAGCTAAAATAAGCAATCAATAAATCTAATTTCAATAACATTATCATTTTAATTATTATGGAAATAATATTGAATAAAAAAATAAATATTTATATCTATTTTAAGAAAAAGAAATATCTTTTCATATATCTATATATAGGTTTATTAGTATTCTTTATATACTTACAAAATATACTGCAAATGAGTTAAAAACAATACAAAAATATAGAATATTTAAAAAAGTACACTATAGTATTTTAGCATTAATGTATAAATAAATGGATATAGTTTAATACAGCTAAATTTTTCAAGAATTTGTATTTATTTCACAATTTTATTATGGTATATACCAAAATTATTTAAAACCATTTTCATTTTACTGATCATTTTAGGAATTCATTCTTAATTATAATGACTAATTATCAAAAAAAAAAGACACTATTTCTGATATTTTCATTATATTCTTTTAATATTTATTTATTTTGAAATATACAAATAGAATTTTAATTGTTTTAATAAGAACTTCTATTCTTCTTATTATTATACGTAGTATAGATATTTTTAATATATACATAATTTTTCTTAACTGTAATATTTTTCATAGCACTACTATTTAACATGGTTTATTTTAAAATTTATTTAAATTCTCAAGGCTTTAAAACGTGGCAAATGATTTTTATATTGTATTTTAAATGTATCTGTCAACTAATTCTACATTCAATGAATCTTAAATGTTATAAAAATAATGAAAATTTTTTTATCTAAAATTAAATTATTTTATCTAAAATAAAAACATTAAATTGTATTTAAAAATTAATATAGATGGAAATTTTTAAGCTGCCATCTAAAGACCTTATCTCCGTAGAGAGGAATTCTGGAAATAATATTGAATAAAAAAATAAATATTTATAGCTATTTTCAGAAAAGGAAATATTTTTTCATATATCTATATATGGGTTTATTAATATTCTTTATATACTTACAAAATATACTGCAAATGAGTTAAAAACAATACAAAAATATAGAGTATTTAAATAGTACACCATAGTATTATAGCATTAATGTATAAATAAATGGATATAGTTTAATACTGCTAAATTTTTCAAGAGTTTGTATTTATTTCACAATTTTATTATGGTATATACCAAAATTATTTAAAACCACTTTCATTTTACTGATCATTTTAGGAATTCATACGGACGGTAATATGCCTTCAAACATCAAAAACAAAATGCAAAAATAAATTTAAAAAATATGCTAATAATTTTGTTAATTTTTTTTGTAACTAAATACTTTCCAAATAGTGACCTAAAAAGTTTATTTTTGTAAGTTCGACATGTCAGTATTAAGACTATTGACATGGACATTTAACCTTTTAACAAATAACTTGTTTCATTTTCATCTGTAGATTTTGTTACCTTAATAAAAATTTTAACAAATAACTTCTTCCATTTTCATCTGTAGTTTTTATTACGGTATTTTTTCAAAGCTTTCCAGTTTCTAGTCTGAAACTCAAATCTTATTAAATGTTTCGAACAAACCTAAGCCCGTACGAACGTAGTAACACGAGCAGTTTTCACGTAGCGTCCTCTCGTTATTTTGCAACGGCCGTTTTATAAGGGTTGTTGCGCTCTTAACTGGAATGATTGCAACTCCCGACGGAGTTAATTATAGGACAGATGTAACAAGACACCCCCGCTTAATGCCAATAAATCACATAACACGAACGGATTCCGATTTGTAATTACACATTTGCCGGACTGCATTATGAATAACCGCTCAATTACCGTCGTCATTATCGATAATGGTCATGTACCGGGGAAATAATTGGAATTATTGTCTAACCCATTGCAATCCAACCCCATTCGATGATTTAATTGTGAAACGTTAAAAAGAACACATCCAATTTTGGTTCGTTTAATTTATATTTTACTGCATAAATAATATCAGATTTCTTTTAGCGCCAAATGTGTGTAAATATTTAATTTAGTAGCCTTGTAAAACAATGTATTTGTTACGTTCACAATCGTAATGTTATTGTCAGCGTTTTAAAGCATTTTCGCTTAGTTTATGTATCTCAGTACATCTGAAAACTTCAGCACTTTCCCACGGTCCACATAAGTATTAACTTGCGAATGAATTTTTCCTTAAATTGCAAATTAGGTATGGACAACAGGAAATAAACGCGCCTATAATATTTACGACATATTACACTATCAACGTAAATAAACAATAACATTCGATATTGTAAATTGCCACGGATATTATTTAAATTATGACTGACAATGAAAAAATAAATTATTATATAACAAGTCAAGAATGAGAATTTGGTGCAGTTTTTACTTGATAACTTGAGTTTTTACTTGAAACAAATACTCGCTAAATTTGATAGTTGGATTTTTGAGGAATATCCCTAATTTAATTGTTATAATTTTATAGGTACCGTATTTAAGTGAATTTAAAATAGTATATTCTTGAAAAAATGCCTGAAAGGACTATGGCAAGAACAAAAAATGGCATCACAAAGTCTGTTAATTGTATAGATTGATAATATTAGTCTCTCTAAACTGTTTTTTTTTTTTTTAATATTAGATTAGAACAAGCTTCGGGTTTAGCGAATTTGATTTAAAGAAAATTTATTTTTCTTCAATGTTTAATGTGTTACCACCGTTTATTATAAAAGATGCTGCAAGAAAATTATAATAAAAAAATTGTTAAATGTTCTGAGAATAAAAAATTAAATATCTTTAATTGGTAAATTAGGATGAAAATATAATTGTTCTGATGTTAGTCAGAGTGAGTCCATTTTAGATACTTATTTTTCGTGTCTTTCATAATTTTAAATACAATTTTATTAATTATAATGACTATTTGTCAAAAAAACACTATTTCTGATATATTCATTATATTCTTTTAATATTTATGTATTTTGAAACACATACACACAATACATTTTTAATTATTTTAATATCTACTCCATGTTCCATTATTTTAAAATATATAAATTTGTTTTAACATACGTAGTAACTAATATATACTATTTCTTAATTGTAATATTTTTCATAACACTACATTTTAACATGTTTATTATATTTATATCAACATACTTTAATTCTTATTATTATTTTCTTTTTTTCAAAATTATTAATTTCCATTTTAGCACCTTTTAAAATTCATTTCAATTAAACCGTTTGTGTGTGTTTAATGTGTTCCTGCCACTTATTATAAGAAAGGTTGCAAGAAATTTAAAATAAAAAATTGACTTATTTATATATATATATATATATATATATATATATATATATATATATATGTTAGCTTACGTCATCACCTTCACCGATGGACCGATGCGACGTGCTCACATCTATTTAGACTAGTTTTGTTTCATAAGCAAATCTGAAGTATTTGTTTACATTTAATAATCGGGGCAGTTCTTAAGAAAGAACCGAGCAGTCAAGCTTTAGATGTCGAGGGTTAAAGTACGTTTGTTGTAATAAAGCGTATTATTGTGAATTTAGTGTTTTAATCAAACTAAAAAGACAGATTAACAGTCGCTAATCTATCATCAGAAGTGGGATATCTTCTCGTGAATTATTTCCGGAAGAAAGGACCTAAAAAAAAAAATAAATTTTTTTTTGTGTTTCTTTGTGAACGAACAATGGCAGACAATAGTGAAAAACGCGACCGCGCAGTGAGTCCGAACGTTGTGAACATTACCGAAAGTGTATCGGAGACGGACAATAATATGGCGTTGTTATTTAAAATGCAGCAAGAAAATAACAACAGTTTCCAAAAACAAATCATGGAAATTTTGTCGACAATGGCCAACGCCCAAACTACTCAAGCAACATTGAGGGTGACTGCGCAGACGCAACCTGTTTCCGCTTCAGTATCAGAAGGTGTAAGTGCCGCGGCGGCGCAGTTTCGACTTGCCAGTTTTGACCCAGATGATACACCGTTTACTATGGTTGAGTGGATGGATGATGTTACTAGGATCCAACAGGAGCTGGAAATATCCGATACTCTTATTGTTTTAAAAGCTGGTCATGCTTTACGAGGACGTGCAGCACGCTTTTATCAACATTGGAAACCTATTATTAGAGATTGGGCTTCTTTTCGACGAGATTTTGAAATTGCGTTTCCTGAGTTAGGTACTCCTGCTACTCGTATCAGAAATTGTTTAGCAATTAAGAGTTCAAGTTTTGATTCACTAGTAGAATACGGTAACGCCAAATTAACAGCAATTAGAAGATTTTATTCAGACTTTCCATGGAATGTTGTGTTAAGTCTTGTTGAATACGATATTCAAAACACAGAAGTGAAAAATCGAATCTCCTTGCTAGCTCCTACATGTGATTCTGAACTATTAAAACTGTTGGCTACCTGTGATGCGAATAAATTGAACGCTGGTGTGCGAGAGCGTGAATTGTCACGAAAACGACCGTATAGCTTTCGTGATCAGCGTTCGTTTCAAGGAAACTGCAGAAGATGTCAACGCTATGGACATAAAGCAGTGGATTGCAAAAATGCGGAAAAAATACAGAATATGTCGGAAAAGGTACAGCCGGGTCCTTCTGGAGTACATCAAAGAAATTTTTCGTCTGGCAACAACACCTCAGCAAATAAGAAGTTTTGTAACATCTGTGGAGTGAATGGACATTCAGAAGATACATGCTATAGTAAAAAACAATGACATGAGGCATCAAAACGAGTGCTCCTGGCAAAAAACACTCGTTTTATCCGTTCATTTCCATCAGCTACGGTTACTAACAATTCCATGATCAGTTCAATAGCATACTTAGTAGACACAGGTGCAGATGTCTCAATACTTCACGAAAAAATAGCGAAAGCCTTAGACTTGCAAATTCAACCGGATTGCCAAATACTGTCTGGTGTAGGAAATTGTGTTATGAAGCCTCTGGGTCGCAGTAGTGTTGTGATGTGTACACCAACCATGACATTAGAAATTGATTTTCTAATTGTGCCAGATGGATCAATTCCTGGATGTGATGTTGACGCTTTAATTGGACTTGATGTTTTAAAACGACCAGGTATTAAAATTGAATTTAATGCAAACAGTGTAGACATTGTATATGATCATAGTGATAGGCAACGAATTTGTGCTATATACGCGTTTGAAGAAAATGACTTAAATTTGTCAGGACTGGACGAGTGGGTTATTAAGGAAATAAAAACAATAATCCAAAATGGAATAAGTCAAACACCGGCCGCAGTAACAACAAACAAGTTAAGAATAACATTACGTGATCTACAGCCAGTGGCCTATAAACCCCGTCATTTGTCATATGGCGAAAGATTACAAGTGAAACAAATAATAAAAGAACAAATTGAGAGTGGAATAATACGACAAAGTGAATCTCCTTATGCAAGCCCAATAGTCCTTGTCAAAAAGAAAAACGGAGACACAAGATTATGTGTAGATTATCGTGACGTAAATAAAAAAGTATTACGTAATAATTATCCTCTACCACGGATACAAGATCAGATTGACGCCCTTGCCAAAGCTGTATATTTTTGTACTCTTGATATGAAATCGGGATTTCACCAAGTTGAAATAGAAGAGAATTCAAAACATATAACTGCTTTTGTGACACCAGATGGACTTTACGAGTACAATCGAATGCCGTTTGGTTTTATAAACTCCCCATCGTGTTATCAAAGTGCCATCGATAAAGCCCTTGGACCACTTAAAGACGATATTGCGTTTGTTTACGTTGATGATGTGTTGTGCCCCTCTCGAACCATTCAAGAAGGTCTTAAGAACTTAAGAAAGGACATTGACGCCCTTAAATATGCAAAAATGTAACTTTTTCCAAACATCTGTGAAATATTTAGGTGTGATCGAAAAAGAACTGGCTGGATATTTCAGACATCTTGTGAAAAACTTTACAACTTTAACAGCACCGATATCTGCATTGTTACGTGAGGGAAAATCTTTTGAATGGACATGTAAATGTGAAAATGTACGATTGACTTCTTATCCGATTTTCAACATTTTTGATCTGGAATTGTCAACCGAACTACATACAGAAGCAAGTTCGTTAGGATTAGATGTCGCTATTAGCTGTCGAATAGAGGAAAGTTGAAACCAAAGTATCACGGACCCTTTGAGGTAACGCATTGTTTACCTAATGAGAGGTACGCACTCCGAAGGATTGGCAGCCGAGGTAGAACTACAATAGCAGCGCATGAACAGTTACGAACCTGGCCAGATACAGAAATTCTATAAGGTATGATGGATATAGATTTATTTAATAAGATTGTGAATGTGTGTAAAGGTCCCTGCTTAGTAGGCTGTTTAAGGTCCCTGTGTATCAGGCTATATGTGAAGGTCCCTGCTTAGTAGGCTATGATTAAGGTCCCTGCTCGGCAGGCTATTTTTAAGGTCCCTGCGTCGCAGGCTATGTTTGAGGTCCCTACTTTGCAGGCTATGTTTAAGGTCCCTACTTTGCAGGCTATGTTTAAAGGTTCCTGCTCGGCAGGCTATTTTTAAGGTCCCTGCTCTGCAGGCTTAGATTGTTGTGTTCTGTGTCTGTGAGACAAGCGGGTAATAGACCTGGTAGTGGTTGAACCGCCTCTGAGCTCCTGGCTAGAATATGGTATCTTTTGATAGCACTTGAGAGTCATGGGTGTAACAGACCTGTTGATGGTTGAGTCGCCTCTGAGCTTCTGGTGGTTGTTAACTGTGCCACATAACAGTCTATTTTGTTAAATGAAATAAGGTTTAGACTTAGTTCTTCGAATATATTTTGAGCTTGTACTGCTGTTATAATGTTTACAGATTACCGGTGTCAGGTGAATCTTTGCAAAACTGTGGAAGGTGCGAGGACGCCCCACATGTCAGGAAGGCCGTGTTAGCTTACGTCATCACCTTCACCGATGGACCGATGCGACGTGCTCACATCTATTTAGACTAGTTTTGTTTCATAAGCAAATCTGAAGTATTTGTTTACATTTAATAATCGGGGCAGTTCTTAAGAAAGAACCGAGCAGTCAAGCTTTAGATGTCGAGGGTTAAAGTACGTTTGTTGTAATAAAGCGTATTATTGTGAATTTAGTGTTTTAATCAAACTAAAAAGACAGATTAACAGTCGCTAATCTATCATATATATATATATATATATATAAATATGTAATTAGTGATTCCTGTGATATGACATTATTAGATTTCCCAGGAACAACAGAACTTTTTTCTATCAATTTTATTTATTATTATTTACATATTTATATATTTTGAAACATGTAGATTTTATTTTATTGATATTTCATGTTCATAATATAAATGCATATAATATTTTTATCAAAATACTTTAAAAATTAAATTATTTCCAAAATTTTTAAAATTTTTAATTTCCATTTAAGAATTTTCTATCATTTTCAATTAAACAATTTTTAATAAATTATAAATGTCTATAAAATCATATTTTTTATTCATTTATTTTTTTCATCCTGAATGACTCTAATTACATTTATAATATATTTTCTTAATTTTAATAATTATTTGTTATATAGTCTTTCACCAAAATTATATTTTTAAAACATTTTTTACATTTTTTATATTTACATATTTTGAAACAGTTTCTAAAAAATTTAAAAATAGTTATTTAGTTATTTTTAAATTTTCAAAATATGTAAATACATTTTTAATAAATATTATAAATCATAATATTAATATATCTTTGTATTTTTCATATTATAGACATTTTTAATATATTGCAAGAAATACTTATTAAGAAATAGTTATTAATCATTTTGTATTTTTTTACTATACTCTCATATATAGATAACTCGAATGAAATTTATCACCAATGGGCACTCATACTTATTTTTCAATTTATTTAAATTCTCGAGGCTTTAAAACGTGGCAAATCATTTTTATATTGTATTTTAAATGTATCTGTAAACTAATTCTACATTCAGTGAATATTAAATGTTATAAAAATAATGAAAATTGGTTTGTTTTCCGTCAATTTATCTAAAATAAAAACATTAAATTGTATTTAAAAATTAATATAGAAGGAAATTTTTAAGCTACCATCTAAAGACCTTATCTCCGTAGAGAGGAATTCTGTCGAAAATATAAAACAGATTTACATCAGAGAATACTCAATATTATTATTAAAAAATTAGGAAGAAAATATAATTGTTTTCATATTAGTGATATTAAGCAATCTAGAGGCCATCTTAGAGACTTATTCTTCATGTTTTATTAATAATATAATAGTGATTTCTGTGATATGACCTTATTAGGTTTCTCAGGAACAACAGAACTTTTTTCTGGCAATTTTATTTATTATTGTTATTTTGTTTTTTCATAATTTTAAACACAATTTTCTTAATTATAATGATTAATTATCAAAAAAAAAGACACTATTTCTGATATTTTCATTATATTCTTTTAATATTTATGTATTTTGAAATATACAAATAGAATTTTAATTGTTTTAATAAGAACTTCTATTCTTCTTATTATTATTATACGTAGTATAGATATTTTTAATATATACATAATTTTTCTTAACTGTAATATTTTTCATAGCACTACTATTTAACATGGTTTATTTTAAAATTTATTTAAATTCTCAAGGCTTTAAAACGTGGCAAATCATTTTTATGTTGTATTTTAAATGTATCTGTTAATTAATTCTACATTCAATGAATCTTAAATGTTATGAAAATAATGAAAATTGGTTTGTTTTCTGTCAATTTATCTAAAATAAAAACATTAAATTGTATTTAGAAATTAATATAGAAGGAAATTTTTAAGCTACCATCTAAAGACCTTATCTCCGTAGAGAGGAATTCTGTCGAAAATATAAAACAGATTTACATCAGAGAATACTCAATACGGTATTGTAACAGACCGCAATATTGCTACCTGCATCAATTGTCCTTTTTACGTCAGTCAAGAGGTGTTGACAGCATGTTCCTTTTGTTATCAACAGAACAGAACGATGTTCACTGTGGGTTTCACACGTTTAGAAACATGCCTACAACTTCCTCTGCAAATATAACTATTATAAATTGGAGGTTTGATTCATTACAAACATTTTTTCAAAGGTTTTTTTGGACAGGATATTAGGTGGATGTCTAAAATAAATAAATTATTATCTTATTTTTATTATTTTGTATGAAGTACTTTATTAATAAAATAAGTGGGTGCAAATCTTATTTTAGGTATTTTGTTTTATATATAGTTACACATTTTTGTTATTGTTTTATTTTTAAGTAGAGGCAAAAATTCCTGTTTTTGCCTTTAAACAATGACAACATTTACACATCCATTAACTAAATTTATACCTGAAAACGAATAAGCGCATAACAAAACGATTTGCCGCATATTTTGTCAATTTTTTGGGTCAATCTATTTTGTCAACCCTCATCCGTGATAAGACCAGTAGCTGTCAAGTGACGCAAACTCAAACTAAATGCGAAGATAATCCGGATTACAATTTCATTGTATCTCGTTTTGAATTTTCCAAATGGCTCTCTGATGTATTCTTATATAACAATGCTGTTTAGAACTTAGATAATAGTGGATTTTTTTGATGATTATGGAAAAGATAAATGGGTTAAAAATAAATAGATCATTTTAAACTGATATTTAATTTTCTTTGAACTCAACGAGTTTTATGATGAAACCGATTTTAAAATAAATTAGAGGGCAACAAAAATATAATAATTATATTGTACTCGATGCTAAAACATCATCAATCACATTGACATTACAGAAAAAATTCTTTGAGAACAAATTATCAAAAACTATTGTTTGATAATTTTAAGAATTGATTTATTTTAAATTTAAAGTAAGTACAGGCAGAAAGTCAAATGAGTTACTAAAATTCGAGGCTTCCATCCATTTCTATACAATATGTTTATTAAAATAAAAAAAATTGTTATAAATTACAAATTGTAGGTCACATCTATGTAGGAAGAAAATTCGTAAAGCTTTCAAAATTACCATAAAATATTATATTTGGGTTAGAGAATTTCGTCGTGCCAAAGATAATTGTGTTCAAGGTATATTAGGCAATTTTTCGGCTCATTGTGCCGATGTTACACAATGTGTGTTCGGTCGTGTAACACGGTTTGAGAGATAACAAGGGAGCAATTTCTGGATCAGAGCTGAAACACCAGTGGCTGCAAAAGGACGTGAATGAAGTCCTCCTGATCCGGTAACAATTGAAATTACCACGCCCATCACGCCAGATTTCGACAATCCCTGCTTTGATCCCGACGACATTGCCTGTCTATTATCGCACTGTCCTTATTCAATTCAGACCGGGGCGCTGAAGGGCTCCACAGGACCGGACTTGAATGTTCTCTTTATTAGCCAGACAACTCAACAGAAAATATTTTTTTATTTAATTTCTATGTATAATAGATTAAGTACCAGAAAAAGTAATATGTTTTAGTATATACATACAATACACGAGGCGTTTCACAACTTATTCTAAAAATTTTAACCACATACTCACGGTTACATAAGAAATCCATTTAAAAAAAATGTAATAGAGCATAATTGAACAAGAAACAAGATAAAAAATAATTCAATCCATCTATAAAAGCTGTTCGAAATTATTCAAATTGATTTGAATGCAAGTTTTGGCCCGCTGAATCCAATTTTAGCACATCGTTCTTTTTAACTTTCTGTACAAGGTGTTTCGCAACTTATCTGACAAATTTTAACCACAACTACTGTTGCATAAATAGTCGATATATTTTTTAAGTGGACTTCTTATGTAACTGTCACTCTTACAGAGACTAATGCAAAATTTTTATTGGAAAATATATAATAAATAATTATAATATAAAAATCATTAGTTGTGTAGAGTAAAAAATATTTAAAATAAATTTAAAATTATATGAATTTCTATTTTTGTTTTATTTATTTTAGTCGTATTTAGACATAATTAAAAAATTAAAAATAAAAATATATTTAGAACAAATGTAATTATATCGATGTGTCCCAAAATGAAATTAATTTCAATTCTAATCTAAAAAGTATCAATAAAGCATACCTAAAATTTCTTACAAATTTCATAAAATCCTTCTTTATTCGGAGAATACGTCTTATTATTGCCAAAATCAAAAACCTTTTAACTGCAATTACTGTTTTGTGCACCGACGACCAAAAGAAATGCAAAAAAAAACAGTTCTTGCGATTACTGTAAAATAGACATGGATCTGTGACTTTTTTGCTATTATTTTGAACCATAATATAAAATTTCATTTTTTAATTTCTATGTTGTCTGCAAAACTAATTTGTGGTCAAATTTTAAAATATTTAATTAAAAATTATAATTAATATTTTATTTATACATTTGGATAATCTTTTTAAAGAATAATTAAGTAAATAGTGTTTTGTAAAATATTAATAATATCGATATACATCAAACCAAGTCAAATTTAAAAACATTCAATTTATTTACAATGAATTCGGACTAAATTAATAAAAACTATATTTTAAGTTATGAAATTACATTTAAATACAATAATTATTTTTTGCTGTGGCACATTTAATTTATTTGCAAAATTCAAATCAAAATTATATTTTAAAATGTAAATTTAAATTTCTAGTTTATATTTATTAATGAAAAATAATTTTAAATTCTTTTTCAAAATATGATTTTCAGCTTTCTCAGTTGTCAGCAAAATAAATTTATAGCTAAATATTAATATATGGGTTTATAAAAGTAAATTTAAATTTTATTTAATATCTTTAGAATATATGTTATATTAATATATCAAACACATAATTTCGATGTTAAAATCACACAATTTGTACAGAGGAATCCTGCAACAATTAGTTTTCGTTTAAATTTATTATTAATATAAATGATACATACTACAAATACGTATTTGAATATTCAATGAAACTAAAATAGAAAATAATAATAATTGTCACAGCAAACCTCGCACCAGTAAATGCTTCTCAAAAATCAAAATACTTAAATTTTTCCCTTCTCCTGCCTAAAACTGCGGTTCTGAAAAATAACAATTGAACCCGTCGGCCACACAAATTTACACAGCTTACTTAGGTGGCGGATCCGCCGATTACTAATTTCGTCCTTGTCGAACACTCATGAACATGTATTTCTTTCTCTTTCACAATCAAATATTCGTTCATTCAGCGTCGACCAATATAAAAGATGCTGATTTTCATCGGTTCTTGTGATTTCTTATCATTCATACTTTAATTTATTTGCATTATAGAAAATTATATTTTAAAATAAATTCATTCATAGTTCATAAATAATTATTTATATATTATAGAAAGAAGGAAGAAAGAAATTTTTTAGACATATTTTTGCCTGTTAAAAGTGAATACAAGGATTTTTGGTACAGAATTAATTCAATTTGAGCACACACGGATATTAAAAATTTGTAATGTTATAAGAAATGAAAAATTTGATTTGTTGGAAATTGAACACTCCACAAAGAAGGTATCTTACAATTTTTTCAGAACTCGTTTAAAAGATATTGGAGGTCAATACCAAAACGTCTTCTATGGTTAATCGGTTTCTCTTACTATTCACAAGATATTCTTATTCGAATCCCAATACGTACTGATTTTAATAGTTATTTAATAAATATTTAAAATTCAGCCACTTAAATCATTTCTTAAATAAAAATGTTTATTTTTTCTGAAATAGATAATGAATTATTTCAAAATTTATGATTAGGTTGACTTTTTCAATTTTCATGTCTAAAAAATACATATTTTCAGTTGAAAAAGAAAATTTTTTCAGTATCCGTCAAATTTTTAATATCCGTGTGTGCTCAAATTAAATTAATTCTGGACTAAAAATCCTTGTATTCACTTTTAAATAATATATAAACAAAAATAAAGTATGAATGATGAGAAATCGCAAAAACCGATGTAATCGGCATTTATATTGGACGGCGGTGAATGAATGAGTTTTTGATTTTGGTACATTTGGATTTTCGACATTTTTCTAATTTGCATTTGTCCCCGCAAGAGTGAAAGAGAAAGAAATATATGTTCATGAGTGTACGACAAGGACGAAAGTAGTAATCGGCGGATCCGTCACCTAGTAAGCTGTGCAAATTTGTGTGACCGGCGTGTTCAATTGTTATTTCTCAGAATCGCAATTTTAGACATTTCAGGTGTGAGGTTTGCTGTGACAATAATTATTATTTTTTCTTTTAGTTTCATTGAATATTCAAGTACGTATTTATAGTATGTATCATTTATATTAATAAATTTAAACAAAAACTAATTAAAATATAAAATATAGTTTTCATTAATATTGTTCCAATTTGTCTTTTATTGTTACAGGATTCCTCTGTCCAAACTGTGTGATTTTAACATCGAAATTATAAAAATTTCAAGAAATTTTGGGTATGACACTGAGATTATTTATTATATTTATTTCGGAATTAATTTTAGTTTAGATGTCATCAATATTAATATAATTAATTATTGTATTTAAATGTAATTTCATAATTTAAAATATAGTTTTTATTAATTTAGTCCGAATTCATTGTAAATAAATTGAATGTTTTTAAATTTGACTTAATATTATTAATATTTTACAAAACAATACTTAATTATTCTTTAAAAAGATTATCCAATTGTATTAAATAAAATATAAATTACCATTTTTAATTAGATATTTTGAAATTTGACCAAGAATTTGTATTGCTGACAACAGAGCAACTCAAAAATAAAATTTTATATTAGAATAAAATAAACACAAAAATTTTAAATTAATTTGGTCTAATGGAAATACGCTTAATTCAAGTAAATATTTGTGGCATTTATATTAAGAAATTATATATATATATATATATATATATATATATATATATATATATGACTGTTTCAAAAAAATCGACAATTTTTTTTTTCATATTTTTATCGAAAATCTTGTTGAAAATGGTAAAAAACATACTGTAAAAGTTACAGCTCTTAATATTAATATTAAGAGGTGCCGCATTGTAAATTTTAATTTACCGTTTAAATAACACGGAAACGGTGTTCTCTTGGATTTTGAAATTTTTTAACTCTCGTTAGAGATAATATTTCAAAATGATCAAAACAGATTTTTATAGAAAATTTAACGCTCTACAAAAAATGTCTCTTACAATTTTTTGATATATTCATTTTTTCAAAAGTTACTTAACATTAAAGTTGGATTGATTTAAAATTTAGACATTTTTCATTTTCTGACGCAACCATCAACTTTATGGGAAAATTTTATGACATTTTTTGTAGAGTTTTTGATATTTTTTACAGATCATAAGTTATCTGCAGAAAACTAAAAATTTTATTAAATAAATGTTATTTTACTGCTTAAAATTAAACATTTTATTTAAATAAATAGATTTTTACTAAAAAAATTGATTGTTACTTAATTATTCTTTAAAAAGATTATCCAATTGTATTAAATAAAATATTAATTATCATTTTTAATTAGGTATTTTAAAATTTTACTACGAATTTGTATTGCATACAACAGAGAAACTCAAAAATGAAATTTTATATTACAATAAAATATTCAAACAAAAATTTTAAATTAATTTGGTCCAATCAAAATCCACTTAAATTTAATTTTATATTTTAAATTTTAATTTTTTCTAATATGGTTCAAAATAATAGCAAATGAATTGAAGTCACAGGTACACGAATATTTTTCAGGAATCGCAAGAACCGGTTTTTTCTGCATTTCTGTCGGTGTATGAAAAAATATTTTAAGTTTTAAAATGTTTTTGATTTTGGCAACAATCAGACGCATCCTCCGAATATCGAAGGATTTTATAAAATTTTGAAGAAATCTTGGGTATGTCTTATTAATACTTTTTAGATTAGAACTGAAATTAATTTTATTTTAAGACACATCTATATAATTAAATTTGTTCTAAATATATTTTTATTTTTAATCATTTAATTATATCTAAATGCGACTAAATGAAATAAAACAAAAATACTTACTTACTTAATTATTCTTTAAAAAATTATCTATATCCATATTAAATAAAATATTAATTATCATTTTTAATTAAATATTTTAAAATTCGACTAAGAATTTGTATTACAGACATTAAATTAAGATTTAAATATTCAAACAAAAATTTTAAATTAATTTGGTCTAATGAAATACACATAAATTTAATTTTTACTAATATAGTTAGAAATAACAGCAAACAAATTAAATTGGTCACGGGTGCATGCACATTTTCCAGGAATCGCAAGAACTGTTTTTTTTTGCACTTCAGACGTCGGTGCACAAAACAATATTCGCAGTTTAAACGGTTGTTGACTTTGGTAAGAATCAGACGCGTCCTCCGAATAATGGAGGATTTTAAGAAATTTGGAGGAAACCTTGTATGTTGGGTATGTTTTATTGATACTTTTTGTATTAGAATTGATATGAATTTTATTTTGGGACACATCGGTATAATTACATTTGTTCTAATTATATTTTTAATTTGAATCATTTAAATACATCTAAATACGGCTAAAATAAATAAAACAAAAATCGAAATTTGAAATCATATAGTTTTATATTTATTTTAAATATTTTTATTATACACAAGTTATGGTTTTTATACCATAATTATATATTTTTAATCATGTACGAAAACAGAATTTTCTAGATTCTGTTCCAACCTAAATTCGAATTTTGCATTTGTCTCCGTAAGAGTGAAAGAGAAAGAAATGCATATTCCTGAGCGTCACAGAAGGACGAAAATAGCGGTCGGTGGATGCACAGTCAAGTAAGCTGGGTAAATTTGTGTGGCACGCGTATCAATCGTTATTTCTAAGAATCGCAGTTTTAAAAAGAAGAAGGGGAAATTTTTCGAATTTTGTTGTTTGAGAATCATTTCAATGAGGTTTGAAGTGACGATTATTTTGTTTTGTTTTTAAATTCGTTTAATATTCAAGTAAATATTTGTGGCATTTATATTAAGATTAAATTTTAATATAAATTATTTAATTAGATTAATTTATATAATATATATATATATATATATATATATATATATATATATATATATATATATATATATAAAACAGATTTTTATAGAAAATTTAACGCTCTACAAAAAATATCTCTTACAATTTTTTGATATATTCATTTTTTCAAAAGTTATTTAACATTAAAGTTGGATTGATTTAAAATTTTGACATTTTTCTCATTTTCTGACGCAACCATCAACTTTATGGGAAAATTTTATGACATTTTTTGTAGAGTTTTTGATATTTTTTATAGATCATAAGTTATCTGCAGAAAACTAAAAATTTTATTAAATAAATGTTATTTTACTGCTTAAAATTAAACATTTTATTTAAATAAATAGATTTTTACTAAAAAAATTGATTGTTACTTAATTATTCTTTAAAAAGATTATCCAATTGTATTAAATAAAATATTAATTATCATTTTTAATTAGGTATTTTAAAATTTGACTACGAATTTGTATTGCATACAACAGAGAAACTCAAAAATGAAATTTTATATTACAATAAAATATTCAAACAAAAATTTTAAATTAATTTGGTCCAATCAAAATCCACTTAAATTTAATTTTATATTTTAAATTTTAATTTTTTCTAATATGGTTCAAAATAATAGCAAATGAATTGAAGTCACAGGTACACGAATATTTTTCAGGAATCGCAAGAACCGGTTTTTTCTGCATTTCTGTCGGTGTATGAAAAAATATTTTAAGTTTTAAAATGTTTTTGATTTTGACAACAATCAGACGCATCCTCCGAATATCGAAGGATTTTATGAAATTTTGAAGAAATCTTGGGTATGTTTTATTAATACTTTTTAGATTAGAACTGAAATTAATTTTATTTTAAGACACATCTATATAATTAAATTTGTTCTAAATATATTTTTATTTTTAATCATTTAATTATATCTAAATGCGACTAAATGAAATAAAACAAAAATACTTACTTACTTAATTATTCTTTAAAAAATTATCTATATCCATATTAAATAAAATATTAATTATCATTTTTAATTAAATATTTTAAAATTCGACTAAGAATTTGTATTACAGACATTAAATTAAGATTTAAATATTCAAACAAAAATTTTAAATTAATTTGGTCTAATGGAAATACACATAAATTTAATTTTTACTAATATAGTTAGAAATAACAGCAAACAAATTAAATTGGTCACGGGTGCATGCACATTTTCCAGGAATCGCAAGAACTGTTTTTTTTGCACTTCAGACGTCGGTGCACAAAACAATATTCGCAGTTTAAACGGTTGTTGACTTTGGTAAGAATCAGACGCGTCCTCCGAATAATGGAGGATTTTAAGAAATTTGGAGGAAATCTTGTATGTTGGGTATGTTTTATTGATACTTTTTGTATTAGAATTGATATTAATTTTATTTTGGGACACATCGGTATAATTACATTTGTTCTAATTATATTTTTAATTTGAATCATTTAAATACATCTAAATACGGCTAAAATAAATAAAACAAAAATCGAAATTTGAAATCATATAGTTTTATATTTATTTTAAATATTTTTATTATACACAAGTTATGGTTTTTATATCATAATTATATATTTTTAATCATGTACGAAGACAGAATTTTCTAGATTCTGTTCCAACCTAAATTCGAATTTTGCATTTGTCTCCGTAAGAGTGAAAGAGAAAGAAATGCATATTCCTGAGCGTCACAGAAGGACGAAAATAGCGGTCGGTGGATGCACAGTCAAGTAAGCTGTGTAAATTTGTGTGGCACGCGTATCAATCGTTATTTCTAAGAATCGCAGTTTTAAAAAGAAGAAGGGGAAATTTTTCGAATTTTGTTGTTTGAGAATCATTTCAATGAGGTTTGAAGTGACGATTATTTTGTTTTGTTTTTAAATTCGTAGTAAATATTTGTGGCATTTATATTAGGAAATTTTAATATAAATTATTTAATTAGATTAATTTATATAATATATATATATATATATATATATGACTGTTTCAAAAAAATCGACAATTTTTTTTTTCTTATTTTTATCGAAAATCTTGTTGAAAATGGTAAAAAACATACTGTAAAAGTTCCAGCTCTTAATATTAATATTAAAAGGTGCCGCATTGTAAATTTTAATTTACCATTTAAATAACACGGAAACGGTGTTCTCTTGGATTTTGAAATTTTTTAACTCTCGTTAGAGATAATATTTCAAAATGATCAAAACAGATTTTTATAGAAAATTTAACGCTCTACAAAAAATATCTCTTACAATTTTTTGATATATTCATTTTTTCAAAAGTTATTTAACATTAAAGTTGGATGATTTAAAATTTTGACATTTTTCTCATTTTCTGACGCAACCATCAACTTTATGGGAAAATTTTATAACATTTTTTGTAGAGTTTTTGATATTTTTTACAGATCATAAGTTATCTGCAGAAAACTAAAAATTTTATTAAATAAATGTTATTTTACTGCTTAAAATTAAACATTTTATTTAAATAAATAGATTTTTACTAAAAAAATTGATTGTTACTTAATTATTCTTTAAAAAGATTATCCAATTGTATTAAATAAAATATTAATTATCATTTTTAATTAGGTATTTTAAAATTTGACTACGAATTTGTATTGCATACAACAGAGAAACTCAAAAATGAAATTTTATATTACAATAAAATATTCAAACAAAAATTTTAAATTAATTTGGTCCAATCAAAATCCACTTAAATTTAATTTTATATTTTAAATTTTAATTTTTTCTAATATGGTTCAAAATAATAGCAAATGAATTGAAGTCACAGGTACACGAATATTTTTCAGGAATCGCAAGAACCGGTTTTTTCTGCATTTCTGTCGGTGTATGAAACAATATTTTAAGTTTTAAAATCTTTTTGATTTTGACAACAATCAGACGCATCCTCCGAATATCGAAGGATTTTATGAAATTTTGAAGAAATCTTGGGTATGTTTTATTAATACTTTTTAGATTAGAACTGAAATTAATTTTATTTTAAGACACATCTATATAATTAAATTTGTTCTAAATATATTTTTATTTTTAATCATTTAATTATATCTAAATGCGACTAAATGAAATAAAACAAAAATACTTACTTACTTAATTATTCTTTAAAAAATTATCTATATCCATATTAAATAAAATATTAATTATCATTTTTAATTAAATATTTTAAAATTCGACTAAGAATTTGTATTACAGACATTAAATTAAGATTTAAATATTCAAACAAAAATTTTAAATTAATTTGGTCTAATGGAAATACACATAAATTTAATTTTTACTAATATAGTTAGAAATAACAGCAAACAAATTAAATTGGTCACGGGTGCATGCACATTTTCCAGGAATCGCAAGAACTGTTTTTTTTGCACTTCAGACGTCGGTGCACAAAACAATATTCGCAGTTTAAACGGTTGTTGACTTTGGTAAGAATCAGACGCGTCCTCCGAATAATGGAGGATTTTAAGAAATTTGGAGGAAATCTTGTATGTTGGGTATGTTTTATTGATACTTTTTGTATTAGAATTGATATTAATTTTATTTTGGGACACATCGGTATAATTACATTTGTTCTAATTTTATTTTTAATTTGAATCATTTAAATACATCTAAATACGGCTAAAATAAATAAAACAAAAATCGAAATTTGAAATCATATAGTTTTATATTTATTTTAAATATTTTTATTATACACAAGTTATGGTTTTTATATCATAATTATATATTTTTAATCATGTACGAAAACAGAATTTTCTAGATTCTGTTCCAACCTAAATTCGAATTTTGCATTTGTCTCCGTAAGAGTGAAAGAGAAAGAAATGCATATTCCTGAGCATCACAGAAGGACGAAAATAGCGGTCGGTGGATGCACAGTCAAGTAAGCTGGGTAAATTTGTGTGGCACGCGTATCAATCGTTATTTCTAAGAATCGCAGTTTTAAAAAGAAGAAGGGGAAATTTTTCGAATTTTGTTGTTTGAGAATCATTTCAATGAGGTTTGAAGTGACGATTATTTTGTTTTGTTTTTAAATTCGTTTAATATTCAAGTAAATATTTGTGGCATTTATATTAAGATTAAATTTTAATATAAATTATTTAATTAGATTAATTTATATAATATATAACAGATTTTTATAGAAAATTTAACGCTCTACAAAAAATATCTTACAATTTTTTGATATATTCATTGTTTCAAAAGTTATTTAACATTAAAGTTGGATTGATTTAAAATTTTGACATTTTTCTCATTTTCTGACGCAACCATCAACTTTATGGGAAAATTTTATAACATTTTTTGTAGAGTTTTTGATATTTTTTACAGATCATAAGTTATCTGCAGAAAACTAAAAATTTTATTAAATAAATGTTATTTTACTGCTTAAAATTAAACATTTTATTTAAATAAATAGATTTTTACTAAAAAAATTGATTGTTACTTAATTATTCTTTAAAAAGATTATCCAATTGTATTAAATAAAATATTAATTATCATTTTTAATTAGGTATTTTAAAATTTGACTACGAATTTGTATTGCATACAACAGAGAAATTCAAAAATGAAATTTTATATTACAATAAAATATTCAAACAAAAATTTTAAATTAATTTGGTCCAATCAAAATCCACTTAAATTTAATTTTATATTTTAAATTTTAATTTTTTCTAATATGGTTCAAAATAATAGCAAATGAATTGAAGTCACAGGTACACGAATATTTTTCAGGAATCGCAAGAACCGGTTTTTTCTGCATTTCTGTCGGTGTATGAAACAATATTTTAAGTTTTAAAATGTTTTTGATTTTGGCAACAATCAGACGCATCCTCCGAATATCGAAGGATTTTATAAAATTTTGAAGAAATCTTGGGTATGTCTTATTAATACTTTTTAGATTAGAACTGAAATTAATTTTATTTTAAGACACATCTATATAATTAAATTTGTTCTAAATATATTTTTATTTTTAATCATTTAATTATATCTAAATGCGACTAAATGAAATAAATCAAAAATACTTACTTACTTAATTATTCTTTAAAAAATTATCTATATCCATATTAAATAAAATATTAATTATCATTTTTAATTAAATATTTTAAAATTCGACTAAGAATTTGTATTACAGACATTAAATTAAGATTTAAATATTCAAACAAAAATTTTAAATTAATTTGGTCTAATGGAAATACACATAAATTTAATTTTTACTAATATAGTTAGAAATAACAGCAAACAAATTAAATTGGTCACGGGTGAATGCACATTTTCCAGGAATCGCAAGAACTGTTTTTTTTTTGCACTTCAGACGTCGGTGCACAAAACAATATTCGCAGTTTAAACGGTTGTTGACTTTGGTAAGAATCAGACGCGTGCTCCGAATAATGGAGGATTTTAAGAAATTTGGAGGAAATCTTGTATGTTGGGTATGTTTTATTGATACTTTTTGTATTAGAATTGATATTAATTTTATTTTGGGACACATCGGTATAATTACATTTGTTCTAATTATATTTTTAATTTGAATCATTTAAATACATCTAAATACGGCTAAAATAAATAAAACAAAAATCGAAATTTGAAATCATATAGTTTTATATTTATTTTAAATATTTTTATTATACACAAGTTATGGTTTTTATATCATAATTATATATTTATAATCATGTACGAAGACAGAATTTTCTAGATTCTGTTCCAACCTAAATTCGAATTTTGCATTTGTCTCCGTAAGAGTGAAAGAGAAAGAAATGCATATTCCTGAGCGTCACAGAAGGACGAAAATAGCGGTCGTTGGATGCACCGTCAAGTAAGCTGTGTAAATTTGTGTGGCACGCATATCAATCGTTATTTCTAAGAATCGCAGTTTTAAAAAGGAGAAGGGGAAATTTTTCGATTTTTGTTGTTTGAGAATCATTTCAATAAGGTTTGCAGTGACGTTTATTTTGTTTTGTTTTTAAATTCGTTTAATATTCAAGTAAATATTTGTGGCATTTATATTAAGAAATTAGATAGATTAATTTATATATATATATATATATATATATATATATATATATATATAAAAATTTTTGACATTTTTCTCATTTTCTGACGCAACCATCAATTTTATGGGAAAATTGTATATGACATTTTTTGTAGAGAATTCAATTTCCTATAATTTATCATCAAAAAAGTTTTTTTTACAGATTATAAGTTATCTGGAGAAAACTAAAAATTTTATTATATAAATGTTATTTTACTGCTTAAAATTAAGCATTTTATTTAAATAAATAGATTTTTACTAAACTTACTTACTCCAAAAAAGTTTTTGATATTTTTTACAGATCATAAGTTATCTGCAGAAAACTAAAAATTTTATTAAATAAATGATATTTTACTGCTTAAAATTAAGCAATTTATTTAAATAAAATAATATTTACTAAAAAAATTGATTGTTTATTTTTATCAAAGTAGTATATGTATATCGTTACACTAACAGACTTTTACTACAATTTGTCAATTTTTTTGCAATTGCTCTTCATTTTTCGTGAAACACTTGTAACAGTATTTTTTTATACCATTTCCAACAAGTTTTCGATATAAATAAGAGAAAAAAAATTGTCGATTTTTTTGAAACAATCTAATATATATATATATATATATATATATATATATATACACTATCGCTCATATATAGAGAAATTTTCATTTGTCATAATAAAAGTGTACGTTTAAATATCCATATTATTATCAGTTATGCAGTATGTTTGATAAAAACAGTACAATAGCCTTCTTTTATTTAGTATCTAGTAGCATATTTTACCTTTTCTTCATTGATTTTGGTAGCTTTTCAATATAGTCGTTCGAAATTTCTGTCGAGTGATTTTGAACTTCTTCGTAGAGTTCTTTCATATTTAACAGACATTTCGCAGAGATTTTCCGATCAATTTCTTCTCAGAGGTTTTCCATTGGATTGAGGTCTGGGTTTTGTGCTGGCCAAGGCATGACAAGTACTCTTTGAGAAGCGAACCCTTCTTTAACTAACTTAGACGTATGTTTCGTATAGTTGTCGAACTGGAAGGTTCACCTTAAACTGATGTTACCTTCGTCAAATGGAAGCATATGATTCTAGAGAATGTCACGATAAACACGGCCCATGCCGAACCCAGAAAAACATACCAAACCATAACGTCTCCTCCACCATGATTCACAGTGGGTTTAGTGTACTTGGAATTATACTTTTCATTAATTGGTTCTCTCACCTATAAAATACCATCAGATTTGAATAATTGGAACCGACTTTCATAGAAAAACAAAATTGTTTTCCATTGCCCATCTGTCCAGTTCACATGTTCTCTTGTAAATAGTAGTTTCGCTTTTCTATAGTTTGCAGAAATGAAGAGCTTCTTTGTTGGTTTTCTACAATAGAAACCAGCTCTTTTTAGTCTTTGTTTTATGGTACTCATCAACATATCATTTATTTTTTGATTAATCCGGGATGCACTAATAAAAGTGTCGCGGACAGCAAACGTTTTTGTTTTCCTGTCCACAATTCTGTTAGTCTTGCGTTTTCTACCTCTTTTGGGAACTACTTCCAGTGTATTCTATTAAAATTGGATATCGTCCTTGAAATGATCGATTTCTTTAAATTTAAATCTACTGCAATTTTACTCTGTTTTTCACCATTTCGGAACTTTTTTACAATTTGTTCTTTTATTTGTATCGTTAAATGGACATATCTAGGCATTTTTAGCTTTAAGGAAAGATGTCGGGCACATAAAGAAATTATAAAAACAATTGTATTGAATAATAGGGTATGGTTGCTTTACTTATGAACCCTGTCCGAAATAAAATGTTGTATAAAAACTATGTAAATAAAGATATGCGTATATAAATTGAGGTAAGAAATGTTTAGATGCTTATTAATTACAAAATTAATTTAAATTAAAAACAATTATTCTTTTAACAAAATGATTATGTTTTTTAATTTGTTGCTTCACATATGAGCAATAATATATATTATATATTGACAACTTATCTTATTTCTATCTGTTAAAATAATCAATGAAGTTTGTGATTGTAATTTTATGACTACTCTAAAGAAATAAAGTATTCGTATTTTTTTTAATGTCATAGCTTATCGATAGTTCAATTAGTGCAATTAATAAATCAGTTTAATTTAAAAAATGTCAAAACTAATGTTGATTTTTCCTATAACATAAATTTGTTTGTATAAAATTGTTTATTATTCAGCGATTATTTTGTTGAAGAAGAGTTAAATTTAAAATTTTAGTTTAAGTCAAAGTGATACCTTTAAACTCTTATAAGAAATTCATAAATACTGTACCTTTAAAAACTGATGAGGATATTAAATAATGAAACTGTGAGAACTGTGATATTTTTCTCAAATTTTCTTCGGTAAATACCGCCCTGTATTGTGATCACCAACAGGGGTGGCAGCAGAGTAGCACCCTCCACACATAATCGTGTAACTCGATAGTCTTATTGTCACCCCAGTAATAATGTCGCAAATCTCTTTCACAGTACGCAACATATTCAAATCAATTTGTTTATTTGCACCACCCTACAGCAGCTTGCTCCATCCGCCGCCGTCTTTTCCAGCCTCCATGAAACCGAAATAAATAACATTTAATTGTATTACAAAAACTATTAGTTTGTGCTTTCTATGAGAAAATATCTCTTCCCAATATTGTTGTCATCGTGTTCCAAGAAGTATCTCGATTTACGTGAGTCACAGTACCGATGCGGCACGGACGGAGTAATTAAGACGTAACCGTAAACCCCGTGTTCGCATCTTTATCAGTGGGACCGGTGTGGATGAACCACGTTTCTGATGAGGTCGGTGGGAGTTTGTGTTCGTTATCAGTGTGTGTGTGTGTGCACACTACACCGTCTCCCGCAATCCGAGATCTACATATGTAAGGTGCCTCGTTACCTATACCGGTCGTGGTGTCGTGTTGACGCTATAAAAAAAAAGAAACGAGCGTCGCACTGCTTAATTACCGGTACACAACCGGAAACTAGGATAATTAGGGAAGGGGCGACACAAATGTTTTACCAATTTTCTAAAAATTGAACGGATATTGAGTAATAATAAAAATAATAATCGTCATACTTATCAAATTAATTATTGATTTCAAAATCAAATTCAAATAAATTGTTGTCAGAAAAATATTTTCCATTTACTTTGATCAGTCAGGAAAATTACGTGAACATATTTGATTTAGAATAAAAATTATTTAAATCAAACAAATTTCAATTTTATTTCACTAATTAAGTAAAGTCCAGACTGCTGCCCAGTTGAGCCCAATTGAGATGGATGTTCATTACAAGTATTAAGTTGTCAAAAAAAACTATTTTCTGAACAATATTTTAAAAAATGTGTAAACTCCTTCAATTTCCATCAGAAAACTTACGTGAACATCTCTGGTTTAAAATAAAAAATGCTATCCACTTGAGCCCAAATGAGATGATGAGTTATATTTCAAAAAATGTGCAAACTACTTCAATATTAATCAGAATATATATGTCAAATTCATATCAGTCATTCAGTCGTTTTGCTTTTGAGTAATTTTCGACATAAAATACTTTCAATTTCTCAATTTTTACATTTTTAATTGACAGTTTATTTAATTTCGATTGTTTCAATATTGGAAATATAATGAAGATATTATCAAGGAAAAAATGAACAAATATTTAAATGTACTGTTTTGTTTCATCCATTTTAACTAACTTTTATGTCCTCTATCCGGTGGATCTTCTCCAAAAATATTTCGCCATTATTTCCTCGTCCCTGAAGCCTTAGTATGTCCTTTCAGTTTCAGACACTGTTGGGCAAACTTTTATCTTCACCTAGAGAACCAAATGACTGAAGAAAACGCGAATCTTAATTCTCTTATTGAAACCTAGAAATAGAAATCTTTTTGACGTAATTGGGACATTTGTTTTATCACAAATTTGACTCCCTGGAATGGATATTTTAAGTGAACTGCACTCAAATATTTATTCTTGTTATATATAGTAATGGCTTGAACACCATTTTAAAATCTCTACCAAATATAATTCAATTAAATAATTAATTTTGGTAATATTGCACATTTATTTTTCAGAAAACCGATACTATTTAAATATTCAACATATGCCTCGATATACGTCTTTTTTATACTTATATGGATTTAAGTGAAATAATAAAAAATATATATTTTTAAAAAATATTATTGTTTAAGTCATCATGTAAGTATTATTAAACTATGTTATACATAATATACATTTATATTTAAAATAAAAAAGTGCTTTGATTTTCTTTAAAACACAATATAAATATATTTTTTGAAAAAGTATTATCAAAAAAGTCTTTGAATAAAATAATTTTACGTATAATTTAAAAATATTTATATTTAAAATAATTCAATAATTTCCGAGAAATTATCTTTGAAAGTAGTCTGATTTTATATGAACAATAAAAATATATTTTTTCAAAATTTATTATTGTTTAATTCATCAAAACTATTATTAAACGATTTTGACTCAACAATATACATTCATATCAAAAAATTCTTGGAGTAAAATGATTTTACGTATAAATTAAAATCAATTACATTTAAAATAATTCAATAATTTTCGAGAAATTATCTTTGAAAGTGGTTTAATTTTGCTTAAAACGCAATAAAAACATATTTTTTTAAAAAGTATTTTTGATTAATTCATCAAAATTATTATTAAACGTTTTTCACTTCATAATTTTACGTATAAATTAAAAATATTTAAAATAATTCAATAATTTTCGAAAAATTATTTTTGAAAGTGGTTTGATTTTGTTTAAAATGGAATAAAAATATATTTTTTCAAAAATTATTATTGTTTAATTCATCAAAATTATTATTAAATGATTACAGAAAATTTAATTCTGTCATTTTTATCTTTTTACACAATTACTTTGTTTCTATCATAACTTTTTCATTTTATATCCAATTTGGGTTTACTAAAACTAGAAAAGTTTATAATTGAACAAGCTGTCAATTAAAAATGTAAGGCATGAAATAATGAAAATGTTTATTATTGAAAAAAAAAACTTAAACAAATTTAAATTTGCCTCAACTGTAACTCAATTATTTATTTATTCATCTTCAGTTCTTGCTGTTGGAAAAGTAGAGGCCACAAACGTGTCAAGTGAAAAAAAGTAATTTTCTATATTAAAAAAGTTGTAGCTTGTAAATAGTAATAAAATACTAAACTTTGTGAAATTGAAATGAAATAAAGACAACTATTATAGTTTCAAACATTATCCAACAAAAACTCAGTTGAAATCCTTTATTTGCTCAAAATATAATAATGTTTGTTTGATTTTAAAACGTCTTTTGTTTCCTTAACTGTGAAATTAAAAGGAAAATTGTACGTTTGAAATTCTGATTAAAATTCTTTTATCTGTTAAATCTTCACGTTCACGTTCAAGGTATTCAATAAAACATAACGAGCGTTCATTCCGTGCAAATAGAACGCTCGTAACTATAGAGCCAGGAGGACCAATATTCGCCGGCAAATAAATTCTGAGCGAATCGAGTGTCAAGTTACGCGACAAATCAAAGGATGCCAGAGATGGAACGAGGGGACAAGCTAAATCCACCTTTTGTAAACTAATTACACTCTGGAAATCACTTGTTATTTTAATGACAACGTGCATTGTTCGGGGAACGATAACTAATTATAAAAATTACATAGCAAGTACTACAAATTAAATTATTTGTTTCTTGAGTGGCAAAGATTTAGGTAGGTATACTAAAACGCCAACTCTATATTTCAATTAAATGTATTTCTAAATACGTATGTATAATTTTTAATGATATAAGATATTATATGACACATAGCTACACGTAGTTTTATTATAATTTTCTTTATTTAATGGAAGACAGGCCATGGCATTATATTTAAAATTCTAAATGAAAATATTTAACTGCTATTTGTATCCGTTTATTAAATACATTCAATTTATAGATTTTAAGATTCTCAAAATTGTTTATTTTCAGAAAAAATTACAAACACGTTAAATATTTTCATTTATTCGGTTTAATCCCTTACATAGTTTTAATAATTTATATTTACACATGAAAAAACTAATACGAAACTATATATATATCTCATATTAAAATTAATTAACACCTCAAATTGACTCACAATAAAACCTTTAATCACAATAGTATAAAATTACTACAATAAAACAAAGTCACAGTGTCATAAAAATTGTTTCAAAATTTAAGGGAACTGATTTGCCCCTTTAACAAGCAACATGTCATTATAAAGTTTCTGATTTACAAATAACTGTGTAAATATAAAACAGCACATTTACTAAGTCCTAATAAAAATTTCACATCATTCGGAGGAATATGAATGTGTAATTTTATCTTGCCTTAATTACTGACAAAGATTGACATGCATATTGACATTTTTTAGTATTAAATAAATTATAAATAACCGTTTATATTAATTTTGATATGCAACTTATTGCTGGATATGAAAGAATACTTAAAAGTTCCAAAAACATTTTCATCAGATATGTTAACCAATATTAATATTTTCCTATATTAAATGTATTTTTTTCTAATTGTTAATATACAAATAAACATGTAATTGAAAGACGTTAATTTCACAAATCGTAATACAAAAAATTGAATATACTCGTAGATATGTACTATATCATTCAAAACTGTTAACACTATTTCTATACAATAATAAATATTAATATAATATTTCATTATATGCAAGTTCATGAAAAGCCATTTTTCAATTTATTTGCATAGTGTACGTGCTTTAATTACAATTAGAGTGAGTTTTTCAGGTGCTGTTTGTTTACACTTGTCATAAAAAATATCGTTTTGATTTTAAAATTCCTATTATCTCTTTATCACTAAATTTAACTACAATTCTTAAATATAACTTTAATAATTGTAAAACAAATCATTATAAACATGATAATACTGATTGTAACCAAAAATATGCTATTGAAATTATAATCATTTTGTTTAATTTGTTTTTAAGGTAGAACATACTAGACTGTTGCAATTTTTGTCATCATGTTCAACATAAGGAACACTAAATATGTTTATGTTAGTGATAACACGTTTTATACTATATCTGTTTTCAAACAATATTTTCAAATGAAACTTAATTCAATAAAATGTATCAATCCATCAACAATATTGAAGCTTATAACAAATTTAATGATAAATACGTTAGTAAAAGCCTAATACCAATTGATTTAAATTTTGTTTATTGTATATGAAAATTTTAATTTGATATTACTAAAATTTGTGATACTACATAATACTATTCTTTTGGTCATCTATATTCAGAATGTTACAAAATCACATAACCCCACAGCATATGCTGTTTGGAATAAACTTTCATTATCTGAACTAGATTCGAACAATATGTCTAATGGAAAAAAATTAACTGGAGTCGTTGTTATACAACAACAGTTTTTAACTCTCTGAAAGCCCATTTTGTAGGTAAGTGACGATGTTTGCTTTCATTGTTTACTAAATTATAGGCCCATAAAACAAAATAATCGTACAACAATGATGCGTTAATAATCTATTCAATAAAAGATCAGATTTTATTAGCATTACCCTCGTTTGATATGTGCGAGGAGTAAAAGAAGTTGACATGATATGCTCCTGTTTATTGATACTTGTTCACTTGATATGCAATGTATATGTAACAATCGATTATTATAACATTAAACAACATGGTAATGCTAACTGCAATCCAGAATTTTCTAACAATAGTATCACTCTTATTCCATGGTGTTGTACTGCACGTTCTTGATCTTAAAGTAGCGGAAGATGCCGTAGCCGGTGACCGTGATCAAAACGGCGATGGCCAACGTGGATCCCACAGCGATCGGTGCAGTTTCGTCCGTGAACTGTTTCTGGCTCTTGCATTCGAAGGCCGGCTCGAAGTTCTCGCTCTTGTACATGAAAGGCTGGACCTGGAGGAGGCGCAGCAACAGGGTGCCACGGAGGCCCGGCGGCGGGTGGTCGCTCTCGTCCGACGTCAGTTCGACGTCCACCTCGTCGCAGTTGTACGAACGGCCTATCGGCGTCGGGATCAGCATTTGACGGTGGTACAGTTTTATCGGTTTGCCTTGAATTTAATGGGTCACAATTAAGTTTACAGCCATAATAAATCAATATATTGCACAGACATATAAAATACATTATTAGTATTAAATATATTTTAAAATAAAATTAATATTTCATTTGTACAGTGGATGGGTGTCTATACTTGTAAAAAGATTTCAATTAATGACATAATAATAACAATTTAAATGTCCCCTTAATTAATAAATTACAAATAAATTTTTTTGTTATAAGTTAGTAGTATTAGGCTCTCTATCAATAATCTTAAGAGGTTCGACATATTTTCTATGTTTTTTCACAACCCATTTTTATTAATATTATTTATTTATAGCTACTTTAGTAATTTTAAGATAAAATTACTGAAATCAACTATTTGACTATCAAATCTATTTAAATATTTATTTTAAATATTAATAGTTTTCTAATTTTTTTGATTTTATATATTAATCATAATTTTAATATACTTGTTTTATCATATGTGATTATTTAAAATTAAATGAATAAATGAATGAATTATATTTTAAAAAATTTAAGTAAGTATTTCATTTTACTATTTTTCAACAATAATATTGTTAATAATTGAAATAAATTAAAGTATAATTTTCACTTTATAATAAATGTATCTATAAAATATATAATTCCATATATTCAACTGATATATTTAAATATTTTCGTTAAATACATTTTCAAAAAGTTATAAATTTCTGTAGTTTTCTACACATGTTCCCTAACTATAAAATTATCTCCTTTCACAATAGTTCACCGTCTTCCGTTGAGCCAAAACTGGGGTTAAACATCAAAAAGGATAAAAAACTCAAGTTATTCAATTTCTAGTGAATTATCACCATTTATTTAAAACATGTAAAAGGATTTTAATTAATTATATATTAGTAACAACTTAAATGTTCCCTTAATTAATAAAATACAAAAAAAATTTTTGTTATAAGTTAGTAGTGTTAGACTCTCTATCAATCATCTTAAGAGGTTCGACATATTTTCTAAGTTTTTTCACAACCCATTTTTATTAATATTATTTATTTAGCTACTAGCTAAATAAATTAAAGTATAATTTTCACTTTATAATGAATGTATCTATAAAATATATAATTCCATATATTCAACTGATATATTTAAATATTTTTGTTAAATATATTTTCAAAATTTCTGTAGTTTTCTACACATGTTCCTTAACTATAAAATTATCCCTTAAGTAATATTAATAATAAAATTGTTTATTACATTTTTATTCATTTATTTATTATTACTATTATTATTATTGTTTTGAGTTCGTAATTTCTGAGTTAATTCATATTGCTATTGGACTATTATTTATATTTACAAGAAATATTAATTTTAGGTGTTTTCACATTTTATCCATCATATTTCTTCAATTAAAATAGTTTTAACTGTTATACATATTATCATTTGTATATTAATTTTAATAATTTAATATATTTAATATATATAAACATTTTATACTTATTCATATTATTATATAAATGTTTAAATATTGTTATTATTAATAAAAAATTTAAATTATTTGTCAATATTTTAGATATTCTTTAACACACAATATGTTTACAAGGAATTTTAATTTTAAATGTATCCACATTTTAATCTTTATTTTTCTTTCATTTTCAAACTATAATTTATAATTAAAATAATTTTAACTTTTATGCATTTGTATATTAATTTTAATAATTTAATATATTATAAATAAAAATAATAATTTAAACCATAATTTTTACTCTATCTTGAATATATCTATAAAGTGTTTTTGTTTCAAAAAATGATGTATTTCTTTAGTTTTCAGACGTTAAAGTCTCTTTACTCTAATATTATCTACACAAAGAATATTAATATTTACAATAGTTTTATTTCAATTTGTTAATATTATAATCTGTAAATTATGTATAACAAGTTAATTCTTTGATCCATTTTTTATTCTTTTTTTAATTTATTTAATTTAATTATACAATATTAAAAAAGAAATTATAATTCAATTTGAGCAGATTGTATAATATCGTGTACAGGATTGCATTACTACTTTCAAGACAAATTTGTTTGTCACACAGAGAGCTGCCCCTTCGGATTGGAGTGTGTTGATGACCCTTAACATAACAGCATTTATGTACGAGCTATGTTAATATGTTTTAATCTCATTTTTGTCTGACAATTGGCGAATGCGCCAGTTTACTTAACATCTCATTCAACACATAATTATAATTTTATGCACATTGAAATTTAAATAGAAATTAATATTAAACACATTTAGTTTATTTTAATTAAAGGCAAGTGAAACATTTTATTTAGGCACAGACGAATAAAGCGGACGTTAAATCCCGTCTACTTAGCGCAAAGTTGCCTCCGGGCGTTAATTAATTTAACCGCGACTTCGTCTAGTTGGCGAAAAGTTTCAGTGTCAGTGCTTAAACGTTACGGTTAAAATTTAGCAATTACATTAAACGATGGTGCTGCGCAATTAAATGGAAAAACTATTTCGTTTAATTCGTTGAATTTTTTTGAATCGCACTCACCTCGTGTTTGAATGCCGTGGAATTTCGGCAAGTCCGGACTTACGGTCAGTTCTATGTTACTGATGTACCACCGTTCGCCGCCGGGTGTTTTTGCGAAGTTGATGTCCAAATTATAGCCGGTCCATATGATTCGGAGGAGTTGTGCATCGTCGTATTTGCAGTTGCCGTCGACCAGCACTTTTTCCGGGATGAAGGAGTCCGCTTGTTCTTCCAGGTTGTGCAATTTGAAATTTACCTAGAATTAATGATTTTTAAAATTTGGAATGCTTATTGGCACAAATTAATCTGAAAAGAGGTCATTTTTATAGTATTTCATAGAATTATTTTTTGTTTTATTCTCCACGGAAAACCGAATCGTAGAGTAAATATCGTTCTTTTTTTGTGGTTTAGATTATCTCAATGAGCAAGATAGAATATTATATATGTTCAATTTGGCCTGATATAAAAGAGTACGAAGTTCATCAATGTTGCAAATCCAGCTCTAATAGAAGTAAGTAGATAAAATCATCTTCCATATCAGTTTAATAAAACACTGAAACAGTAAAACATTAAAGAATATTTGTTATAGATCCACAAATCCGCAAGCTGATACGCGGAGATAAGAATTTGTGCAGAATTTAAATGAAAATGGCACTACATTCTGTTAATGAAGTATATTGTTTGTTTGTTGTTTTTTGAAGAATTGATATTCTTGGAAAAATTGTTAACAATTAACCACTTTTAAAACTACAATGCCTCTCTTATCCAAGTTATTTGCTCCTTATTTATGAGCTGAAAATCATGAGTAATCTAAAGATTTTTATCCTCGAGATCCAGATTAGTAATCTTCTTTAATCTTGGTTAAATACAAAACTGAGTATAATGAGGAAAACTGATAGATAAGAATTTGTGCAGAGATATTCAAGAATATTGATTATGTTTTTCCAGAATGTTGATAATATTGTATAAATTGTTGAGAATTTATTACTTTTAAAATTAGTATGCTACTCTTCTTATTTATGAACTGAAAATGATGAGTAATCTGAAGATTTTTATCCTCTTTAATTCCAGCCAAATAAAAAACTGAAGGTTGTAAATGATATTAACCCTAATTTCTATATCTTATAACTATTTTTCCAAAACAGTCTGATTGTTGATTGTACATTGCATGTCTTTTTGATGATTTGATAATATTGAAAACATTGTTAATTATTTACTACTTTTAAGGCTAATATACCATTCTCATTCAGAGCTGGAAATGATGGGCAATCTGAAGATTTTTATCCCCTTTAAACTCAGCTAAATAAAAAACTGAGAATTTATGCGTTTTAAAAAAAAAGGACGCTACATCCTGGTTGTTATTTATGTGCATTGTTTTTTTTTGATAAATTGATAATATTGGAAACATCGTTAATAATCTACTACTAGTAATGTGAAACTTTTTATCCTCTTTGATCTTGGTTAACTAAAAAACTGAAAGAGATGAGAATTTGTACAAATTTTAAATGGCACTAGATCCTAGTTTCCACTGAAGGATATTGTTTATGTAATTTCTGGAAACTTGATACCACTGTAAAAATTTATACTTTTAAAACTACAATACTACTTTCATCCAAATTATGTTTCTCTTCATTTATGAAATGGAAAAGATGAATAATCTCTTTTTAATCTCGCCCAAATAAAAATCTAAAGGTTTTAAATATTATTAACCCTGCATTTGAATATCTTATAACCGTTTTTCCAAAACATGAAAGAATAATTTTCATAGATCCTTAAATCCTCAAGCTGATGCAGAAAGATGAAAAAGTGTATAAAAAAATGAAAATGTCCCTAGATTCTGATTGTCATTTAATAATATTGTTGTGTGAGACTTTAGAAGTTATTATCCCTGAATCACAATATTTTATCATCCATCGAAACACTCTTCTAAAATACTAAAAAAACGTTTGTTCAAATGATTTTAAATGAAAATGACGCTAGATCCTGGTTTTCAATTAACTATATTAATAATGTTTTCTCAGAGTGTTGATAATATTATAAAAATTATTAAACATTTTAAAACTACATCATAACATCTGAATTACTTTTATGCTTATTTATGAGGTAAAAGTGATAAACACTTTTTTTAACAAAATTTAAATAGGCTATGCTAGGTAATTATTGCTGGGCATTTATACGAGATTGCAGGTCACCACCAGTTTTCATTAGTGGCAATATGATGTCCCAGCGATATGCGTATGACGTTTTGGACCCTTATTTTCATCCCTACATAAGATGAGAGGCACATATTGTCTGGAATACATTAAACTTCCTGGAAGCTTCCCATGTGAATTTACTGCTTTGACCACCTAGATCTTCAGACCTTTTCCCAATCGAATATGTGTGTAATATGATGGGGCACCACTTAACGAATTATTGGAAAAAGGCTATTCTAGGTAATTATTGCTGGACAATTATACAAGATTGCAAGAAATACAAAAAAAAAGTATTTTTCAGAACATTTAGTAATCAATTGAGAAAAAAAAAACTTTTTTTTTGTTCATTTTCTGTAATTTTATTCTTGAACTGAATCCTTGAAAATTGGAAAAAAAGACGAAAAAATAATGTTTATCAAGGGTGCAAACAACTTTCAATAAATAATATGCGTATTAAAAATAGTCCCAATTTGATTCAAACCCCACGTTTAGACCATATTTTCCAATTTATCATGCATTTCTCGCAATAATAAAATCCAGACACGAGCTTAAAAAGCCACATTTCCATTCGGCTATATTTTAGTTAAAAAAGAAACAGGGGTATTTTTGTTATATTTGGTTTTATGTTCTTTTGCTTCCATTTTTATTTCCCCCTAAAAATATTTGCCATCCGTGCTTTCCGTTGGATTGTTATTTTTGATATTAACGTTGCGCCGTTCCACTTTCTAAATGTGTCACATTTTATACCTTTTTACCATCAGTTAAAATAAAAATATGTATATTTTCAACTAGTGAAAATTATGACTAAAATATAAATGAGAATTAATGTTAAAACTTACTTCAACCACGGCATCAGTCTTCATAAGTATACATGTTGACTGGCTGTTGCTGTTGATGTACCTGTAGAAAGCGACACCACTATCCTTGGATGCGGTGCTGGAAGTCGGTGTGGCTAATGATCCGCTTCCTGCGTCGGTGGTCGGAGTCGAAGAACTGAATTTGGTGTGTCTCGGTTTCGGTGTCACTTGATTAGGTAGTGTGAGGCTGTCCACAAACGTTGATGTCGTTGCACCTATAAATAGATTTATCATACATATAAAGGAAAATTGAAAACGGGTACCCGGCTGTTTGCCTTAAATTATAACGATAACAATAATCATTTAAGACAAAAGAATCAGTGGTTAACAAAACATTTGAAAACAAAAGCTTTAGGGACCCCGCAGGAAACGTTTTGTTGATTTAATTACAATAGGTCTTTTGAATTACTCCTTTTGAATTTTAAACAGAAAAATTTATTTAGTTTAAATTATAACGTGTAAATAATGTATAATAATATACTATATGTATACTAACTGAAAAAATACGCAACACCTAAAATGAATTCAGATATTTTCATTAAATGTAGTATTCAGTTTCTTCATATCTTTAAGCTATTTCAAACAAGCATGTACTCCGGAAGACCCAGAGCTACCACAGAGCCACAAGACCGTCGTCTTAGATTATTGGCCCTAAGGGACAGAAAGAGTTCAACGCGGATGATTGCTGATTGTTTTGCCAATGAAGGTAGACCAATTGGTATTCGATCTGTTTACAACAGCAAACCATAGGCGCCAATGTAGTGATTGGTGTTTGGAACCTCAACAATGAGATAAGGAATATAATCATATTGTATTTAGTGATGAATTACGCTTTTGATTGGGCATGCATGATGGTCATGTGTTAGTAAGTCGGCGACATAAAGAAAAAGGTGATCTTCGCTTTGCTGTGGAGCCATATTCATAAAACTATGGGTTTAATGATATGGGGTGATATTGCTTATGGTAACAGGTTACCACCAGTTTTCATTAGTGGCAATATGACGTCCCAGCCATATGTGGATGATGTTTTGGTGCCTTAATTTCATCCCTACATAAGAAGATATCTCGGACTAATTTTTCAGGAAGATAATGCCCATCCACATATTGCCTGGAATACATTAAACTTCCTGGAAGCCTTCCATGTGAATTTACTACTTTTTTTTTTTTTTTTTTTTTTGAACCAGAAGACGGGACTGACAAAGATGCCAGCCCCCTGTCAACTGGTTCCCGGAAGAACAAGCCCAATCTGAGGAAGGTCCTAGAACCTCCCTGGGTGAGGATTGGGCTTGCAGTTGATCCGTCGGCCTCCCGCCACCACTGGCTTGTGGAGCGGGACTGCCCGAGAGATAATTTACTACATTGGCCACCTAGATCTTCAGACCTTTTCCCAATCGAACATGTGTGGGATATGAATGTACAGCGCCCTCCACGGACTCTTAATGAACTGAGATGTCTGATGCCACGACGAATCAATGAGGGTGTCCAACCCATTATTGGCTTCTAACAATTTGTGCTTTACGATTTTTGTTTAATTTTTTAATCAATCAATTATTCTATAATAGTCGTTTTTTTGCACGCAGTATATATTATAGTTTAGCATTACAAATAAGTTAAGATGGAATTTATAAGTCAATGTGCTATATGTAAATGTAAATTATTAAACATCTGGACCAAAATGGATTTATTCTAACTAACTAACATTATATAACTAGTCCATACTGAACAAATATTTTCATTAAAAAGGACTTTTGGGAACTTGTAGATATAATTATTATGGTCTTTTGAAATATTCCTTAGGGTTTAAAACAAGAGAATCCAAGTTATAACCAGTGCATATACCATTATATATAACTTCAAATAAATTAGGACTGGATAAAAAAATTAATATAAAAGTAAAATAGAACATTAGATCTGAATGTATCCAGCCACATCTGAATTGACTTTCAAAACGCCTCCATATTAAAAAAGCATTATAAGTAGAAATGCAATCGATGTTTAAATCATTTTAAATTCAAAATTTTTTCACCACATTAAGACAATGTAAATTATGAAATATTAGATCCAGAATAAATTTGGCCTAATTAATTATCTTCAGACTGGACTAACTGAGTAAAGACTTTCATTAGAAAGGACATTAAGGACCTTGTAGTAAGAGTTTTGTTCTTGTAAAATATTCATTTAGGTTTTAAAACAACAAAATCTAAATTAAACGAGGGAATATAGTAATATACAGTTTAGCAGTTCATATACATCAAAATTTAATTAAAAAGTTTAAAAATAACACAAAGTTAAATAGAACAATCGATCTGGTCCGATTCTCTTAATCCCTGCATATTAATAGAATTTATAGTTGGACGTAAAATATGTATTTAAATTATTTTGATTTTAAATCATCACATTAATCCAGTATAAATAATTGAATACTACAATTAGAAGGGATTTATCTCAACTAATGTTAGTTAGGTTAGATCTTGCAACAATAATTTTTATTGATTTAATTGTATATATATAGTATAGTATAGTAAAATATAACTTTTGATATAAATGTATCCAGGTGCATTTATTTTGATTTTCACAATATTATATCCATCGATCTGAATGAATCCATCTGTTTTAATTTTCAGAGTTCCTGTTTAATAAGGAAATTGATCAGTGGAAATGCAATAAGTATATGTCATTTGTATTTGAAATAATCTTCAACACGTCAATTCAGTGTAAATAAATAAACATCTGAACCAAAATAGATTTATCATAACCAATATTTATTGAATTTACTGAACTAAGATATCCTTTAAATATAACTAATAATTATAATAAGTCTTTAAAAATAAATCGGAATTTTACAACCACTGCATATTTTATTATTATACAAAAATTCACTGTAGTTATATTTAATAACACAAAAGTAAAATGTAACGATCGATCTGAATGTATCCAGGCGCATCTTCTGTGACTATTACAGTGCCCACACATTAATGGAATTGATCGATGGATGTGAATTATAGGTTTCAGTTGCTTTGATTTTACATTTTCTCAACCCCATCAATCCAATGAAAACTTGTAAATATCAGTAGTAGAAGAGGCACACCATCCTTTTACTACTATTTAATAACTGAATTAATTTTTTTTTATATCACATATTAAATATCAATACAATCATTTTTCAATTTAACTGTTAAAAACATTAAAATTACAATAATATTAATAAATACTAAAATGGTTTGCTCAATTTATTGCTTTTAGATAGATAAAATAACATTATAAATATTGTTTATATTTTTCATGTTATACATATAATATATGCGAGAATGATAGAATTACATATAAAATATGTTTGTATCAACTACAGAGTTGTTTTTAGAAAAATTATTATAAATTTTATGTAACCTTTTGTATATTTTTTATACTGACAATAACAAGATATTGATTTTTCTTCTGAGAGAAAACCTACTAGTAAATTCCTTGTTTTTCTGACAATAAACCCACCACGAATCATCAATTCTTGTCACCTTCTATCAATCTAGTAGTATATATATAACATATAAAACGTAAACTAATTTATTAAATATTTTGTTTACACTATAATACTAATTTGATCAGCTTTTTGATTAATACCTCAATTATTTATATAAACAAGTAAATTTTAAATATACACCACAGATAATTAAGTAAAAACAAGATAAACAAAATAAATATTTTCAATAATTAATATATTATATAGGGCGCAAACAGATATTTAATTGATTTTTGATGTTATTTATTACTTCTGAAACAGTTTGTGCAGTTTTACAACAGTCCTTCTGATTTAATTTCGTAAAGAGGAAAGAACGATAACAATTTACTTAATGTTAACTTGATTGTATTCAGTTTAAGATATCTCTTACATCCTAACCTTAACCTACTGGACACGCAGACATAGCAACAGATTAATTAGATCGTCGCGATTAAATTATAATAAATCCATTGGAAAGGCAACGACACAATTTATATATTATATATTTTTATAAATGAATACATCGAATAAACCAGTTATTACCTGTGGCCAATTAAAAAATGAAACGCTGCAGCAGCAATTTCAATCGTAATTGAACCCTTGGACATCGAACATAACGAACAGGAAGGAAGTGGGAAAAAAGTTGGTGAAATCACTTTATTTTAGTTTTTGTTTTCGAACCAAAGCTTGCGCAAAAAGTCGCAACGAACGCTGCACACCAAAATGCAAAACGTTAAAAAAAAGGCAAAACAAAGGCGATAATCGCAATTATGGCAAAATATACTCACAAATTATTAAACATTTTAAATAAACTGCACCTCCAAACTTTGCCATGTTTCACCAGACAGCCTCTCACAGCAACACGCACACTTAGAATGGACGGATCGTGGAGTTTTTTGCCGCGTACCGGGACCATTCTAAGCGCACAACGCAGAATCAGTAGCGTATGTCAATAAAAGGGCGCATGCTAGGTCCCGCGAAACGTGGGTGCTTTCATTGAGAGACGGAGGTAGGTTTTTACTATGTCCTACATGGAGGTGTCTCCGGGCTGTCTCGGGCGTTCGCCCACGGAGTTGGGGGGCTCGCGTCGCACTCGGAATTGCGGGGGCTAGGAATTGGATCACCGGGGCGGAATGCGTCACCAGGAAATACGTACTCCGTCCTCTCAGTGGGCTTATGTGCTTTGAAAGCATTTTTCATTTGTGTATTACCGGGAAAGCTTTTAATTTGAATTTGTTTGCACATGTTTGTCATTTTTTGTGTTTGTTTTATCGACTAATTTATTTCGAAGGGAAATAACTTTAGTTTTACTATCAATCAAACTAAGCGGAATCCATTTGGTTATGTTTGATAAGTGAATACTTCTTTATATAAAAAACCAAATTTTACTCATTATTATTTATAAAATAATAATTAATTTTGAAAATATTAAATTTTCCTAAGAAAAACTTAATAATAATTTATATTAATAATATAAATTATATTACACACTGTTAAATTTAAAAAATACATATAATAACCCTTTAAAATACAATGTGTCCCATTTGAAAGCGTCTCCCTCATAAAATTTATATTTTTTGTACAATTTTTGTACTTTTTTTCAATTGTAAACCACGTAAATATATACAAAAAATCACGTTTTTTGACCCAAAACTAAATCCTACAGACAAATTTTTTAGGCACTAAAATAAAGAAAATTATTCTAGCAATTTTTTATAGAAAATCTAACTACATCATTGGATTATGTATCCCCTGAAATAGGTAAATACCAAATTCCAAATAAAAATTATGTATATTCATTATTGTATCAAAAAATCATAATATTTTTATAAATTTATTTTCTTAATCAAATAATCTGTGAAATAAACTCAAATTACCAAAATAGCACAAATTATCTTATTATTGAATCCAACATTTATACAATGCAGGAATTTCTTTATGGGCTCTTTATGGTCAAAAGGAAAAAAATAGCTCAAAAATAAAGTTTTACTTTTCTAAATTTTAAGATTTATATTTACAGTTTTCTCATTGACTTTAAATGGTTAATTCTATCGATTCTTGGTTCTAAGTACTAAAATTTCGGACTCATTATGGCCCAAAAGGAAAAATTTTGTGGTCGAAGAATAACCGAAAAATGGGAAAATTTAGAGTTTCCGGGATTGGGGCTATGAAAAAATCTGAATTTCGAATTCTCTCATGAATGGTTAAAAGGAAAAAAATTAACTCAAAAAATAATAGATGTTTATTGTTGACAAATAATATAATTTATACTATTTTTTTCAATGCATTCCATGCACAATTTAATTAAAAAAAATAAACTCAAATGAAGAATATGATTTTTAATTTTTTCACAGAATTAATTAATTAATTCATTCAATTATGAAATTGATGTATTCTCTTTTAAGAGGGTGTAGTTAGATTTACTATAAATAATTTGTTAATTTTATAAGCGTATCCCGTTTTCAAATTGACCAAACTGTATACAATTTAATTAATATTTTAAAAATATCAAATAAAAGATTTAGAACCACACTAATTAATAAAACCAGATTAAATACTAGAAAAATTAAGTTAAAGTTACTGATTTAATGAATATAAAAATTTAAAAATTATTTTCGATATTCAATTTACATTCGGTATAATTTTAATTTTCAAAATATCGATTAGTATTACTAAATTTTAGACAACAGATTAATTACATTGGTTTACATATTTCAACTTTTGAAATATGGAAGTTTTATCCAGTAATTAAAATTAGCTGAGCTTTCTATTGCTGCAACTCAATTACTTTTGTTTTTATCGATACGAATTAGACACCGTATGTTCTTTCTAAAGAAGTAGAATGGCACGAACGAAAAAAAAAAATAATATGATTTTCGTGTCCTGCACTCAAGTTCTCTAACCAATAAGTAAAAAAATGTTTTTATATTCTTCCTATAATCTAGTTTAATCCTCAAGTATGAAGAAAATTTAAATAAACCATAAATAAATGACACAAATATACAAAATATTTGAGCGTGACATGAAACATAAAAAGTAAAATATTAATTGTTACCAAAACCTCATTGAATTGTTTTTCAAACATCAAAAATCCAATATTTTCGTAGACTGACTTTAGTCCCCCCATTAGCTCTCATAAACATGTACCTCTTTCTCTTTAACTCTCGGTACAAATAGAATTTTGAATCGATTAGAGTCTTGTATCTTTCAATTATGAAGTTGTTAAAATCATATATATATATATATATATATATAGGTTATATATTTTTTTATTTTGAATATGTTAGGTTTACGGTTTTACAACACAGTAAATTAATTAACTTATTTATGTATTAAAATAAAGGTATTGAACACTAAAAACCTCAGGTTAATGTGAATTGTTCAGTTTCACTAGTAAAAGAATCCCTTGTAATCAAACAAATTGTACCAAAATTAAAGTAGATACAACAAAATATGTTCAAATGTTATTACAATATTTATAATAAATGATAAACAAGTTTATTATTAACATCTTGAATTCAATGTCTTATTGTTAGTGTAAAACAGAGTCGTCTACCTTGTAGTTTGGTTTTCAAGAGGTCGCACACTACAAGTGTTTAATTATATATATAAAAAGAATATATATTTTTGATGTAAAATAATTAACGTATAAATATATTTCTGATAAATCTTAAGATATTTGAAATAAAAAATTGGTTTTAAAGTAGCATTTATTTTAACAAAGTACATATTTTCACTGAGTAAGTTAATTATTCCATTTAAACTGATTTCCTTGATATTTTTTTTAAGATTAAAAGCCAAGGTACATTCTTTACACACTCCTATAAAAAAGTCAAGTGGCTCAAACACAAAAATCACACCCAATAATAATAATTATGACACTAAAAAAGTAAAGTAATAATTGTGTCCTCAATCATATTGAAATATTTATCAAACACCAAAAATCCAATATTTTACCCCTTCTTCTTTACAAAACTGCAATCTAAAAATAAACAACTGCATTGAAAATGCGCCGCTTTTTGGACGGCATGAGTCTTTTGTCCTTATCTCTCTCACTCTTAAGGATATACATTCAAAATTCGAATATTGAATCAAATAGAGAAAATTTCGTTCAATTTGGATTCAGTGACGAAATTGACGTTGAAATCGACCAATCATGAACAAACTTGAGGTAGTATTAAAAAATATTTAAACACCATACGAAACAGAAAAATTAAAAATTATTAAATATTATTACTTCATTTGTTGTAAAAATAAAATTTGTACTTTTACCATTACTGTTTATTTGAATTTTTATTTAAATTTAATATTTTTTTAACAAATTAATTTTTAAATAATACAAAAATATCTAAATAACGAAATTTTTTTTTAATGACAGCATGGTCGTAATAACTGTTTTAATAGATATAACTATTATATCATTTTAATACACACAACTTTTATTTGTCATAAAAATAAAATTTACATAAAATGAAATTACAACCTAATCTGTACTTTTATCATTACATTTTGTTAATTTAAAAAAATTTTATTACACATTTTGTTTCTTATCAGACTTCTGTTAATTATTAGAATTTTTACATTAAATATTTTATAAATTACTAATAATAAACTTAATTTTAAAATATTCGATAACAATTTGTTTTAAGGCGATGGGAAAACATAAAATAAAAACTCCAATATTGATTTGTCTTTTGAATTTGTCTGAATGAATTTTGTCAAGGGTTTCTTATTTTCATATCAAAATTAATATAAATTGTAAATACTTTAATTTTCAATAAAAATAGCAAATCTGCTATTAAATTATTACTATAGAATAATTTATTATTATAATGTTTTTATGTATGGCAATGTATATATATGTTAAAATTTTATCAATTAAATTAAATTATTTTAATTAATATTATGGGTTTCTCAATTATTTCCAAATTGTTTAATAACAGAACTTACAATAAATTAATAAATGATATTTAAAAAAAGGTGATAATAAACAAATGTGTATAAATATTTTAAATTAACATATTCATATTTAATATTCACTTTATTTTTAATGATTTTAAAAAATACCAGCTGCAAAATGTACCCAACATGTAACAAATACAAGCAATATTTTCTTTTCTAGAATACTACTGAGCTTCATATCATCAATAGGTCAAAAGTTATCATTTAATAATAGCACATAAACAACATTGTTTTCACAGCTTTGAGAGAAACAATTAATATTGAATTACAATTAACACGGTTAATCAGAATGTGGAAAATTACTTAATTAAATACAATCAATAGAATCTTAGTAACAATTATAAATGCCAGTCCAGATTTTAGATAATCAGAATTTAAATTAAACTTTTTTCACAATTAAACTTATTTATTTTTATTTTAGGTCAAAAAAAACAATTTTAACTGTAAAAAAATTGAAAAGGAAAATAATGTTTTAAAATGTCTAAAAAATCATTTGATTCAAATAAAATTAAGCATTGATAATGTATACCATATATTCTCTCTTCATTGTGGTACATTTACAAATTTGGCGAATGCGCACATTCTAAATCATTTAATCTATGAACTTATTAATTATAATATGATTTTTTATTGGGTAATATAATTTTATACCAATAAAAAAATTCATTTCAATACTTCATACAATGAAACATTTTTTTTAAATAACTATTATAATACTACTAAACTATTATAAAGACATTAGTGCTATTTTTAACCAATTATTTTATTTATTCTCAAAAGGTATATTGTTTCACTACGCCTACATGCAGATAATCTTGACGTCAATAAATAGCGTTTGTGGTTGAAAAACTTCAAAACAATCGATAAATAGTGTATAGATATAATTAAATTCAATCTGAGTGAAAATAGTTGTTTTAACAAAATATTTTGTTTAAACTATAATAAATAATATAATAATAAATTTTAGGTTTTATATATTTTTAAAATTTCTTACATTCTTCTAAATAATTATAAAATGATATGTATATACTTAATATACTATAATAATATAAAGTTTCATAGAAAAATCAATTAGTAGAAATAATGTCGAAAACATCCATAATTATTGTTATAGTATTAAACGATTTAGGGACCGCAGGTAATTTACAATAGATTTAAATGTCGTTAAATAATTATTACCATAGTAATTGTATTGTATACAACACAGCTTATTCTAACTACTATTTTAATAGATTTAATAGTAATTTTTTTAATTTTTATTAGTATAATTCCTCAATTATCTTTAAAAAACTTTTCAAATAAATTAAATTTTCCAAAAGGACATTAAACTATTATAATAAGTCTATCATGTTTATGTTACCATTAATTGCAATGATTTATTGAAATTTTCAGTTTAACAGTTTCAATAAGAATATTGGTTAAGTAGGTTGAAAACATTTTCAAATCTGGTCAACAAACCACCATACTCAACATAGACAAACTGGTGTTGCTCGATACGAGAGTGTCACGGCATTTTTTCATGTATGCCGATTAAAATTTTACAACCAAAATCCGCAAAAGTCGAATTTAGCCAGGTATTTTTCGGCCCTCGCGGCCTACACGCTACGCCCATGGGATCCGACCAGCGGTCCTACCCCCAACACCAGTCGGACATTTCTTTCCATCGTTTCCAACCCGAAAGTAACTGAATGGTGTGTCGGTCTTCGGCCACCCGACCACATCACCATCGACACACGCGGTTGCAACAATCGATGGTGTGCATTCATTTTTAATTGTGCCGGCAAGTCGGCATCCGTAACGCTAGTGACTTATTCATGTGCGCGCCCGCTTTTGGGTACCGCTGGCACCGACGTTACCCCGATATACCGTATGCCCGTGGCGTGGGCATGCGCGGCTCGATTCACCTTGCCAATGACGTCACCGAAGCGAAAGAGCGCTGCGACGTACGGCACCGGCCAAGTTTGCGGGAGCTGGCGTTTACATGGTGGGGAAGTCGGTCTTAGCTAAGTGACATGTATACGTTCAGTCTCCCAGCCATCTTGTGAAAATCTAAAAGTATGCTTATTTGAGGTGTGTGTTAATTTTAAAGGATTTTTTAAGTGACCAGGGCCATTATATGGGTGAGTTTGTACGTTTAACGGCCGCGTTGGTGCACAAGTTTGCGATGTGCGTCCGTTGTACGGTGTAACAGTTGCAAATATCAGTTGAAAAGTGTGCCTCTTTTAGCTTTCACTTGTCCGTAAAAACGGGAAAATAACTAAAACCGACCGATTTGGCCGCGGCCGATACACCTAAACGTGTCAATTTCGATCGGGGGGTGTGCTGGAATGTGTGCACCAGTTCTATTTTCGGGCAAATCATTGTCAGTTCTTGGAATGCTTAGAGGTCAGTTTTGCTTGTACGTACTGTTAGCCTTATTAGGCAGACCTTTGACTTTGGCGTAAAACGCAAGAAAATAATGTGAATTGTCGGTGTGCTGCGGCCGCAGATTGACGGTACCCCCAAAAAACGGCCCACCGTCAACGTAGCACCAGGCACCGGAAAACCACTCCGGCCCAGTCAAAAAATCGAAGTTGTTTTTGAAACGGTTCAGGTTCTTTTTGTGTAGGTATCTCTCGCTAAGTGACTCATCCTCTGATATAAGACACCCGTTGAGGTCAACAAATTCCGACGTCGGTGTGCGAGAGGCATTTGTTTATTTTTTCAATGACCATTAGCCAACAGCATCCTCATAATTTGTGTGACGTTTGTTGTCTTCCGTCGATTTGACAGTTCGTACGCCTCCCACAATTTGCAACAGTACGTAGAAACAAAGCAAGTGCAACAATACACTATCAAATTTCACCATTCGCTTCCGGGGCCGGATTATTTTCATTTTTTTTTTGACCCACAGCCAACCAATTTATTAATTCACGACTAATGAGCGAGGAGGTTCTTCTGTGGCGACCTATATTCCCGGTCGTCGCCGGTTCTGCAACTCGGATTAATTTTACTTTAAACAAATATCAACGCACACCTAGTGTTATTAAAAAAAATGCGGAGCGTTACATAAAGTTTCACCAATTATGACAAGTTTCTTTGAAACTGAAAGTTTTTAATAATTATCATCAATTGACGAACGCACTACCCGCTATCTAGACAATTTCTTTTGTGTTCAATCAATTATTGCAAAAATACAATTCCACGCAGCCTGGCAACCTTGATTAACGCTTTTTTTGCATCTGTTGTTTAATCGAATCGATTTTAATGTTCCAGTTTTGTTTCTAGTTTTTTTCTTCAGATTTCTCGAGGATGTTCTAGTTATTTATTAATCTGCTAATACTTATCAAAATAACCCACCGCAAATATCCTGAATGAAGTGTCTGACTATAAATCTTATCTAAATAAATGTTGATTAAATCTAATTGTGTTATGTTCAAAGTAAATTCTCACGGTGTGTTTGCCGAATATTTTCAAAATACACTTATCTAGTTGACTAGGTACTTGATTTTATTTGTTTGTTTACAAGAGTATGAAATTTAAGTAAACAATACTTCTGCGAGTGTGTGTAAATATTATTTTTTATGTTAATGTATTGGGCCACATTATTTATGTGACACATTCCGTCTAAAATGATATTTTAGTGACAAAACTTATATTCAAATCCTTCAGACATTTAACATAATGTATAATTTTAATTAAAGTTAATAAAGCTGAAAAATTGTTTTATACACTTGTATGTAATTTATCATTAAACAGTTTTGCATGATCATCAAAAAATTCTAATAAATAAGTAATTTTCTTTCAATAATTTTAAACCTTAATTTACATATTTACTTAAATTATTTTTTTATATTAATATATTGGGCCATCATTATGTGTCATTCCGTCTAAGATGATATTTTAGTAACAAAATTTATATTTAAATATTTCAGACATTTAATATATAAATTTTCATTAATTCATTCAAATGAAAAAGAAATTTATGTACTTGTATGTAGTTTATCAATTTTAGCATAAATTATCTAAAATTTATTAAATAATAAAACAAATTTTCTGTAAGTAATTTTAAAACTTACTAAACTTACTTATTTTTATGTGTAAAAATTATTTTTTATGTTATTCTATTGGACCACAATAATTATTTAACACATTCTCTCTAAGATGACATTTTAGTAACAAAGCTTTCAAACATTTAATATAATGTGTAAAGTTTTAATAAAAGCCAATAAAGATGAAAAATTAGTTTATTTGTAAGTAATTTATCTTAACAGTTTTCTATGAAATAATACAAGTTATTTTCTGTCAATAATTGTAAACCTTTAATGAACATTACACAGAAATGTTATTGTTTTATTTTTGCAATAACAGTACCATTAATCTTGGATTAGGATTTTCTCAAATAAAAATCGGGTATCGTAACCTATTGGAAATAGTATTGAATGGGTTACTTGAAACTTTCATCAGCGTTAATATTATTTATTTATTCCGGTTCGTGATCCTTTTGAAACGTATGAACAAATTGTGTTGTATAAATTATTTTATGCAATAAAATGTATTCTAATTTGTTTTTCATTTTGTTTTAGGTAAGTCAAACACATTTTCCGTAATTGGTGAGGATCACATCGACCACTCCTTAAATACAGTGACAATGGAAACACCCCCATTTTATGTTTATAATTCTTTTTAATGATTAATAACCTAAACGTTGGAGGAAAAATACATGACATTCTCCATTGTAACATTCTTGAACATTCTTAATAATTCTGGCAGTGTTAAAAGTCTCATTCTTCTGATAAGTATATTTTTTGAATACTAAAAATGTGTAAAATATGTGGGAATATCAATTAGTGACATATCAAGTTCGTGCTTGTTTACAAGGTGTCTCAAATTTAGTATTTCCATACTAGATATGGAAAAACTAATTTAAATGACTATAGCTCAATTTTTCCCAAACATTGATTATGATCATTTTAGAAATATTTACAAAAACTTCCCCTTTGGCAGATTTCGAGATGTTTATTATTGTCTTTTATGAAACAAATATGACCTATATTTATATGTAATTATTTGACACATTATCTCACACTGTAGTTGATCAAAAGATTCGTTAGATTTTTCAACTATGTCATAGATTTGTTAACAAGTAATATTTTGTATGGAATTTGTACTAAATTCAATGAAGAATTATTTTGCGTCAATCAATTTTTCTTATTTTATCAAATGTACGAGTGTTATTGATCCCATTGTACCTAATAGTCAGTTTTTGATGCCCCTTTCGTTAAATTACCTTTTTTATTATTATTTAATTAACCTCCTTAATAATTTATTTTGCTTAAATCAATTTTCCTTAGTTTTTAACTATATCGAATGTACGAGTGACCTAAACATTCATGAACTTGTAACAGGTATAGAATCTTCTAAATATATTTTTGATTATTACTCATTAAAATAGAATTATAAATAAAAAAGTGATCTGGGTGATTCCTTCAACTATGTACACTGTATCATCTTATGTAAACTGAGGAAGTATTTATTTGTAACAAAATTGCAATGTGAGTCATTTTTAGATAATATTCCTTTATTTTAATGTAATTCATAATTAAAATACATAACTAAAAAAAATATATATAAACTTCTGTTTATAAACACGTCTAAAAATAATATACATTTGTAAATACGTGGTTTCCGAACGTACACTAAACAACAAATACGTACTTATCAATGAAATTGTATATTTTAACCTTGAAATTTACAAAATTGTGAAAGTCTTGATGATAAGCGAAGAGTTCTTAATGTATAATAGAAAATTATTTACAAATATTCATGACGTTGTGAACCTTCGAGCAACTTATATGTATATAATATATTAAATATTTATTGAATGATTGATTATTAATTAATTAATTGATAAACGCTTATATTCCTGGTAAATCAAGGTAGATCTACATTCTTGCAGCGTAAAAATTATGCACCCAAAAAGTAGGTCAGACTAAATTAAACACTGTTACAATTACTGTTGAATATTTGTCGATCACAGTGTTATTCCAGTCGATAATTTTGTGAAGTTTATTTGCATAGAATTAATACAACAAAAATTAATTACTCGCGAGCCTGTTACAGTAAATTATTATACATAATCTACTTTAGATCTTAACGTATTGTTTGAAATAATCAAATTTAAAATTGGCGTTTGTCAAAATTATCTTCCCAAGTGGTTTATTATTAAATCACCAACTCGAAACAATGTTCCATTTGTAACAACCGAACACCATTAAAACCCTATTTTATTATTCATTAATTCAACAAAATATACAAATACAAGAGTTTCATTTTAGGATTACAAAATCGTTACAACGCATGAAAACCATTAATTTCGTTATATTAATTTTTTGATGAAATAAATAATATAAGTTTGTGGGATTTGTTTGTTGCATTTTTATTACGTGTTACAAAGTTTTGGAATTCACTATTGACGCATTAGATGTGGATAAAACTGGATTTGTAAAGAAAAAAATGTTGCCTCGTCTATTTGCGAAATCCGTAAATGAATGTACGTTTAAATTAAGATTTCAAACAATGGGCAATCGATGCTGATAAACACCGACGAAATGAACTGCAAGAACAATGCAGATGTATTTTTATGAAACTGTGGAATTGTTTTATGCGGCGGCGACGACATGATTTGCTTTAACTTTTTTCATGTTATTAATAACCTTTGTTTATTAATATCTTTATAAATATATATCACAAATTATTTTGTTTCCTGATATATGTACTTAATATTATTTCTAAGGAGTAGCATTTTATTTCGTTCTTTGTTTAAATTGTAACATCCGAAGATACTTTCACAGGTGTATTTCTAGTTGGATGTGACTTTATGTTGATGCCAAAATTATATCAGCTGTTGTTTGGAAGGTTGTTGACCCCATTCTACCTAATAGTCAGTTTTGGGGTCCCTTTCGTTAAATTACCTTTTGTATTAATATTTAATGTTCCTCAGTATTGAATTCATAAAAAGTTGGGCAATTTGTGACAAATATATACTTCATTATTTATATAAATTGGAAACTATTACAGAAAATTGATTAATGTTTATGCAATAAATAGTATACTTATTTCAAACACATTTTAACTCTTAACGTCACTTAAGACGAAGATTACAGAAAAATCTCAAATTTTATTATATTTTAATTCGTTGTCAAATTATCAGTATTTTACAAAAATATTTCATTATCAAAGGTATTTACATTTTTTCCTAAAAGTCACAGTTCTAAAATGAATGAAATTATTTGATATCCATTTTTAAACACAATTTATTTTAATAAATTCGTAGATATTATTATTATTTTTTTTATTTTCATGTTAATATTTTATTAATAAATTAAATAAATTTATTAATTATTAATTAGCCATAATTAATAGGAAACATTCTAAAAATAAAATTGTTTTCATGCCTATTTAATTAACATTTTATGGATAAAATAACAATACTACTACTTTCTATATTATTTGTACATAAATCTTACAAGCAATTACACAAAATTTACGAAATTAAAATTATTGTATTTTTATAATTAACAATGTATTATCTTGATATTTCCTTAAATGTTTAATTTAATTTTGAATTTTTTGCAGTTCAAAGTATTGTGCTGTTCTCATATTATATCTCCATTTTATTATTTAAAAATAATTTTATGTAACTGTAATTTACCACGTTTTAAATTTTTGAGATTTATCCAATTCTAGTAAATATTTGATTCAATTCATCATAATTTTCAGAAAAAAATATTTTTATTTTAGTTAATACACTTGTATAATTCATTTCTTTAGTAAATTTTAATTAATTTTCCCTTATATTAATAAAAAAATGTTTATTGGTAATAAAGATATAACTACAAGTAGTAATAATTTATTTTTATTATATAAACTATTTCTTCATTTTATAAAATGCAGATTAAAATATTTTATTTTAAAATTTTGGCTCATTAAATATTTGATATTTCTTTATTATAAAATGTTTTTTTTGTATATTTTACTAAATTATCTCTTTTCCAAAAAAAAAATCTGAATTGATTTGAAAGTATATTTGTATATTTCATTTTTTAGTAAATTTTAATGATTTTTTCTGTATATTAATAAAAAATGTTTATTGGTAAAACGATATATAAGTATACTTCTTTATTTTATGAAATGCGGTTTAAAATATTTCATTTTAAATTTTTACTTCATTAAATATTTGATGTTTTCTTTATTATAAAATGTTTTTTAGTGTATTTTCCTAAATATTATTATTTAAAAAAATGATTATTTCTATTATAATAATAATAATATTTTAAAATTTTGCTTCATTATATTTATTGTGTTATAAAATATTTTTTGTGTATTTTATTATATTACCTCTTTTTGTTGTCATCATTTTCAAAAAAAAAAAATGATCATATATTTTTATTTTATCAAATATATTTGTATAATTTATTTTTTTAATACAAATTTTGGTACTATGATAAGTAATATTAATTTATTTTTATTATATAAATTATTATTACTAAAATTTACTGTAACTTTTTATTAATACACGATGTCTAGATATTCTAACACTATTATCTAATTTTAAAAAAATTTTATTATATTATTAAAATTAGTTATACATACCTATCTCTTGATATTCAGTTTAATTTTAATTTTTTTTTATTTAAAAATTATTAACTAATCTCATATTTTAACATTAAACTTATTTTTATTATTTATAATACTTTGCTAACTCTTGTTGAACTCTTATTTACATATTTTACAAATAAAAATGATTTATAATAATTGTGTAATTTGCTCCCTATATCCACCCAATTATGAACTCTAGAATTTATTTTAATTTATATTTATCAAAATATTCAATTAATAAAATATATCTGATTTCTCACCAGAATATTATGTTATTTAAGAATATATTTCCTAATCTTTTTTGCAAAGTTCAAAGACCTCGCATTTCCCAATTTCATTTGTTCCAGATTCTGTAATATCTTAGCTAGTTACAAGGTTGCATTGTGAATCATGCACTCAGTGGTCAGATCCAATACACTTTGTAACTAGGAAGGCCGATCGGTTATTTCGACAGGCGGACGTTGCAACAAAATTTTTGTTGTTGAAAACAATTGGTTTTATAATTTATTCACGTACCTTTAGGGGTGTTCATAATAACATCTGCTGTGACGTAAAGCTTTGGTTGCGGCGATAATGTGACGGCACTAATAATAACTCATATTTTTATTGTCTTCTATAAATAGACATTGATCACAAGTTAAAGAAGCGAGAAATAAATAAACTCGCAATCGTTTTCCTACCGATTTTTCCGCTTTATTTATTATGCCACCGTATTGTTCCTGCCGTGCGGATGCCTGTGATTAACTCGGAACGGTTATTTTCATCGGTAATTAGAGTTTCCTAAATCCCATTCGACATAGTATTATATCGGTTATCCCAGCAAAAAAAAATCGCACTAATCTTGGACGCATTTACGGCGTTCATTAACAGTTATCAAGGTCGGTGAACTGAAAGTGATTTAAATGGTATGAATTCATTACCTAGACCAATGCGATTTAAATGAATGCTGTTGCGTTGGTAGCAAGATATTTCAACGTGCAAAAATAAATATCTGTTTTACGCAGGTGAATTGATCGACTGTAGACGCAAAGTTATTTTTTATTACAAATAACATATGGCCTGGTGGGAAGTAAAGTACAACTGGGAATCTCCGCGTTAATGACGTCTAATCATTTATATTTTAATGGGAAAGAAAGCAAGGTGATATCGAGAGGTGCACGCTTCCTGTGGCTACAGAATTTTGCAATTACTAACGGAAGTCTTTTCTGCCGTGATAACGGCTGACTCGCTGTCTGTCGCATACTTCAAATCTACGTTTTGTGATTCATAGCTTAAATAGTTTGTGACTTACGTTTTATGAGTGACGATTGTGAAATTTAGAAAATGTAAATATTTTCGGGCATTACATCAGGTTTGCTCAATTTATTATACTGGTAGTTAAAATAATGTTTGCCAGATTAAATTTAACATTAAACTTGAGAACTGACCGCTTAATTTCACATTCATTTATTTCAAATTATTCATTAGTTTAGTATTTGTCGCTGCGGAGGTGGCTGTTTGTTTTAGTTTTGTGAGTTGAAATTAATCTCTAATTAGAAATTATAGTCGGTAACGTTTTTTATATTAAAAATGTACGACAAAACCAATTTCATTAGAAATTATACTTTCTGAAGTTAAAATTGGTGTAATATTTTACGATTTGGGCCATTTAAGACGTCTCCGATTTTAATGAATAACAGAAAATTAGCAATTTTTATTGCGACAAAATTAGTGGGACTCTTCATAAAAATTAAAACTAACGTAAATGGCCTAATATTTAATATTTCATCCAGTATCCCTTATCGGCTATAACGTGCTCACATCTTTTTGTCATAGACGAAATTAGATTGGAAATTATTTACTCGTCTATATTGTTCCAAAAATTTTTGATTTGTTCAGAAAATGTTGCTTTATTTGTGGTGCAATTTTCTCTAATCATCTTATCCATCTACTACAACTTTTCTATTCGAGAATATATCCACTTTTTTACTCTTGTAAAAACTGCGTATTTCGCATAGTTTCGAAGGAGAAGAAATGTTTTCCCAAATACTGATAACTGAAGAATATTCTTAATACATTGTAATTAGTTTTAGTTTACAAACTTAAACACAAATCATTTTTTACATATTTCAATATCATTTAATCTTCAGGTACGAGAAAACTAGTTTTCGTTTTTAACGTATAAATTTAAAATAACATAACTTTCTTTAAAATATATATATATTTTTTTTTTCAACAAAAAAATCAACATTGCCAACATTTTTCTTCCAACGTTAAGGTGAATGAGGTAGAACCATTTATCATTTTGAATCTTTCTTTGAGGCTCTAATGCTACATATGGTCTTGAAGAAGCAGGAAGTCTTTTCCATTGATTAAAGGAGTTCATCTAGGATTAAATTGTTCATGAACTTGGTAGATTAGTCATTTCGTGGGTTGAAACTTTGATTTCCACTGGGTTTATCAGCTTCCACCCATTGTTCAGCTCAGCGAAAACTGTAGTAATCAAGGCATTGTTCTTCGCATATATGATTAATAAAAGGCTCATTTGTGTTGACGAAAGGAGAAAATTGTCAATTGTCAAGCGTCTAATTTTGATAACCCTACTTTACTTTTGTGGAATGCATTTGTCCAACTTTTTGATGAAATTCATTGCATGAAGCTTCTTTCTAATGTTTGATTCATTGCAGTTTAATGTCTGTCCTACTTCCAATCATGTCGTGTCACCTCATCACTTAATGCGTCTCCTCCAATCATTTATAAACCAAATTTACGCTATATATACCAAATAAATGGTAGAAAGGGCACTCTAATGAGAGATGCAGTTAAATATGTACATAAAAATATGATATAAAAATATGAAACTAAAAATAAATTGTACATAAAGTAAATGTATTCATAGTTTAAAATAAAAAACCAAAATTAAAACATAAAACATTGCACAACAAAGGCTGTATAATAGTGAGTCTCAGTTGCATGATGTAAAAAACATTTATTTTGTCAGTCAACTTATTATTTATTAAAATCAATTTTTAATTAACAAAGTTACGAGAGAATTTTCATCTTAATAAAAACTAAATTAATGGATATTTTTTTAATGTAATGACATTATTTTTTAGTACCTCCATTTTTAAATGTAATTCGACTTTTAATTTTTTAAACTTTCGTCGAGAAACTGGTAACACATTTATTCTGTTACCATATTAAGCATAAAAGAAATTCTTATGCACTTTCCATTGCCGGTTATTATTCACTGGAACCAGTTTTGCCGTTCCAATTTTTTTTTTTCAATGACAACTACGTAAGATTCGCTAAACTCTAATGTAGGTATGTTTCATTTGTTGCTATTACTTTTCATAAAAAAAATAAAATCGAGAAATTTTGTTTACTTAAAATTAAACAGTAGAAAGTAAATGTTTTAATTGCGAATTAAAATTGAATATTTATTAATGACTGATTGCCTCAAATTATATAATTGGCAATACTTTCTGATAATTCTGTACAGATAAATATGATTTAATAAATAAAATAAATCTGTGCATTAAGAATTAATGGGTGAATCATAAAAAATATGTTTGTGTGTGTACAATTTGTTATAATGTAACTAACATTCTTTATATCAACGCTTGACAATAAATGCCGAAACATTAACTCAAACGTTATTTACAAGTATACATCATTAAACTAATGCATGTGATAAATTTACATAATCTACACATTAATTTCATTTATAATGATAGCGGAACACTTTAAACTTTTAGTAGTTATGTGATATACATCTAATGCAATCTTTTAATAAACAAATAAAATTTAATTTAATAATGTCGTGATCACACGGAACATATTTTACTAATAGATATTATATATACTTAGAATAGAATGTAACATGTATTCCAAAAATAGCTTATCCATCACTTACTTAAATTATCGAATTGAAAAAATGTTATTTTTAAATTTTAATAAAAACTCCATTATTTCATTCGTATTGAAACGAATTAGGCGCCGTTGGATGCATAATTTATCAACCAGTCTAATGAAATTTGAATATGATTTTCGTGCTCAGCACTCTCCAATAACATAAAAATATGTAAAAAGAAGTTATATTTTACTATATTGTAAACCAGGGTATGAATAAAATTTAATTATGCCATAAATTAATTTGAAAATATTAATTAATTGAATATTATTAAATAATATTTTTGTCAATTTATTTGGTATTTTAATATTATAATAATACAGTCGAAGCAAATTGATTGGCAATGTAATCCAGGGTGAAAATTATGTGTAAGTTTTACTTGATAACTCGATTATATATCTTGATAACTGGAACTAAATATTCAATAAGTCGAATTTCTTCTGATTCAGATAAACTCTTCGAGGTTTTTCCTTTCTGATGATACCTGTCTTATGTCCGAACGGCATTCCTTGTTTGCAACAATTCTAAGATCAATTATCGATTAATTTGAATAATGCCGGAAACACCTACAATTTACATTACAGTGTTTACATGATTACAACATCCTACATTCTAAATGGAAGTACATTTTACTAAAGGCGTTTCCAATGTCTTAAAGATAACTCCCGCAATAAATTAAAATGGGGGGGGGTAAATGTATAGAGCATTAAAAATTTCAAATCAATTAAAATTTGAATAGGTCAGCCACAAAACAAACAAGACAAAAAAATCTCCTGTAATTAATTAAACAATTTATGTGAAAAATTAAAACAAATACAACAAACTATGTTGTATATGTATTACAATAATTATAAAAAATAAGACATTATAATTTATTAACATGTTGGAATTAATATCTCAATGTTCGTGTAGAATAAAGTTGTCCACTCTGTAGATTTTCGAAAGATTGCACACTACAAGTGTTTAATTACGTTAAAAATATGTACAAAGAATATATATTTTTGCTTGGCTAAAGCAATTTTTAGTAAATATTATAAATCGAAAATAGACCGATTTCCTTGAACATTTTTAATTAAAAGCCAAGATACCATAAAATGAATTGCAATAGAAAGAATAATCATCTCAATATAAAATTACCCCGTAAAAACGCAATAAAAACGTAAAGCTTTGATTGAAACACCCCCTTGCCTTGCCGGTGACATAAAAAGGGGCGTCGCAGTTTGTGTAAAGTAATAAACAGGGAGCCCAGTTTGCCGACGGCGTGCGGGATACATCTCTTCAAACATAATATTTTCGCCGGGCGATTTAATGAAAGTCAAAGGTCAGGGGTGGAGCACTTGGTGTCTCGGGTTTTGCTCCGACTGTCAGGCGCGTTCCGAACCGGGATTTCTCCGCCGCGTAATGCAGGGGTGGAATTTATTGTTATTTTTGGAAGGCTCAGACGTGCTTTCCGATTATCCCACCTAAAATCGTTGCCGAACAATCCCCGGTCGTTATGAGTGGTTTTTAATTTGGTTACACGTCTCGCTTAAAATTAGACATCAATAGAATGTTGGTACTTATTTATAGTTATACAAGGTACTTCAATTGAACGTTTGGAAATTCCAAGATCAGGTTGTTAAATTATAATAGAGGCATTCTTTATGTTGTTCTATCAAAATAAAATTAATTATTTTCTTGCTTCCATGTTAATTATTACTAACTTATTAACCTTATATATTATTTCATTGTTCAATTATCCAATTTTGAAATCATAATTATATTATTTGCACCATTTATTTTAATATATTTCAGTTAAACTTTTTACTGCCTCTCATTGATTTATTAATTTTTTGTTGTCATTTATAAAAAATTGTAAATAAAGTATTTATTTCATTATTACTTAAAATTAACTTTCACAAAAATATGTATTTATTTTACTATTACACAAAACGATCAAATATTAAAATATATAATAAATACTCATCCATCATATATGATCGCCACATTATTAATTTCTTGAGGTGTACTATCAATTGAATTAATAGTTAATTTTAAAATTGTTCAATTAATTGGATACTACAATGTCAGTTCCATATTTTGGTCTTAACCTGTCACAAAAATATGTTTAAAACAAAGTTTTTATTTTATTATTGAACAAAATTAACTATCAGATATAAAATTATTTACTAAATGCTCCCCCATTAGTTATTTTTAGAAGTTCAGCCAATTATGCTACTAAAATGTCAGTACCATTGATTGGTCTTAAACTGTTTAAATTTATTGTCAAAAAAAGATGTTTAAAACAAAGTATTTATTATTGTACATAACTCTCAGCTATAAAAATATTTACAAAATACTCTCCCATTAAATGAAATATGATCTCATCATTTTTAATTTTTTTGAGGTGTGCAAAGAGTCAATGGAATTATTAGTTATTTTTAGTGTTTTTAGAAGTTTAGCTAATTGGCTTCTAAAATGTCAGTACCATTATTTGGTCTTAAACTGTTTATATTTATTGTCACAAGAATATGTTTAAAACAAAGTATTTGTACAAAATTAACTTTCAAATATAAAAAATGTACTAATTGCTCCCCCATCAAATATGAATATGAAATATGATCATCATTACTAATTTCTAATACAACAGGTAAATAAAAAAGTCAAAAATTTTTCTGCATTTTAATAAATTTTGTTTGCACATCTGTATTGCACATAATTATTAAAAAATTTAAATTGTCTTCTAATTTAAATTTTAACATAATTTTATGAAAATTTTAGTGTGCGCATCCACCATTTTTGAAAACTTGAATGGTATATTTTAACCCGAAAAATTAAGATGTTTCTATAACACCTTAAATGAATGAGTTTCCTTATTTGCTTAAAAGAGAATACTTAAAAATAAGTATTTTGTTGCAGGTAATGTGAAGTGGACGGTAGTGTGATAGTGAGTGGGGACGTGGACGTGAAATGTCGGCAGCCATGCGCACGACCCTTCAGACGGTCCCCGAGAGTCTGGAGGTGACCAAAACGAGCAACGCGTCGGCCGACTCGACCACCGCCGCCGTCAAGACGCCAGTCAAAGCGGCCGCCGACTCCACGGCCAACAAATCATCCAGGTCCTACAACTACCCATCATCCACCAACAAGGTAGGTCCCCAAGGGATGCGTACTACGCACCGGGTGCCCATCCATTTAAGTTACGATGTAGTGTAATTAATTGTGGTGTAAATAAAGTTGAGGCGGCGTTTTAGTTTCTTGAGTTGGGGAAGGAGGCAACTGAGCTAATAGTTATTGGCAAATGCAGTGCCAAAACCGTTATTTGGTCTCAAATTATTTAAATTCAATATTACTAAGATAAATTTTTAATTGTAAAGTATTTATATATACAAAATTAACTCTAAAATAAAATTAAAATTATACTTAATATAATTTTAAAAATATGTACAAAGTCTTATATCATCAAATGAAATAGAATCTTATTATTATTATTAATTTCTTGAGATGAGCAAGTCAGTGGTAGTTGTTTTTAAGGTTGTTCAGCTAATTGACAAATATAATGTCAGTACCATTATTTAGTTTTAAACTAAATTTAATAAAAAATATTTTTAATATTTTATTATTATACAAAATTCACAGATATCAAAAATATATACTAATTATTATGTCAAACAATGATGTATAATATCAGAATTAAATGACTCAAAGAAATAGTGCAAAGGATTTTTTTATATGATCTCGCCAAATCTGTAAAATAAACTTTGTACGTAAACAAAAATAAGAGTAACCTGCAGATAATTACCATTTGCAGTAGTAGATTGTTTCCTCTAACTGGTAAACGCTTAAACGAACGACTCAGAGATGGCGTTTTTCTATCTACACCACAAATATTTTATCAACTCCAAAATCGGGGAAAATAGTTGATTATTTTAATTGTAACAGTTTAACAGGAAACGGATAAAATACGACGAATTTCGTTAAAAAAAAATGTTTGCGTGCTTAAAGAATTTAATAAAAAAAGTGTAAATATTACTTCATAATATGTAGAGGAAAAAACGTTATTCCCGCTGGATAGATGAAAAACTGCGTGACGGGTTACCATATAAAACCGATGATACAATACGGAGCAACTGTAATTGGCCATTTCGCTAATGATAATTAGCCTAATTACCAATTCTTAATTGCACAACGATCGCAAACAAAGCATAAACACAATTTAATTCTCGGTTACACGTATAATTACAATTGTTTCTCAAGATTCTTTTTACGGACACAATTGATGACTGCACGCCGTAGCTCGTCCAACTGTATTATATTCTATGTTATGAAGCCAGGGAACTGAATTTTTATTTTCTGCTTATATCACCATACTGATAGATTACATATTAATATTAGGTGTCCCACAACTAAAGAGTTACAGTTAATATTATTTTAAGTATTCTTTAACAAGTACATACCTATTGCAGCAAAAAATTAGACTTTGGTCCCATTTTGTCATAAATAAAAGGAGGATACCTCTTACCTTACCAAACAAATTTGAAAGCCATTTTAACTTTTTTATTTGTTGGTATAAAAATATTCAAGCGCATCTCCACTTTCGGAACATGTAATAAGAGTATATTCCAAAGTTACTGCGATGATTTCTGGATTCAATTTTGAATTTGTATTTGGGATCATTATCATCTTGAATCCCACTTCTTAACAGCATCGTTAAACTGGTTTAAATATCACCAGAAATAAAAAAACTATCCCCATAACATAATTGAACCACATAATTCCCATCCATCTACTTCTCACAGTTATTGAACTAACTAATTTAGGTAACTCCCATTTCCTCCAGGTTGACTTTAATTTGCGTTGAAAAAAGGATTGTTTCTTGACATTCGAATTACCCATTTATCGATTTTTCAAAGTAGCCCAGATTCTCTGTATTTAATAATAATTATTTAGATGCAAACTTTTAGCATTCAATTTTTTAAAATTTTACACTAGATGTGCCCGCCCCCCTAAATTATTTAATTAAATAGGAAATCTTTGAAATAAGGCAAATTTTGTTAAACACGAATGTAATATTTAATTATGACCCTGTATGGGTACAATATGGAAAGAAAATTAAACTGGTGGTTATGTGATTATCTCTGACAGGATTAAAACTACCTGTGTCAAGGATAATATAGTTGTGTGACAGTTTACGGATTAATGGATAACAGTTACCTCGATAATCCTTATATATCTGACAAATTAAATTCACCACACGCATAATTGTAACAGGTGACGTTTAAATCGAATATGTCTAAACAATTTCATTAAATAATAAAGCTCACATACTATTTGTATAAAATCCATTGTAGTTAATAAGATAAAAATTACCTCTTATTTGTTACAAATTCAATCTCAATTATTTATTTTTATGTGAAGTCGAAGGTCACAATTCACCTAGAAGTCATTAAATAAATTTTATCATTGTTTTAAAATTAAAACCACCTGAAACGAGGTCAAATTCTTGGAAATTGATAGCTGCAGTAAATCGTTTATATTGGATAACTCAAGCTTTTCTCCACCACCTTTCTATTTCACCACACGTAAATGGCAATTTATTTAAAGCTTTTATGACTACAGTTACTCGTCTTTCAATGTGCTGTTTTCACTTAAAAATTTTCGTTAATAAAGTGTCTTAATTGAAGACCAGTTAGAAAATAATGAAATAATAACGTCCTTGCTAAATGCCATCGACAATATTCATCAATTAAAAGATGACATTGTTGTGAACACCTACAGAAAAAACTCACCTACGTGGAAAATTACAATGAACAATGACAAATTTATATTGCAGAACGGGTTTCGCGTGAAATCCTAATTTGCATTCTATTTACTCACCAAATCCAAAATAGAAATGGATGACGAAATACATTTAATACGTATGTATTTTATAAAATGTGTAGCGACGGTCTGATGCACATTACATGTAAGTTTTATATGAAACGGACGTTGTACAGGGTTACTGTAAATAAATTTGTTAAGTGCATTTTTCTCGCATACTTGTGGTTTGATGACATCCTTGACTTTTACGATATTAACGAGTTATTCTTGCTACTGAGAATGCCGGAACAATATTTTCATTATAGTGGAAGAATTAAAATTATTCATATTATATTGCCAACTTTAACAAAAAAATATCCTATTCAACTGTGGACCCTTAAGATAAAAGTGTGTGATTATTATTTTTCTTTCTTATAATTAGTTAATCATGGAGAAAACGTTTACCTTGTTCACCAATTTTAGTTCCTAAATTAGAAGGAGTAATCCAAATTAGAGTGTAGAAAATGTATTTTTACAGGAACAAATAAAATTTGTATATAATTTACTTTCAATTACAATACAAAATAAAAAATACATGAAAAGTTTAAAATAAGAATTTTATAGTATTATTGCTATGTATAAAAAATAATAAAATGATTTAAAATATTCGATTACCTTTTCTCTACGATTAAAAAATCGGAATAAATTGCATTTTTATAGGAAAAATGTGTTTATTGCATATAAGCATAAAAATAAGGAGATATTGACATGTATAGAAAATCAGTTACAATACAAAAGAAAAATAAATACGAAAGACATGAAATAATAGTACTATTGCTTAAAAATTTTGTTTAAAAAAAGTTGATATGTATATATGGTTTTTACATGCAATCCAGCTTTTAATCAATGTGTCTTCAAATAGAACATAAAAAAAGGAAAATATACTGAACGCAACAACCCTGTTTTAGTAAAATGACAGTTTTAATAAAAGAGTACTGTTTGTACATAATGAAATCATTGTTTTTGATTTATTTTTTTGTGATTCTTAATGCTTGGAACCAAGAAATTATGGAAAAAAGGAAACCATTAAAGTATTTTATATTATCTCTACAATTAAAAATATCTAAAATATGACTGGCCATATTTCAAAAACAGAGGATTGATGATCATTAACATTTTTTAATGTTGCATAGAATTATACAAAGATGATAATTTTAACTTTCTCAGAAATAAAGGAAAATGTGTCGAGAATACCATCATTATTTTTCCCATTTGATTGACTATATGCGGTTCAAACTTCGCAACGAAGTTGCCGCAAACAGATACATAGATGTGGTCTATGAAACAGACACAATTGCAGTCTATTTCCTATTCTGAGCGGTCTCGCCCTGAATATTATCGAATGATATGCGAGATTGCAACATAACGTTTTCCTTTCATTCGTTTTGCACGCACGTTACTGCAATTTATTTGTGGAAGTCCCGATAAAGTTTGTTTTCACGACTCAAGAGTAAACAAACATGTATAGTGGAATTATAACGAAGTATAGCATCATTTTTCCGGCAAGCCGGGCACCCGGTGAAACGTCGGACAATTTGGAATAATTTCACGTGTGACCTCGTGTTTGTACACACACACACACACACACACACACACAAGCTCAAATACGTATACTCAAACGCGGCTCGAGTCGTTTCCTATTTACGTTGAACAGCCGTCCGTTTCGTTTTCCTCTCTTCGACATTGAATAAGCACCTGCACGTTGCAGTAGGTCGCACCGTTTCGAATCGGTCGTCATTATGTTTCATTGGCAAAGCACCCGGCTGTCTGCAATCGGTTTTTGAATTAAATTTGCAAATGTTTAATTATTGCAGAAAGTTATGTAATTTCGTGTCTGTATCAAATTACAAATAATAATAATAATAACTTGATATGTTTTTTGTCTAGAACATTTTTTATATAATAAAACTCACAAGAGCTTTAATTTATTTTACAAATTCTATTATTATTTGCAGTTTCTTGCGATACACTGAAATATTTTTAAATTAGGTTGCATGTGAATTTTTATTTCTACATTTTGTTTATATTTCATAATTATTATCGAATTTTAGATTTTTTGAGACAGTAACTGACATTCATTATTTAACTTTTGTATAATTTTTATTATGTATATTATATTTATTTCATTTCCATTTTTCCCACAATTTAACTACATAAACTAAATATTTTAAAACGTTATTAATATACTATAGATTTAATTAATTTCAACTTTTCCCAATTCTTATACGTTTTCATTTTTAGTGTTGGGTTGACAATAATTAAATTTCTATTTCTTTCCAATTTTTTTATATTCTAATATTTCAGGTAATTGTAACTTTCTTATTTTTTAATTTTCTATTTTATTTTCATATATTATTACTCGCATTTTCTTGTATTATACTGAAATATTTTAAAATTAGGTAATTTGTAAATTTTTGTTTCAATATTTTGTTCATATTTTATAATTTACTATAAAATTTTGAATTTTTTATGCCAATGATAGAGATTTTTAATCAATATTTGTATAATTTTAGACAGTTATTACATCTCCAATTTTTTCCAAAATTTAGCTACACAAAGTACATATTTAAAATTTTTAATATTCTACACATTTATTCAATTTCAATTTTTCCAATACGTCTTATTTTTTTCTTCAATTTCCTTATATTTTATTTCCTTTTTTTCACTTTAACTAAATAAACTAAATTTAAATAAACTAACTACATACATAAAATTTTTAATATTCTATAGTTTCAATCATTTTAACCTTTTAATTTCCTTATTCTTCTTCTTATTATTATTATTATTATTCGGTGTTTCTTATGCTATACTGAAATATTTTTAAATATATTATATTTTAGTTATGAATTTTTATAATTTATTATCAGATTTTTAATTTTTTTTATGCAATGATTGACATTCATTATTTAACTTTTACATATTTTTTATTTTATTTTCAATTTCCCCATAATTTAACTACATTAACTAGATATTTAAAATTTTATTAATATTCTATAGAAGTTTTCCCAATTCTTAATTTTTTTCTTTTTTCAAGTGTTGTCAATAATTAAATTACATTTTTTCCTATTTTTTATCTTCTAATATTTCAATTAATTTTTAACTTTCTCTATATGTATTTTATTTTTTAATTTTCTTATATTTTATTTCCATTTTTTCTTAAAATTTAACTAAACTAACTAAATATTTAAAAATTTTAATGTTTTATATTTTCAGTTAATTTTATCTATTCCAATGTTTTTATTTTCTTTATATATTATTATGCGCAGTTTCTACTACTATACTGAAATATTTTTAAATTAGGTTAGTCTAATATTTTGTTCTTATGTTATAATTTATTATAAAATTTTGTATTTTTTATGACATTCTGTTTTTATAATATTCATATAATTTTTGACATTTATTACATTTCCATTTTCTTACCAAGATTTAACTACACAAAAGTAGTTATTTAAAAATTTTAATATTCTACAGATTTTCCAATTTTTTTTATATTCTAAACTTTTGGTTAATTTTAACTTTTTCTATACGTATTCTGTTTTTTAAGTTTCTTATATTTTATTTCCATTTTTCCATTTAACTAAATAAACTAAATTGAACTAAACTATTTTCATATTTAAAATTTTTAATATTTTATAGTTTCAGTAACTTTAATCTTTTAATTCCTTATTTATTAATATTCGTAGTTTCTTATGCTACACTAAAATATTTTTAACATACAAATATTTGATGACAAAAAAAATGAATAAAATCTCTTGAATTTGTTCAAAATTTGTATCATTTTTACTCCAAAAAAATACGTCAATGTAAAAGCATTTCGTGTTTTATATATTCCATAATTTTAATATATAAAAAAACAGAATTAAGTTATTATTTTAATTTATTATATTAATTAAAAAAGTCAATAAAAATTTTACAAAAAAATGTGATAAAATCCTTGAAATTTGGCGACAAATGGGTTAAAAGACGTATAAACGTTTTACATCACTTATAAGTCGTTTGAATATATTTAATGATATTTACACAATTCGTAATTCTCGTAATATTTTTAAACACAGATTAAGCCGATTAACCACTACAATTAACAATAAAGAACTCTTTTGACGTCTTCTGTTTACGTTTCAGGGTAATTGTTTAACAACAGGTGTACTTGCTTGTATTAGGCTAAGCATCCCATTGTAAAACATATTTGCTACTTACAATGCCCAAAGAGTTCGCTTCCTATGTTTACATCGTTTTAGGTAAAAAATCACGTAAACGCGTTGTGTTCGCTTGTCAAAAACAAATTCGGTTACAGAATCGAATAAATAATTTAAATGACTTTCGACAATTGAATTCGCGACACGTACACGTCGGCTCGTTCCAATTCGAAGCCCAGGGCGTACGTTTAATTAAAGGAAAAACTGACATATACGTTTGCCTCATTAACTGTAAACGGTTTGTCGAGTGCCAGTGGCCTATACGTGACTAAATGGCCTCTCGTCGAATCCGTTTGATCTATTAGTTTTCAATATGTTTCACATTTTTCTCTCTTTTATCGCTGTTTCGTCGTGAATAGAGTCGCTAAGGCAATTTCTTCTCAAGGTTCTTGTCGGTATGAAATTGTAATGGGTTTTTAAAAAATATAGGTTTTCGTGGCATAAAACAAGAATAAACATCCAGTATTCTTCATTTAAAATCTTAGTTAAATGTTAATTTATCGACACTAATACAATATCCTTTCACTAACATTTCTTTTGTGCCGCGAAAATCTTTAATGATTATTAGAAATTTTAAAATTAAAAAAGGTTTTCTCTGTCGGTTCGTACAAACTCCATCAAGAACAAAGATGTTTCTTAAATCTTTGCTGAGTATTATCTATAGAAAACATATATAGAATAGTTATTTATTGCACATTACAAATAAAATTATGATTGATTGCTTGTAATTTCCTATCATTTAGTTCATTGATCGCTTATATTTTTAGCGAGAGTATAAAAATTCCCATCTGTCTTTTCTGAACATCAACACAATCAACAATGGAAGTAATTTAATCATTTTTATTATTTAGCTCAAGTGTAAACAGTAAAATACTCACATTAATCTGTAACTGCGTTCTGATATTCTAATATTGATAATAACTACCGGGTAATTAGTAAAAGGATCATTTTTTATACATTCCTAATTATTATTTTGCTTATTTTATTAAGCATTTACATGGTATAGGGCAAATATATTAATAATTCTTAAGTTATGTTTGTTATAAATTATAAATAAGTCTCATTAATAAAAGAAACAAATAATAAATAAATAAGAATCTAAAATAATATAGAAAATAAATGATGGAGAAATCGAAGTTTTTTTTACATTAATAAGTGTACTTTTTTATCAAACTTTCACAATAGTTAAGATTATAAGAGACAAACATAAAAAAATTACTACTAAGAAATAAGAAGAGACACTTTGAACTCAAAATCTTTGTGTATAATTAACTCAATAGGATTTTTAATTAATTTATTAGATACAGGAAATACTAATTTATGCTTTTACCTTTAAAATAACAATAAATTTCTTTAATATAACTTTAAAGCAACAAAATATTCACCATTATATTATACCTATTCAACAATTTTTTACCAAAATTAATACAAGTAAAATTCAATTAAAGAAAAAAAAAATCGAGTTCTAAAGAAAAGTTATTTTTACCCAACTATTCATTATTCCTTATATAAAAAAATTAAATAATAACAAAAATGAATTAGTGACATGGAGATAATTCTGATATATATGAGCTTCCCCATAAAATTTATATTTTTTGTTCTATTTTGACAATTTCCAATTATAAAGCATAAAAATATGTACCTTTAGACAAAATGTCACGTTTTTTGTCCAAATCCAAAACCTACAGGGTAATTTTATAGGTATGAAAATTGAAGAAATAATACTTTTTTATTTATTTTTTATAGCAAATCTAACTATAGCATCCGATTAAGCACTTCCTGAAATTAGAATGCACCAAATAAAATAAAAAAATTAGCATATTTATAATGAAATATTATGCTATTTTAACAGTTTATTCCATAGACTGCTTAATTAAAAATATAAATTCATAAGAATATAATTTTTAATTTTTCCACAAAATTATGAATATGCATAATGTTTTTATGAAATTTGATATATATCCATTTAAGGAAGTGCTTAAGAGTGATGTAGTTAAATTTTTTATAAAAAATTTGGTAGTATGATTTCTTAAAATTTCATGCCTAACAAATTATCCAGCAGGTTTTAATTTTGAATAAAAAACATTACATTTTTCTATAAGTACATATTTTCATGCTTTACAACTGAAATATATATATATATATATATATAAATCAATCAAAAAATATCATCAAATTTTATGAGGCTCTCCCACTTTTAAATGGCTACACTGCGTATAGTGTGTAAGGTAACACATCGTTTAATAAGTCCCGAGACTAACAACGGAAACAACATTTTTTTTTCAAAAATCATTTTTATTTATCAATATAATCTCCTTTTAGAGTGATACTATCGTTCCAACGCCTTTTTGAACATTTCTATACCATATTTATAAAAGGATTTATCCTTTGCTTCAAAATAGGATTCATTTTCGGCAATGACCTTCTCATTCGTGCCAAATTTTTTTCCCTGGATCATTTTTTTGAGATCAGCAAAGAGCCAGTAGTCGCTGGGGGCTAAATCTGGCGAATACGGGGGGTGGAGATGCAAATCAAAGCCCAACTCGTTCAATTTTGCCTTTGTTTTCATGGACTTGTGGCTTGGCGTTTTGCTCCACTGAAAGCAATCGCGGCACCCACTTGGAAAAAACCTTTTTCATGCTTAATTTTTCATGAAGTATTGTAAATACGCTTCCACATGATATCTGTGTCATTTCTGCAATCTCAGGGACCTTCACCTTCCTTTTCATTATGATTTTTAACACTTCACTCATATTTTCCGGTGTAACGGCTTCCAATGGCCTACCCGGACGTTCCGCATTGTTTGTGTCCGTATGACCACGTTTAAACTCAGCATACCACCAACAAATCGTTGGTTTGGATGGAGAGGAGTCCGGGTAATGTTTTTCAAGCCATTGCTGGACTTCTACGGTATTTTTACCCATTAAAAAACAATGTTGTATCAACACGCGAAACTCACTTTTCTCCATTATTCAAACAAATTACAAAGTGACTTTACTCTAACCTTGATAATTCTGCTGTTTGTGGTCCGATCGACGTGAAATTTTTACAAGTTTCGTGTAAAGGTTTGTACTATAGGGAAACCTAGCCAGTTTGGTATTACTAGGTCCATTTCTGGGTTTGTCTCGGGACTCATTGAACGATGTGTTAGATGTTCCTATTTAACATATCTGATGTAAAGGTAACATATCCTACTTTTCTAATGCGATAGTTGACAGCTGGACTCCTTTTCTGTTGATTGAATAAGCTAGTCTTTGAGTAAATTTGTCCATTTAAAAGTAATAATCAGATGCATTGATCGGTTATACTCTTGGTATATTCAGTATGTAGAATGGCTCTCACAGTCCATCTTACAGTCATCAAACTCTTTCTTGGACTAGTATTTTACCAGGTTTACCAGATTAAGTCCATTATCTAAACCGAAGATAATTTATATAGATTAGCGACTCTTAATCTGTCTTTTTAGTTTGATTAAAACACCAAATTCACAAATAATACGCATTATTACGACAAACTTACTTCAATCCTCGATATCTAAAACTTAACTGCTTGGTTCTTTCTTAAAAACTGCCTTGATTATCGAGTGTAAACAAATCCTTCAAATTTGTTTATAAAATAAAATAATCTAAATAGATGTGAGACCGTCGCATCGGTTCATCGGTGAAGATGATGACGCAAGCTAACATCAATATCAATTGTTACATTCCAAAAAGTCCAAATTGTTCTGAATTAATCACCAAATCGAAAACAGCAGAGAAACACATGAGAAAGATCTGCCCCAAGTTGCTAAACAACATCCCAAAAAGGTTTATCAATGGACCAGCAAATCCAACAATGAACCAAGCGCCGTGTACGGATGAAGCTCGAGACGTCGCTCGAAGCAAGGTCGCCGTCTTCGTCAGGAATCTCCTCCGTTTTATCGAAGTGGCACAAAAGCGCACGGCCGATCTATCTGTGCGCACAACGCGCGTTCAGTTTAGTTGTTCGTCGTTCGTGGACTGTCTTGTGCGTTCAGTGCCGCAAGCAATCGCGCCGAGTTTGTACCCACGACCATCCATCCACTTACCCCCGGTGTGCGGATTATTATTTTTCTTCCGGCGACCATCGCGTGTTTTATTGATGCAAGTTTGAGGTGAGGGTGGACGGAGGTGATGTGCGACACACGTTTTTGATGCGTTTCACGTCCCCAAAAAGTTTTATTTTTAGCAGGTTTTATTGGTTTGTTTGGCGATTGTTAACACCTCTTATCATTTGCATGGATGTGGATTGTGACACGTCGTAAATCATAGAACAATTAAGTAAAATCGTCTTTTAATGCGGTGCGCAGGGTAATAAAGGGATTTAGAATAGTTGAGGATTTTGTTTTGTTTGAGTTACTAAACAGGTGAATAGAAACTGTATAAAAATGCTGTAACTATGCTGTACAAAATGATTCTTACCCTCAAGTACTAAAAATATTCAAAAAATGACGTAGTTCAACAAAAATTATGTAAAAATAATGTTTTATGAATGTACTTGAGAAATTTAATTATTTATTTATTAAACTCTCTTAAATTCATTTCATTAATATCAGTAAAATTTGGGAACAACAGTTTTAAAATGTGATGTGATTTATCTGATGGTTTTTAAATAAAACAATTTTAAGACCAAAATTTATCAAATAATCTTTGCAACACTTCATTTTTTATTTACATGATAACAGTTACAGTTACTGTTTGTTGCTACTTTGTTTTATTTGTTAAATATATCAGCTATTATTTTATTATTTCTGAACAATTAAATAAAATTTAACATTTGACATCGAAATTATTTAATAGATTTGAATTAAAGCTTTGAGCAAAAAATTCTACTCAATATAAATTTTTCGTCTCCTGATTTAAAGATTTTCTAAAACTGGTCTGAGTAAATCAAGCTGAAAGAATATACTAAATATAAATAATCTTGATACTTAGAACTCTCAAAGAATAATATTGTATTGCCTTTTTTTAATGTAACATGACTATTTGTTATGAATTTCTTGGGAACATTAAGGAAATTTCGAAATTAAAATTTAATATATGAAATCAAAAATGTTTGATAGTTTTTAATTAAAATACAGTTCTTAAAACAAAATTTATGAAACAATCGACATATATGTCCTTTTTAATTTACATTTATAAGAGTTAAAATTTAATAACTAGGTTTTTTTTGAATTGAGCAAAATCCATTAATAGAAAATTTTGTAACTATGATACATAATTTAAATTTCTCCTGTGAACCGTGAATAAGAAATTATAAGATACTATTTGGTTTTATTGTTTTTTAATTAGACCAGTTGGAATTTTATTACTAAAGTTACTTTTTCGAATTTTTAATAAAATATGAAATAAAAGTCTTTTAATCTTTTATACAGAAAAAAATATGGCCTTAGAAACTAAAGTAAAACTACCTCTGAAATATGTTAATTACAACTAATCAAGAAGAATATTTGTTTTTAAAATAATGTAAGTTTTTTTTTTTAATGTGGACGATTCTTTTAACTTTATTTGATCTAACTAGATAAAATGCTGTCTTATCTAAATACAGTAGATGCGTCAATGTCAGTGGACGTTATCCTAGAAATTAAACAATTTAATATACTTTAAAAAACTATTTACTAGTATTATGAATTCATGCAAAAATTATGTTTTATAAAAAATTTACTACAGCGTCACTGCATGTTAATTCTTTTATTTATTCTATTTCAAAATTTATCTGACAAACCTTATTTAAACAGATTACAACATTTTTACGTGATATTTTTTCCGTGACAAATATTTGGGTGTTTTATTACTTTGTAATTTCTGCTTCATTATTTAAAAATAGACGAATTTTCTAATAAAATTTCGTTAATATTTTGGATTTCTTTTTAAAATTTGATGTTTGATATAATATGAAATAATTATTTTATAATATAAATAATTAAATCAATTTTGCAATTAATGTTCAATAATATTCTTCCTTTTCTTTTTAAAATTTAATATTTGATATAAGGAAAAAATATTTTAAAGCTAAAGTGTACAATTATAATTGTATTTAATTGATCACACTAAACTACAAAAAAATAATATAAAATAATTAATTGTCAATAATATACCGACTTTTTCTTTTTAAAATTTGATATTTGAAGAGAAAAAAAAATATAAAATTATTAAATCAATTTTCCAATGAATTTTCAATAATATTCTTTCTTTTTAAATTTATATCAAAAAAATATTTTATTACTAAAATGTACAATTAACATTGTATTTAATTAATCGTTACAAAAATGTAATATTCAATAATGTGCCAAAATCCAATTTCATTCAATGACACTTGTCTGTTTCCTATTGACTTTTAAGTTTTTAATACATATTTGACATATAATTTTGTATTTTGTTCGGTGAAAAGTGTCAGCCATTATTCAAAATTAAAAACTATTTACGGCATTTACCGGAGTTCCGCGCTTGGGGATATTTATTACTGAAAATTAGTGCATTTCATGACTGTCACGGCGACATAATTACCATTCGCCACTGAAAGGTCAACAAAAGGCCACACATACACACGTACTGAAATGATTGTTAGCATTAATTAGTTTTATACATCGACTTTTGCTGTTGACATAAAATTTTTCACTTAATTTTGTTTTAGATATTTATGAAACTGAATATTTCATTTTTCTAGTTGAAAATTTTCACATCCATTACTCATTTGTATTTATTTCCATTATCGACTGAAATTTTCCTATGTTTGTCAGCCAATGTTGAATCATGTTTGACAATGAAAGATCATGGAAGTTCACTTCCTATCGCATTTCAATTATTGCTAATTTTCTTTTAGAATTGGGGTGGATTCGTCACAGTTTTAATGTAATTTGTTTTTGATTTGAAATAAGTTATGATAATTTTTAGACCTTGTTATTATTATATAGTTATTTTGAATTTGTTATATCTTAGGTTATTTTTAGGCAATCTCATTAACAAATCTAAAAGAGGGGGAAAAATCAGGTTAAATTTAGTACTATGTTGTTAAAGCGATTAGTAAGGCTTATAAAACATAGCGGAATTTCTGGAAACATAATAGGTTGGCCGTGCAAAACATTATTTTAATTACATTGAATTAGATTAGATTTTAACGAGGCCAAAAGACGGTAATCAACAAAATTTAGTTTCATAGGACACCTTACTAGACTTAATTGAAAATAAACACAATTACTTGTGCACCAACAAATAAAATATGTAGAGACCAAATTGGCTTTAATTTCGGTGCTGATGGAATTTTGATAGTCAATCGTCTGCGACGGAAATTACTGAAAGCTCCGCCTAATCAGGAGATTACGCCCGTCCAACAGTTAATGACGTTCGCTCACTCTTTCGAAAATTTCACTCATATATCACAGATATGTCAATTAGTCATCAATTCTGGAAACTGTGAAAAATCGCGTTGCACTCGATTGACGCAATTCTCGAAATAAATATTAATGTTTCGGGATAATGATTTTTATTGAAAAATAGAATGTAATAAAATCGAAATTAAATTTAGACGACGTTATGATTGTTTGTTTCGCTATGAATTTTCCGTAGAATGTACAAAATCATTCGGAGCGTCAGACCCGATTCCTAAAAATAGACTTGAACGCAAAAAATCATTGTGCTCAGCAAACTGTTAAACCAAATACTGATATTGTGGGCAAAAATACCTCTGTAGCCATAAAGTAGAACAATACTTTGTTAAAAACTAAGCCAATATAACAATTATTTTTATTGTTGTGATTATCTTGATGAACGGTGATTTAAAAATATTTTCTGTTCTTATATATTTGAAATGTAACACGATTTCAACAATAAGATTTAATTCTTAGAAAAATTATAATTACTTCGTAATTACTAAAATACTTTATTTATTTATCACAGCGCTATGTCATAAAGAATACAAAATTAAAATATCTAATTACCTTTAATTTAAATATTCTAGAATATTTATATGTTATTTAACTAATTAAATATGAATAATTTAGTGATAATTAAATGTTTGACAATTATTTAAAAGTTATAAGTAATATTTACTTTCTACAGGCAATTTCCACTTAATATAAGCTACCTTTTTATTTCATGTGCAAAACCATAATTTGATTTACATTTAAAATATTGAACAAAATGCAAAATTTGTAAAATTAGCTTAGAAATAAAAATATTTCTGGCAAATTTCGCGATATTTAATGTTTAATAACATTTTATGTTCACTAACTGACTCAAAATATTTGACATAATTACTAATTATAACTACTGATTTTCATCCTCAAAATTTTTTAAATTCTGTCAAAATCTGGCTTATGTATCAAAAACTGAATATTTCCAAACGTTAGACTACTTATATAAATAAAAATCAACTTGAGACACCTTGTATATTTAAAATATGATTTAACAATTATTTATTAACTTATAATACATATTGATTTTATTAATTTATAGAAAGAGTACCATTATAAATACATTCCATATTTTAAAATCACAATCGCTCTCTGTTAATAATAATTTTAATATTTTCATTTATATATCACATTTTTAATAATATTAAAACTTGATTTAACAATAATTTTAATTAAAATATCCATAATTATTTATTAATTACTCATGTCAAAACTTAATTTAATATAAGAAATATCATTACTAACCATATTTTAATCAAAATACTGTGTCCGATTTTGACAAGTATTTATTTCAATTGTAAAACATAAAAATACGTATTTATGTACAAAATGTCACGTTTTTTGGCATAAAACCAAAGCTTGTATGCTTTGAATCCAATTGTGTGATTTCTCCAATTTTCATGGATAAAAAATTACTCAAAAGTTTTTTGTTTTATTCAAGAAAAACATGACATTGTGTCCATAAATACATATTTTTATGCTTTACAATTGAAAAAAATGGGAGGAAAACTACAAATTTTATGAGGTTCCCCTTTCAAATGGGCCACATTGTATATATTTTTTTAAATTGAATGATATTTCAATGTGATATCAAGTGAAAAAACTTTTTTTTTTCTTAAGAAATCAAATTTTAATTAATATTATAATAGATAGTAACACAGTAATCTTTTTGGTTCTTATTTTTTTTTTTATATAAAAATATATTTTTTATCGCCCGAATAATCTATGAGCTGAATCAATTGATTTCGTCAATCCACATCAATGCAATAAAAAAATTTACCGCTAGTTACACACAAACATACTTCCCCAGGAACCCAAATGTGAGAACGTTATCGGTTTAGTGCGCTAACGATGCCAGTTTGAAAGAACGCCAAACCGCAAAACATAACATGTTCGAGGTGTCGAGTGTCGGTTCCAGCAAGCTGGACGCGGCCGAGGCGCTGCGCATCCGCCAGTCGGTCGGCGTGTCCGTCGCCGCGCACCAATACAGCATGAAGAACCAAATGATGCGGCTGCTGCGCAGATCGAAGAGCGCCGCCCAACCGCCGCCGGAGAAAATACAGACGCGCCACTCGCACAACGGCCACCACCACTATCACCACAATCACGTGGTCCATCCGCAGAACCAGCAGCGGAACGGGGGCATGGTGGTCAATATGGTTGAGGGGTTGCCGTTTATAGTCGGCGGAAAAAATAAAAAGGTAAAAAAAAAAACAACGCAATCAGTGGATCGACGCTTGTATTGTTCGACGTAGACATGTGACGAGGTGTTTGGTGTGTTTGTTAAGGATTTGTTTACAGGGTTTATTTATCGCCCACGCAAACGTCGAAACGGATTATCGTAACATATATCTAGTCGGTTAGCACAAATAAAATTGCATTTGCTTATTTTTAGCACTCGGCCGCGTTTTTAATGTATACACATTATGAATTTGATCTATTCTTGGATGGGTTTGTTTATATTTCGTTATGGGCCGCTAATTTTTTAATGTTCTGAAATTTTTATATTTTGGAAGTTTAACACAATTGTTTTTATTTTTTCAATGTACAGTATTGGCAGAAAGTAAGTAACTATATAAATTGCAACTGCCCTGTATATGCAAATCTATTATAATTTATACCAATTATGAACACACTGTTTACAAACATATCGGTATTAAAAATAATTCTATTAGCTACAAATCAAAAAACTAAAATATTCAGTTGGCAAAAAGTAGAGCAACTTTTTACTGAATCTACAAAATCGTCAATAATTTTTAGTTTTACGGTATACACCAACTTAAACTAAGTTAATATAAAATGCCTCGTGGAAAGAAATTATCTTCAAAATTAAAATCACGAATTGTATCGTTCTTTCAATCCGATGAGAGATAGATTGAGATTGTAATGCCTGTTTTACAACCATTTTCAAGACTTGGTAATGCGGAAGCAAAATATAAAACTGGAAGACCAAGAAAAACCAATAGGTTTCAGGGTAAACAAATTTTATCCTACTCCAAAAAAATCCTTTCCTGAATTTCAGCAAAGTAAAAGGTCTATTTGAGACACAATTTGGAATTATTATTTCTCCAAGAACCGTAAGATGGATTACAAGTGGGTCTACATGCGAAAAGGCCAGCCAAAGAATCCCTACAATCAGAGAAGAACAGACGAGCCAAAATTGAGTTTGCCAGGTCCCCTTTACCCTGGAATGATTGAAAATAAGCGATCTGGAGTGATAAAATCAAGTTTAATCTGGTTAGCAGTGATGGGATTTTACATGTAAGGCAACCTATTCATGAAAGATTTAACCCAAAGTTTACCATACTCACTTAAACACGACAACGGGTCGGTAATGATTTGGGCTGCTTTTCTGGATTTGGAATGGGTCTTCTCCTTTGAATAGAGAGTATCATGGATCGTTTTATGTACAAAGAAATATGGAGAAACAACGTGATACCGTATTCAAATAAAAATTTGCCGTTAAAACATTATTTTCAACAACATAATGATCACACTTCAAAATATTTGAAACAATGGCTTTTAAGGGAAAAAAATTAAAGTTATAAACTGCCCATGTCAGTTTCCTGATATATTTCCTGTTGCTTTCCAAGAAAAAAAAGGTGTTTGTAAGTTATTCATAATAATGGATATTTTACAATATATTACTGTAGAATTAATTAAAATACTAACTACAAATTATTTGTAGTAAAAAAAATAGCATAAGATGCTGATGCTACCTTTTGCCAGTCCAGAACAAATAATCATCAGTAAAATTAAACTCTTTATTTATTTTTATTGTTTTACTATGTAATTCTTAAATTTATAAATGAAAGTTAATTTTTATGTATATATTTTTTGAACATAACCTGGACAAAAATTATTTGCTCTACTTACTGCCAATACTGTATCTCTAGCATAACCTTAATTTATGAAAATAACAGAATTATCAGAATTATAAAAAACTTTAAATTGAGTTTTTGATGTAATAATAAATGAATAAATAAAAATATTCATTTCTAACGTATAATTAAAATATATCTTATATATACATTCAACTAATTGTCCTGATATTTATAATTTACAAGAGAAATCAGGAATTTTTGTATTCCAATAAAATAAGTTCAAAAACAACTTCAAAAAACACCATTTAAAACAGTGTTATTAAAATTATATAAAGTAAGCATAAAAATAAAAAGATATACTTTTAAAAACAGTAAGATATTTGTGTTTAGTACAAAATTTAGTTTTATAATGTAAACAACAATTGAGAAAATTATTATTAGGTACCGGAAGAAGTAATTTACGTTTTCAACGTTTAACTTTAAAATAACACCTTTCCTTAAAATATGTAAAATGTTTTACCAACGTTCTAGAAGTAAATTCATGCCACAAAAAAAATTTCTAGCTTTATGGAAGTAAAAAAAGGCAGTTGGATGATGATTTGATGGACGAGATATAACTAACTTTTTTAACATTTTGGAGCTTTGAGTTCCTAACACGACATGTGGTCTTATGTTGTCACGAAGGAACAGAACGGCTTTTTTGCTAGTCAATTTTTCATGAACTTTGCGAGAAGTAAACACTTGCATTGATCGTTTGATTCCTTACTAGGTAATCAATATGTAATATGCCACGTGCAGTCTGCCATGCACACACTACAAAAACTTTTAAGTACAGTTCCATCAAGTTTACCAGCTTAAAACCTATGTCCAGGCCGGAGGGAATTGTCGCATTAAACCTATTTTTTGTCGCACGTTACGTTAGAGTCAATAAAAGGTTCATTTGCGTTATGTGCGAGGAGAGAATTGAGAATTAGCAAAAGCCTAATTTTGTTATCCTCGTTTAATTTCTGGGGAATCTTTCCAACTCGTTGATGAAATTCACTGCATGGAGGCCTCTTTATAATGGTTAATTTATCGCAGTTTAATTTATTTATCTTATCTCTCCTTTAACATCCCTCTCTTATCTTTTTTAACCCTTTTTTATACATATTGTGTTGTTACTTGTCTTAAAAAATGATACTTTTTCTTAAAACTATTATTAAACTCTATTTATGGTTATCATCAATATTTAATTAAACACACACAAAAATTGAATGTAAAATTGGTTATTTTTTGTATCTTTGTAATAACCTAAGAAAATAAATTAATATCAAAGTTTTGACGCCTCGATAAAACGAAATAGATAAGTTATATTTTAATTTCCGAATCAATATCCGGCATTGAGGAAAAATTACGAAAGAACGATGTGATGGTTTTTATGGAATTCTTGATGCGTACCCCAAAATATGGCATTAATAGAAATTGTATCGATTCGTAAACTTTTATATTTCTTACGTCTTTTGAGAGCTTCTTATAAAACTTCTTCAATAATTTGAATTCCATTAACGTTCTTAAATAATAGAGGTTTTAACTTTGACGAGTAATATTGTAATCAATATAATTATTTTAAAATAGAAGCGTGGGATGAGGGAACATACATATTTTAGCTGCCTGAAACGGCGACATTTGAAATCTGATTATTTTAGTTCTTGATGTCTAATATTAGAAGCCAAAAATAGGAACACATTGATTATTTATTAGAAAATTGAACACATAAGACATCACTCTCTAAACATGGAACAAAAACATATTCCGTTGCTTACTTTTCTTATTTATGGATTACCTAAATAATTCGAATCGTATCGGTGAAGTTTTTCCGCAATTTCCCAACTTCTCCTGTTAAAACTTTGAAATTTGAAACCGTTCACTTAACTTAACCGATTAATCACATCAACTTATCGAATAACTTTACGGTGTCTCCGAGCGGAATAACCGAATAAAAAAACGTCCCAACAAAGCACAATCTATAAGATTACTTACTCCAATGAGATTTTAGGAGTTGATGACCTTTTCATTTCCAATTTTGCGACATAGTTCGATCGATTTGGTTTGGCTTTTTGTCTCTGAAAGGGCAGTTTGTTTTGTGTTTATTTGATGCTATAGGGTTTCTCAAAAACGATCAAACTCGACATAATGGAATTTAATATGATTAATACACTTTTAATAAATGTTTTATTTAGTAAAAAGTATAACATATTAATTTATTTTATTTATTTTCAGGTAAATACGACAGACAACCCAAATATTTGCAGTATGTATGTAGAACATAAGTAAAACAATTATAAGAAAATATTAAATTAACACACACACACTGAATGTCAAATGGCATCTATTGCATTTGACATTCAGTTATATAGTAAAGATCAAACACTAATCAGCTGTTGCAACAAGCTTTTTTAGTCAGTTTGTGTTTTATTTTTATTGCTGACTATGACTGATGACTAACAATAAAGTTCATTTGTCTAAAACTCCTTATTTTAATACTTGAATGAATGAACAAAATTGTTTACAATTAATTACACTTCTAATTAGGAGGTTAGGTTTACGGTATTATTGTGTTTTTAATTTAATACAACGCTTCATTGACATAAAATTACTAGCTTTAACAAATTATTTTTTCTAAATTAATGGTTGTCACAAAACTAGTTTGCTTCAACTTTCTTACCAAACATAATAAGATTTCTCATTTTTTTGTAGAAATTTTAAAATTAAGAGAAATTAGTATGATCAATAATTTACTATTTATTACTGTTTAAACAGCCATGAATTTGCAACAATCCAAATTTACGATCATTTAATATCTTATTAAATTTTGATAATGTCAATAGCCCAGATTTCAAATAAGCACTCTTAAAACAGAAAGTTACCGCTACAACGGTAACCCATTGTGTTGTTAATTGTTATTTGATTCAAATAAGAATGGAATAAATAAACGTTATTACTTTGTCTCAATGAACTTTCGACAACAGTTATTTTATAAAATATAAACGTGGCAGATTTAATAGAAAATCAATATTTATTTTCTATCAAATCAGAAGAAAATACATAATTAACATAGGCAGAAGCAATGATATTAATTATTTATAAAAATTAGGAATGTTTACTTCATTTTGTTATTTCAACAAATTTCCATCAAATTAACTTTGAAAATATAACATTGAAAACCATTGGTAAACACAAATTATCAATTGATTGTTCATTGACAATCGTATTACAGTGTGGACCGTTTAGACATTAAGTATTTATTTGATATCCTCATAAATTTTTAATAGTTTATTCCAGGGTATACTTAAACAGAACAACCAATAAATTGTTTACCACAATGTGATTTTTAACTATGCCATAGAGTCTTTATTTTGATAAAAAAATCTTACATCAATTTTTTTCATATTTTGTCATAATTCTTAGTGTCAATAAAACATTATAGTGACATATAACAGTAACATATTTTAATTTGAATGAAAAAAATACATAAGAAAAAAATTTTATTTTATTTTTTGCAAAAATCAAATTGAATGAGTAGGCTAAAATTTATATTTATTTTTATATATATTTTTAATAAACTTAAAAAAGTATATTTGGATTCCCGTTTTACTTCTCTAGACTCCTCAATTTTTTATGTAACGATTTAATAACTGTTTATTTAAGTTAATTTTTGCCGAATAATAAATACCTCAAAATAATAAAAACATGCCAAAACATTGTTTTTTGTATCACCAAAAGTTACAGGTAACAAATTGTCAAAAACGAATAAAATTGTATGCTTTTTATGTATAAAATGGGTCTCCATTGTGTTTAGCTTTCTTCAAACTGGTATATATCAAGTTTTATAATATAAATAATTAGTATAATATTATGTAAGTCTGAGTTAAAAATCACATCCTTCTAACAAATTTATTTCTTCTTATATACTAAACTAAGTAATAAAGTGTAAAAATATCGGAGGATATCAAATTGTGATACAATTATTTGTACTAATAAGACAAGATCAATTTTATTAGGTAACACATTAATGACACCAATTATATTGCCTCTATGTCAACTTTTAAAATATTTATATTTCCATAAATTTGATTAGAAGAATAAGAAAAAAATAGTTATTTTTAACTATAAGTTGAATAAAAAATCCTAATCAATATTTTTTTATTAATTTAATTTTAAAAAATATGGTAAATCTGTGTCAGGTAGTATAGAAAATATTTTTTTTTTTTTTTTGATACGGGGATTACGGGGAGTTTGCGTCTTACGTAGGCCATACTGTATGTATGTATTATAAAATTAATTTCAACATTTAAATCAATTACCAAATACATATTAAGAAACCTTCCCACACTTAACCCGTGACAATCATCACGCCAAATTTTAACCTAAATTAGCAAACACAAATATTTATCAGCCGGCATAAATAAACATAAGTCTTGTTGAATAATTGCGATGTCGCTGCGGTTGCGAACCAATTCGATCATCACGACGATAACCCCTGACACCGAATTTCGCCTCGATCCGCTCAAAATTGACGAAAGCAATGCTGATAGGACTTGGACGATACTGATTAAAGAGGGCCATCCGTCATCTCGCACGAATATTTATTGGCGATCCGTAAACGGTACTGTCGTCCAGCACGCGGCCACAATTCAGTCGATATGTCGATCGGTTCGGTTTTGCGCGAGTCACGATGCCCTGGTTCAATATGGCGAAGAAGTTCGGCCGACGGAGGAACGCCGCTAGGCCCAGACCTGTAAGTACTAGAAACGACTTTGCGGTCAGTCGGGAAGTTGGGGGTACTTGCGTGACGGCTTTACTGGTTCCTAGTGAGGCTTAATGAGGGATTTTGGAAGCTAAAAAAACTATGTGGCACGTTTTGAAAAGATATAAATAGTTGATAAATTGGCAATTAATTAAACATATCTGTTGATTTGTTTCGAGTATAAGAGTGTAATTTTTGGTATATTAATTTTCTAGTTTGGACAAGAAAAAACCGGAAGGATTCGGACTGTGAGTAACCCGAGTTTATGAGAAAATAATGATGTTTGATTTAATTTTATTTTGATGACTAATATGGAACTTTTAAGTCTACTAACTAATTATCACACAAATTATCTTCCTGAGACGTTCAGTTTTTATGTAAAAATTGAACGTGATAATTACTTATTTATTTTTTGCTAACACATTAATAAACTATTTGTCAATGAATAAAGTTTATACATTTATTTTTTCTAATTGATAACGCTAATTTATATGCAATATAAATGTTTCACGGAAGAAATGCAATAATTACGACACAACTGATGAGATCATTAAATTTAGGTTGACATTTTTAAGGTTAATCATGTTTGTTTGCTTTTGTAATATATTTAAAATTTTCCGCAAATATTGAACGATGGAATTTATTGTTGATTATAATATTTACTGATATTAATTAATTAAAAACAAAAACTTCGTTAGAAGAACTTTGATCAAATATGCAGTTGCATACCGATATTTAATTTGCAACGTACGTCCTTCAAAATATTCTAATACACATGGGAAGTAGATAATGACTAACACTAATTGTTAGAATGTCATCTTTATTATTATATGTCGTATAAATTATTCTGCCATATTGGGAATAAATTCTGTGCATAAATCCCTAAGGTTAATTAATTATGAAATTAATTTGAGGTATTTTTTTTAATATTAAGGTACCTTTAAAATTGGAAACTTCAATCAATTATTTTTTAAAGAAGAGAAAACGTGGAACATTTCTTGACGTTCGTAATCAGCTTAATATATTTTATTCACTATTCTAATAACAGCCAGATGTTGTTAATCAGTGATACTGACGTAAGTGAAAATCGCAACATTCAAAATATAGTGAATGTAACGCAATCAAAAATTCAAAACTGAAATATTTTATATTGTAATCTAAATTATTTTAATTATACCTGAAATAATTGATAGGAACAAATGACAATAAAAAATACTCTAGTCCAAGTAATGTACTACAAGTTTTAAAAAATTGAAACAAGTATACACATAAAACAATAAAAAATTAAACAGTGTTGTTCAGATAATATGTTACAACTCTTAAAACGGTACATAAAAGTAGATAAATCACATAGATAATTTTAAAAATACTTTTATTATTGACCTTTTAAAACAAATAAATCATTATTGACTGTTGTATAAATATTAAAATTTAGTTTTGCTGACTGAATTTTATTTATTGGGATGATTTCTTAAAAAATAATATTCGTGCTGTACCAAAATACAGTCTCTTAACCTTGTTATCCTATACACAATTCGTGTTGACATTCTTTTATATACGAAACAAAGCGACCGCTTCACATACAAACAAAAGAGATTATTTATTTTGAAGATAATGCCCTGAATGAGACCAAGACTGTGCAAATAAACTGTTCCCGTTCTCATGCTGGTGCATTCATTTCGTTTGGTCAATTAAAAATAGTGATTCTGATTCTAATTTTAAGATTGACACACTTAGAACTGGATGCAAGTGTTTAGGAAGCTGAAAAGTGTTGAATTTCACCATTTTTGTTAAAATTTTCATTACTAAAAATATATTCAATGTTCCATTACTAATTTTTTATTATTTATTATATAGTGAAGTCGTAAGAAGTCCCCTCTGATAACTTTTGAATGGAACAAGATATAAACTTCTAATAAAACCATGTAAAATGTTGTCAGTGTAACTAAATTTTATTAGAACGTTGACACTCGAATGGATATTTGAACATTTTTTTTTTTTGATTTGGTTTTTATGATACCTCATTTAAAAGGTATTTGTATTAACTTACTAAATGCTGTAAACTCATTGTTGGTTAAAAGGGAATGTTAGATAGACTTCAAAAAAAACTAAAATGTAATATTCCTTTAAAAAATGGGTATCTTGGATCAATATTTACAAAACAGAAAACTTGATGGTTATTAAGGGAATACTTTTTATAACCCCGGCGTATAATTAAATGTAATTTAAACATAAACTTTACTTTTTTATTTATAATTCGATTTTAATAAATAATAGCTCAAAAGTAGATAAGACACGCCATACATGTCAAATAGAATATTTTTTGTATCATACAACTGAGGTCAGTTATAACAGATATAAAAAAAATCATAAAAATTATGATAATTATAGCATTTTAATAATCATGTAATGTATTTATGGGTTAACAAGAATTTAATTAAATGTCAAAAATATCTGAGAATATTTAAAAATTACTTAGCGTGTCAGGTTTAACAATAACTACTTGTCGAAATATATTTAAATATATTAAAACTGGGTGGTGTCATTATCAATATATGGTAATTTATCAGACAAATTTGTACTTTTTATTGACACAAAGGAACTGACTCACTATTTGATTTCCTCTGATATTGGCTGGTTTAGTTGAGAAATTTAAACTTATTAGTATATCTAGTTCTCCATTGAGAGTTAAATCTAAAACATCTAAGTACATTTAAAAATGACTTACACAATGAGATCAGCCCTTGTCAAAATATATTTAATATTTTTAAACTGAAAGATGTGATTAATATCATTTATCAGACAAAATTGAACTTGTTTTATTAGCACATTTGATGTAGTCGATATTTTTAAAAATTTATTCCATGGTTTTAGTTGATCAGAGGAAATAAATTGTTAAGAAATTGTGATTTTTAAATTATTAATTAATAATAATACAATAATTCTAAAGTTTGCTACTATCAATTTGAAGAATATTAAATAAATTCAAAAGAGACCTTATTCTTTTCATTAAAAATTGCTATTTAGTTTTTCCCATTTTCTCACTGCAAAAAATGTTATAAGAAATTTTTTGTATAATATAAAAATGATATTTATGGCACGTAATTATTCTTTCTCGTTGAGCCACATTATTCATTAAAATCGAATTATAAATAAAAAAGTTACGGGGACCACATATTATATTTTTTATGTGACTATGCTTTCATATAATCAATGCTGGTTGCCTAGACTAAACCTTGACAAAGCATCGAATTATAGCACATTTTACAACCTTCATAAAAAGATTTAAACAATCCATTCATTTGTAATGGTCGGTCGCATTTCACTTTATTATCATATATTATGCAAATTATAGCGGTTTAGCAATAATCGTTTACTAGTTGAAATAGTCGAACGAACATAGGTTATTACACAACAGCTTTTTAATTTTATTTAATATTTATTTTTTAATTTGGTTGTTTCAACCAAAATCGTAAAAATAATACATAGATACAATATTTTTTTATATACGTCTCATTGTGCAAACACAATAGACACACATTTCATGTAATTTTCTTATCTTTTAATTGTTATTAAAGATAAGTCATCATTGGTTTGAAAAACTAATTGAAGATTACGATATCGAATAGAGAATGTTCACATTTTCCCACAAAACTGTTTATAGAGTGTTCATAGGAAAGTTTTTGGCACACCATTTGAAATTTACAGAAAGAACTATGTATGTATTTATTATTGTTATTCGATGTTTTTGACTCGCTTTGTTGTTACGGTGTAAATTGGTGACTCGTTTTATTTAAATTTTTAATACGTTATTATGATGTATTCAACACACTTTTGTCAATGACTCGCAACAGTTTTTATGGGGTATTTTAAACACCCACGGTCCCCGAACGAAAGTCCAATTTCTTATTAATCTCGATTTCCGCCCAGTTTACAAGCATGACCAGTTGCGGTCGCAAAACACAACGACACTCGTACAACACAAAAAAACGAATATTGATCTACTGGTCTGCCAATTCATAATTCAAATACGTCTATTAATAGCCCACCATAATTAGGAAAACTCAGCATATGCAACCTAAAATGGACTGTTTGCCTTGTAACACAATTCTATTCGCACTATTGTTCATATCGAACATTGTATCAGCGTTTGGGGTCCATTATTTGTTATATTTTGTGGATGGGTACGTTATGTTAAGATTGTACAAGATATGTGCATAATATATATTACTTTTGGTAACAAGGACAACAAATAATAGCCATCAATCCATGAACGTTAGAACACAACGCTGGATTTTCTATAGTACATCATGAAATCACGCGCAAGCACTCGTATAATTAAAGACGTATAGATTATGTAATGTAATCATCAGTTACAAACGAATTACCAAACACAATAACGTAATTTTATAATAATCGGTTGTGCCAAATTAGCACGTGCAGTAAGCTAGAAATTTTACTCTGTATGGACCAACGGTTAAGAAAATCTTTTATAATCATTAGAAAATGACGTGAAATTGTGATAACACGAACTTTGATATCTAGATACTTATTAATTAATTAATTATTATACTATTATATTAATGATGATAACTTTTATTGAGGATAGGGTCAATATCTAGACGAAACGTGCTTACGGAGGAAAGAAAATTCGTAAGAAAAATCATTGTGCAATGCAAAGGTCATGGATAAATAAATTTCGTCGATCACAGGTTTTATATCATTATTTTACAAACAATCTATTTAGGTGACTCATCATAATTATTAATGTTAACGACGTGTGCTTGGTTTTTCTGTTAACATTTTTATATTCATATTCCTTTGTATTTTAATATAATTATATTGTATTGCCACTGCCATAATTTTTTTTTATAATTTTCACAAACTTTTTTTCATTTATAATACTCTTAGACAAAATGTGTCGTTTTTTGATCTAAAACCAAAATCTATAGAGCAATTTTTAGGCATGAAAATTGAGAAATTATACTAGCAATTTTTTATAGCAAATTTAACTATCCCCTGAAATGGGTATATGCCAAATTTTATAAAAACGTTAAAAACTTATTAAATAAATGTTATTTTACTGCTTAAAATTAAGCACTTTATTTAAATAAATAGATTTTTACTAAAAAAAATTGATTGTTTATTATAATCAAAATATGGTTACACTTACAGACATTTATTACAATTTGGCAATTTTTTTCTGTATTCACTTATAACTAGCAATAATATATATATATATATATATATATAGTAAAACTCTAAAAGTTTGTGGTACAATTAATGAATCTTGTGCGGAAATTACTCCGGAACAACTGAAAAAGATACCCACGAAATTATGAAAATATTTTTACATATTCATATATTATATTTCTTTGTATTTTATTATAATTATGGTATATTTTATGTAAATGATTTCCTTCATTTTTGATGTATTTTATCTTATTAAACCACTAACATTATAGATAGTAAATAATTGCAGCAGGAAACTGTAATCTTTGGAAAAATTCCTGTTTACAACAGCTTAATATTAATAATCACCACATTCAAAATATAATCAACGATATTTAAAATTAAAAACTGTTATTGATATACTCTATAGATGATCTAATAGAACGCCCCTAAAACAATAATAATAATATTGAAAGTGAAACATTATTATAGAACTAAAATAATAATGCGCCTGATTGGAAGGGACGGTACTCCACGAAACCGATGCGTATTACCGGAACTGAATCATCCGGAAGTGGCATATGTGGACGGCTTCGGCTTCGTTTCAGCGGCGTCGGCCCGTTTTAATTGGATACACGCCTGAAACCGTGCCACGGATGATTTCATGTCATAAGTCCGGCGTCACAATGGAATATCGCGTTTAACAGACCTCCGCGTCCTTGGTGCACGGATCTGGGCAGGCCACGACAGCAACAGTGGCACAATACCCACTCGGTATTCTGTCATGTAACCGGCGTATATCTAGTTATATCAATCCGCGATATGGATCCAGCAGTTTGATTAAAAATTTTCTACGGGCCGCCTGCGATTAGACGTGCGGACGCGAGATAGTCGTTTGGAAAATTGCGACGCGCACTGTTTGTCTCTCGGTTCTCCAGCGGGATGTTTTATTGCAGCATGTATCGACTTAGCTCGGTTATCAGGTGAATACAATTCATTAATAACAGATAAGAGATGTCTGATAAAAGCAGTGTGTTTAAGTGTTTCGTCCTACTTTTTGTGCACTAGTGTCTTACGTACAGCTTTTTGTAATCGCCTGTAATATGGTCCAGTTATTAAAGGTTATTATCTTTACGCAGATCTAAATGATGAGTGAAGACGTTGAATTACGCAGACGGAGTGAAAACGAACGTACACCAGTGCGAAATTCTTACAGTTTTGGAAGGGGTGATTACGTTATTTCGGAGTTAGAAAGTCGAAGGCAAACCTTTACGGGTCCAAAATACGCGGATCGTTACAAAAACGCCTTCAAACATAGCGTGAAACTGCCCTTAAGTGACACACAACGCCAGATAAACGATAAGCTCAAACGTAAGTCCGTAGACATGCCGGAAAATCAGAAATACGCCATCACATCGGCGGCGTTTCTCGGCGACAAAGCTAAACCGAACAACGCGGCCAGCAATGCCACCACCGATTTGAATAAGCAGGAAAACGCCCTTATCGGGTACAAGAAAATATCGGAGGGTGTTAGCCAAAACAAAACGAGAACGCCGGGACCATCTCCAATTACATCTCCAGTCACATCACCTCTAACGTCGCCGAAAACATCCAGATGGACCAAAAACGTGTACAACATCAACCCTGTCGAGACCTCCAACAACATATCGCTAAAATTAATCATAGACCAGCCACGCAAAAACTACGACGACGACGACTCCAGAAACCACTTGCAGAACATCGAAAACATCATCAGCAAGATGGCGGTGGAGGAAAAACATTCGGAAAACTTGAGAAAATTCGACGAGATCGTTCGCAAGGACTCCTTGAAAACCGCCACGCCAGACATACCAGATACCAAACAATCTCAGGACATTCTGAAAGACAACGACCACATATTGCTGCCGATACAGCACAGCAAAGAAGTGGAGGATCTCCAAGCCAAAGGGCAAAGCGACGTTGAAATCAGAGCTCAAGAGGAGGAACCGTTCAGGAGGAACTCCAAAGTGAGACGCACCGTCGATCTGAAGGAGAAAAGTAAGAAAGCGCCGCCGCCGCAGTTGAGCAGGACATTGTCGGATGGACAAGAGAAACAATTAGTTCGCAAACCGCCCACCACCAAACTTAATAATCGCAAGTCCGCTAAGGTACATGATTTGATTTTTCGCTTGTTATAAGTTCCGAGAATTGCGTTTATCACGTCTTGTTCAAATTTGTTTGTCGTGATAAAACCTGTGTACGAATCGGTGGTTCCATGAGAGTATATTTGTTTTTCCTTGGGTTTGATTAATGTTGATTTACAATTTGAATTTTGTTTGAAGGTAACCGAATACATGCGTATCGACATATTTTAGAAGTTTAATGGAATATGTCGTTGGGGAAATAATTGTTAGATTTGATGTGGAAAACACTAGACTGTCCGATAAAAAAACTAGTTAACATTCTAATATGCACAACTAGCTTATTATGTTGTGGCATTGATTTAGTAATTTTAATTTTTATCGTTTTATAAATTAATATTTATGAAACTTGTATGAGCACGATCCTGAATTTAATATTAACTGTTGTTTTATTATCTTATCTTTAGATAACCGATTCCCTCTGTTCAAATAAAACGATGTTAAGATACGGTTTTATGTTTTTAAAATTTAGCGTACTGGTAAAAATAAGGCAAAATAATAAATTTACACCTTAACTTTAATAGATAAACTATTATACTGTTACACAAAATACTATACTATACAATATAAGTTAGTAGTATTGTATTTTAACAGATAAGTATAATGAATGTTTAGAAAAGTATACAAATCGAATTATAAACTATTATTTCTCTACCTCCAATGATACCTGAGATATTGAAGGTTAATTACGTTATAATTCACTAACTTCAACCAGTGATTAAGGGGCACACCTAGTGTGGGGGCCTATAAAACTATAAAAAGATGATTTTTAATTTTGCATCAAATGTTTTAAAATTTGGAGGATACAAATAATAAATATACAATGAAATTTTGAAATGAAAAAATTTTATTTTAAGCGAATTATCTCCAGTCTCTAAATAAAAAATGTCCTAAACTAGAAGGTCTATACTGTTACCCACGAGTTTTTAAAAAAGTGTCGAATTTTGTCCGAAAATTTGATGATTTTTGGCCCGCCAAAATTAAATTTATTCAACAATCGAAAAATTGGATGATCATTATTCTGAGAAACATACAAAATAAAGAGAAAATCGCGTTTAAAGGTTAAATGGTTGATTATGAATAGATAAATATCATATTTAGAGCTAATCTGCTATTACAGGTCCGTGTAATTCACCTTCCTCTTCTTCGAGATGATTTCGAGGCAATTCGCATCACAGCCACTAAACGTGTATTTACTATATACCAAATGCATTCACACGTCACAGCAATATGGAATCCTAAGCTTTGCGAACTTGCTTGATTAAAAGTCACATTTTTTGATCAAAATATTTTCATCATTACAGTCCGAAAAATAACACTGATAGACCACGTGGTAACTGTTGAGCAGCTACTCTTTAGAAAGCTGTAACTCAAAAACTATTTGACACATATATTTGAAATCTTTATATTATTTTTGAGATTATAAACTATCGAAATATGGAAAAAAAATCAATGTTTCAAAATTTCACACTAGGTGTGACCTAAAATGGCTTATTAAATTCTTACCAATAACTTTAGCTTGTAACTAAAACGTTCAAAATGACAACTTGTTAATGTGCATTTAAAACCTCACTTGGCGCCCTAGAAATATGATAAATAGTGACAGGATTAAAAAAAATAATTTTCAAATTAAATTTTACTTTTTGTTGTGCAATATTTTTTTCGAATTTTCTCAACGAAGAATTCCGTCAATTTTATTGCTTTCTTTCGGGAAGGAAAAAAGTTTTCTGTAAAATTACCTCAACCAGTCGATAACTGACAGATGAGAAAGTAAAGAAAGTTGTCCAAAATTTGACAACGCAGCATTAACATAACCTAACATATCTTGACACTCTTCATCTTTGGATGCTTTTATCTTCTAGGTTTAAAGAAGTGTTACGTTTGATATTTTTGTCTACAAATGACTCGCTTGGTTTGTACACTTTTGACACGTTAGCTGCCTCTAGACAATGTTTCAGTCGTATTTATTGTTCCATTTTCGAAGAATCACAGCCCCTAACCGAAAACGTCGCTTAAAAGTATGTTCCCCTTTATGAAATATCCATGCTGATTTTTTTGTTTTGTTCCAGAGTAATGACAGCACAGTGGAGTCAACAAGAAGTAGCTCAACAAGGAATAGGCCGAGAGTAGGAGAGGAACCAACAATTGGGAAATATAAATTACTTAAAACCATTGGTAAAGGCAACTTTGCCAAAGTAAAATTAGCCAAACATGTACCCACTGGAAAGGAAGTCGCCATTAAGATCATCGATAAAACTCAACTTACCCCAGGGTCACTACAAAAATTATTTAGAGAAGTGAGTCCTAGAAATGTTTTATGTAAATGTGTAGAAATATTTTGGGTAATGTGTAGGTGGTTGGAATGGTATCGAGTTTCCTTATACGGTTTGCCTAAATGCTTTTTTTCAATAACATTTTTATCAGGTGAAATTTTTAATTAAACATTAGTTTTGAAATAATTCTTAAAGTTTAAGGATAAAATTGCAAATATCTGTTTGTAATAAATAATGTTTTAACATTGTCTTTATTACACATTATGCACTATGATCAGTTATAGATATTTAATTAAACTATTTCGCAATCAAATTTGTTTGTAAATTTATGAAAAAATGACAAAATAATGTTATGCTAACTTTGTCACAAAACATTCCTCAATTAACAGTAGTTTTATAAATGTATCCTTGAACATAGTCTCACTGTCAAGCAATTATTCAAAAATAAATTTGCTCATGTGATATCAATTTATACTAATCGAAATAAATTTAATCGGAATTTGCGATGTCTTTAAATATTAAATAATAAATTTCACATTTCATATTTTAAAACTTGTAAACTTGCAACGTAAATTTTAAGAAAATTCATATAATGTTAATATCAAAACGTACTTTATACAAACTAAATCTAAATTTGGATGATTATTTAAAAAATTGTGCACTTGGCACCGTGTTTTTCGTTAATGTTTATCTTTTATATCGCATAATACATATAAATTGGTGGACAAACATTTATCTATATCGTCACGATGTTGATAAAGATTTTATAGAATAAACAAAAGAAACACGGTTATTGCCACAGATTATGTTTCAATGTGACTAAATGTACACATCTCTATTTAGTAATCAATATTTTTAACAAAGAGGAAAAAACTTAAAATTTGACTTATTACAATTGTAGACGTCAAATTTAATTATATATAAATTAAATGCAACTATACAATTATATTGCGCAATAGAAGTCATAAAAATTACGATATAATTTTTAATTATAATTTCAATTAATCATCTTAATAATTTATTTTGAATATTGTATTTGAGTTTTAATATTTTCATTTATTCTTTACATGCTGATTGCTGAGAAACTTTTTCTGCCTAGAATATCAAATTGTAGTTGTTTATTTTGTAACACAATGCACTACCTAATAGTCCGTGTTAATAGATGTAATTAATAATTCATTTAATTTGCAATTAAAATGTATTACCCTATTAAATTTACGCACCAGCACTGTGTCCTTGTAACTTGTATACACTTTTAGTTTAAAAATGTGTGAGATCCATGAATTTTTACTTAATGAACCTTCGTTCTTGCCAGGTACGGATAATGAAAATGCTGGACCATCCGAACATAGTAAAGCTGTTCCAAGTGATCGAGACCGAAAAGACTTTGTACCTGGTGATGGAGTACGCTAGCGGCGGTGAGGTGTTCGACTATCTGGTGCTGCACGGTCGCATGAGGGAAAAGGAGGCCCGAGCCAAGTTCAGGCAGATCGTGTCGGCGGTCCAGTACTGTCACCAGAAGCGCATCATACATAGGGACCTGAAGGCTGAAAATCTGCTGCTTGACAGCGAAATGAACATCAAGATCGCCGACTTTGGCTTCTCGAACGAGTTCACGCCTGGCCATAAGCTGGACACGTTCTGCGGCAGTCCGCCCTATGCCGCTCCCGAGCTCTTTCAGGTAAATCCGACGGGTCCAAATATTAAACTTAAAAATTATCCAAACTTTGTCTCTTTAATTTAGTTTCATAATAAAATCATTGAAATTCTTATGATCAATTAACGCCAATCGTTTGAATAACAATTGTCACCTTGCTTTTGTTTAACATTACAATTAACCGAAATTAATACTGTTATTTTTAGGGTAAAAAATACGATGGACCGGAGGTGGACGTGTGGTCGCTCGGCGTCATCCTGTACACCCTTGTGTCCGGCAGCCTGCCCTTCGACGGTTCCACATTGAGGGAGCTCAGAGAACGGGTGTTGCGGGGCAAATACCGCATTCCGTTTTACATGAGCACCGACTGCGAGAATCTGCTGAAAAAGTTCCTCGTGCTGACCCCGTCGAAAAGGGCCAGTCTCGAAACTATCATGAAAGATAGATGGATGAACCAGGGGTATGTCGGGTTAGTCGCCATCATTTCATTGCACTCAGTGTCTGTGTTGTCAGTACGTTTCAATAAACCAGTTGAAAGATCTTCGTTTGGGAATGATTTCGATGTTATTAATTTTAAATGCAGTTTCCAAATAAATTTCAACTTGACCATAAATGAGCTATTGATTTATCATAGACATTATATTATAAAAGATAAATATCGTTTGTTTTTGACTTGAAGTTCATGTTTATGCAAATGCAGGTAGAAACAGGAAATATTATTTACTCTTTTATATTAATAAGTAGCATTTATTTAACCACTATATACATAAACTGATAATTTATAAATAGAACATGATAAACAGCTACTTCCACTCATTTTCTTAATACGAAATTGATTTCACCAAATTTAAACATTCTATTTATTTACACCTCCCTGATTTGGCTCTATATTTTCTCTATGTTACAGGGATTGTGTCTTAGATGAGAATAAGAAAAGGTACATTCGTGTTTATGTGATAAATGTGTCGTGATTTTATTTTATGTCGCCTGCATTCGATGTTAAGCTAAGATATATAGATTTTGTAAATGATTGTTAAATGGTTGAAGTAAAACAGTTCAAATGCACTGAGCTGTTATAATGCACGGAACTGAAGGTGAAAATAAATGTTTGATGTGTTTTAGATAGTAATTTATGAATTAGTTTTACATAGATTTTTGTTTAATCTTTATTTTGCAGAATTCAAAAACTTAAAATCAAGTTATAGGTTACGCAGTCACTCCATTTGATATTTTAAAACACTTATTTAAAGCAACTCCAATTTTCTATAAAACAAAAATATATTCATTAATATTAAGGTCTATTAAGATCATTTAATTTTATTTGGAAATTGCCCTTACATGTTGAATTTTTAACTGCAAGGTGTAGAAATATGAGAAGTATTATCGCTATTTAAAATATATCACAAACAGATAGAAGAACTTCGTTTTTTACATCTTGTATCTTATGATTGTTTCAAATTATTCAAATTGAATTGAATGTTTTTTTATTCTGCGGGTAATATTTATTACTGTTTGTAGTCTTGCATGACTTAATTATTTTTATTTTCGTGAATATATTCATTATGAAAACTGCAATTACGAGTTTTTTATACATAAATGTTTGCATTGTTGATGCATTTTGCGTAGCTTAATCGATGTTAGTTGTGTAATCATGCACAAGAAAATACATTACAACTTTACACACTTTGAGATATTTACCTCCCAAGTTGAATCCAGTGTATTTGGGATTCTTATAAATAAATACACACTTACAACATATAGTTAATGTAAAACACGTTACAAATGCACAACTATCCACAACAGTAAAGTTGATATTATTGCATCATCATATATGTCATTCAAAATTCTGCACACAGATTGAAATGAAATATTTTCAATTTTAGATGAGACATCATCAAAAATGGTATTGGAAATGTTTCAAGTGTTCTACAAGTGGGCACAAGACTGACAGAGGATGTGTTTGATTAACAATATAGTGAACTAATTTAAGTAACAAAATATCAGTATTACTTTGTAACTATCACAGGGTATAAGAACGTGTGCAATAAATAGTTCTAGAGCCTATTTATAGTAGTTATTTGCCCATAAATAACCAACGCACTTTTTGTTTAAATTTTCATTTATTTTACACACTGACAACACATTCACTTGTGTTCATTGCTGTTTTAAAATCAATATGCATCTTGTTAGCCAATTAGTTGAATGAAAATTATTTCATATAAATTAATGATTAGTGTAAAATGGCACTGAACAAAACAACTGAGGAGCTGCTGTTATATACTTTGAAACAGTTCAGCACCGGAAACGTTAACAGCTTGCATTGCGCTATCGTTGATTTTACCATCTCCGGAAAAACATAATATCTAAATGTGTCATTTTTTACTTTTCAGATACGATAATGACGAACTGAAGCCCTACATAGAGCCAGAGGCCGACATGAGCGACCCCAAACGTATTGAAGCTTTGGTCAGCCTAGGATTTAATAAATATGACGTTCAAAATTCGCTAGACTCTGCAAAATACGATGACGCCTACGCCACATACCTCTTATTAGGAAGGAAAAGTACTGATGTAAGTATATAGACTTACTTTGTTGCGTAGAATTGCTAATCAATTGTTTTTCGGTTTCAGCCTGAAAGCGACGGTAGCCGTAGCGGTAGTAGTTTGTCGCTCAGGAACATGTCCGGACAGCAACAGGCGGGAGCCCCTCAACCAACGGCACAGAGTCCGTCCCATCGGGGCGTGCACAGATCAATCTCGGCCACCCACTCGAAACCGAACAGGCGAGCATCAAGCGGAGGTAAGCAACTATGTTTTGTACACCGACTTCATAGCCACCATGTCCCAGTCCGTTTTGACATGATTAAATACGAGAGTGTCAATACTGACAGGACAACCATCAATGATGGACAAAGGAGTCTCAAATACTGACTCTTGTTTTCTTTAATTTCTGCTTCTAGGTGGCACGATAGGTCAGTATCATGTGTGTTTTGGTGTTGTTTTACTGTGTCAGTGCAAACTGTAAGTATGTCACCAGTACTAATTCCCCATATTCGGGGGCCCGTTTGTGTTTCCTCTAGGTGAGACGCTACGCACGACGCAACAACAGACGCCGGCAGCTCAAAGTAACAACCACCAGACGTCTGGTTTTAAGCGTCAGAACACGGTGGACAGCGCCACGATTAAGGAGAACAGCGCCAGGCACAACTCACGGCCCGCCAGTGCACAGCCTAAAACCGCCACTGAAAACAGTAAGTTATCGTTCAGATCATTGTATGATTCATACATGTTGATTTACTTGAACTGCTTAAAACATTGGGTCATTAGATAATTATTGAATTCAATAATTATAGAAGAATAGTAAAAATGTCCTTTGGTTTTGATGCCCAATATTTAATATATTATTTTGTATTATAAATAATAATAGAAAAACAATTTCTAGTTATAAATGACCCCTTTTGTTTTGATTAATTTATTTATTAGAAAAAATATTAGTGATTGCGTTTTTGTTTTTGTTAGTTTTTTCTGTTTTGTCAATTAGGTATACAAGCTACGACTAAAGCTCGTCCTGTATCTAAGAATCCACCGTTATCTTTAGGGCCAGCGGTCGGACGCAGGCAGACGATTAGCTATGAGGGTGGCAAATCGGACAGCACTGAAAAGACGAACCTCACCACTGAACCGCCTAGGTAAGTCAAAATCAGGATCTTTTGCACTACCCGTATATTTAGTATAGAAGTGAAGTGCTAACCCAAAATTAATTGATACGTATGTAAGAGAAACTAAACAATTTGTTGGTTAAATTATGACTATATAGAGAAATAATTGTACATTCAAATTTCTTACATACTATTAAATATTCATGTTTTGGGATTAATTCGAATATGTTATCCGTTCTAATATTAACCCAACTTTGCCCCTAAATTTTCACTATAACCTAGTATGAACGAACAACTAATGGACAAAATTCTAGTATGTAGTATTAATTTTACAGGATTGATCTACAGATTCTGGATCATTAATATTTTAATTTTATATGGATAAAACCTTTTACAACCCTTTATTTCTCCTGATTTAACCAATTCTGTTTTAAGATAAAATAGTATAGTCCCGCATCTGTAGATGAATAACTTAGTCTTTATACTTAACCCCAAAAAAATCAAAATTCTTGTTATAATGCTAACCGCATGCGCAGTTCTGAGAGTGGTGGCACTGGAGACTCGCTGAGGCCCGGAAAGGGTCACGTCAAATCCGCTTCGGTCAGTAGTAGTGGTCCAGATCCTACCACTGATCCCTTACGTACTAGGTAGGTCTAAATTGCTTGACACTCCCTCCTTTAAATGAGGACAATCGTTGTGGTGATTACCGTATTGTCAATTGTAGAAACACATGTGTAATATGTATTTGATGTACTACGTCCCCTCCGATTCCCCTAATCCATGCTGCATGTATAAATTAGTGTACTAACACAGAGTTACTTAGAAATATGTTGGGTCACTTTGTATAAAGTTAATAAGTTAACGTGTTGAAGAGGTATGTAACTTCTTTTCATTTCTCATATAAGTTCTGAAATTTTGTTCTATTTTTCTTTATGAATTTATTTTATATTGACTCCTTTTTTGAAATAAATGATTTTTTATTTAATAAATTATCTCTTCACTTGTGTAACTTAATGTTTAACACATTTCAGTTTTTTTAGATGTCTTAAAACGTTATGGAACTAATTGATTGCGTGCGTTTTGTAAAATTTATAATAAGAAAACCTTAAATGAAAGGTATCGATTAGTTCCTATTAACCATCGTCACAAATATTAAACTGTGGTTGTCTTGAATAATTGCATTTGTGATTTCCAGCCGCACAAGCGCATCACCCGCCGCCACACGACAACAGGCCTTCCCCAGGAACACGTCGCAACGTAGCACCTTCCATTCGGTGCCGAGTCGACCGCGCCAGACGTACGGCGCCGGTTCGCCGGCGGATTCGCACACGCGTCCTTCATTTTTTAGCAAGTTTAGTCTTAAGGGCTTCACCAAAAGGTAAATATGACTATGACCTTCCAGTGCGTGTTTGTGTCTGTTTGTTTATTTAATTTTTATTATTTTCGTTTCTGTGTTCCTGCTGGCTGATGCGCCTATCACTCGAAAGGAACATGCATTTTATGGTTGGTTGTTCAGAGAGAGTTATTATTTTATTTCATATGTAATTCTAGAATTATCTATTATTAAGATTTACATTATTTTCTTGTCAAAATATAAATACATGAATTAAAACTCTATAATATCAATATTTTCCTTCATAACCTGACAATTATATAAATTGTCATAATACACAGGCAGATTTTAAAAATTAACTCTCTCAACCAACTAAAGTGCTATATTGTGGATAAAATTTGTCGAAAATTTACTTGCATGTTATTATTTTTCTTTGGCACTTAATATTTGACTTAGTATTTATGTATGTTAATTAATAGAATGACTTAGAAAATCGCACGTTTTCAATTTAACATACACACTTGTGGGAAAAGAAGTAAATACGTCTGAATAACACTTTTAAGAGAAATGTTTAAGCAAAATCGTTTATAACATTGTCAAAATTTCCAGAACTAAAACAAACTATATATTTATAAATATTACATGACTTTACATACGCTGCATTTATTAATTTGAAAAGATTGTACAAATGTCAGTATTTTATTTTGCACGTTTGAGCGTATTCAGTAATTGTAAAATTTGTTTTTATAAAATTCTATATGTTTTATAATACACATTCACAATAAGATATTATTGATGAAACTAGTGTGCCTCTGTACTTACTAATAATCTATTAAACATTTCACAGATTTTATCCACATTATTTTAGTCAAGTTTATGAATATCATGCAATATTTCCCTTACTGCTTATTTAACAATGTCTGCTTTATAAGTTAACAGTATTTGCTTTTTGGCCTTCTGTCTAACCGCAACTCAAATTGTTATTAACTTGGTCATTATGGTTCTTTAAAAAGTATGCATATAGTAAAATAAAGTATGATTAATAAGTCTCTGAAATATTCTTGACGTATTTTTAGATAATTGTTTTAGTTTATGAAATTCTCTCCCAAATATATAAAAATCATCCAATATTTGTTTACATTGAACGTGGCAAAACATGCTAATTTTCTAAATTGAAGTATTTATAATTTTCAATGAAAAATGATCAAATATTATTAGTTGAACATTTACTAAATAAACGCATTTAGTATGATCACTATAAAACATTATAAATCATAACATATTATATTTATATTATAGTTACTGAAAAACGATTCAAAGATTATTCTTTTAATAAATACTAAAATATGAATAAAAAATATCAAAACAAGTCTTAATTTCAGAAACTTAATAAATTATTTTTTAACTATATTGTGTACTTATTTTAAAATAGTTATTACAATGTGTTACATCCGTAAATATTTATGATTTTGACCAAAAAGCAGTACATGACTGTTTCCGTTGTCTACGCTTTTAGCTTCTAAGTTGGATTGACATTTCGAAAGTTGCTTTTATGTTAATACTTTTGTGATCAGTGCTTTTTATTCTGAGTTTGAATTCGTCGAATCAAAACTTTTAAAATCACTAACAGTCGTTAATCATTATTCAAATTAATTCAAATAACCCATACAAAGTATTCCTACTAAATAAATTAACTATGTATAGATAGATAGATTAGAAGTGAATGTTGAAATTTTATTATAGACTTTCTGTATTTCTTGCGTTTTTGAAATGTTTGATTATTGTTCCTAGTGATTGTAATATGCCTTTTTCTTGATTAAAATAGCGGCATGAACAGCAGATTCAATTAAAACACTTACTTTGTAAATCTTATTCTAGGCTACTTAAATCGAAACCATAATTAATTAAAGAAGATGAGTGCAACAAGCAGAACGTTTCTTAAATCGTTTGGTTTGCTATTAATAGAAATAATTCGACGTCCCGTTAGCATGCTGCAAAGCAGCAATTTCCAAGAGGACAGGAAAAATCGTGGTGTCTTAAATACATTGTGCGCTGTGTCACACATTTTTTTGGTTAGCATTGTCACTGTATTGCGACAGGTAATCGGTGGTGTTATAAAATTTATTGTGAAAGCAGGTGACATGTGCAAATATAAGAGAAAATAGACATGTTCAAGTTGATGTAACGCTTTGTAATAACTGTTTCTCTGTATTATATATAATTGGGATTATGTGTGTGCGAGTGGTTCGTCCCTTATTCGACCTGAGAGTCGTATGATGATCACCAAGATGTGTTTCTCTCGTTCAGGACTTGAGTGTTGGGCGATATGAGGGACGGACCACCGCAACATCTCTCAACCATTCCGCCATCCACATCGATGGCCCTCCATTGGGGACGTCATAGTTCCGGCAATAGCAGCCATCGCCAGCACAACACCCATCGACTCTTGACTTGGGACAACGTTTCCGTACTTTATAACGTAGTTTACAATACTCGATTTTGTTAATCAGACGGTTTTTTTTAAGTTTTTATAAAAACAATTTAGTTCGTTTGTATTATGCAGTGTAAGTCGCAAGAATCGAGCAGCATGAGACTATATAGTTGGCTTTTAAATATATAAAATTATAAGTAATAATATATATATAAGTAAAATAATCTGTCATTGTCATTTAATTATTAAATGATATGGTCAGGTGATTGAACTGTATAGAACATATGCTACTTAGTTTTTGGGGCATTTGTTAATTAGGGAGGTTTTATGCAAAAATCTATTCAGCCACTATTAAATTTAATTAATTAGCCAGGAATTATGTATGTGCAATTAATTATTGGGACAAATCTATTTAAGATTATACTTAATAAGAAAGTAAGTGCCCAGTAAAAAAGTAATTGTTTTTTTTTAAGTTAAAATTTAACTTGATATTAATACACTTATTTCTAAAGAAGATATATACATATTGTGATTGTAATCTATTGGCAAATTTTCTAAAACTTGTATAGGCATACTAGAATAGTATGCAAATTATTGTACATATGTATTATTGAATTCATATATCAATTTAGTCATAATAAGTAGGTCATTTTATTCTGTGTATTAAAGTTATTTTATTAATATAAATTATTAGGAATTCAATTTATTACGATAAATCAATTGTAAAAGAACTGAAAATTGTGCAGGATGGATAGAGTTTTTGAGATAAAATTATCCTTCTGTACAAATTATAATATTTAGTTTATAAGTTAGTTACCTACAAATTCAAGATTCGCCAAAGTATTAAAAATTACGGATAAAAAGTGAATTTATTTACACTATTTGTAACTGTATGTTTAAAACTAATAAATTCCAACACCACGTTCTGTTTTTTTCTTTTCTAAAAGAAGAAGATAATTTTTATTTCCAGTAGATTTGTGAATATTACTAAATATAGTGACATAGAATGGTTATAATTTATTGTAGAAATTTTACCTTGTAATTATCTAATTGTTAGATAAATATTTTGTTAAGAAATACAAAATTACCATAAAACGCAAATAGATAATACTCGTATAGAACTAGAACCATTCAAAACAAGCTGATATTAGTGCGACATTATTGTTATTATCAATGTATAAAAGAGTATGTACATTCAAACTAATAAATAAATGATTCATACATTCAAAAGGAGCCATTGCAATTCACATTATTGGTCACATCAACTCATGTGATCTAATGAAATTATGATTAACTGTCAATCTATTAACTGATAAGATTTTATAATTAATCCACATCTTATCAAACGCAAATAATATAATGAGTAACACTTGTATAATCCCAAAACACCTCAAATTTTTTGCTTTTCAATTAAATTATTTGCTTTTATTAATGCCTGATTTTATCTATTTCTATTTAACCTTTTTATTTGCCGCTTGCCGTTCATCCTTAAAAATTTCATTAATACATCTTGTGTTTATTATCATTTCGAATTTTATTTTCAGAGCATTAGAAACTGGCCCCCAAGCAAAACATGGCAACTCACCTTTACCTACCGTAGGGTAAGTTTGATATTGCCGCGACACAGGCGAATTTTGGTTATAAGTTACCTCAACGTATTGGCGTCAAAATTTTATTCGTTAATTTCTTTGAATATCATGTATTCAACGCCTGTACCAAATACCTTTGAAATCGTAAAGGTCAGTGATGGAGCCATGTTTTTTGGTTTAATATCGTTCTCTTTTTTTATCTTTCTAATTGTTTTAACTTTCGCTTTTTATTTTATAACTTGCATTGATCTAACACAGTACGTCTTGCAATTATACCGTCAGAAAGTACTACGATTTGAGAGATATACACATTTATGTATCTACATTGGCATACTCTGGGGTATAATGGATTAGCGATTTATTTATTACTGATAAAGTGATGAACATAGTGCCCATAGTGTGTACGTTACAAAACACTTTATAATATCGACGACCGAATGTTCGAAACAATAAGAATGCCATAATGAATGAATTAAATGTAGTGTAGATTATATTCGTAAAAAGCATTTATTTTAGCTTTTAGGTATAATTATGTTTTATTTTTGTATTAATTATAGTTTATTTAGGGTTGGAGGAGGAGGTGGCGGCGGCGGCGGTGTCGTCGGCGGTACCCAGAACGAGGACCACATCAAGCCTCGTTCGCTCCGATTTACGTGGTCGATGAAGACGACATCGTCCCGTGACCCGTCCGAAATAATGGCGGAAATCAAGAAAGTGCTCGACTACAACAACTGTGACTATGATCAGCGCGAGCGGTTCCTGCTTCTCTGTGTGCACGGCGACCCCAACACCGACTCGCTCGTCCAATGGGAGATCGAAGTGTGCAAGCTGCCAAGATTATCGCTCAATGGAGTGCGCTTCAAAAGGATTTCAGGTTAGTCACGAATTGACAATAATTAAAGCAACTTTTAAAAAGTATTTTCAAATGACTGTGTTGTTTCATATTTGTTAATAACATTTGATGTAAACCAACGTTTCATATTAATTATTATTTCCCATTTCTCTAACGTGTTAAAGAGAGTTTTCGTTGAAATTATATAAATCATTCTAAGAATAAAATCTTATTATTAAGAATATTTAAATGTGTTATTTCCTTGGCTAACTCAAACTAATATGTGCGTTTAAGGGGTAGTGTGATGGTATAAAAGTTGATTTTTTGGAATGCAATGATTTTAAAATGTGGAAGATACATTTGTGCTTAAATAATGAATATACACTGAAAAATTTAAATTAAATTAGAAGCTATTGTCTATACCTTTACGCTTTAGTCGAATTTTGCTCGAAAATGTTTTAATTTTTGACCTGCCAAAATTACATTAATTGAATTAATCAATCGAAAAACTGGAGCAGAGCAATAAGCAGAATGAAAATTAAACAATCGGATGATTTGTCTTCGAATTACTTCAGCAATTTTGAAAAGTGTAGTTTCTAGAACAATGCGTTTAAAAATATGTTTGATTTCATTTTTATAAATAAAGATAACAACATTTTTAGAAGTTTTGCACATCACTAAATTGCTAATTGCATAAAAAAATCGAAACAATCCAAATAATGCAATATCCATGAATTGGATCAATCAAAATATTTTCATCATTACAACCCGAACAATAACATTGATAAGCCCCTTAATAATCGTAACTTTCTACTCTGTAGAAGGCTGTAATTCAAAAATTATTTAAGATATTTATTTTAAATTTTAGTATGTTATTTTTTTATCAGGTTGTTTCTTAATTAATATGACCATCATTGTATATTTCAAAAATACTAAATCTTTGTTGTTTTCAGGTACTAGTATTGGTTTCAAGAATATTGCTAGCAAGATAGCAAACGAACTGAAGCTGTGACTGCTTGTCAAAGAGCCGGAAGTTTCCAGCGAACCAACGTAAATAGAGAAAGACGAAAGAATGTAACAGCCAAGTGGTGTAGCGATTTCACACTCGAATGCTTTTAGTATTCAGATCATACAATCATCAAACAACCAAAATGCCCATAAGCAACAAAACATATTCAGTGTGTTACACACTCACAAACTTGTGCGTAGCCGAGGCCAACTGACCATTTTATGAAAATACCAATTTATTGTGTAAATGCATATATTTATTAATTGTATTCCTTAAACTAAAAAACAAAAACAAATTTAGTTCTTAAGCAGTTATTATTAATTAAGCTTGTGATATTATATGGGAATTGATTATGAAGAGTTGAGAGTACGAAATCTCTACACAGTACATATTCTACAATTAACCTAAAAAGATACTACGAGATCTCCTATTTCCCTTTGTTCAACATCGTTATAATTTTTTATTGAATGTGGATTACGTTATGTGGTACTTTACTAGTGTTAAAATTATTTTTAACAATAAAAACATAGGAATAAACTGTATTATTTTGTTATTATATGGGTTTTATATCAATATATATATTTATTGTATTTAAATATTCTAATCATCCATCTTTTCATTCTATGCAGAGACAGTCCAATCACTGACATTATTTTTTCCATCTTGTATTATAGCAAGTTTCACTACTACAAAAACTTTTATATATTCGTCGCTTGTCATTAGCTGAGGTTTACTTAGTGATTGTGGATTCTGTGTAGAATGAGATCATCTTTTTTACATCAACAGGATGTTTTCTAAGTATAAATAGAAAATAATTACCAGTCTGTTTTTTGATAAAATAAGCAGACGTAATCTTAATAAAATTTTGATAAAGTATTAACAGTTAGTTAAATCCATTCCTATATGGACTAGACAATGTAACATGTGACTGATTTTTCTAAACTCTACTTGGCAAACACCCTGCTTTTTAATAAATACGTATTTCTGTTTGTAATTACTTGAACCAAAAGATTTTCAGTCGTGAAATTAGGCAGGGAGACAACCTGATGTGAAACTTGTTCCGTGTAATGTGTCAATTTCGTAAAAACAAAACAAAAAAAATGAATCATCTAATGTGTTGAAAAAATGTTAAATATTGGCCCGTCTCATTTAAAAATTTGTGACTATCGTGTGCTCTCATTTTCACCGTCATGTTCAAATTTATACCGACGACTTGCACTTTTCTAGTCGTTTGTATATAATTTCAGATTTGATTCAAATACTATCCTGAAGTCACGATCAAGGACTTAATATGAGTGCTTATTGCACTTATTATTATTATTTTCAAATATCTGTAAATAATGTATGAAAGTGTGTATGTATGAACGAATGCTATGATTAGGAAGTTGTAATATTTTTATTTTACTATAAATTCGTGATCTAATCAATAATGATGGTAGTTTTCTCTGAGGTTTGCAATCTATTTACTGAAGTAAAGTAACTGTGTTGAACGACGTATATATCTTTATCAAAATAAAACAAAATTTAACAACAAAGAGTGAACAGATTAGTGCGTTACAACAGGACATCATTAAAACGTCGTCAGTATAAGAAGTTGCTTTTATAAGCGGGAGAAAACTTAAGTGAATATTTTAACTCATAAAAATTTCTGTTGCATGTGTTTTCGACAATTGGTATTCGGTTTGAGACAAACATAAATTGTATAAAATATGATAATTTAAATAATTCTATGATGCAATCAAATGTGTTAGGAATGTTGTGATGAATTGTTTTTGTTTATAACTTATGTGCGCTGTTTTTATATTTTTTATGAAAAAAATTCGTTCAATTGAAACTAACTTGTCGTAAGCAAATGCAACATTGTTATGTTAATATTGTCAAATCTGTTCATGAGTGTACTTAGATAAAGATTTTTCACCCTGTTATACAGAGTGTGGAAAATAAAAATTACATTCTTTTTTGAATATTGTCATAATTTTGATTTTTAACACTGGATTTTTCTCAGTGCCACTGTGGGTAAAGTCTTATATTGTAGTCGTCTTGATCAAAAATATATAAATTTAGTTTGCCAATAACACATATATTTTCTTTAAATTTTACCACACAAAAAAATTTCAAATTATCAACCTCAGGTTAATCGAAAATGGGTGAAATTTTTATATACCCACACGATAAAAATGGACTTTACTTCAACCAGCCGGATTTAATTTTTCAATAGAATAAATAAGATGTTCCAATATAATTATCATATTAACTTTGTACATTGTATAACTATTTTTTATCTGCTATTCACAGGCAAATGGAAGAAGTAAAGTGATGTTTTAAAAATTTATAATAATGTAGTATAACATAAAGAAGTATAAATAATTAATTGTTAGTCTGACAGCTTAGATTAGTAAAAATGCTGTAAAGAGCAATGTTGCTTTTCTTAAAACAAATTATTTCATGGGGTCGGGCACTTTCTGTTAGTTAAGCTATTGAACATTTATAATAAAAAATTAAACTTGATTTGTTTATTTTATTTCCCTTAAATCCTAAATCTAATGTATAAGATAAACTAATTTTCGTGTTGAAATAAAAATCTCAAGTATATTCTATAACAAATCTATAATTTTTAATTAATTTACTTTAAAAAAGTTCTTGATGCTAAAACAATGAAATTCTGATTGAGATCGACAAGTTATCAAATATTTACCGTTACATTTAAACGAAAGATCTTTGAAATAATTTTTACAGTACTCATTCCTTCTTCATATTTTAGAACATTGTTCTGAGCCTTTCATTATATTTTACGTAATAATACATCTTTTAGTGACTCCTTCAACAAATTAAAATGAATAAAAGTCAGATTGTTATTAAGATATTGTTTATTAAACAGATTATCTTTTATAAAAATACAGAACTGAAGCAAATATATATATTTCTACTATCAAGTACATAATGGAGAAGTTCATACAATTCAAGATAAAATTTGTACAATATAAAAATCAATCAAACACTATATAAAGTGTTACATTTAACAACATAATTGATAGTCAAAATGAAATTGTGTCACCTATTCTAAAATCACTTACACTAATTATCAAAATCAGTTTTTGGGTGGTGGTCGATAAACACCCACCACAACTGCATGATCCCTTTCATATGGTTCCAATGTGATCTGTTCTTGAGGTTTCAACTTATCAGCTAACAACTTTTTAACCTCTGATGCAAAAACAGCTTCTGGTTGTGCTGTTGAATCAATACAAGATGCTTTAATTGAAATTACAAAATGTCCACCATTTTTAAGGAAATATTGAGCGTTTAAGGCAACTATTCTGGCTTGGTCAGGTTGCGCAACATCGGCAAAAATTGTATCAACCATACCGATCAACATCCTGTATTTATGAGGGTGTCTGGCATCTTCAATGATTGGAATTATATTCGTACGTTTCTTAGCTACATTTATCAGATCTCTGCCTGACCTGTGTGAAAATTCAACAGCATACACTAATCCTTCTGGCCCCACAACATCTGATACATGAGAAACAGTTGTTCCAGAAGCTGCTCCTAAGTATAATACTTTACTGCCAGGTGGCATGTGGATTTGGTCAACACCTCCCAATATAGCTGCAGCTAATTTACTTCTGAAAGGATTCCACACTCTGTATTCTAATTTGTTACCATCAGTCTGAAAAATTATATTATATAAACTAAACATATAACAAACAGTTCTATACAAATACTAACCTCAACAGAAATTCTTTTTTCTCCATAGACCTCAGATCCTGGCACAAAATTAAGTGTAACCAAAGCATCCTCTTTTCCACGTGCAATAAAAACTCCCTCGTGCCTATGCGGTTCAATTACAACGGTTTTGCCTCCCTTGAAGCCACCACCACCGCCTCCTCTTCCTCCGCGACCACCGCCGCCGCGTCCACCACCTCCTCTACCACCTCCACGGCCACCGCCGCCTCGGCCTCCGAAACCGCCTCGACCACCACCTCCTCCGAATCCTCCACGGCCACCGCCACCTCCAAATCCTCCACGGCCGCCGCCACCTCGACCTCCACCACCGCGGCCGCCGCCGAAGCCTCCTCTACCGCCACCGCCGCCGCGATTGCCTGGTGAAAATCCTGGAAAATTATTAATTTTGATAAATTACAATTAAAAGAATTGTTTGTGTACTATGAGCTTTTGTTTTTTCTTTAAATTTGTTTTCAGTTTTGCCCATAACTGGTTTACTATGTTAGGAATGCGATAATCAGCTGATTTTAGTCATACATCTTCTCTATTTCGGTTTAGTACACGCAGACTACCAGTAAACTGTTGTAGTTCACATCAACATCAATTTTAAAAAATTCAATATGAAATCTGCTAAAACGCGTTATTTAAAAAATAAATAAATAAACCATATTTGTTTTCATTTAATAAATATTATATAAAATTAGTTAATAAATTGTCCGAGAAATACACGTTACAATACCATAAAATAAAGTTTATATTTATTGTATTTAATTCTTAACCTAACCATGACCCTATTACACTTTTTAAAAACATTCCGCGTTCTTCTGGTACTAGTAAATTGCTTCAATTTCAATGCATAAATAAAAAATAACAAAAAAATACATATTTAAAAGAAAATAACAACGAAAAATTATCTCGGAAACAATTTAAACTAATATTAAAATTGTGCACGTGTCCGGCATCAAAACCAAATTTTTATTTAGATAATTAGCGTACGAAAGAGTGTAATAATAACAACATTTATAACACTTATTTATATAAAGACTCACCTGGTCTACCCATGTTGTTCCTTTAATATATATTTAAGAAACTATAAAAAATATAAACTCGATACACACTAGAACCACGTGCGAATGAGACGCGTCCCTTCTAACCTCACAGTACACTTCGACTTCCAATGCTGTCAACTGCAAGAAACCACGTTGTTGGTGAGTAAAACAAATCCTCTAAATTTTAGGTCTAAAATTCACCAATTCTTTTTAAGGTTTAAATTAAAATTGATTTACTTACTTCTATTGGAAAATATCGTTTTTCAACGTATAACAGTGTTTTGTTAAACCATTTTTTATATCGAAAATTTTCGTTGCCTCAGACGTATCTGTAGGTAGTAAGTTTGGAAATTTTTATTCAAAAGTAAACATGGCTACTATACACATCCAGAGCGGGAAAAATAATTTAGATACCAATGCCAGTGATAGTAAAGTACAAAGTGTACCATTTACAATACACGCAGACTGTGATGCTCAAGTAAAAAAGTATTTTGAAACCAATGTTAAAACCAAAGAGGATGGAAGTAAGTGAACATCCAGTGCATTTGATGGTTGAATATTTGGATTATTATTCATTTCTTTTGTAGCACTCCAAGGTTCATTCAGGGGATATCCACTGAGAGGTGAAAAAATTAATTTACCAGATGGATATGTTGGTGTTGTCTTGCATGAAAGTATTCGGCCTGCCACTGAGAAAGAGGAAAGGAAGTTTTATGTTGTAAATAATTTTAAGTCCATTACACATTGGAATTGGGACAAAATTCCCAGCAAAAATGATGCTATTAGGCAAGCACTAGATTGGCTTGAGATTGCAGAAGTAGTAAGTGTTATTACCTAATTATTTTTCCAAATTTAATTAAAATATACAAACATTTGGGAGCAATTTCAAGTTTCTCTTAAAGAAAATACAACCCTACAAATTTATAATCCAAAAATTGTTTTTTCTCAATGTAAAAAGTTTAATAGTTTAAAAAAACTTGCATAGAACATTATTACTTAATTATTTTTCCAAATTTAATTAAAACATAAAAATATATATTTCGATTTTCTTTATTAGAAAACATGCTCTCAAATTTTTGCCACCTGTATTAGAAACGCCTTGTAAAATTATTTTAATTTTTAACAGACAATTGTAACTTACAATTTTGTATTTTTCAGCTACATAGTCCACTGGTTGAAGAATGATTAGATAAATTAAATCTCCATGAATCAAAAATTGTGCCTTTTTGTTTAGTAATTAGTTAATTTAAAACAATATAATACTTTTAAATTTTAATTGATTAATACCATAAATATTTGTTTAGATGTATCATATTCATTTGACTTAACTACAAAGATTTTAATTAATATTCCTAAAAATCTGTATATATAAATAATATAATGTTATGTATACTACAATATGTATTCCACCCTGAAAATGTTTGAAAATAAGTTAAGTTTTTAAGTTACACGTTGTTTTATTTTACATATAAAATACACAACCACAAAATAATTGTTTTATTACATTTATTCAATACGTAACATTATTATAACATTTAAACCACATTAAAATTTTCATCAAAATCATCACAAATGTTTACCAACTATACACTAGATTAAATAAATTCACTTCATAAAAATAATCATATCAGTGAACAAAAGTTACATATAGATTCAATAATTTCTTTTGTCTTTTCTTTGTCTGAGACGACTCTCACGAAGCAACTGATGTTTCAGATAACTAACCATGTGCTTATTGGCGGCGTTCACTGCAGTATAATAGTATAAAGCCAAACATAATATTAAGAACACGGGAATTGCAAATGCCGCAGTTGTCACAAAGTAACTGATATCCTGAAACCAATTTGGGCTTGTACTTATTAAGTCTGTTACTAAATCCCAAATTTTATTTTGGCCTCGGAATGGACCGCAAGTTGTTGATGGTGTTATATCTGCAATTGACAATGTGAAGGGCAGAAAGGCAAACAAAAATGATATTAACAGTACAAACATGAAGATTGAGTTTGATCTAGATGCCCGATACAAAACGGCATTGGGAATGGTGTTCACTAAACAATTGAACTTTTTAATGTAAAAAAGTAAAAAGAAAACTATAGATGCCATTGCGGATAGAAGGGGTGCATAAAAGAAACCAAACCAACAAAGCGTTTGTGAATAAACAACATCAAGTACATGTTTGTTAAGTTCAAAATTTTGTTGAGTTAAAATGGTTACAATTTTATTGTTACTATTACAATGTTGACCCAACAAAGATCGTGGGAAGTTTACAAAAAAAGTTAAAAACAAATGTGTAAGGAAGTCTGTAAGAAGTAATTTATAAATTTGTTGGCCCACGAAAGTTTCCCAACAATCTATATTCTGATTATTTTGTATTTGGTCATACATAGAGTAATATAAGACAACAAGGGAGGCCAAACGTAAACCTATTGTGCGGTACAAAGTAATATTTAATTCGTTTTGTGATTTATACCCTTCAAATTGAACGATTTTCTTAAAAATTAACGGCACAATCATATTTAAACATACTATACAAAGCGATGGTAGAAATTGAAAAATGAAACTTAAAAAACCTTCTGAATTTGATTTAAGTTCTCGTGTTGAATAATCAAAAGTGTAATAGATTGCAGCTCCACTTAAGCCTAATATTATAATTGTAATTATCGTTGAACACGTTCTAATAATGTATATTCTAGACATTTTTTTATTTTCATGTATCTCATCGGCGGATTTGAGAGTTGCCTTGATTTCATTTAACAATGTTCGATGTTTAATTTTCGCCGAGTTTTCTTTTTGAATTGAAAATTCCCATCCAGCAAATATCAGACTGCCAAGTTGATAGAATAAATCTTCTTTATACGCCAATCCCTCTTGATATCCTTTTACAGCTGACCGGACTATGCTGACCCATGAGAGCAAAAAGTATAATATCATTATACTTAAGTAAACCATGGGCAAATTATAATACATTTTGTTCGAGCCTGACCAGAAACAGAAAATTCTATTTGGATAAAAACCATAAAACAGTGCGGTGTCTTCCATTATGCCAGTGCCTTGAAACAAATCGGCGAAATGAAAATTATTGGTTACCGATTCATTGTCGACAATTGTCTCATTTTCCCCACAATCCCCAGTGTCCTTCAAAACCACTGTGGGAACGGTTATCATAAAAAATATGGTTACAAATGTAATTAAATTAAGGAAAAACATCCACTTTAACAATAAAAAGTATGCTACAATAGCAGTCCCATGTTTTCCTTCAATTTTTTTTAAAGAAGAATGCCAAAATTGGTATTTGGAAATTGTGGTGTGCACGTTATTCACAGTCGCAGACCATTTATTTGTTACAGTGTTCCTATTCCGGTGGGCATATTGAGAATTGAACTAGAAACACAATTTTTAATTTATATTACTCTATAGTTTCGGTGACGATATATTGTTATTTATTATTTACAAATTATGGTTTACTTTGCCAACCAAACATTTTTCACAATAATAAAAAATAAATAACAACATTTATAATAAAATTTAAATTTTGTATGCTTACTTGGGAATAAGAATCTTCCTGAAACAAAAAAAATAGAGTAATAATATAGAACGAACATTATTAGTAAAAAGTATTATAGTAAATAAAGAGAACCGTTTTTTGACACAAAATTTAAAAATCTTAATATTATTAAATTTATTTATGCACGGGTAGAAAATAATAAATAAAAATACCCACTAATAATATACGTTTCTGACTGAGTGGAGCAGCTACCTCCCTAATGTCCATCTTCGTTTAGTTGCTCACCACATCAAAATTTTAAGTTTCGATTACTATTGACACATTTTACTTCTCTAATCTACTAATTTTATGATGATATGATACCTAAAATTAATTCAATGTTATCTTATCTAGGTCATAAAATGATATTGTTTTTATATTTGATTTACTTTTGCACTATTTAAAAATAGACAAAAATCTTTGTCTATTTTAATAAATAATATATAGGGGATAGGAACATTACCACTGGAACTTCAAAAATAAAACTGCATATATACAATATTGTGTTTTATTTGGATTTACATAAATAAATACTTATGTGACTAGTAACAAATAAATCGGATATTTAAAATATATTGTTGGAATATATATATATAAAAAGTATAATTGCAATTTTATATCCTAAAAATGCAATTACTTTGGTATATGACTTAGAAAAAATCACAAAATATAAAAAATCATTAAAAATTATACGACCAGAGGTTGTCTGAACACCTAAAATGATTTGTATAAGTGGCAGGTTCTGTTTAACAATTGGCAAGAATAAAACTTGTTCCAAATAGTTTTGTATTAAAAAATAAATAATAATTTGGTCAAATTCTGAGCAAATTTATGTAAAAAAAGTAAAAACTGCCTAAATTACCAGCTAAAGCACCAAATTGTTTTCATCTAAATATGATATTATATGTACCTAATTTATATGTACAAATATATACCTGTATTAAAAATTAATTTTAAATGCAGTTGTGATGATATAAGATGAGAATTGATGATAGAATTACAACATAGACATCCCCGGGTATTTACTTCTCTACAGCAACGTATATGTTTCATATACAATTAGACATTAACAAATATTTACTAGAAATAATTACAATTACATAATAAAAAATTTGAAAATTCAATCGATACTTGTATATATAAAATTAGCAATTTTTCTGCATAAATTATTAAATTAATACAAAATGTAAACTTTTACAGTGTGGATGTCTACTAATTTTAAAATGATGGGAATACACATTTAATTACTAGCGGATGTATTCCTTTCTGGTTCTCTAATAAAGTCGGATGTTCTTTGTCTTTCTTTCCTTCGAGATTCACCCATAATTTGCTTTAATTTATTGAGTAAAAACTGCTTATCATGCCCTTCTAAAACCAGCTGATTTTTTAACACAATCACCATATGTCTGTTTGCAGCGGTTATAGCAGTGTAATAATATAATAATAGAAACAGCATGACGAACATGGGAACTGCGAAAGTGGCAGTGGTTAAAAAGTATGAGATTTTCTGAATCCACTCAGGAGTGGAATTAAATAACATAACAATCAAGTGCCAAACAGACTCTTGACCGCGGAAAGGACCACATTCTTTAGATGGTTCCATTTCAGCAATAGAAAACGTAATAGGTATAAATGCAAAGAGGAATGACACAAGTAACACAATCATAAACATGGAATTTGATCTGGAAGCTCGGTATAAAACAACACTGGGTGTGCTGTTTGTTAAACAGGCGAATTTTTTAATGTAAAACAACAAAAAGAAAACAATTGACGCCAGAGCGGATAAGAGAGGTGCGTAGAAAAACCCGAACCAACAAAGTGTTTGCGAATAAAACACATCGAGAACGTGTCTATGAAGTTCAAAGTGCTGTTCAGTGAGCGCTTTAACGATGCCACTATTGAAATGCTTTGCCAACAGGGCCCTCGGAAAATTGACAAAAAACGTAATGAAAATGTGAGTGGCAAAATCAGTAATTAACAACTTATAAATTTGTTGTCCCACGTAAGTTTCCCAACAATTAATTACTAATTTATCACCCTTTATTTGTTTATACAAAGAATAATAGAGCACTATCAGAGAGGCTAAACGTAAAACTATTGAGCGTAGTAACGTAATTGTCAGTTGATCATAAAATCTATATTTCTCTAGATTCACAATTCTCTTAAAAATCTGTGGGACAACCAGATTCATGCACACTATACAAAATGATGGTAAAAATTGAAAAACAAACTCGAACTGTTTCTCTTCCGGTTGTAAATTGTCCAGTTTATACGCAGAAAAATTGAAAACGAAGTAAATCGCCGTGCCACAGAGTCCCCAAATGAGTAGTGTGATTAGGGAAGCAAATATTCTCCAAAATACGATTTTATACCGTTTCGTGTTTTTGATATCTTCTTCTTGTTTGGCCGTACCGAGGGCCCCCGTAATTGCATTTAACAACGCCTTATGTTTTATTTCTGCCGCTTTTTTGTTGTGAATACAGAAATCCCAACCGGCAAATATCATGTTACAATATTGATAAAACTGACCCTCATTTTCAACCAATCGCTCCCGGAATCCATGAGCGGCAGAACGCACCATATTTATAAAAGACATCACAAAATAAAGAATCATTATAAACAAATATGCTAATGGTAAGTTGTAATACATTCTATTTGACCCCGTGACATAACAAAAAATTTCATTTGGATAATATCCATAAAATAAGGCAGTGTTTTCTATGATACCGGTACCCTGAAATAAGTCGGCAACATTAAATGGAGGCGTTGACGATTCATTAGTTTTAAACTCTGTAATGTTATCATTACATCCTTCATCTTCCTTTAATACAAGAGTTGGCACTGTTATGAATAAAAATATACTCGCAAATATCGTCAGATTTAGGAAGAACATCCATTTCAGCAGAAGAAAATACGCCAGCACACCGTTTCCGTAATTCCCTTCGATTTCCTTCAACGACGATCGCCACAGTTGCAGTTTTGTGTGGAATTCGTTGAAGCTTTTGTTAGTCTTTATCCAGCGTTTTTTCAATTTATACTTCGTATCATCAACGCCTCTCTGTCGAAGTATCGGTTGGGACTGAAATCGGGAAAATTACACATAACAATTTGTTTAAAATATTAAACAGAATTTTTTAGTTACTAACCAAAAGTTCTGCCTTTCGTTTTCTCTTTTCATCCATTCGAATTGGTAATTCTTTTATCTCCATTATTTCCTTCCAAGTTGTTTGCTCATTTGGAAATTCTTGAGATAAATCTGGCATTGTGACCATAATATCTTGACCAGATGCTCTTCTGTGTTCAGTCAAATCTCTTTTCATAGTTTGTCGTCTGCCGGTTCGATAATCATGAGTTCTCAATCGCAAGGTAGTTCCAGCTAAATATTTAAATATTAGATATTTATATAAAAAGAATCTGACACCTAGTTTATTTGAACTTTTTCATGTTAGCATTGGATAAACACCATAATTCTCTTAATTTTTGAAACACCCTTAACAAGTATGTATGTTATCACATACCTGTTCGTGATTGTTTACTTGGAAGTAATGTAGCCAGCTGACTAGGATCTTGTGGCATTACTTCTTCTGCATCCATGGGATATCTTTCTTGATAAAACTCGGCTCCAGCAGGTTCCCATCCCTGTGAGCGAGTGTTCTTCCGTTTTTTATCGCCCCCCGACATTGTTTAGCTTATTGTATCACTAAAACACTTAGCTAATTAACTAACATCCATTAGTTTTTGTAATATACCTTTCAACTCATGTTACTGAATGATAACACGTCAGGCTAGTCATATTTGTTTGTCGGCATATTGTTTTACGTTTTATGACCAATTGATAACTGTCAAAAATGTCACGATTGAGCTTTTGGCAGTGATTCTTGGCAAAGCTCAAAATGCACCAACCGAATGTCACAAAAGCTCTAAATGATACCAACTTAAAATTTTTATCGGAAAATTATCACCAACTTTAAATTATTTGGTACAGTCAATGTAATAATTATGCTTAACAAACATTAAATTAATGACCCAGTTAATATATGTATATAACAAATATAAAATTTTTGAAGCCTTTACACAAAATTTAATGTAAATTTGGAACTTAATTATTTATTAAACAACGCCCCAAAAATTTGCAGTGTTTGGTAGAATGATAGAAATTGCCTTTTAAACACGTTGTGTAATATACTTATTTAAAAATTAAACATCATATTGTTGCAAAATTTTATTTGAAATTTACTTTAAATATACAGTTAATTTATATTCAAAGGAAATTTACTCCTAACAAGTTGTCAAACTCTTAAATACAAACATATTTAATATACAAATTACATTTTTTTCATATTTAACAAATTTTATGTTACAGTAAATTGTAGGTTTAAGTTATAACATATTCACACCACCAATTATATTTACAATTCTTCCTTTGTACTTCTTTGAAATATCTTCTTGAATGTGTTTTTGCAATTCCTTTGTTTTATCTATTAATAGTTTGATGACAGGATGCAAACTTCTCTCTTCCTTTCTCAAACTATTAATTTTTTCCTCCAGAAGTGCTTTATTCGATTTCATCCTCTCACAATTAGACAATTTTTGCTTTAGGCTAGCAGTTAGTATATCAACATATTTGTTTGAATGCTTAATATTATGTAAATGCTCTACTCTTTTATTAGTCAACTGGTTCAGTGCAACATTTACACAATCAATTAAAGCAGTAATACTTTCGATTGTCTGCATCTGAAGGATTGTGGGAGCATCTTGCATGTGGGTCATAGCCAACAAATCAGATTCACTTGCCATCTCAAACAAACGAATTTTCAAAAATGCTTGAATCTCCATTAAATTGTTGATAATTTGTTCTCTTGTTTTAGGATTGTCCAAAATTGTTAGGGCTTCTTCTCCTCTAGCAATGCCTAGAATAGATTCAATTAAAGGCTTGATAAGCATAAATAATAAATCACTTACCTCCATCTAAACCAGACTTTTCCAAAACAATGCCTGACTCTTCCAAATTAATATCAACATGATTGACTATTTCAAATTCTTCTTCTGTATTTAAATTTCCCCAGTCAATGTCTCCTTCAGCACCACCAAAGTCAATTGTATTATTTGTATCAATGTCTCCAAAGTCAATTTCATTTCCATTATCACCAAAATCTATATCTCCAAAATCAATATCATCCTTTTTTGCTTCTTCTTCAATTTGTATGTTCACCTTTTCTTCTTCTATCCTAACAGGCTTTTCTCCATATGTATACTCATATGTTGTGGTGTTACCCTTTTCAACTAAATACTTCAGAGTACTTAATACTTCAATGTTTCTGTCTTTACTTGTTAAAAATTTTGTGAATTCTGTATACAATTCAATAGCTGGTTTAACAATTTTAATTTTCTCAGATGTTTCTTTATATATTTTAGGCAACTCATCCAATAAACCAACTAATTCAGATTTTATGTTATTCCCAGGAATTCCCAACTGTTCACATGCCATATTGAACTCCTTTAAAGCAGTTGATTCAACTTTACTATAATCTTTGATTTTCTTTTCACACTCCTGTTGAGATTGCTCCAGTTTTGTCACTTGTTTTTTTAAACCAGGAATTTCATAACTAACATTTCTCATAAGCATCTGAGCTGCTTCAGCCAAATACAAGTTGTCCTTTTGGTAACTGGAAAGTATATCATTCCAATCTTTCATTCTTTGGGAGCCATACCGACCAAATAAATTCTTTGTGTCAACCTCTGTTTCCTTCAAGATATCAACTATTTTTAAACAGTGGAAATAATTAATATGCTGCCCAGATAAAAGTTTTATAATCCCCTCATGGGCTGGCATGTCTTGTATAGCTGAATTAATCTTTTCTCTTACTTTTAGGATGTTGTTTTGCCAATCTTTGTTAACATGTCGCCTGCTAATAAGCCAGTCCAACAATTTCGTTGTGTTAATATCAATAGGAATGTTCTGCTCATCCATTTTGTTAACTTAATAAAGTATGTTAAGCTTTAAAACATATGTTTACTTCCTAACGTCACATTCACAAAACACCAATTTGTCACTTGCTGTCACTGCTACTTACAATGTTGCCAAGCATTGTTAGACAGTAGACTTAGACACTAAAATTAGATTCTTACAAATGCTTATTTTTAATTTTAATAATTGTATTTTACTTATTTATTTGTTACGTATTTTGTAAATAAATATATTTTACTTATTTCTTAGTGCTGAATTCAGGGTTGGACTATGTTTTACACTGTTAAATTATTCAATTTTCTACTTTGTTCCAACGTGTAATTAGTAGATTAGTATATTGAATGTAAAAACTACATTCGCGATAACTTTGTGTTTATAATTGTAAATTCCATGTAAAGAAATTAAATAAATTTAAATATAATAAGATGGAAAATAATTTCCGTCAAGACGGTACTGGAATCAGAACAGTCAAAACAAACCTTATAAAATAGTTTTTACTAATAAGGGGCCCCGTTTTTCGTGTGTATGATAGATTGAAATCGTGCAAAATGTCATAACATAGAAAATTAGTCAAGCTGAAATTCTTTATTGTTTTTAGTTATTTTAATAATAAGCTTGTGTAGTGTGTGATAGTGCTTTGTAATGTAAATGGACGAATACGTTTCGTTGGTGAACTTTTCTTCTACACGTCAACTCATTACTCAATAATTTATAGTGAAAATAGTATTGTTTACCAGACTTTTTAAAGGGTAAAATTTTAAACATAGCTATTTATAGCGATATTTCGTGGTCTATATTTAATTGTCAAATGTCAATATAGTTAATGCAATGACAAAATATTTAACAAGTGGTCAAAATTAAATTTTCCTTCTGAGTGAGAATAATCAACAATCCACCAAAATGACAACATTTGAGAATGAAGAGTTTGATTTAATGAAAGATTCGAAATATCGAATGTATGTAGCTGCAGTAGATAAAGCACTTAAAAATTTTGAATACACATCAGAATGGGCTGATCTAATAGCAGCTTTGACAAAACTAAATAAGGTACAATTAATTTATTTAGCTATGATACCTATTGAGAATTGAGTTATTATAGGTCTTATCAAGTTATACAACAAAATATTCAGTAATACCAAGAAGAATAAAAATTAGCAAAAGGTTAGCACAATGCATGCACCCAGCCCTTCCATCAGGAGTACACTTGCGGGCTTTGGAAACATATGATTTAATTTTTCAAAGCATGGGACCAGACAAATTATCTAGAGAATTGTTTATTTACAGTGCTGGTAAGTACATTTTTATACTTATTTCAATGTAAATAAAATATTGGATTTTGAAAAATTAAACTAAATAATATGACCAAGCTTAAAATATAGTAAGCATACATAAGCAACATGTTTAAAACTGTTAAATGTTAATTGTTGATACTGAAATAGTATGTAAATTAGAATATTTACAACTAAACATTTAAAAGATTATACATATAATTATACTAATTTGTATTCACTAAAAAGTAACTTAAATTTGTTGGTAATTTGTAACTCTTACATAAGATTTATATTCACTTGGTATTTAGCATAATTATTTACCTTTTGAGAAAATGTATCAACCTATGACAGTTTCATTAAATTTTTAACAGTAATAGAAACGTTAAAATGATATGTTAAAATGTAAAAAAAAGTATTATTATTCATTGTTCAAACAAAAGATTCAAGGAACTTTGCCACATTACTTAAATACAAACAAGTTTAAGATAAAATAAGAAACAATGACCTATATTTGATTTTAAGCATCAGTCTAGAGACTATTATAAAGTATTTAGAAATTAGAAATTAAATTAAAATTGCTTATCAAATAGGCATAACAATTTTAAATATATTTAAATATCAGTTTATCAAGTTTGTAATTAGTATTCAATCACCATATTCGTCATTCAATTATTGTTATAAGAATGAATTTTTCGTTTTAAATGCTATTTTCATAATATTATTTTATATATTTTAAATAAAGTTATAGAAGTAAAATAAGAATAATAATTATTAAATAAATATTCTTATCGCAGTCAGATTTTTAATATATACTAAAATTTAAACATTTGCATATTTCGATAGTCTATACCAAAACAATACTAAAAAATTTCAAATTAATAGCTGTGATTGAAAATGTATTTGATACAAATTGACGATTAATGGTTGTGATGTACCTTTTGGGAATGGGAATAAACGGAGTTACTTACGCTAACGGGCTGCCTCGAAAGAGGGTCGATCATCTCGAAGAAGAGTTACAACAACTTGGCAGCTACTTTTTGATGAAGAGGAAGGTGAATTATATGGACTTGGAATGGCATTTTAGCTTTGAACTCGTTTTTCTCGAAATTAAATTTTTCAAATGCAGCTGCTGTACTTGTAACCCGAAGAAAATCGCTTAATTTTTTTTCTGCTTATTTCTTTGTACCCTCCACTTTTTCTTAAAAAATGTAATTTTGGCAGGTCAAAAGTTATAAAATTCGATACTTTTTTTTAAATAAAAAATATATTTTATTCCATATATATTATCGACACAAGATGTATAAAATATTATAACAATTTTTTGGCAAATTATCAGCAATTATAATGATTATGAATTTTAAAGGAACATTTTTTGAATTATATCTATATAAATATTTTATCATTTCCTTGTAGATAAAAATTCGACTTAATCTTGATTTGTGCATATTTGGTATTATACCATAATGACTCATTTATATCAATAATGGAATATTTTCTTATCACCATTTATAAATCTAAAAGTTAAAGTTAAAGCGTTAAAGCAATTAATGCAAATATTTATTTTTCTCAACATTCGTGTTCTATGAAAGATTCTCGATTAAACGGCGATATCGTATTTTTGTAATGCATTGCAGTTCATACATATCGTGACAAAATTAAATTGACCCTGTTTGATTATAAGTCAACTATGTTGTCGCATATTGATTTTTATATCCTTGAGTCTTATTTAATTACTAATGAATATTTATGATGAATTTCTTCATTTCTTTCAGTACATTTTACCATTGTTATATTAATCTAAAATTTTAAAAAATGTATCTCGTGTATTTCCGTTATAGGATTGTTTCCGTTAATGGGACATGCGGCAATGAACATAAGACCAACATTATTAAAAATATACGAGACTCATTTTGTCTCAATAAAAGAGAAACTTAGGCCTGCCTTAGCTGGTTTTCTTAGCGGTATTTTACCAGGTCTAGATACAGGCTCAGATCACTACGATAGGTATTTTAATTATACTTAAGGTTATGCACAAACTACCAATAAAAATCATTTGTAGAACGACAGTATTATTAGAAAATGTATGTGAAGGGGTTGGTCCCGCGTACTTTTACACATGTATTTGGCAATGTGTTGCAAACAATAGTCCCGTTAGGTTACCAGCTATTAGTTATATTTTGGCTCATTACAATCGAAAATTTTCAATGGAAGACCAGTTACATCTAATAGGACAAGATGTGGGATTGATGGTAAATCTCTAATAATTATAAGCAAAACCTTCATTTATATATAATTTTTATTAAAGGTCAGCGGTTTGTGCGCTGCAGTTCAAGATACAAGCGTTTTGGTACAACGTTCCGCTCTAGACTTATTAATGGTGTGTTTTCCCATGAAAACCAAACAGCTGTTGTACGCAGATATGGTACAATTAGTTACTGCCGCACTGTACACCATTTTGAGACGTGACATGTCTTTAAACAGGTAAATAATCAGTACAATTAGTTACATCTGTTATAATTGTATATTTTTCAGGCGCTTATATTCATGGCTTTTAGAAACAGATCCAAATAACCCTGTTCCTTCAGAACTGGAAACGGAGCCACAAGCAGCTGAAAGCGTTGCTTATGATTTGTTAATAGACTCTATTAGAAACATTCTGCAAAAGTGTTGTACCGAATTGCCGTTGGATATCAAACCTTATAGATTACTGACGACGCTTTTCGATAAACCCCAAATCGGTCCTGTTATTTTGGATAACATCTTATACGACGTCTTCCGAACAATGTACTTATCTTGCCTATACCAACAGAAGCATAAAAACAGTCCTAGTAGATGCGTGTCCTTTAACGGAGACTTAAAAAGTCTCAAGCCTGAGGACAATACGTTAAACAAAGTTTTTGTGGCGAAAAATTGCCAAGAATTAGTAAAAAATGCTAACGTTCTTTTCAACACCCTGCAAAGTTATTACATTTGGTTGTATATAGAGAAGTTGTATGAAGATTCTGTGAAAACAATTAAAACTTACAAATACCGAGATAGATGTCAAGTAAACGAGATTGGAAGTGGACCTCCACATATTTTAGAAATATGCATTTTAACAGACTTTCTCCTGGATGTAATACCAGTAGAGAATTACACTAAAAGCACATCTAACATTCTACCGAATTTATTTACTAAAATAATATCAACTTTAAGATCAAACATCAAAGAAGTCAACCAATACGAGATTACACAGAGTTTACAACTGTGCTTGAAAATTTTAACTAAGATCCAACCAATTTCTCTAGCAGACATTCCATCAGACAGTGCCGAAACCAAAAGTATATCTCTTCCACCAGAACACTTGCAAAATAGTTTGGATGGTTCGACTGTTGAGGAAAAATCCGAAGATGATAACAGGACATTAGAAAAAAGCAAGTCTGATTCAAAAATTAACGAAAACCTCGAGAAGAACGAACTAACAATCGACGATAACAGCCGGGAGAGGTCGTACAGCAATCAAATGCTTAAGAATTTGAGAAAAGAAAAAACCAGCCCTAAAATTGAAAAAAAGGCCAAAAATAAAAAATCGAAGTCCAGCTCGAAACTTTACGACTTGAAGAAAGAGGATCAAAGTGAACTGACGGAGACAGCTATTCCCGAAAGCAAAATCCAGGATATTGTGGAGACGCCACTAAAAATGGCTCAAATCGAAAACAAGTATTTCATAAAATGTCTCGAGGAATACAAGAATTTCTATGTGGATTTCATCAAATCTAAAGTATTACCTAAAGTTGACGTGCACGAGTTTTTCAAGAAATTCTTGTCTGAAAAGAACGAGGACACGAAAAAATTGGAAAAATTATTGGATAAACGCCTAAACAACTGTTTAGATATAAAATTCACAGTTATGCAATACGTTCCGAGGAAACCAGAATTTTCCATGGCTAATATTTCGTCTGAAGATAGCGTCTGCGACTACGAATCGTCAATGACCATCGCTTCTAACATCCTTTTGGAATTCTCTGCGTTTCCCAATTTGTTGCAAGCTTCTAAGGAAAAACGTTTGCCAATGTGGCTGATTACGTTGATTGTTGCATCTTGTTGCAAGGAGTCATCCAGAGATGTACAAATAACAGCGATGAACACGCTTTTAGAAATATTTAGTTTGGCGAAGAACCAGAATTATCAAAAAAGTACTAACTGCACTATTAATATTACAGGATTTTTAGAAAATGAACATGTGGTTTATATTGAAGAGAACACAACTATAATAGAGGTAATATTTAAATAATAGTAATAAAATGTTATTCAATTTTTATGGTTACATTATTTTTGCACATTTCATTTTAAGTTGAACACTATTATATATTTTTTTATTTACAGGAAATGTCGCAGATATTGTGGAATTATATAGGAATACTAACAAATCAAACACAATTACTTTTATGCGTGACTTTGTTATATCAAATACATAATACCTTCGACAGCAAATTGTTTGTAGAACAAGTAATAAGTCAATATTTATCTAGTGACAATATATCAGTTGGATACGTAAAACAATTTCTCTTATTATGGCATCTAGGAAGGGACTTAAACATAAAATTATCACCACACAAGTCACATATACGTAATTTTGATAGGTAAGCTTAAATTAAATATATATGTATATTTTGTCATTATCTTATTTAATTTTAGATCACTTTTAAATATACTAGATAATCTGCAAAATAAAGAGAAACCCAATTTACAGCTTTTGGCTGAATCATTTTTAACTCATAGCCTTTATCACAATGACATCGCTCGAATAATAAACCCTATTTTAAGTAAATTACTGGCTGCAAACACGGCCCGAATATCAATAAAATATGTTAACATTCACCACTCGGAGACTCAGGGAGAAAATAATATTAAAAATGACGACAAGACAGAAGACAAACAATCAAAAAAAATTATTGCAGTCAGTAACATCAACGGTAACATAATGTATCATGTAACAGATGGACCAAGTCCTAAACCGCCCAAGAAAAAATGGTTTGGCTTTCCTAAATCGGCCAAAAAATTTTCGCCCAGCGTTGTCGAAACGACCACAAGTTTTACGGAAGACTCAAGTATTATTACAAGGAAAAATAAGGATTTCAAAAATATTAGTGTGTCACCTAAACTTGAAAAAAGCTCTAAAGGTGTTAAGGTGATCATCAACCCCCTAAGTTCCAAGGAGATTTATCCTAATGGCCTGGACGGTTCCTATTCACGATTAAGTTCACAGCATTCGTCAACTGAAAGTTTAACTTCCAGTAATGACTGCACACCCCTTAGTAGTGAAGAACCGCTTTTGAGATCATTACCGTCTGATATATGTAATGGAGATCGAGATCCTGCGTACGATTCCATAAAATCCAACGCAAAAACCCTATGGGAATCTATGGAGCCCATTTCAGAAGGTATTAAGACCGAGAAAGTCAACGGTTCACTCAACAAAATACCAAAATCGCATAGTTTCGACGAAAAATCTTGCCAGACTAAAGACGAAAATTTGGAAAGTACTTTGGTACACAGTTGGTCTTATTGTATATCCGACTCGGATAACCTTAACGGGGAATTGGAGATCAGTCGTAGTGCCGAGGAATTTTTCAAGGGTGACAACAGTGTGGTCAACGAGATTCTCAACGAAATAATTAGCAAGGTTTGCGCTGAAGTGGATGAAGGCGACGAGGTTGATGTTCCCTTCCGCAATCTCAATAGGCCCACCGATTTAGATCTGAAATCGAAAACCAATTCACACATATCCAACAAATTGTACCCCATTCACAGTCACATATGTTTGTACTATGATAAATTCGACTCGAATCAAATTATATATGCTCTGATCACTCTGAAAAATTGTATTCTTGCTAATCCGCAGTTGTTTATAAAGTGTTTATCTACCAGTGGCATCAAAAATTTGAAGAACAACGATATTTTACATTTACTTGCTAGACATCATAAGTATTTTAAAGGTGGTGGATATTATGGTGACTTGGACCAAGATTACGTGAACCAATATCGTGGATACATGTTTTTGGATGTTATCATACACATTTGTTTGAATTACGCCAGATCCTTCTTTGCTATTATAGTTGAACCTGAAGAAATTTTCAATAACTTAAAAATTCAGTTGGAAAGTCTGGACATTTTGGACATAATCATTAGTAATCTGGCGAAAATGGTTGACGACAATTCCAAAGGATTCTCCAGTTACATTGCTGATTTGATGGTGAAGTGCAATATGAGGGAAATATTATTACACTGTATGTTGACGTCAGTGCGAGACTTTGATAAAGATATGACATTTGCCGAGGAAGTATTGTTGTGGAATCATTTTCAACTCTCTGGGTCTAATAACAGAATTGGCGAACATATGGAAGCATTTCAAATTCAAATTTTAAAGTAAGTCTACTTTTAAAAATTTTATTTCACATAAGATTCATAAAACATTATTTTTGCAGAGTAATAAAGTCATTAATTATCCTGGAACATTCGGTAACGTCGCAAAAAGCGGTAGTTTCCAACGGTGATCAAGCAAGTGTTGCCGGTGACCAACTCAACTACGCCCCACACGACCTAATCCCACAACAGAAAATTTTTCTATCATCGATCCGTAGTGCCCTCCAAAATTCTAATATCAAATGCCTTCACGAAAAGTGGCTGAATATGATATCATCATGTCTTCCATACTTCGGCGAAAGCCTCACCCAATTGTCAATCACTGTTATTCACCTGATTTGCAACAATATTGAACAAATCGCCCAAAATTACGGAAAATCGATTATCGAAGACGAACTGTGCGCAGACTATGCGGTGACCCAGCTAGAATCTCTAACTATATTATGCCACTATTGCCTCCTAGATTCGTCGCAAACGGTGAACCAAAACGTACCAGTAAATGCGACTACCCCGGTATCCAACCCTGGCGAAATATTTAACAATCTTGTTAACGTATTTTTTTCTCCCCTCAGCGTTGACGCAAACTTTTCGACCAAGCAAAACAGTGATCATTATCAGGCAGCACGTAAAAAGATCTTAAGTCACATGCCCCGTATTATATTGAGTGTTGCTAAACTTTGGCAAACAGTTGTCAGTCTAGAAGGCGAATTTAACGGAATTTATGGCAATTCTAAGTTTGTCAAACAGCAACTGCTCGAATTCCTAAGCCCCATTTCAGTCAATCATGGCGCCAGTTTCGTAGCGGCCATTGCGGTAGCGTGGCACGAACGGAGGAACCCTTTCTCCGGCGTGAAAACCGTAAGTTTGAATTTATCATTTCCTCTAAATTTTAACTTAAACTACTTATGTGATATAATGTTTGAACTCCTTCCAGTTGTTTGGAATAACTTTTTAATGTATACCTTCATTAAAAAACAACAATAAATTAGATCTATTGAGTGAAAAAATGATCGTAGATAAGGTAGAACTTAACCCATTTAACAGCTCATGATTTTTAATAATAATTCTTGGTCAACAACATACATTGCATCTTGAATATATAGAATCTAGACGTTTTATTTATTTACTCCAGGTCCTGCCAGAGCCGAATGCCGGACAAAACAACTTAGTCTATTTAATTTCGGCCATAAGAGTCATTCCATTGGACAATTTAGTACAAACAGTAACTTCTGTGATAAAAAACCCTCCTCAAACTGAAGATTGCATAACCGATATTAGCTTGGACGTTTCAGTTTTGGAATTATTTTACTGGTATGACTAGCTGCAAATTTATTTGAACGCCAACCACAAAATAATTTACTTTTAGTTACATGCGTAAAGCTTCGGCAACCCAACTTTCCGAGGCCTGGAGTTCATTGCTGGCACTTATAAGAGAAGGGTGTTCGTTGTCACCGCCTGCGCAGTTCTTGTTGTCGGCTTTGCTGCATGAACTAATGATAAAATGCTGTCCCTTAGAAGAAAGGAAAGATCAAAAGGACCTGCAAGACGTAACGGCCAAGGTATTGGATTCTTTCTCATGATGTAGTACATAAACTGCAGTGTATTATTTTAGCTTATTGAATGCGTGTCTCAAGTCTGCGGCTCGTGCTTGGAGCAGACAACTTGGCTGCGTAGAAACTTAGCTGTGAAGGAACAAGAAGATGAATCTGCCCTCGAAGCCAGTATTATTAGCGGTTCCTCTAATGATATTGCTTTCGTTAATAACTACAGTGTTCAAGCACAGCTGGTAAGGACATTTTGAAAACAAAACTACTTTGGAAATGTTTATTAAATATTATTTTAAGGTTCTGTCGGAAATATTGGCCCCCATTTTGGACATTTGCTTTGGATCATCGGAAAAGGACAAAGTCAACACTATCCTTACATCTCTCATGTATAATATTGTTCCTTATTTGAAGAACCACACTGTTCGTAACATGCCGAGCTTTTATGCTTGCTCTAAGCTTTTAGCAAGTCTTAGTAGCTACCAGTACACGAGGAAAGCGTGGAAAAAGGATATCTTCGATCTCCTTTTAGATAACTCTCTATTTCAAATGGACCATCAGTGCTTGAAGTTTTGGAGGACTATTGTTGATAATTTAATGACTCATGACAATACAACATTTAAAGACTTAATGAGTATGTGATCCTTATTCTTTATAATTAAAATGATTATATTATTGTTATTACAGGCAGAGTTACAATGACACAAAGTGGAAGTCTTAATCTTTTTTCATCCAGGGAACAAGAATATGAACAAAAGGCACAACTGTTAAAACGCTTAGCTTATGTAATATTCTGTAGCGAAATGGATCAGTATGCAAAATATATGCCTGATATTCAAGGTATTTAACAATTTACCTACGTTAATTTTCCAAATTAATAAAAACCAAATTATATTTCTAGAACAATTAACAACTAGTTTGAGGATAAATGTGCCCAATATACAGGCACAAGTGTTCCTTTGTTTTCGTGTTATATTGATTAGAATGAGTCCAATTCACGTGACGTCTCTGTGGCCTATAATCATCAGTGAGATGTTGCAAGTATTTCTTCAAATTGAGCAAGAATTGTCCAAGTCCTCGGATGAATTCAGGTCTGTTTTTTATTTATCTTAATAATTTTATTGAACTTAATACAAAATAATTAATTCTTAGTGTTATGTAAACGCATGAATATCATTTTAACCATAAATGTATTTTCTAACACTATTTGTTAATAAATAGTGGTTTAAATTTAAATACTTCAATATTTGAACCATTGAAATTTAATGTTGGGGCACATTACTTTTTTTGGGAAATTAAAACAAATTTTATAATAATTTGTGTGCTTATATTATACAATAGCTTTTGGATTACTTGCTTGAATTGTGTGATTTTAATAAATTATACATTTTAGCAACAATGTATATGTAAAATTAACAATTTTTTGTTTTGTTTTCGCTTGGTTGGTTCTTCACAGGCCCGTCAACAACAGGTAATTTAATAATAACTAACACAGACTAGAATGCGCTTATGTTTTACATTTTATTTGATTTATTATTATGCATGACATTATTATTTGATGAAAAACTATTTTTAATTGTATTACAGGTATAGATTTAATAGTTTTTCACCAAATTTTGAAAATTATTAGGAAACTAATTGCTTAATTTATAAACATTGTCACGGAAAATATGATTTATATGGTGGTATTCACTGTCTCAAGCTCTTGTGATGTTATGTTATTCCTATTATGAATCATCTGTGTCAGTGTGTTTGTTTTTTTCATCTTGTTATTATTTTGCATGCCTTATTTTTAACAGTGCTCACTTGAAACTAATGTCAACCTTGGATGCAAGTTGGGCAACAAACAGCAGCAATGGATTACACGCCTTGGGTCACCCTCACTATTTGAGATTGCAGTTATCTACTGCCAAACTATTGGATTTAGCATTGTTGTTGCCAGCTACCACCCTCCCACAGTTTCAAATGTGAGTTATTAATTTGTAAACTAGTGTCAATTTTATTATTTGTATTAATGGTACAGGTATCGATGGGCCTTCGTTGGGGACGACCTGGACCGCTTGAATCAATCAAATCAAATATCGTTTACTCCGCATGTTCATCGGATAGCCGAGTTAATGGAGAAACGTTTCACTGATACCCCGATTGAAACACTTCCTTTAAAACGGAACGAACTCTTACTTAAAATGAACACAATCACGCAATTGAAGGATTTACATGGCTTCTTTAAGACATTGAGCTTATGTTCTAACAGACATCGAACTGAGTGCAGCCGAGTCATATCTAATGATTATACTTTGTCAGACAGACAGTCCGATAGGAAGTTGGATTTGATTCTTGAAAAAATTGATAAAGTTATAGAAGAAGACTTTCTTGACAGGATACCCAGATAATTTCGCTTATGATTATCCAAAGAGATCAGTATTAAATGCAATGCATTTCATAGGATTTTAAATTATGTATATTCATTAATTCTTTATAAATATTTTTACTTGTTTACACACACTTAGGTTGTTTATATATTATATTGAGTTAAATGATAAAAGTTAATATATTCAAATATTTATTTTAAGATGTACCTAATTTTGTTTTATTGTTGATTTGCTGGTGCAATTTTATTGTAAATAATAGAATTTATAAGATTGTGATTTTATATTGTGATGTAACTAAGAACGTCGGCAAATTTTGCCTAATTGTTGTGCTATGTGTATTTTAACAACTTTCAAATGTAGTTAATTATACATTTTGCTACAGTAATAAATTATGTTGGGATAAATTTGTATTTTATTAGTATTAGAACCATTGTTTAAGAAAATTATTCTGTTCTGTACAGAACAGAAACAATTTTACTGATTGGAAGTTAAGACTTTTGGTAAATATGCGTTATTAGGAGAGAATTTATTTATTGTAACTATTTTAAAATAATTAATTTACATTAATACAAAATTACTTAATAAAATGTTTGTGACGTGTTATGGTGTGGATGGATATAAGAAATTATTCATACATATTCCTCTGAATCAGAATTAATTATTAATTAATTATTTTGGTTATAGCAAAAAATAAGAATAAAAATATAAAATAAAAATTAAATTAAATGTTATTCATTTATACAATAAATAATTAATATTATTTTAATAATTTACATATAATAAAATAGTAATATGTATTACAGTAATATATTAAAAATTTACTACATAGTGTTCTTTTTTAATATTATTTATTTGTAATAATTATAATTTAATTATTTAAGGAATTTTTAAATTATTTTATTCAAATTTTAATTGTCAATTCAGTGTATTAATTTTTCTATATATTATTTTTTAACAAAAATAAAATCAGGGTATATTTTTATTTAGATTATTTTAGGTATTTTCTACAGGAAGAAGAAATTACTGTTTGTATCATTTCATTTTCTTTTGAAAATTTTCGTATATTTTTTTGCTTTTAAATTTGTCCCTTGAAAATTTTACAGGCTAAACCACAATTTTTTTATTAATGTATTTTTAAAATTATTAAAAAATTTAGGCGGGCCTAAATAGAAATTAACATAAATATAGAAATATAAATATAATTAATAGATCTACATTTCCTCAAAAATACAAAAAAGGAAAATGTTAAACTTAGAAAAGTTACTAAAAATGATACCAACACAGAAATTAAAATTAACTAACAGACATCTCGTGTCGAGTTGTCAATTATTTTGCGCTGTGGTATTTCTGTCACTTGTGACAAGTCATGGAATAAACATTGTAATAATTCGACTAAATTATAAATAAATAAGTATCAAAATGGTATTAGCTGATTTAGGTCGTAAAATAACGACTGCTTTGCAGTCGTTAAGCAAGGCTACCATTATAAATGAGGAGGTAAATAAAAACAGATGTTATTATAGGTTATATTATAACTGGTGCAATATGTAGGTTCTAAATGGAATGCTTAAAGAAATATGTGCTGCATTATTGGAGGCGGATGTTAACATTAGATTGGTCAAACAACTCAGAGAAAATGTTAGGGCAGTTATTGATTTTGATGAAATGGCTGGTGGGCTTAACAAAAGACGGATGATTCAAAGTGCTGTATTCAAAGAACTTGTTAAGGTAGTCCGCATATGAAGATTTAGTTTATGCAATATCTTAAAATTATTTTTTTAGCTGGTGGATCCTGGTGTTAAACCATTCACTCCTGTTAAAGGGAGACCAAATGTTATTATGTTTGTTGGTTTGCAAGGTTCTGGAAAAACTACTACTTGTACAAAATTGGCCTACCATTATCAAAAAAAGAACTGGAAAGCTTCTTTGGTGTGTGCTGATACCTTCAGAGCTGGAGCATATGATCAAGTGAAACAAAATTGTACAAAAGCAAGAATTCCCTTTTATGGAAGGTGAATTAAAACATTAATGTTTTGAATTGTGTTATATTAAATGTGATATTTTAGTTATACAGAAGTAGATCCTGTAGTAATTGCCCAAGATGGTGTTGACATGTTTAAAAAAGAAGGTTTTGAAGTTATTATTGTGGATACAAGTGGTAGGCACAAACAAGAAGAATCATTGTTTGAAGAGATGTTGGCAGTTTCCAACGCTGTTGTATGTTAATTAAATTTTAAATTGTTGTTTACATTTAACAAGTGTGAATTTTAGAAACCAGACAATATTATATTCGTTATGGATGCCACCATTGGTCAGGCTTGTGAGGCACAGGCAAAGGCCTTCAAAGAAAAGGTAGATGTAGGATCAGTCATCATCACAAAACTTGATGGACATGCCAAAGGTGGTGGTGCTTTATCAGCGTGAGTTAAATCCTGAACACTTAAAAATATGAACTAAATCTATGTCTATCCATCAATTTTAGTGTTGCTGCTACAAAGAGTCCCATCATATATATTGGTACAGGAGAACACATTGATGATTTAGAACCATTTAAAACAAAACCCTTTATTAGCAAATTACTGGGAATGGGAGACATAGAAGGTCTTATAGATAAAGTAAATGAACTTAAATTAGAGGACAATGAAGAATTGTTGGAAAAAATTAAACATGGTCAATTCACTCTCAGAGATATGTATGAACAGTTCCAAAATATAATGAAAATGGGTCCTTTTTCACAAATAATGGTGAGTTTATAAATATATTAACTTTTTGTCTATTATCAACATTATTCACTCTATTTCTAGGGTATGATTCCTGGATTTAGCCAAGACTTTATGACAAAAGGCAGTGAACAAGAGTCAATGGCAAGATTAAAACGTTTAATGACCATTATGGACAGTATGAATGATGGGGAGTTGGATAGCAGAGATGGTGCAAAATTATTCTCAAAACAACAAGGAAGGGTTACTAGAGTTGCTCAAGGGTCTGGAGTAACAGGTGAATAATAAAGCATATAAGAAAATGATTAAAGGTAAATTAAATATATACACAAAATTTTACAGAAAGGGAAGTTAAAGAACTGATAGCGCAATATACAAAGTTTGCTGCCGTCGTAAAGAAAATGGGTGGTATCAAAGGTTTGTTTAAAGGGGGAGATATGGCGAAAAACGTGAACACAAATCAAATGGCAAAATTGAATCAGCAAATGGCGAAAATGATGGATCCACGTGTACTACAACAAATGGGTGGAATGGCAGGTTTGCAGAATATGATGAGGCAACTTCAAGCAGGCGCAGCAGGTGGTTTAGGCGGTCTGGGGAATCTTATGAGCGGTTTTGGGGGGAAATAACACATTGTGAAAAAAATTAAGGTGCTGAAACCTTAATTTTATGTTTGAACATCTGGATATACGGAAAAATTTATTTGCAAATCGGTATATATGTTTTTATATACCTACGTCCGTTTGTGTAAACGTTTATTTTGTTATGTAATATAAATCGCAATTTTTTTAAATAAATGATTGATTTAAGTTATTCATTTTGTGTTATTTTATAATCAATTTGTCTTCAAAATGAAATGTGACTGACCAATTCTATACTTTTTTTTCCTTTTTTTGTTACACATTTTATAAAGGTTGGAGATATTACTTTAACACTATTGGCCTGATTTAGTTGACCAAAGAAATAGCACGTTCAAATGTATTTACATTTTGTGTATTTAACAATACAGTCAGAATTTATTCTTAATAGGATTTATATTATTTTATTAAATAAATTCACTTTCAATGAAAATAAATTCTCTCCAGAGAAGTGGGAATAATAATTAACATAGAATATTAAGATCTAAATATAGTTGATATCGCTAAAAACTTATGATGCTACCGAAAAATGATTTGAAATGCTTATTAACAAATAATAAACAACACATTCAATTGAAAATACAATAAGAAAATGTCTTAGAAACACAACTCATTTTATTGACAGACAAACAGTAAAGAAACCATTGACATCATGATAAAATTCGAAAAAGATTAGAAGTAACTGTCTTCATCTTCTAAAAGTTTTGATCCCAGATACACTATAAAAGCTTGACGGTGGGGACAAATTTTGGTTTGGGGTTCTTTTCTGTTGTATGGTATAGGACAATTGCAGAAAATTATTAATACAATGGGCCGAATAGATAACTTAGTTGATAAAAATAATTGTATTTCCTGATGATGATATTAAAAATCATTACTCAATAATAATATGATAACTGAATGTGTAAAAACAACAAAACATTTTTACTATGATCATTTTCTCAGGGAGTGGCTAGTTCAAATAAATGATAATGCGTCTTTTAAGATATGAATACTTTTAAATTTCGCGGTTGTCAATCCACCATATTTAACATCCGACAACTCTGGTTCTGTTATGACGTCAGTTTTAAGTAAATCAACTGGGTGCAAGTGCAATATTGCAACGTTTCATCATAATATTTTAAAATGAATCGCAAGACATATCACTGGTGTGTCGTGCCCAAGTGCACCAATACTTCGAAGACTGCGCCTTCAAAAATATTCATTCTTGTGCCGTCTAAGCCAGAAATGCGATTAAAATGGTTAGAACTAGCCGGAAGAAATGACGCTGCTGAAATGTCTGCTACTTCACCGATATTTTTTTGTGAGGACCACTTCGATGTAGGTTCAAACTTATTTATTTTAAATTAAAAATATTTTTCTATCCACAATTTAAGGTTAATTTTTCATAATAAAAAATTAGACTTATATATTTTTAGCTACCTAATGATATGGAAAACTATATGAGATACAGGCTTATGGGTTATGTGAAAAAAATTAAAATGAGACCTGGATGTATGCCTTCGAAATTTGACTGTCAACATAAAACTTCCTTACCTTCAACCAGTGTTTCTGAATCAGTTTCAAACAAAAGAAAAAAATTACAAGGTGGTAAAAATAAAAGAATGAAAAAAAGTACATCCGACAAATCAGGTGCGTTATGTATTTATTATTATTATACAACTGTGTGAATAATATAAATATTTAAATATTAGTTCCTTTAATGAAATTATTAATTACGTCAAAAATTAGTTTTCCCAAAATTTCCTCAAGGCAATAAACAAAACTCGACGTTTACTGTTAAAATTTTCAAATTCAAATATTAAAATTACATATGCTTCAGAGAAATGTTTTTGTATCTATCCTTGTTTCTAGTAAAACATTAAATAATTTTCAATTTATATTTGTTAAAAAATTTAAAATATTTAATTAGATAATAATTACAATTATTAATTATTGTTATTAAAATACAATAATACAAATACGTACAGTGGTGGAAAAAGTATGGAATGTATATTTATTTGTTATAAATGTTATTTAATGTTTTAACTCAAGTATTTCAATATTTTGCGGCTTAATCTTTCTAGGCAAATGGAAACATTTTGTTTTTTAATATCTCCCTGTATTGATCTGTACTGATCCATTTTACCCTCCACTTGAATTAAGGGAATTAATGCTTTCGCCACCATGTTTAACCCTATAAATTTGGCATTTAAAGCTACTCTTCCTAAATTGAAGTGAAAAGTAAAATTGACCGCAAATAAAATAATATTCCACGTCAAAAAACTTATCCGATGATGATGAGCGGCTCTTCTATTATAGTATACCCACTAAACACAAATCAGCGATTTTTTTAACACCATTACATTTTAAAAAATATTCCATACTTTATTCTATCACTGTAGATTTTTTAAATTACATCCTTATATTTCAGAAGGTAGACCTCACAATTTTGAAGCAGACATTACGTCTCAGAATAACCAAATTACAGATCATTACGACACAACGAATACTATGAATACAAATGCTAATGATAATAAAATAAACAGAACTGATAACATACAATCAAATAGTAATCAGTGTCTTAAAGATATAGTGAATCAAAAATACCAACAAATCATACAGAAATCAGTTCAGACACCCCCAAAGCCTCTAGACATAGAAAAACTAAGGGATGAAATATTCTTTGATCTGTTACTTCCTTATGTAAACGATTTGGACGATTGGAGAAAACTTGAATTTAAAAAACAAGTTTTAATAATGCTTGGAATATATGTTAATAAGGACTTGAGCAATATTATAGAGGTTATGAATCCAGGTATGCATTTATTGGAACTTGTTTTATTTAGTTACAATTTTTGTTTCTTTTAGCTGCAACAAGTTCTAATCAATTACAGAATAAGAGTGAGGTTCAAGAACATGTGAAAAGTGAGTATTTCGACATTGTTGCTATAAATTTGAGTACAACAGGCGGCTTGACTAAATTTCTTTTTCGGCGTTTTCATTGAAAGTGAATTTATTTAATAAAATAATATAAATCATATTAACATGTAATTCTATCTATTAAGGATATTGATAAATGGTTCCTACCTCATCTGAATAACCGCTTCTGAATTCAACCTTTTATAAAATGATTGATTTTAATTTTTGTGATATTTCTTTGGCCACTGTAGATTGTTATGAGTGGGTAACGTTGCATTGCGGGAATGTCTTAAAATGTTTAAGAACAAATAATTGCAACTGTATGAAAATTTGCTATTATTACTATTTACTTGAAATTGGACATCTACTATGAAGTGAATCTAAAATACTATTGATTATGCACAAGTTAGAAATTTTACATTCTAAAGAAGGATTTGGAAGCACTGAATGGAATCGTAAATTACGAAGGTGGTCTGAAAAGTCTCTGACCTCAAGTCAAAGATGGCGGCACTTTTGACAATTTCTCACAAAGTTCCGGCCATTTTGGACGTGCAGTTTTTAGTTGACAGTCGTTTGAGTGAGTCGATGTGAGTGAAAATGGAAAACATTGAGTATCGATCTGTAATTAAATTTTTGTTTTTGAAAGGCAATACGCCTTCGCAAATCAAAGATGAGTTGGACTCTGTGTATGGGGACTCTGCACCATCATTTGTCACAGTGAAATTTTGGGCAGCTGAATTTAAACGTGGCCGTAAGAGCTTGAGAGACGGTGAACGTTCGGAACGTCCAAAAAATGCAACTACTGACGGGGACATACCGAATGTTCGAAATGTCGGATGCTCGAAACGTCGGAACCGATCGGCTAGCTTCGGTAAACACGAAATCAACGATAGAACGTCCGGGGGACATACCGAATGTTCGAAAGGCGACATACCGGATGCTCGGAATGTCAGATGCTCGAAAGGTCGGAATCGATCGGCTACCTTCGGTAAACACGAAATCAACGATAGGACGTCCGGGGGACATACCGAATGTTCGAAAGGCGTCATACCGGATGTTCGAAATGTCAAATGCTTGAAAGGTCGGAATCGATTGGCTAGCTTCGGTAAACACGAAATCAACGATAGGACGTCCGGGGGACATACCGATTGTTCGAAAGACGACATACCGGATGCTCGAAATGTCAGATTCTCGAAAGGTCGGAACCGATCGGCTACTTTTGGTAAACACGAAATCAACAATAGGACGTCCGGGGGATATACCGAATGTTCGAAAGGCGACATACCGGATGCTCAAAATGTCGGAAGCTCGAAAGGTAGGAACCGATCGGCTACCTTCGGTAAGCACGGAATCTTCAAATGGGTGCAATATTTAGGTGTTTCATTGTTAATTATTCATAAACCAGACTAATACTTTAAAAATAAAATCACTTATTCTTAAACATTTCCTTTTACTATTTTTATGCAGCTACAATTTTATCACATCATAGTTGTAATAGTAAGAGAACGAGTATTTATTCCTTTATACAATGAAGAAACCTATTTCTACCAGTTAACATTAGTGCCGGAAAATTTCTTGAAAATATAATAATTCTCCTAGTTAAATTTACCTTATATGACAAATCATAAAATCAAAAAATACTTCAACACGGGTATACATTTTCCCCCTCCACTCATAATATTTGCTGTGACGTAGATTCCCAAAGCAAATTTTGTGAGGTTAAAATACATTCATGTGCTTCACTTCCTTTAAATGAATACTAAAACTTACAAAATGTGTGAAGTGCCAATGTGTGGAAACACTTCAATAAAAGCTCCCGACAAATTATATATTTATGTACCTCATTCGACTACTGTTCGACAAAAATGGTTTAAGCTTGCAGGCGTAGATTCGACAGAAATTCCACTTAAATCTAAAGTGTACTTTTGTGAAGACCACTTTGATGTATGGATTGTTTTATACTTATGTCGAATTTTAGCAAAGCTTAACTATATTTGGAAGTAGACAATCATGAGTAATATTTTAGATATCCAAAGATATGGAAAATTATACTCAGTACAAGGTAATGGGCTCAGTGTCGAGAATACGTATGGTACCAGGTTGTTTGCCATCAAGATTTAAATGTCAATTAAGTGGGAGAAACACTTATGGCTCAATATTTTCCAATGACGGATCGAAACAAACTTTAATGGAAGAACATACTCCTAATCAAAATACTTCAGTAATAATTAGTGCTAATTATAAAAAAATAAGTGCAGGTATTATGAATTATATTGTAAATAACAGGTGGGCTGAAAAGTTCGTAGACTGACACATAAATGGAGCTACTAGTATTAAATCTATCGGAGATGTAATACAACACTGGTTTTATATACCGTTTATTGATACTATTATATATGAACAAAACTAAAGAACGATAACCGTTATTGGGAAGTTGATGCGCCAATTGTTATGTGGCGAAATTTAATTTTTTGTCTTACCAACTTCAGAAAAATATCTACAAATCCATATAATTTTCAGTTAGCCCTAACCTTCAAAAGACACGTATAATTTGACAGCTGTCGTACTATTAGTTTGTGAGTTATAGCATTTTGAGTGAATCAACTTTTGTTAGTTTAAAAAAATGGATAAAAAGGAATTTCGTGTGTTAATAAAGCATTGCTTTTTGGCGAAAAAAAATACTGCTGAAGCCAAGGCTTGGCTTGATAAACATTATTCGGACTGTGCACCAGGAAAATCAACTGTTGAAAAGTGGTTTGCTAAGTTTAAACGGGGCGAAATGAGCACCGAGGACGATGCACGCAGTGGACGCCCCAAAGAGGCTGTTACCGACGAAAACATCAAAAAAGTCCACAAAATAATTTCGGATAACCGTAAAGTGAAGTTGATTGAGATAGCTGAGACCCTAAAGATATCAAAGGAACGTGTTGGACATATCGTGAATGAATATTTGGGTATGCGAAAGCTCTCTTCAAAGTGGGTGCCGCGCGAGCTTACAATCGACGAAAAACAACGAATTGATGATTCTGAGCAGTGTTTGGATCTGTTCAATGGTAATAAACCCGAATTTTTGCGTCGATATGTGATAATTTTACACCGGAGTTTAACCGACAGTCAGCTGAATGCATGGAAGCCTATTTTGTGGCTAAAGACAAATCGTACTACAAAAATGGTATCGAAAAATTGTATAATCACTACAATCGTATCACATATCACATAGAGAATAATTAAATTAAATTCTGAAAAAAAAAGGATTTTTTTTCTTTGCTAGCCTATGAACTTTTCGGCCCTGTTGTTATGCTTCCATTGTTTCAAGAATCAATTTCTTCATGAATACTCTAGGAAATTTCAAATTATTTAAGTATTTATCATTCGGAAAATTAACAATATTTTAATGTATTCCTCAGTAAAATTGTGTAAAATCCTGAGACGTTACCACATTAATCTATCTTTACATCATTTACATCTTAATTTTGTAAAGGAATATAATTTTGATGAACATTTTTAGGTACAGCTGTCCTAAGTGATGGAAGTAAAATTAAACATCCTGTAGAAGATGAACATTCCTATGCCAGTTCATCTTGTAAGTAACTTCTTTACTCCTTTCTTTTAACACTATATTTATTCTTTTTTTCTAAGGTTCAGGTTGTTTTAATTGTTTAACATCTGAAGTGGAAATAAAAAAGGAACCCAATGAGGAAGCTTCAAATTCTGAAATTAAAGAAATTAAAATGGAACTAAATGAGCCAATTTTACATAGTGAAAACGACATAAAAGTGGAGTCCGTTGAACATTGCCAAATTTCTCCAAATTGTAATTTTTTTTACATGTACTTTTCCACAATTTTTCTCATTTACTCATTATTTTTTATAGATTTATGTCAACGTTTGGAATCTAAGGTTGACATAAAAACTGAACCGAAAGAAGAACATAACGATCTTCAGAGTTACTGTAATGGTAAATATGACTGGTTACTTTTAATACTATTATTAAACATTTTTTACAGATCACTCTAATTTATTACATAGTGAGATTGACATAAAAATGGATCCAAATGAGGGGTACAGTTAATTCACTGGATAAAAAGGCCAAAACAGTTCATTGTGATATTTCTTATTGATAATATAATACTCTCTTGCCCAACCAAGAACTATGAAATTTAATGACTTGGAAAGCTGTGACCATTAGGATACTTGCATCTGGAACCATGTGTACTTTCCACATAAAAGATGTATAAATGATTTTTTTAATTAATTATCTAGGTTATTTACATTTGATTAAGAAAATAATTGTTAAACTACTGTTGTATAATGTAAAATAAAAATTTTGATTTTTTTTATTAAAGAAAATATTTTAACTGAATTAATGAAATGAGCATTGTATCTTTGTTATGTTTAACCTATACAAACCTATCCATCATGTTAACTGTAAAGAGAATATAAAAACAATGGTTTAAAAAGAAAAATGTACACCAGATATTTATTTCTCAATCATAATAATTATTAATTACATAAGCAACCATATTTCTACATTTTATAATTTTATAAGCATATGTATTTATATTAAATATATTAAAATCTATATATATATAATAATAAAATTTCACAATTTTAACAACTGTGACGGAAAATTTTAGTACCATAACAATTTACGCTTGCACCTAATAGAAGAATAAAAAACAAAAATTTTCACTTGAAATCGCATTTTCAAGTAAAAATAATTTGTCTAGGCACTATAATAAAATGCTAAAGTTATTAACGTACATAACTGGAACAATTTTGGCTAGTTAAAGCTAAAATGTATTTTACTTTAATCGTTATAAATCCTCTCAAATAAAATTTAAATTTTATAATGTACACTATTCTATATTTTAATTATGCAATAAATATTAGTGTCTATTTTTAATAGAAACGTCACAACTTTATAAATTGGTCATTTTACAATGGAAAACAAAATAAATAAAAAATAGACAGATTCACATTTAAAATGGAATTTTTACATCATTTGTGAACAGGAAAAAATACTATTTACTCAAACAATAAATATAAAAATGTAACTCGAATTACAGTGACTTATCCAATACAAATACATTGTGGAATTAAGTAGCAGCTAACTTATAATTTGCGTCCATTAATTTTAATGAGGATTTCTTTCTTCTGCCATAAATTGATCAATAACGGATTGCATATGTTCTTTTAGTTCCTCACTGTGCCCGCCCGGTGTTGTGACAACTTGGCTCATGGTTTTCACGATCTTCGTAATTCTGAAAAAATTTCAAATTAATCATTAGTACGCTGGTTTCAAAATAATTCAGATACATTGAAATAAATGAATAAACTTACTTTGCTCCAGTTACGGGGTCAATCTCTTCAGTTTTTGTTTCAGTATATTGAGGGTCGTGATGGTAAAAGTCTTCTAAAAATCAAGTAGTATGCAAACCACACGTTAGTAATTATTTAATCACAAAACATGGTACAATATGATTAAGGTTAAAATTGTTTGTATACATTTTAAAAGTAGATCTCAATTTTAATGAAGTCACGATGTTGAAATAATTTTATTAAGTAACTCAAAATTGTCCGAGTTAAAATTATGATTAATTATTATTATAAGTTACAAATAATTATAACCTCGACCATATATTATTTTTCATGACTGTGTTAAATAAGATAAACACACATCATATCCATGCCTATATTCTGTATGTAAAGAATCAATGAAAAGGTAAAGCTTCTAAAAGCAGTAAGCAAGGTATTCTATAAATAAAAAAAGCAAAATATCGAAGCAGTTCTTTCCATACAGAATAAAATGAGATTCTACAAATATGTAAATGCATACTTTTCAAACAAAATGGTTATTGTAGAATCTCAAAACATAAGAAAATGTTAAAATGCAAGCGTGTAGTGTAAGTGTGTAATCATGCCTCATTTTAATATGACTGTTAATAATGAATGAATCATTATTAATTATCGAGATATATTCATGCAGATGATGATGTTAAAAATAAGTTTTTGTTGATGTGATAAATGTAATAACCATGATCAAAAAAATAATAATTTCTTACAAGAATATCTCTCCTGAAATAGTGTTGTTCAAAAATTTGCTGTAACGCTCTTAACTAGATTGAATTTATGCTGCTGAAAAATATATAGATATCTTATACATACCCGTAATTACCCAATTTGATAAATATTAATTAAGACAAATATCCACATTTCAACTTTTAAAATTGAATTTAGTTGCACATTTTTGAACAACATTTTTTAAAACCCTTATCCTGAACAAATTCGATGTATGGTGGTTGGTGGATTGGTGTCGGTGGATGTAATGATATAGTGGTCAATTGTTGCGTACCGTGAGAGAAATAGAGAGCGTTCAGTCTGTCAGTACTGTGCTAGCAGTGCCAACACGATCATGCTTGTTGCCAATGCCAAAAACGACCACACTATTGAGGAACGAACATGCCAGGTCTCTAGGGAATTGGATTTTGACTTTGTTGCTGGGCAAAATATTTAATTTCAAAAATAATAAATAACTTCCAAGTGTTGGGGCAATGTGGTAAACCATGAAAATTAACATTAAGTTATTAACTGGGCTGGAGATAAAATCGTGTGCAGCCACGACCGAATTTCGAAACTGGTAAATTTCTTCTAATGTTCTCCAAACATTTATCACATATTTGCGACTCATATGCTTCACATTTTACTAATTTTTGACCAAAATTTCTATCAGACAGACTGAGAAAATTTCACTTTCATAGTGATAATTAAATTTTTCTAATCTAAACCGGGTGCTCTTATTGTTAATATCGCAATTTAATTTTAGTAATTAGTAAATAGACAGGACAATTGATATTAAATACTTGTTATTACATAAGTTAATGTTAATTTAAATGGTTAATATAAATCTAAAAGAGAGTCAGTTTATTAATCGAATAACAAAAATGCATAAAATATAATAATACTGCTAAAATGTCGGCTATTGGAAATAAAATAATATATTCTATACGACTTATCTTAAGTTTTTTATTACAATTTTAAAAATGCATAATTTTGACAATTCCTTATAATTAATTTAAATTATGTAAGTAATCAAAATTGTATTTTATAAGGAAATTAGAGTAAAAAACAATCTTACAAAAATTGAATTAGCCATATTATTTTACCCCATAGCATGACATAATTTTCTAATAAAAAGGAAATTAGCTCGCAGCCAGTGCTTCTACATATCAAGTCAACGAGAACAACTAACTGAAATCGAATATCAATCAAGGAGCAAGCTCTAACACTTTACAACATACCTGAGTCGTCCTCGCTGAGTTCGGCCCCTTCTTCGTGAAGCGCCACATCAGAGCCGCTGCTGCTTCCGACCGTCCGCACGATTCCAGTCTTTTTCAAGATGCCCTTCAGCACTGGACTTTGTTGACTGTCGTCGTCGGAGTCCGAATCCAGCGTGCTGCTCTTCGTAGAAATACGTGAACCGGGCGAAACGATTGTTGTTTCTATCACTTGGGTAGAGGTCGGCGAGATGACGGTGCGTTCGACATGCGTTGTTTCGGGCGACATAATTCGTGTCGTTTCCGTTTTTAGAACGGGTATTTTGCTTTTCGGTGACATTTCGAAGTCAACGTTTTCGTATATATTCGATGTAGGTAACGAGTCGGGGTGCAAAACTGGGATTTTACTCTTGACTTCGGGACTTACTGTTTCGGTTGTGATTCTCGTTACTGTTGTTTTGACAATGGGATCTGTTGTGACTTTTGTTGTCACTTCGTCATCGTCATCGTCGTCCCATTTAACATCTTTTGAAAGAGTAACGAACTCCTTTAGAGGATCTTTGGAGTGCTTTTTAATAGTTTTTATTTTACCACCTTTGATAACTGGTATCTTACTGAGAAGGTCAGCGTCTGGAGAAGTGGAGTCTCTGTTGTCATCAAATAACATGTCAATTCCTTTCTCACTTTCGAGTTTTTGCCTTGGTTTTGCAACTGGTATAGAGGAACTTTTTGGACTTTTTGAACTTGTCTCAGGCATTTCAGTTTTACTAAACGAAGAGTCATCATCGTTTATCACGGAATCTAATTCTTTATTTATAAATGTAATAGAATCATCTAATGTTTCTTTTATAACAATAGGACTTGAGGCCTCTTGTTCTAAGAATTTAAAGGCTTCCTCACTTTTCTCTTGAATAACAGATATCGAATCATCTTTAAGACTCTCCAAATTATCTAGAGAATCTTCAGTGGTATTTTTGATATCATCTAATAAACTGTCTGATAAGTCTTTAATACTGTCCATTTTTTCTCCCCTCGAATCTATATCATCGTTAAATCGAATTACTTTATCAGATTTATTTTTCAAATCAGCACCCTTGTTATACATCTCATTTACTACATTCTCCGCTTTTTCAATGACTTGTTCTATTTCGCTTTCGGCAACATCCTTTAGTTTGGAAGCGTCAAAATCGTTAGTAGAATCTAATTGACTTAATTCAACTGATGTATCCAAGTCTGATGTTTGCTTTTTCGAACTAAGGCGATTGATACTTCCCAAATCAATTTCTTTGGAGACGTGATCATCCTTTCTTGTAGGAATGATTATATCTTCTTCTGGCAAGAAATCGTTTCTTTCTTGGTGCAAGAAAGTCAGTGTGTCGCTTACGTTCTTTCTGAGGACAGCTATCGGGTCTCCCCACGATATCTCAATAGGATATTTAGTATCTTCTTCAGGTTTCTCGTTGGCCACGGTGTGAACAGGTTCTGATACTATTATCTCTTCCTCCACTTGTTTCTTCATTGGTGAAACTTCTGAAAATGTTTCTTCCACATGTTTCTGCTCAACTTGCTTCTTTAGTGGTGTAGATGTCACCAGTTCTTCTGGTATTCCTTTATATAGAATAATATAAAAAATACTACTAAAACTGAAAGAAACTAACAATTCGCTAGGTGCTACTGTTAAAGAATGTGTACGCAAATTATAAAAGAAGAGTGTATCAAGCTTTAAACCACACCATGTGCCAGGAAGAAAAGATTTGGTTAGATATTTACTGTGAATTAATAAGCAAGAATATTAAAATGGGCATGACTACATGTGTTATTTGAATGATATCAGGTTATAGCAACATATTTTAGTTAATTATTAATTAAAATATGTTCACACGATGTTTTTAAAATAAATACAAAATCAATTTTTATTCACGAGGAAAATATAAGAAAAGTTTAACTTCATTAGAAATCCAAATCAATCTTTCCTTATGATCTTTATTGACTTTATATTTATGTAAACAAAATAAAAAGCAAAATCACTATGCAACTACTTTTAAACATACCTGCGGTGTCGTTCTTCTCGAGGTTGAAGTTTAGCTCTTTGGTATTGAAATCAGCGGGACTAGGTGGTGGAGTGTTTCCATTAGTGTCGATAATGTTATTAGGTACTGTTTGGAGTTTGTTAAATTGCTTTGTAATTTCTTCTAAGACTTCTTCGTTTGCGTTTTCGGTCGTGGGAATATTGTCCAGTTGTTCGTTCTTATCATTCGTTTTTGGTTTTTTGTCAAGGGTATCGGTGGAGTCTTTATTCACATTTTCATTTTGAAGATCATCTGTAACATTTTTTATATATGGGGATTAAGTGTTTGATGATTTATTGTTTATTACAAAAGTACATACCATTTTTCTCACTTCTACTGATGTCATCTTGGCTGTCTTTGTAACTTTGATCAATTCGTTCATCTCGTCTTAACGACGTGTCTCTCGAAGGTCCCAATTCATCTTTTAAGTAATCGAATCCAGACTTTTCCTCTAGTTGCATTTTGGCCATGACTTTCTCCATGTCGTCAGTTACTAGTTCAACATTGCATATGCATTTGTTTACTATATCGGACCTGCCAATTTTATTTAATGCTAGTTCAAGTTGATTGCCCGTAGCTCGTGATTCTTTCTGTTTGAGCCACAATCTTAACATAACGGTGGCCTGTTGCGGTTTACTATCTGGATATTCGTCTTTGATCAGTTTAATTTCAGACGGTGCAATGTCCAATTCGAGAGCCAATTTTTCCCAGTCGTCATCCAATAAATTGGAAATATCGGATACTCGAATATCTGCCTTATGAATAGTATCGGGTTTACCTTAAAACGTATGTTTTATAGTTGATCATATACACACTGTTACGGAAATACTTACTGATACCACCATGCTGCAAGTAACTATGATCTTTGTCAATAGCCAAGAGATCAGACTGGGAGTCACGATCGGGCAATACATCTTTAGGAAGCACAAGGTTGAGAGTGCACAGTGGTACTTGATTGGGTTCCCCTTTGGCAACTTTAGCGTCGTTCATGAAGATAATTCTACCGAGTGGTTCTTCATCCTGAAGTAAAAAATGCATTTTTAAATATTGAATGACATATTTATATAGTTATATCATACCTGATCTCTCAGTCTCATTGTGAAAGCCAATCTATTTTCTCTGAATGCCTTAAATCCTAGTCTAGGTTGATCACCAGATTGCAACACTGGAACTAAGTTACCGGCGAACTCCATAAATACGTCTTTACCTTCCAGTACCTAGAAAAAGGAACTTATAGAATTGTAATAGGACTTATTTTTTTGCGCAGCTTACTTCAATGTCTCTACTCTTTGCGATTTCAGTAAAGTGTTCTTGATGTTCCAAAGTTTTATCTTCTTTATCGTCGGTCATACAAAACACTCTAATCCTCGCCTCCAAATTGCTAACACGTTTGGCAAATACAACGAATTTGGCCATGAAAGGTACGTGAATGGACTGATTGTATAGCTCGGTTGCCATTTTAGCAGCATCAGTTACATTTCTGCAGTCCATAAGCCAAAATCTGGCCGATACCGTTGTCGTAAATGACACACAGTCCCTGACGAAATTTAAAGGTGTGGATCCGGTTACATCTTCCCAAACAGCCTTGTTTTGACCACCTAATTATAATTTAATTAAATTATATCAATGAACACTACACTTATTGTTACTAGAACTACAAATAAAAATCGATTGGGTTGCAATTCGCTAAAAACAGCTTATTATTAACATAAAGTTTTTGAATATAATAAAAAGGTATTTCCTTTAAATAAACAAATAAATTTAATTTTAAACTGCAAAGCAGAAATGCAACAGATAACTCTAATAATTAATTTGAAAACATATTATATATATTTGAAAACAGTCCATAGCTAATTATAAACAGGGTGAAAGTGAAAAGAAATAAATATATTACCACTGACATCTTGACCGCAATGTGAAAAATTGTTTAGAGTTTTGATATATTTTCAATGATAGTGTATATACATACTACTTTTTTTAACTTTTTTACTTTTTTTAATTTTTAACAAGGGATGGATCCACGTTCTTTTCTATGAATTGAATCCATTGTTACTGTCATTTTCACCATGTATTAAATATAAGAGGGAGTTTATTAAATTAACGGAAATATTGAAGTATAAACTAATTATTAGTAAATAATCTTATATCGGATTTTGCATTTTTATTGCAAATAGTCTCCGTCTTATATCTAGAATTGATAAATGTTTAAATCACGGCTAACAGAAAGGTAAAAGACAACATAAAACACTCCATGAAAAAGCATCTTTTCAATCATTTAGTGGAACTAAATTTACCTGATTTAGTTCCTTTTGAAGCATGAATGTTAAAATAATAGTTTGCAACAGTAAAGACAACATTGATAGTTACAACTAACATGCTAATATATTATATATTGTAAACTTAAGGATAAAAGTTTTAAATTGAAAATAAAGTCATATTTAAAAAGTACTTATTTATGTCTACCTGTCTAAATAAGGTCAGTTATATTCTGAAGAAACAGCAAAAGATAAACTCGAAAATAAAATTATGTACAAGATCAAGTTAATACAAACAAGAATGACTAATATCAACAATATGGATGTGACTAAACAGAAACAACACATTTTTGAATAAATAACAGTATTAAAAGTAATGTCAGATGTGACTTACCACAACTATACTAAGTAAGATCTAAGAAAATCTATAACCTATGTATGCACTATCATAGAATATCATAATGCAGAAACTATGAGCATTTTCAGAAAAAGCAGTAAAGGTTTAAACCATCCAAAAACTTAATTATTAAAAAATAGTATATTACATTACGTTTAACTATAAATTTATATTGTTTTTGAATAGTTTGTTTATAATGTGAAAAGCTGTTCATATACTATGGATCTATATTAAGTGATAGTGATTGTGGTATATTTTAACAAGGGAATATCAATAACAACATCCATTTAAATCAATTATTCACACTTCACTTACCAGTAATGGAGCAAAGAAGTCTCAGTGTTGGAGCTGAACCAGAATACTGGTTTATCATGCCTTGAGAGTGAGCCCTTGGAGCTGGCATGCTCAAAGTGATGGCTTTGTGGAACTTCCTACGTCTTGGCTCTACGGTAACAATTGGGGAGACTGCGACGCCATGACCCAACAATTTCGATACTAATTCGGTATCAATCGCTTGAGCCTGAGAAATGAAGGGGTTGCTCAGTATTTGGAGAAGATTAAAAAAAAAAAAATTACATACTTGAAGACCAACTCTGATTTTCTTAGTTAGTGCATTTGGTGGGAAAACTGCCTGGACAAGTGGCACTGCTGTGCTTGACACAGTTCCTCCATCAGGTCCGATCGCGTGAACTTCTTGTCTGATACGAGACACGACGGCGAAGTAATGTGGGAAGTCGCTGGTGACTATCCTTGTGATCCTATTTGTATGTAGATCTTCGATTTGATTTAATTCTGCGAACGTCCGTTCATTAGTAGAATGAATTATGCGAACAATCCCATTCTTACCTTGCCCTTCGAAACTGTGATTCAGAACGTCTTGGATAGCTTCTTCGTTACTTTCCAAGGTGTGCTCCTTCCACGTCTCCCCATTATCCGATCTTAGAACGATGATTTCACGTTGTTTTCCACGAAGTGAGGCGAAATGGGGGACTTCCAATATAACCGGTCTACAAATACGGTTTGTTACAACACATATGAGTGATAATTGTGTACTCTTACCCCAAGAATTTGGCTCCAACTGGCCCCAACTCTAGAAGGCGACTGGCCAGTGCCTCTCCTTCCATAAGCGGTGGTGGGTGCGGGGTACGTTGAGGTCTGACATATCGACAGGTGATGCGTGTGGGGCTGGCCGCACACTTCGGGGGCACGATCATGCGCACTCCGGAGTGCCGGCACCCACGCATCGCGGCGCCTCGCGCGTCCACCAGTACGGACACCAAGAAGCTGCCAAGGAGGAAATTTTTTAACACGTGAAATTTTGTAGGAGGATTGCCTTAAGTGTCGTTCGACGAAAATTTATTTATATAGACGAAAGACATTTAATGCCAATCCAAGTGGTCCAAGAATAATTAGAAAGCAAGTGATGTAAATATACAGGGTCTAGGATTTGATGTTCGAATTAATATTGGAGTCATGTTTTGAGGATGTCTTTAATTGAATTTCAAATTTAGACCTTGTATAGTAACGAATATAGACTGATAATTTAATATTTTTGCTACGGTGCTTAAGTGACTTGTAGTCAGTGATACTCTTAGTTTACTTTAATAATTTAGTATTTTTTAATTTTTCAAATTAATTGTGTCAAAATCATTAAAGAACCATTTTTAACCTTAAAGATCATGCCAATTTATTAAGTCATTAATATTTTTATAATACCGAGTCGATTTAATTAAATATGTATATTATATTATTATGTGTTTGAAATGATAAAAATTTTAAACAAAAATACCCGTTTAAACAAAAGAATAATAATAATAAAGTGTACTTATGTATGTGTTAAGTGTTTAAGAATGTTTGTTATATCACACAATTTAAACTACAATGAAATAACTAAAAAGCACAAACATCTATACACTGTACATAAAACTTACTTTTTCCAACTGGGGACACTGAAGGGAACAATACGGGCAACAAACAAAACAGTTAATACAAAATCAAACAAAAACAAATAAAAACATTTGCAATCATAAATTTCATCTTCATACGAAGATGATTATTAAAACATGTTTAGTTGGTACATACAGGCAGGCATTTTCCAATGGTCGTTCATTGTAACTTTACTCATATATACAATTTTATTTACAAATGTTTATTTACAAAAATGATAAGGTTCGTCAAGTGTACGTGGTTAACGATTGTTACTTATGTTAGATTATAGACTTAATTTAAACGACACTGACCAACCTGATCGTATTAGTACCGATTACACACAACCCCTCGAAATTAATATAAATATACAGGGAGGTCACTCAGGAATTAGACCGGGTGCGGCATTCTGTGCAATAAAAAACATTAAAACGAGACGGTTCGTTGTACCGTCCCAATTTAGAAGTGGTACCTGTCTCTGCATAGACCCTGTCCTTTGGTTCGAGGACCCAACCAGTTCAAAGTGTGTTCTAGCCTTGACCATTCTGCACTGCACAAGCTTCAAATACATACACACACTAACTACTAAGGCTGTTTATTATTCTTAATTTTTTTACTGACGATAAAACAAGGCAGCTTACAGACATAAATTTAAAGTAGTTTGGGTTAGTAGGCAATGAAAGAATATTTTATTATGTCTGTTAACTACTTTTTATATTTGAATTGAGTAAACATAATATTAAGCGTGTTAATTCTTAAGAACAATTGAATAGATGCGACTCTGGAGTATCACAGTATTTATTATGTGTAAATTGAACTTTCGTATCGTAGATTTTTTTTGTACAGAACTAGACTAGACAGTGAGAGTCGTATAAACCAATTTATTTTTATATTAATTTGAATAACTTAATCATTAAATTTACAGAAATTTAATTACAGTATTAAACTGCTACGTACCTTCAAAATGTTGTGGGATTATTTGCGCATGCTGTAGATTCTACAGTAAGAACTAATGTGGTATTTCATAATTTTTTACATGGGATAATAAGTCTGATTGACCATCTAGTTAGATGACATCAGATTTCTAAACATTAATTGTAGGGCCTCACTTTCTGCAAGACTTATTTGTAAATTTTCTAGGACCACATAAAATTATATACAATATATTTTCCAAGTTTAATGATTGAAATAAATAGTACCGGTGGTCGTAGAAAATTGTCGTTCACATTACCACCTATTTTAATAACATCCAAATCTAACATTTAGTAAAAAGTTATTTAAACTATAATTTCTACTCTATCACATTCCTACAGAAAAAAATGTAAAAAGTTCAATATTAAGATTCTTGTATCTGTATTTGTAAATTCTACAACTGTGGATATATTTTTAAATTCAAGAATCTCAATATTTTATATAAGAAAAGAGACTGATTTGTGTGTAAATGTAAAACTTGTAAACTGCCTTGGTAATATCACATTTATTTAAGCATTTATTTACTAACATATTTTTTACTTTATTAAAAAATGTAATTTTGTAAAGTTTTTCTATGAATTATAACAAAAATTAACAATTTTATTTGCCAAATTATTTTTGTAAGTGACATGAAATTAACATATTTTAAAAGCCAAAATATTACTTGACACGATTAACACAAAAGCATTGGCTGGCCGTTATGACAGTCCAGGTATTGTCACCCTGGACCATTATTAAGCACATGGCGTTTTATCACTTATATTTTGATAAAAATAATAACACCTGAAGCTACAATAATTATAATACAACTTACCCAGCGGTTTTAGGCTGCCTTTTAATGTCGACATTGTCTGGAGCATGATGAGATGCGTTGCTTGCGTAATATTCTTTAGCATGTTGCGGTGTAATTATTAATTCGTTGCTGATGTGCGAAGGAGCTAAAATAATTAAATTTTTATTATGTTTATAATAATCCATATTTGTTTCAATCAATGCTCATAATCCGAATAAACAATTACTCAGGTTACATGAGGTTAATTACTTTTTTAATGTGTAAACAAAACTATCAATAAAGAGCTAATTTATTATTCAAACAGTGCCCAAAGTTTGTAGGTCAATGTTAGCATCTATATGTTCGATAATTCCAACGTCTTATCTCGACTTACATAACATAAAAATTAAAATCCAGAACTCACCCATCGAATTTCTGTTGTACTCGTCGTTGGTAACGTCCATCCTCATGGAGTCGTCTCCGAGACTCTTCATGTCGTCCACGGTCATGTACTTGTATTGCTGTTGGTCGCTGGACAGCGGGTCATCCCCTGCGCACACAAAAACGTATGAACACCTATGCACAATACAGATAACACCGAACTTCAACGCAGATAACGAATCAAACACATCATCGATAAGTACCTATTGTGATAAAACGAACGCGAATGAAAAAAAAATATATATATTATAAACGGATCTCCGTCTCCGGCGGCCAGATTACAAAGACCAACAAACAACCTTTTAATAATCGGCGTGTTTTACAACGCTGTTATTAATAGATAAGTAATCATCTTAACACCGAGCTTAACGAATGGTGTGGCATCGAAGAACTGATAGTGCGAAAGGAAGGGCCATTGGAAATTGTCGAAGACGTGTCCGGCATGCAGATGAACGCTAATAAGGACAGGTTTATGCATTATTATTTTTATATGGTTAATGTATTCATTTCAGTAGGAAGTGTTCACAGTAATGTTGTGTAGGTATATTTAATATGGTACGTTCTTGTGATAACGTTAATTAATTCATCTAACACAGGATGGATTACATTATAAACCATACAAATATTATTGTCATTCATATTTTTCTTAAGTTTTTATTATTATGTTTACAAAATAATATTTGTTGATACTGTTTTGAATATATTTCATATAAATGACATCATCAATTTTCTGCGATAAATATTTTAATAAACTTAAAATAGTTGTTTATTCTTGTTTAACTACTAAGAAAAGTATCATCATATTTCTAAATAAAAAAGGAGTAAATGAAATTAAGATGCGATTTATATTATTTGATATTTCACATTGAATATATCTGTAGAGATAAGAAGGGATTTATTTTTGCAATAAGAGTTAGGAAATCAACATAAAGATAGTATATCTCAATTAAATATTAAATATATACAGGAATTATTATTAACTAGAATGGAACTCTGTAACTTAGTAAATAACATATTTGGTAAAGTTTACAAGTGTAATATAGGTGCAAACCTTACCCACCTTTCCAACAGACATAAATGTTAAACTAATATAGATGTTATATCAACTTAATCTAATCTTTATTCAATACTACTCTAATTCTAAAAACACAAGCTGAAATAAGCTAACTACTTATTGGTTATTAGCAAAAAGTGGTTTATGTGTATGGGGGTGGATGATCCAACATACTACAGGTGGTTGAACTTACTTGTCATATAGGTCATTTGTCCTTGGTAGAACGGGAGATAGACGTGCTGAGCATGCGTCGGTCTGCCGTAAGCCACTGGAGGCTCGTCCGCTCCGCCTGCATGCAACAACCACCACCAAACCCTTAGCCACTTTCACGTTGTCAATTATATTCGTGATTTATCATCCCCGATTCCAAGATAATAATCTTAATGTTCCAATTTGGATCACGTTATAAAGTCTAATCAAATTTTAAGATAATTCTGTCATTCAATAATTCAAATAATTAGAAACCTTTTGATAAATTTTGTATGATTTTTATCAAATATTGTTCTGTTCGTGTAATTTAATTAATTGATAATACATTTGAATTTTGTTGTTTCTATGCAAATATTGGTGACATTTCGTTTCATCCAAATAGTTTATTAACCATATGTTATATGTAATTAATAATCGGGACATGTTTCTACTGACAAGCACATTTTTATCAGCTTGTTAATTAAACAACAAAGAGCAAATAAACAAAATGTGCAAAAGAAATACGGGAAGAATTTGCAAAAGTATAAATACGAAGATGTTAAATCAATTATAATAATAATAAAGTGAAATCAGAATAATAATAATAATAGTTTACAAAAAACGGGAATATTGTAATGTTTATTATTCAACTTTTGCAATATCATAAACTACAAACAAATACTTTATTTTTGTTAATATTGTTTAGTAAAAACTGAACAACACAAATCTAAATTACAAACAAGTTAGTCCACTTACCGCCTTCATCTTCGGAATCCGACATAAATGTCTCTTGCATGGCTTCGGGCGCAACAACTTTGTATTTCTCTTCGATGTTCACGGTCGTCGTTGTAGTGACGTTCGTTTCTGTGACGACTTTCAGTTCCTCGACTACACTAATGTACCCCAATTTATTGGCAATACCTAATGCAGTTTGACCATTCTGAAAAGCACAACGAATTTAATTATTTGTTCGCCCATAGTTTTTAATTAGAGTTACGTTAGTAACGGCGTTGGGATCGGCTTTGTTTTTCAACAACAGACTGATGACCAACACGTGTCCTTGTTGGGCAGCTTGATGGAGTGGAGTGTATCCAGCGGTGGTGACGGGATTCACTTCGGCTCCTTGTTCAATCAACAGTCTGACCATGTTAACGTGACCGTGATGGCAAGCAACGTGGAGCGGTGTGTAGCCCTGTTTAGTTTGAGAATCTTTTTTGGCACCCGACCGCAGCAAGATGTTGGCTACGGGAACCCGATCTTCTTGTGAGCAAAGATGCAGTGGAGTTAAACCGTTCTGAAAGCGACATAAAATGAAAATTTGAACGTTTCAATTTCATTTGTAAATTACCTTTGCGGCGTGATTGGGATCGGCTTGATGTTCTAACAACAGGGAAGACATGTCAGAATGACCCTCTTGGGAGCTCAGATGAAGTGGCGTAAAGCCCGCCTTGGATTCGGCATCCGCTTTTGCACCATATTCCAATAGAGTCGTAGCAATATCCATCTAAAAATAAATGCATCACTTATATTAACGCCGAAGACATAAAATGTGTTTAAGCACCTTAATACCTTGATTTTAAATTAAGTTTTAATTGTAGTTAAATGACTGTAATAATTGCAATAATGGCAAAGCAGGCGGATTGTATATTGTGATTTCATGGTGAACTTGAACTGACATTGGATTTTATGTATGTATGGAGACAATATTTAGTACATACTATTAGTTCCATGTGGCTTAACACAAAATTTCTGTTCGAATCAAATTAAACAGACAGGTTTAATAGAAAAATACACGTCATTGTGTTAACTTCATTAATTAAAAATTATAATTTAGCATGTATATGCATTATAAATTTGTCAAATTAGTTACAGCTATTAATTTCAACTTGATATAAGTATGAAATTAATTAAGTAATTTATAAGATAACTCATATAAATCTTACCTGATTCTTTCTTGCAGCAATATGGAGGGGTGTGTGTCCATTTTTGGCAGTGGCATGTGGTGAAGCTCCCTTGTCCAAAAGCAACAGAGCGACGGGTTGATGATCGTAGTGGGCAGCAACGTGAAGTGGAGTTACGCCGTTTTTACCTTGGGCATCGGCTGGGGCGTCTCTTTGTAGCAATAGCCTAGCTACATTCAAGTGACCATACTTGGCAGCTAGATGTAAAGGAGTGAAGCCTTTCTTGGTTGTCGCTGTCAAATCAGCCCCTAAAGAAACAAACTCATAAAACATTATTTTTAACATAAATTTTTTAGTAATAACCATTGTCTAAAAGGACAGACGCTACTTCTTCTTGGCCTTCTTTGGCGGCAATATGCAAAGGTGTATAGAGGTCCTTGGTGGTCGCATGAGGTTGAGCACCATGTTGCAATAGCAACATAACAATATCAACGTTTCCTAATCTGGAAGCCACATGCAGCGGAGTCTGTTCCTCCCTGGCTTTTGCGTCGACTGCAGCACCATTTCTTAGAAGTATTCTTATTATGTCGGTCTATAAATAATATTGTTATTACATTATTTTGAAAATATATGTGTCTTTACTCACCTGATTGGCTCTGGCAGCCAAATGAAGCGGAGTTTCACCTCGAACTGTTGGAATATCTGGACTAGCATCATGTTGCAGCAAATATATTACTATATTCATGCAACCCATAAAACTTGCAACGTGTAAAGGTGTCAAGCCACTTTCCGTTGTAGCACTTATACCTAAAATTAAAATCAGTAACCATATATTACATTACAATTATAAATTCACTTACTTGCACCGTGTTTTAATAATAACTCCACCATCTTAATCCTGTTCTTCTTACAAGCGATGTGAAGAGGAGTGAAACCATTCAAGGCTCTGGCATTAGGATCGGCCCCTCTATCTAGAAGAAGCTTAGCCACGCGAACATGACCACAGTGAGCTGCTACGTGAAGAGCTGTCAGATAATCGACGGTTACTTCATCCACCGGGGCACCATGATACAAAAGTATTCTAGCAGCATCAACGTGTTCACCCTGTGCTGCCATGTGCAGAGGTGCCAAACCGTTCTGGAATTAGAACAAGCGTAAAACAACGTGGTATTTTTGTATAATCATCAATTACCTTCGTTTTGGCGTGCATCGGGGCTCCGTTCTCCAATAATATGTCCACAACTTGTTCGTGACCAGAACGGGCAGCACAGTGCAAAGGAGTTAAACCGTCTCTCGTCTTCGCCTGTATGTCCGCACCCTTGGAAACGAGCAGAGTGGCCATATTAAGCTTGCCCCATTTGGCTGCTACGTGCAGCG